>NC_084940.1:7840000-8465000 GCF_958298935.1 Phragmites australis
GGTTCCTTGTTGCTCATGATTTCATGAAACAGCGTACTCTCGATCTCGAAGTAACCATCCCCAATTGAAAAAGATATCTCGAGTCCCGTGTCTCTCCCGTCATCCATGAACGTTTCAACCAACACTTCACACGACTGGTCGCGCGTCGGCGAGCATGAGGTTCGCGTGTGCTTTATAAGCTGACGGCCCGACGCGGGAGAGCCCAGCAGTCCAGCACACGTACGTTCGCTCCATTTCCCACGGGACGAACGCGCGCGCGCGGGCGATCGCCATGAAGACAACTTCGTCGCACGGGTTCCACAGCGCGTCGCTCTGCACCCCGTACCTGCTCCTCGTGCCGCTCGGCCTCCTCGCCGTGCTGCTCGTGCTCCCGAGCCTGGGCTCGTCGCACGTCCGCTCCGACGGCCTCGGCGTGACGCTGTGCCGCCGCGCGGTCACCGACGGGTACTCCGTCGCGTCGGGTGCCGATGAGAAGGCTGTCGCCGAGACGCCGCCGGAGTTCAGCCTGCTTGTCGGCGTCCTGACCATGCCCAAGCGGCGCGAGCGGCGGGACATCGTGCGGATGGCCTACGCGCTGCAGCCTCCGGCCCCCGCTGGCGTCGCGCGGGTGGACGTGCGGTTCGTGTTCTGCCGCGTGGACGACCCCGTGGACGCGGCGCTGCTGTCGCTGGAGGCCCGGCAGCATGGCGACGTGGTCGTCCTCAACTGCACCGAGAACATGAACGACGGCAAGACGCACGAGTACCTCTCATCGGTGCCGCGCCTCTTCGCGCGGGAGCCCTACGACTACGTGATGAAGACCGACGACGACACGTACCTGCGCGTGGCCGCGCTGGCGGACGAGCTCCAGGGCAAGCCCCGCGACGACGTGTACCTCGGCTACGGCTTCGCGGTCGGCGACGATCCCATGCCGTTCATGCACGGGATGGGGTACGTCGTCTCCTGGGACGTCGCGGATTGGGTGTCCACCAACCAGGAGATCCTGCGCCACAACGACACGCACGGGCCCGAGGACCTGCTCGTCGGCAAGTGGCTCAACATCGGCGGCAGGGGGAAGAACCGGTACGACCTCAAGCCGCGGATGTACGACCTCAACTGGGACATGGACAACTTCCGGGCGGACACCGTCGCCGTGCACATGCTCAAGGACAACCGCCGGTGGGCGGCGGCCTTCAGGTACTTCAACGTCACCGCCGGGATCAAGCCCTCCAAGCTGTACCATTTGCCGTAATTGGGTAGTTAAGCTGTTCATATTGCTTTTTTTTTTGGGTGCGTGTGTATTTCTTGAGATGACGCCGGTTGATTGTGCTAAGTAGGGATGATAATCTTATCTGCGGGTTCGGTACCCGTAGTTAACATGTCCGATCGATACGTGCATGGGTTTGAGATTATGCCTACAAGTACGACATGTCGAGTACTCGTGAAATCACATGTCGTATACGAGTATTTTAATCTACCCACGGGTATACCTATTAACCACACCACATCGCAATATTTTCAGTCTAGCCCATCTCACCTAACGCTACCTCTTCAATACTTAGCCCATCTCAACGCAATAGGCCACTCCGCCTCCACGCCGAGGCCACCCAATGTCGGATCCGCCATAAGGGCCCTTGGCCGCGCCTACTCCATGCCTGTTGGCTGCTCCACCCGACTTGTTCCACCTTATGCTGTCCGCCCGGTCAGAACCACTGCCCGAGCTCGTCGCCCTGGTCCGATTGGATCCTCCCGCTTGCCACCGGCTTCCTCTCGACTCCCCCGACTGGATCTCATTGCGGTCGCTCTACCCGTGGCTCCCGCCACCGGGACCTTTGTGCTGGGTCTCGCCCTCAGCTGGCTTCGCCCGCTATCGACCTCTTGCTTGCATGCCACCGGCTCCAGGCACCAGATCCGCGTCGCCGCCCTTAGTCGTCCCCTTCCCCAAGCGTCGCCCCCGTTCCTAAGATCCACCCCTTGCTACCCCATCTCCGAGCGCCGTCCTCAGCTCCTCCCTTCCTTGAGCGCCTCTTGCCAGTCATTGTCCTTAAGCGCCGCCCCTTGTGCCCGCAGGTGACCCGTAAGCTTCAATACCCGACGGGCACAGGTATGGACATAATATTGTGCCCATCATATTTCGTAGGCACGGGTCAGGTAACCCGAATCTAATCACGGGTCTAACATGGTTATGCTTCACCTACATTCCATCTGATTAGTTACCATCCCTGGTGCCAAGTAGCGTACCTAATTCACATTGTTTGCTAGGATTTATTTATTTTCCCTCTTGTGATGGGGAGTTGGCAACGTGCCCGCGTTGACCAATTAACTCGAGACGCTCCAAATTTGAGTGTTATTGTCCATACTGACAAGGAACTCTTTGCAGGCATGGGCTCTCAAGTTGGCGCGAGGGTGCTCAACCCTCGTAAAAAAAACAGAGGCGACTAGATCCAGTGGTAAATTTTGTAGCCCATTCGGATTTTTGACCCGGTCCAAAATTCACTCGATGGGTTGGGCCAGTCTCCAGCGACACTGCAGTCTACAGCCGAAAAAAGTATTTCCAGCGTGCCTGCGAAGTCGCGAACGACGCTGTTCAAACAACCACAGACGGACTCGCGCTAGATTGGAGGACCGACTGCAGGGCCGGCTCAGGATATGGGAAAAAAGAGTGGTGGAGGGGGGCTCTAAGCCGGCCTGGACGGCTGCGGCCTAGAGAGCGAAAAAGAGAACGTGCACGGTTGATCCAGTCAAAAGTCAAAGGAGTAGAGGACGTGAGTTGATATTTTGTTAAAAAAAATTGTGCTAAATTTTTTCTCAAAAACTTTTTCAACATTTGTTCAAAAACTTTTTTTATAATTTTTTACTGTAACTTTTTCTCGATAACTTTTGAGCTAAACTTATCTCGCTAATTTTTTAGCAAAATTTTTTCTCAAAATTTTAAGCCAAAGTTTTAAGCTAAACTTTTTCTCAAATTACTCGAGACAACTTTTGAGCCACCCATGCACTGTTCTTTTGCTGGCTACCGATCGGATCGGGTGAGATTTGCGCGGGTGAAACGAGTGAGACCGTGAGACACCAATGTGCGCGACCTCGTAATGGAAGGGGGCGAACGAATCGCGAGCGCTTTGGTCGGTTTGCTGTTCGAGATTTGAGCGGAGCGCTACGAGCAGGTGCGCGGCAATTAGCAGGATCCGTCTGCAGCAGGCCCTCATAAGGCCAACTCCAGCCGAGTCGGTATCCGGCCCGGGTTCGGCATCCACGTCGGATGCGGGGCGCGGGTCGTGCGGCTTCGGTCTCCAGCGGAGTCGGTATCCGGGTGAACAGCGATGCGGGGAGAGGAATCGAGTCGGCAAAAGTGCGGAGCAATGCGGTGGCAGCATCACTATGCGCGAGGGCAGTTGTGCGGCGCTCAGGACTCTCGCGGTGGGACGGAAGCGGAGCTGGCGAGCGCGTGCGGAGGGGAGGTGGGTGGCGTCGGTGGCCGACGCAAGCGGGAAGAAGCAGGCGACGCGTCCGAAGAAGCGGCGTCCCCGGCTGAGGAAGATTGGGCGGCGGCGGATCTGGCGAGCGACCTCCCAGGATCCCCCCCGTCGGTTTGCTCCGCCGCACTGGCAGGTGGCCGGTCGTCTCCAAGCCTCTGGTACGTCGTCCTCTGAGGTCGTCCCAGTAGCCGTCGTGGGGGGTATGGGGTTGGGCTGGAAAGGGGGTGCGCCGGAGGTCGTCGGCGTTGGGCGGCAGGGGTGGAGAGGTTGGGGGTTGGGGAGGACCGATCTGGCGGCAGGTCGTGGAGGGTATTGGAGCGATTTTGATCGGTGTTTTTGGCGATAATGAGGAGATGCCGCTGTCATGTGGGAGGAGGTTGTGCGTAGGGTACATTGGATTGGAGGAAAGAGGTGGGTGCAGTGGATTGGAGGTCCTGGTGGTATGTGCCGGTGGAAAGCTTCAGTGTTCGTCACCAACATGCGGAGCTCCGTCCCTCGTTGTCCAATTGGTGCTGCACATTGTAGTTCCATTGACAAGGGGAAGCTTGTGTGATGGGTACCATCCCCTGGATAGATGCAGAGAGAAGACTTTAGAGATTAAGCTAGTTTGTTGTTACATAGTTCAATGCATTATGTTACAATTGCAAGATGTTTGTATGTTATAATCAAGGTTCTGTTACTACAATCTTTATTTCCCTAGTGGCATTGTTTTATGGAATTGAGTGGAACACTATTGCCTACATGTTTTGTGGTATTCTATCTTATTCATGTCTATGACTGTGATAGGGGGAGTGTTCAGTGGCATGGGCTCAGTTGGTTGGGGCTTGAGCAACTTTAGGAGGTTAATGTTATATGGCATATGAACATAATTAGTTGGTAGGGTGCAATTGTTGACACGAGAGGATATGAACTGAACTGAATTGGAAATAGTGAATTGCAAAGGTGCATTTGCTACTGTGGTTTAGGAAATGATGAACTATAGACTACATTATGCATTGCTTAAACAACTTAGTAGAAGCCATTGCAATAGCAAGCTCAATTATCTTGGTAGTTGCCGAAGAATGCAGGAGTAAATATATACACAAATTCCTGCTTATGTCTTGGTCAATCAAGGATTCAAGGCACAGTTGCACTACATTTTTAGGCACAGTTGGTTGTTGCCAAGAAATGAATTTGTTCTTGCCAAGAACTGAGTTGGTTGTTGGCAAGAAATGAAGTAGATAGATGTATGGATCATTGGTTCCCTGCACTGTGATATGATGTAGTTCATATAAGGTTTTTTTTCTGGTTAGCTGAACATGGTGCCATAGTACGGGTTTGGTCGAATGTGTCATTGAATTTTGGACAGTATGGTCGTTGATGATTGGCCTGATTCTAGATGGACGCTCCAGAGCTTGTGGCCCTTCTGTCAATGCTCCAGGACAATGTGCAGGAAGCAGCGCAAGCATTGAAGAAGGTTGCCGTGGACAATTTGACCATGGACAGCTGCCCTGCGGCCATGGATATGAATCGGGCTCTACTTGAGGTTGAGAGCATAGCGCAGGACTTGGAACAGGTTGTGTTTCAGGTCGAAGATGCTTTGATCAGCGCTAGAGAACCCGAGCACTCAGCCACCGAAGACAACCTTAGCGTACCCGGCGTTGAGGAAGCATCGGGTGCACTGGCCAGTGACCAAGACGACGTACTTTCCGATGATTGGAGCTCCGAGACCGTGTTGTGTCCTGAGTCCGTGGATGACTATTCCATTGAGTCTGATCGATCATGGAGGCTCTAGGATGCTAGGTTGACTAGTGGCGACTATAAGCCCAAACATACATTTCTGTGTAATGTGTACTTGTTTCAATCCTGTTCAATTGTATTTGTATTGCTTGGTATGGTTCAGACTTATATGTATTGCTTGGTATGGTTCAGACTTATATGTATTGCGTGTTTCGGTTCTGGGTTATATGGTTCGGACTTATATGTATTGCTTCATATGGTTGAGGGTTATATGGTTCGGACTTATATGTATTTGTTGCTATGTTCACGAATTTTCTTATTGTGTCCATACTTATATGGTCCAGACGAAGGAAGACAATATGTATTGGTTCTTATGTTCAGGAATGTTCAGATTGTGTTCTGAATTTTCAGGTTGTGTTCTGAATTTTCAGGTTGTGTTCTGAATTTTCAGATTTTGTTCTGATTTTTTCCAGGATTAGTTGAACATTGTAGTCCCTTTGTGCACTGCGTTATACATTTCATACGTTCACCACAACGCGAGGTTTTCAATACCAAACACAGTACAATGCACTAAACGTGCAGCTCGGTACCCATTAGACATTACATCGAAAAGCATAAACTAACACACTACAAGGAAGACAGTACCAAACACTATCAATACCAAGCACAGTACAATGCACTAAACGTGCAGCTCGGTACCCATTAGACATTACATCGAAAAGCATAAACTAACACACTACAAGGAAGACAGTACCAAACACTATCAGTACCAAGCACAGTACAATGCACTAAACGTGCAGCTCGGTACCGATTAGACATTACAGGGAATGCAAAAACTACGTGCATCCTACTATTACCATGACGCTATCAGTCGCCTCCGTGTAACTGCCAAAGGTGTTCGACTAGGTCTTCCCTGAGATTAACATGGTACTGCTTGCATCGAATAGCATTGTAACGTTGGCTCAAGGCCATCAATGGTGGGGTCACATCGTGAGAAGGCTGGACGTCGTCACCTGCTCCCTCGTACACGTACTCCACATCGTCGTCTTCACGCTCATCTTCAATAATCATGTTGTGCATGATTATGCATGCGGTCATGATGGCGGACAAAGTTTCCTCATCCCATAACCGTGTGGCCCCCCGGACAATGGGAAACCGCGACTGGAGGACTCCGAAGGTGTGCTCCACATCCTTACGAGCTGCCGCTTGTTGCACGACGAAGTGTTGGCGCTTCCGGTCGATAGGCGACAGAATGGGTTTCACAAACGTGGTCCATTCTGGGTAAATTCCGTCGGCAAGGTAGTACCCCATAGTGTACTCGTGACCATTGATTGTGTAATTAACCTTTGAGGCCTCTCCGGCGGCTAACTCATCGAGGAGATGCGATTGGTGGAGGACATTGATGTCGTTAAGCGAACCAGACATGCTGAAAAAGGCATGCCAGATCCACAGGTCGTGTGACGCTACCGCCTCGGAATGATAGTCGGAGCGTTCACATGCCCCGTATAAGACCTGACCCACGCCGTGGGGCAGTTCTTCCACCTCCAATGCATACAATCAACGCTTCCTAACATCCTAGGGAAGTCTCTGCGCGAGTTGATGGCTAGCAAACGCGCAGTGTCCTCATTAGGAGAACGAAGGTACTTGTCGGTGTATCAGGAACCGGGGGTCTCTGAGTCCCGAGGCCAGGCCAGCCGTCTGCCACGCGTCACCATCCTGCGAGGTCCCTCCTGCGGGATGAGGAAATTCTAAGTTCCGGAAGAAGGTGCTCGGGGCCACAGCCTCTGGTCCCCGAGCACCCCAGTTCCCCAATGACCCGCAGAGTCCAAGTACCGGGAAGAAAGTGCTCGGAGAGGTGCCCGCTCGCCCCCGAGTACCCTAGTCCCCCGATGGGCAGAAGAGCTAAGTGCTCGGGAGAGAGTGCTCGGGGCTGCACGGGGCAGCCCCCGAGCGCTCGGTTCCCCAAAGGTTCTACAGAAGTGCTCGGGAGAGAGCGCTCGGGGCTGCACGTGGCAGCCCCTGAGCGCTCGGTTCCCCGAAGGTTCTACAGAAGTGCTCTGGAGAGAGTGCTCGGGGTTGCACGTGGAAGCCCCCGAGCATTCGGTTCCCCGAAGGTTCGCGCGAGAACACCCGATGCCCCGACGACCCAGAAGGGCCCGCTGACGGGGCGTCAACCAGTTAGAGGTCCAAGGCCGTATTTGATGGGCATGCGCGGCCTGACATCCTGACATCCCCAACTGCTCCCGCCGCAGTGTCAGTCCCTACCATGCTTTGGCAGGGGGGCGTGGGTCCATTAATTGCACGGGTCCCGTCCTGTATCATCCGGGGTATCTTGGGATAACGTTACCAGGATCAAAGCGTTCCGCCTGCCACCCTGCCCTTGTAGAGGAACAAGATAGGGTGGGCGCGCCGGGTGCCTTTGTGGCTGCCCGGTGGGCCCTCTCAATGGCGCCAGGGCGTCCACAGTGACGGGTGGTCGGACGCGCACCGCGTTTTTCCACCGCCCCTGTCACTTCGCCCAGAGGGAATGATGACGCCTTTCTCAGTCGTGGTGTCTTGGAACATGTGCCCCTTCTTTCCCATTAGAGGTATGTCGTGGCCGGCGAGTGCATAAAAGGATGGGGATACAGAAAGAAGAAAGAGAGATCGAGAACACAGACCAAGACAACCCGAACACACGAGAAAACATCCGAAGACAGATCGAGACGATCGAAGACATCATCCGAAGAACACCGCAAGCGAGGTTGAGCAGAGCTAGAACAAGGGAGCCTCAAGCTCTCAGTTAGACAATATATTCTTGTAACCAGACATATCCCTGAGGGATCCCCTCCGGGGAAGGATATTGCATCCACACAGGAGTAGGGTATTACGCCCCCGTGCGGCCCGAACCTGTCTAAACTCCGGTGCATTTATTTCTCTTTGCACTAGGTCGACCATCCCCCACCACCGGCCATTGCATTTATTTCCAGTTCCATTTATTTCTCCGACGAACTCATTCAGGATCATCCCCCCGGCCGAATCTCTAAAAAGGGGTCTCTCGGGATCCCTGCGACAGGAGTTCATCCTCCGACAGTACTCATCGCCAAATGCCTGCACAACAGCATGGACGAAACAACGCATGCTCTGAATGATGGTGCTCTCACCAAGCTGAAGGCACTCATCGAGAGAATTAGCCGGCGCATCGTATGCTAGTATATGAAATGCTGCAGTCACTTTTTGCAATGCCGATAGCCCAAGCTCGCCAGTTGCGTTTCTCCTCCGCTGGAACTAGGGGTCCTTCTCTTCTACAGCTGCAACTATCTTCAGAAACAGATTGCGTTTCATCCGGAACCTGCAATAACGCACATGATTACGAACAACACACCGATTTTTGAAACATTAACACTTGGGAATGTAACAATACCTGTGCCGGAATATGTAGTCGGGGTACACGGGGGGATCAGTAAAGTAGTCGTTGAACAACCTCATATGGCCCTCGAGCCGGAACCGGTTGATGCGCTTCTGACCTCGCACTGATCCGCCCCATGGTCGCCTCTCTGATTGCTCCAGGTCAGCTTGCCAGGCTCTCATACCCTCCATGAACAAATCATCTTCTTCATCAGACGAGTCGTTGGACGAGAAACACAACTCCCTCAAGTATTCCTTTCAAGCTTGATCAGGATCCATTTTGGTGGCTTGCAATTCTTGCCATCCTCCTGTCTCCTACTTATAGTGCCTCGCTCAATCTTCTGACGGAAGCAAGCTCACTTCCTTCCACGGGAAGCCACTACTCCAAAATCTTCCACTGCAAGACAAGTTGTCTTCCGCAACAAGCCCGAACAAATACCATACATAAATTTACGAATATAAAAACCTACTAAATATCAGCACACAATTTCGAGGTTTTGCATCCAATGAACCCTGAATATTAAAAAAAAAAATCCTGCTATGGCGGTTATGACGGTTGTCCAAATAATATTAAAAAAAGAAAAGAGAAAAAAGAGGTCCAGATATAAGATTTCTGTCGGAGATGAAAGGAATGAGAGAGGCTGAAATAGTGATAGAGGATGATATAATAGTATTTTAGAGGATAGAAATTTAAGCAACTTGCTGGAGTTAGCCTAAGGCTTAGGCGTAGCCTGAGAAGTGAAAACGTGTTTGGCACAGTTACGCCTTTCTTTCGTTCCCCATTCTCTCCCCTTGGTTCAGCAGTTGAACCGGCCACATTGCTTGCTGCAGAGTGCACAGCTTGTGGCGACGGCGAGAGACCGCGGGAATCGCGAAGCCTCGACGGCGCCCGGCAGCTTTACAGCACAGTGCGCTTCTCTGCCTCTGCCCTGCCCCTGATCCCTCTGTGGCTCCGTGTCTCCGCCTGAACGTGCGAATCATAGCCGCACAATCTCGCCGAGCGCGGCACGGCAGCGGGGCGCAGAGGCAGGGCAATCAGGTGACGTCGAGAGACCGCGGGAATCGCGAAGCCTCGACGGCGCCCGGCAGCTTTACACCACGGTGCGCTTCTCTGCCTCTGCCCTGCCCCTGATCCCTCTGTGGCTCCTTGTCTCCGCCTGAACGTGCGAATCATTGCCGCACAATCTCGCCGAGCGCGGCGCGGCAGCGGCGCGCAGAGGCAGGGCAATCATCGCGCCAATTATTCTGCCGCGCGGCGCAGAGGCAGGGCAATCATCGCGCCAATTATTCATGGCGCTCGACTCAATCACCCACGAAGGGATTGCAAGAGCCCAGCTTTAGCCTGCCCACGGCACTACGGCAGCCAGCCCCCACGACCGGCCGGCCGGCCGGCTGGATGCGATGCACTGTGAAGCCGCAGCAGCGGTGGTGGTACATGAGCTTTTCAGGATTCTGCACAGATGCGAACAAAACAAAAGCCGAGCCAGAAGCGATGCAGGAGGGCAGAGCCAATCATTGTGTGAGATGTTGTGCCTTTGGACGAGGGAGCTCATATTGTCCTGCCCAGTTGAGGGGTCAGGATCCAGGGTGATGATTCTTGGTTGAATCTGAATTCAGCTGAAGGTCCATGTGTACCTGCCTGATTCAAAGATTTCCATGATGGCCAAGCTCGGGCCGCTGGTCCACGGTGCCTGCATCTATCACATGGAGCCATCTCGGAAATGTATATTCCAGGTGCAATGGATTTAGAGGACAAAAATACACATGTTGGTCCTGTCAAGGAAAAATGCACCACCGATGCTGGCATCCATTAGCTCAATCGACGACCGTTGATTCCACAAAAAATCGACGACCGTTGGATATAAAACCGACGCTTCGGTTGAGAACCAATTTTCCGATGGCCCGCGATGTCAGAAACAGGATTCGCGATGGTTTCGCGGCACGCCAAGCCACCGTCGTGACTTGACCTGAGCCAGCAGGGCAGCACAGGATGACCAGCCGACGCGACCCCGAGAGTTGACCGTTCTTCACCGGCGACCTCGATCGACCGGTCGATGCCGGGAAACTCGCTTTGCCCTGGCGTCCTGATTCCTGAACGAGCCTGGCACGGCAACATTGCGCTGCCCATCGATCAACGCGTAAAGGGATCCTATGTCCTGAGGCCGTGTGCTCAGCTACACTGGCCGGTAGAGCTGTTGGTGCTGATTGCCTGTGATAGATTCGATCCCTTCGGACCCAACAGCTGCAGCAGTTTTGAGTGGGATTGGTTGTCCGTACGTTTTGCCTATATAAAACTATATGTATTTAATATGATTAAAGTTGAGTAGAGATATATTTATAAAAAGAAGTTTTTTTTATTGATTGTATCTGTTTGGACAGATTAAGCTGAATTTTTATTTAGTTAATCGAACCTAACGGTGTATAAGTAGATATAATAGTTGATATTATAATTAGTTGCTCGTATGATTATAATTTTATAATACTAACAAGTAAATCCACTTATGGAGCGCATTGATTTGAATATTTCTCGGCTCAGACTACAGACGTACACTCGTATTTATCAAACTAAACTAGAATAATACATACGGTTAACTAAACATATTTCTACATAAAATTATACACATTGTTTATTGGCCCCGGTTTGGATTCTGCCTTGTTTCGTCTCTGTGCTCGATTGCGCTTGTGCATGCGTGCGGGCGCGTGTTAATACTGTTAAGAAGACAATCGAGGCTACTGTTTGTTGCTACGTGATTTTCATAGCTTTTATCATATGCTAAACTGTGGATCATATGATGGGCTAGGAGATCCAAGCCAGATGGTGGCCGGACCATAGGGAGCTTGAGCGGAAGCGATCATGGGATGCCCTGCTCTGCTTCAGCTCTGAGTTCTGCAGTCAGTGTGTCGATGATTTCGAGGAACCCGAAACTTCAAACGTGCATGCATTGCAGTGTACTTGTTAGTTAATTTAGTTTCGGTTAAGTTTCTTCAAGGTAGCAGAGTCAGTAGATAAGCTTATGTTGTTGGAATTTCCGTTTTTCAGTTTTGTCAGAACTCAATCAGAGCCGTGGCCATTAATTTTTCGCTCGATCATGGCACATCGAGTGCTGCACGATGGAGCTCGTGGGTTGGCGCGAGATTCACTCCAACGTGGGAAGGCATGTTTACTCGTTTTGCTAGGAAAAGGGAAGAAAGATCAGAAAAACTGCAGCTTCAACGCAGTGCAAAACCATCTACTGTGCGTGCGCTCATCCACTCTCGAAGCCTGCCAAGCTCGTTCGGTGTCAACTTCCTGCAACCCACCGGAACATCGGTTGTGACAACAAGTGGTATTAGAGCCGTCACTATCATGACCACCATGCTGACCTCACGAGACCTGGCGAGATCGATGACCCCTCCAAGCCAATTCCGTCACTCACCCTCGCCACCACCACGCAGTGACAGGCACCGAAATACCAGTGGCCCACAGGCACCGTAATATGAACAAGGGTTCCCGATCTTCCGAAAGGTTCTGGTAACTCTCGATTTGGTGGAAACGAGACACAAGTCGATCCGGCTTCCGAACAACACAATCCGAAACCCCGCAATCGCAGCACCATGTCTCCTCTGGTTATCAACCAGCGTTGTACGGTTGACCTCGCCAAGAAGGCTAAAATCCTTGCCTGCGAATCGAAGAACACAAGCAAGAACAAGAAAGAATGCAACCAAATTGCAGATGAATGATTAATCTCACGAGTTGGGGTCTCACAAACCGACGAAAACGGCGAAACTGTTCTTGACAGAATAATCTAAGCAAAACCTAACCCTAATTAGGGCGGCGGCTACTATATATAAAGGATTAGGGTCGGCTAAGGACCCCTGGACGCGTCCCTAATGGACTCCAACACGATACATGGCCCAACGGACCAAAAACGGTGACGCAGCACCGGGACAGATTCTGGATGCTGACTTGTTTCGACGTTTCCCGTTGACTCAGAAGGAATTTGGACCTCAAACCAACGCCATTGGTTTCCTTATGAAATTATCTTTCCAACCATATGTGAATCGTTGAAAACGGAGTCCGGATGCGTCCTGGGCGTCCGTTTTACTGCTCGCTGGTCCTGGAGGTCGAGGCTGATTCGGACTCGAGTTGGACTGGACCTCCTGCTGTTGTTGGACGTCCTAGCTGCTCCTCCACGCCTCCAAGTCTTCCTCTATGTGTCTCCTTGTCCTCTCTATGATTCCTAAGCAACACATAATTATTAGGTAGTAATCTATTCTCAAAATTATATAAAGAGTTGCTTAGGAACGAGCTCACCTCTAAATTTAATTGTCGTGCGCGAGCCCTTGTGATTGGACCTTGAAAGTTCAATGGAGGATCATTGTATGTATCCGAGGGAGTGATGTCCTCATCATCCTCCCCCTCTTGAATTGGAGTCGTCCTCGACTCAAGCTCATCATCGGCTCCCAAGTAAGGTTTCAAATCTGCAATGTTAAAAGAAGGACTAACCCCGAACTCTGGTGGCAACTCAAGTTTATATGCATTATCATTTATTTTCTCAATTATCTTATAAGGACCAGCAGCTCTTGGCATTAATTTAGACTTACGCAGCTCTGAAAACCTATCTTTTCTTAAATGTAACCACACTAAATCACCCGGTTCAAGTTTGACTTCTTTCCTACCTTCACTACCAGCAATTCTATACTTTTCATTCATCTTTTTGATATTTATTTTAGTTGTTTCATGCAACTTATGAATAAAATCAGTACGTGCACTAGCATCACTATGTGTTCTTTCAGTGGTAGGTAAAGGCAAAAGATCAATAGGAGCGCGAGGGGTAAAACCATACACTACCTGAAAAGGACTTACCTTGGTGGTAGAATGTGTTGTCCGATTATAAGCAAACTCCACGTAGGGCAAATATTCTTCCCACATCTTTAAATTTTTCTTCAAAATAGCTCTCAACATGGTACCCAAAGTGCGGTTCACTACCTCCGTTTGGCCATCAGTTTGTGGGTGGCAAGTAGTAGAAAACAATAGTTTTGTACCCAACTTATTCCATAGAGTGCGCCAAAAGTGACTCAAAAATTTAGCGTCGCGATCTGAAACAATAGTAGAAGGCATACCATGCAAGCGAACAATCTCTTTGAAAAAGAGGTCAGCAATATAAACGGTATCATCACTTTTATGACAAGGTATAAAATGTGCCATCTTAGAAAAACGATCCACAACAACAAAAATACTATCCCTCCCCCTCTTAGTCCTAGGCAATCCCAAAACAAAGTCCATCGAAATATCTGCTCAAGGAATAGAAGGAACAGGAAGAGGCATATACAAACCATGTGGATTCAAGCGAGACTTAGCCTTTTGACATGTGGTACAGCGTGCCACGAACCGCTCAACATCTCTCCTCATCTTTGGCTAAAAGAAATGTGTGGCCAACATATCCTCCGTCTTCTTAGCACCAAAATGTCCCATCAATCCTCCTCCATGTGCTTCCTGCAACAACAAAAGACGAACGGAACCAACTGGAATGCATAGACTGTTAGCTCTAAACACAAATCCATCATTGATCATAAACTTGTTCCACGTACGTCCCTCTTTACAGTTCAGCAATACATCTTTAAAATCAGGATCAAGCATATATTGTTCTTTTATTGAGTCAAGTCCAAAAATTCTATAATCAAGTTGGGACAACAAAGCATATCGTCTAGACAAAGCATCAGCAATTATATTATCCTTCCCTTTCTTGTGTTTGATAACATAAGGAAAAGATTCAATAAATTCAACCCACTTAGCATGTCTACGATTCAGATTATGTTGAGAACGAAGATACTTAAGCGATTCATGATCTGAATGTATAACAAATTCTTTAGGCCACAAATAATGACACCACGTCTCTAAAGAATGTACAAGTGCATACAATTCCTTATCATACGTAGAGTAATTAAGAACAGGGCCATGCAATTTTTCGCTAAAGTATGCAACGGGCTTACCTTCTTGCATCAAAACACCTCCAATGCCAACTCCACTAGCATCACATTCTAGCTCAAAGGTCTTACCAAAATTTAGAAGTTGCAGCAATGGCGCATGCGTAAGCTTGTCCTTCAAAGTGTCAAAGGACTCCTCTTATGCCTTACCCCAATGGAACACCACACCTTTCTTTGTCAACTCGTGTAAGGGGGCAGCAATGGCGCTGAAATCCTTCACGAAACGACGATAAAAACCTGCAAGTCCAAGAAAACTTCTCACCTGTTTGATGGTTTGGGGCACCGGCCAACTCTTTATGGCTTCAATTTTCATCTCATCCACCTCAATTCCCTGTGGAGTAATAACATAGCCAAGAAAAGAGACTCGATCCGTGCAAAAGATGCACTTCTCAAGGTTACCAAATAAACGTGCATCACGTAAAGCATTAAAAACAGCACGTAAGTGATCCATATGTTCATCCAAAGACTTGCTATAAATCAATATATCATCAAAGTAAACCACCACAAATCGTCCAATAAAAGCTCTTAAAACCTCATTCATCAAACACATGAAAGTGCTAGGTGCATTAGTTAAACCAAAAGGCATTACTAACCACTCATATAATCCGAATTTAGTTTTGAAAGCTGTTTTCCATTCATCTCCAAGTTTCATTCTAATTTGGTGGTAACCACTACGCAAGTCGATCTTTGTAAAAATTACAGAGCCACACAACTCATCAAGCATATCATCAAGTCTAGGAATAGGATGGCGATATCGAATAGTAATGTTATTGATGGCTCTACAATCAACACACATACGCCAAGTACCATCTTTCTTAGGAACCAAAATCACAGGAACAGCACAAGGACTAAGGCTCTCACGTACATACCCGCGGTCCAAAAGCTCTTGGACTTGCCGCTGAATTTCCTTAGTCTCCTCGGGATTGGCTCGATACGCAGCACGATTTGGCAATGTTGCTCCCGAGATCAAATCGATTTGATGCTCTATCCCTCTCATAGGTGGCAGTCCCGGGGGTATCTCAGCTGGGAAAACATCCTCATACTCCTGCAAAAGGTTAGTGGCAGCAGGAGGTATCGAACTAATAACATCATCAAGCGAATACAAAACTCGTTTGCAAACCAAGGTGTAGCAAATATCATTATTAGAAATTTCAGCAAGGTCACTTTTTAGTGCAAGCATAACACCACCCTTCAATTTTATGCCCTCTACCTTAGAACTAGATGCAGACTTATCCTTTTTAGGTGGGTAAAGAGAATTAGCAACTTGCTGATTTTCAGATTTAGTATCACGCAAATTAGCAGCTCGTTCTTTATCAGCTTGTACAATTTCAGCAGGGGTCATAGGAACCAAAGTAATTTTCTTTCCTTTATGCATAAAAGTATATGTATTACTTCTACCATGGTGTATAGCATCATTATCAAATTCCCAAGGTCGACCCAATAAAAGTGAGCAAGCTTCCATAGGTACCACATCACAGTCAACATAATCAGCATAGGAACCAATGGAAAAAGAAACTCTGCAAGTTTGTGTTACCTTAGCTTTTCCAGCATCATTAAACCACTGAAGGTTATATGGATGGGGGTGTTGGCGTGTGGTCAAGCCAAGCTTCTTGACCAAATCTGAACTCACCAAATTATTACAACTACCTCCATCGATGATGACACGTGCTCACCGATTTTGGATGACGAAGAAAATCTGGAACAAGTTATGGCGTTGCAGCTTCTCTGGTTGTTGTACCTTTGTGCTGAGCGCCCGCTGCACAATGATGCTCCTATAGGTCGCTGTGTCATCACTGCCCAAGATTTCGTTGCTCTCCTCAACAACTGGTTCTTCTTCTTCTTCCTCAATGTCAGAGGCGCTGATGTACCCATCTTCCGTTGCAATGTATGCCCGCTGACTTGGGCAATCCTTCTGCACATGACCGAATCCATGGCAGCGACGGCACTGAATGCCAGAGGTGCGTCCCGTTGATGCAACAGAGGAAGCACTCTTGGAAGGTCCCTGCAAAACAGAATTTTTACCTGAGCCTGAAGGTCGTGTAGTGACCGGATTTGGTGCCGTAGCTGCTTGTTGCTTGCTCGCTGGTGAGGGAGCCCTATAAGTGGATGGTTTGGATAGCCCAAAGGATGGTCCTGTGCGCGGCGTGTATGTGGTGCTGGCCTTGTACTTGCCCTGCTGCTCACGCCCCTGCAACTCCTTCTCTGCAAGCATAGCAAACTGAAACAACTGGTTGACATTGTTAAATTCTTTATAATCAATAATATCCTGAATTTCACATCTCAAACCCGAATAAAATCGATAAATAGAATCTTCGTTTCCCTCTACTATGCCACAACGCATCAAGCCCTTTTGAAGCTCACCATAATAATTCTGCACAGATTTATCTCCCTGTTCTAAGCGCATCAATTTCTTACGCAGGTCTCTATGATAAGATGGGGGAACAAATCTATCACGCATAGCAACCTTAAGCTCTTCCCATGTACGAGGTGTGGCACCATCTGCAGCTAAACCAGTCCACCAAATAATAGCAAAATCTTTAAACTCACTAGTGGCTTGTCTAACTCTATGTTGTTCAGGTACTTGGTGGGCACTAAATTTTTGCTCTACTGTCATCTCCCAATCAAGATATCCCTCAGCATCATAATGTCCCGAAAAAGAAGGTATAGTAAATTTAACCTTAGCATAAGGATCTTCAGGAGCTCGATTATACATACCTCGATGGTGGTGGTGATGTGGAACGCCACCCATACCTGTGGTGTTAGTGCGAAGACGACGCCGTAATCTGTTTTGCAATGTCGCCGCTGGATCAACATTAACATCGTCATCATACAACTCATCACCGGTGTTGCTTCCATTTACATCTTCGTTGTGCACAGGACGGTTTTCCAACGCATTTACCCTGTCGGTGAGCTCAGATAACCGTTTGTCCACCCGCTCAACCGCGTTTGCGAGTTTCATCTCAATTATCGCTTCAGTGACAGCCTTGATGACTGTCTCCTTCATCTCCTTCTGAGCATTGTCTACAACAGCTTGTAGCTGCTCTTGGCTGACACACTCCTTGAAGTCCTTTGGCGTTTTATCTCCTTCAACTGACATTGTGAAAAAAAAACAACAACACACAGTGAAGGTTATCCCTAATAATCGTACTACAAAGATGGAGTGGTGCCTCTCAATCAAGATCAGCAAAGGTAGACACCTTACCAAGCTCTTACCAGGGTTCTTACCAGCAAAGCAAAGGATACCTGGAAGGCGTGCGAGCGATTGCAGGGATGCAAACCAGTGCTGTCCAGAAGAATCTGTGGAGCTTGGAAGGCACACAAAGAGAACAAATATGTATATGTGGAACACAAATCAGAGACAGATAGTAATGCTGAATTATAGTCCCAAGTACTTGTTCTCGTTGCTGGCCTAAAGTGTTGCAAGTACCAAGTATGTGTGATAAACAAGGTGGAGAAACAAGTATGATGGATAGCAAGAGCAACAGAAACAAAGAACTAAATAGCACACGCTAACACAGCTCACTTTGCCCTTCTCTATGTGCTCCTCTAGATATTGTTCCTCTTTTGCCCCTCTCTTTTTTCTATTTTTTTGGGCTGTCGTTGTTTTTTTGGGAAAATTTGACTTTTTCTTTTTATTTTTTTGATATTTTTTTATCACTTAGGAGCACACAAGAGGGAACCACAGAAAATTTGAGCTTAAACAAGTGAAAGACGTGGCCTGTAGAATTTTCTGAAGTTCAGCCGAAAAATGAGAAAAATATTTGGAAATTGAAAACTCAAACTTCGGAGGCGAATTCGGGAATTCTGATTTCGCCGAACCCAGCAAAGCTGGGGACGAACGGATCCGAAACGCCGTTTCGATGCGAAAAACTCTGTGAGTTTTCTGAAAACGGAGTTCGTACGCGAAAGTTATGCCCGATTTAAGAAACGACTCCGAATTAGAGGACAAAACGGGAAGAAAGTGGGGAAAATATGCGACGGAGGCTAGGGTTTGATGGAAACGGTGGGGAAAAACACACGAACTGGACTCTAACACGACCTAACCAGCAACAAGAACTTGACCAGGACACAAACTCAACACGACGAACTCTGAAACTGAAATATGCAAAAGCTAAAGGCGCGGAAGGGTTGTAGGACAGGAAAAAAAAACGATATGGCAGTGGACTATGGAACGAAGGCGAAAACACTCGAAACTAAGGGTAGATATGAACCTGACGGTATACCTGAAGCTCTGATACCACTTAATATGAACAAGGGTTCCCGATCTTCCGAAAGGTTCTGGTAACTCTCGATTTGGTGGAAACGAGACACAAGTTGATCCGGCTTCCGAACAACACGATCCGAAACCCCGCAATCGCAGCACCACGTCTCCTCTGGTTATCAACCGGCGTTGCACGGTTGACCTCGCCAAGAAGGCTAAAATCCTTGCCTGCGAATCGAAGAACACAAGCAAGAACAAGGAAGAATGCAACCAAATTGCAGATGAATGATTAATCTCACGAGTTGGGGTCTCACAAACCGACGAAAACGGCGAAACTGTTCTTGACAGAATAATCTAAGCAAAACCCAACCCTAATTAGGGCGGCGGCTATTGTATATAAAGGATTAGGGTCGGCCAAGGACCCCTGGACGCGTCCCTAATGGACTCCAACACGATACATGGCCCAACGGACCAAAAACGATGACGCAGCACCGGGACAGATTCTGGACGCTGACTTGTTTCGACGTTTCCCGTTGACTCAGAAGGAATTTGGACCTCAAACCAACGCCATTGGTTTCCTTATGAAATTATCTTTCCAACCATATGTGAATCGTCAAAAACGGAGTCCGGATGCGTCCTGGGCGTCCGTTTTACTGCTCGCTGGTCCTGGAGGTCGAGGCTGATTCGGACTCGAGTTGGACTGGACCTCCTGCTGTTGTTGGACGTCCTAGCTGCTCCTCCACGCCTCCAAGCCTTCTTCTATGTGTCTCCTTGTCCTCTCTATGATTCCTAAGCAACACATAATCATTAGGTAGTAATCTATTCTCAAAATTATATAAAGAGTTGCTTAGGAACGAGCTCACCTCTAAATTTAATTGTCGTGCGCGAGCCCTTGTGATTGGACCTTGAAAGTTCAATGGAGGATCATTGTATGTATCCGAGGGAGTGATGTCCTCATCACACCGGTCCAATGTGTGGTGAGGGAGGTCGATGATGCTACGAGCTATCTGATCCTGACCTAAACCAATTACAGGGATTGGGACTGCTCATGAAGGTCAGGTTGCAGGCCAGGGATCTCTAGGCAACAGTTGAACACGATATCGACGTCAACGATGGAGCTGACTACCGACACGATCGGGCCCTTGAGGCAATCCTATGTGATGTCCCTATAGATATGTCGTCTGCGCTTGCCATCAAGCACACGACCAGGGACACAGGGAGGCGCTCAAGGCCATGAAAATGGGCGTCGAGCGTGTGCAGAGAGCCAAGGCCCAAACTCGTTGGCACAAATTCAAAGCCATCCATTTCAAGGACGAAGAATCTGTCAAGGAGTTCTCCATGTGCTTGAGCGGTATGTGAAACACACAATCTCTTTTTGCTGACACGATGAGTGATGCACAGGATGTGCAGAAGTTCCTGCGGGTTGTGCAGGCAAGGCACTCTCAGGTGGCGCTGTCGATTGAGACCCTACTTGATCTCGATCAGCTCACCTTCGAGGAGGTGACTGCCATCTTAAAGAGGCTGAGGATCGCCTTGACTTTGGGACTGACAAGAACAACGGCGCACGCCTTCTCCTCACCGAAGAGGAGTGGTTTGCACGCACAAGCAAGCGAGACCAGAACACCAATTATGGACCCTCGGGCGACAATCGACATCGTGGTGTTGGCGCGGCCACAACCCAAGCACCCGTGACCGCAAGGAGGCCCAAGCTAGTGGAAGCGATGGCAACCACGACAAATGCCGCCATTGCGGCAAGCTCAGGCACTGGGCTCGGGAATGCAAGAAGAAGAATCGCGATGAGGTGAATATCGCCTAAACCGATGAAGGAAAGCTGGAGCTCCTGATGGCAGTGATGGAAGAAACCGAGATAACCAGTGCACACGTCTTCCTCAATGACAAAATCCAATGCACAATTGTGTCAGCAGGGTGACGCGAAAGACACTCGCTAGTACCTCGACACTAGGGCATCCAATCATACGACCAGCGACAAGGGCACCTTCACCTAGCTAAATGCTGACATCACTGGTTTTGTACGCTTCAGGGATGGATCCACAGTGGATATCCTTGGGCGTGGCTTGGTGCTGCTCTCCGGTCTAGGTGGCCGCCAACGACTTCTATCCTCGTTCTAATTCATACCTCAACTTAGAAGCAACCTCGTAAGTCTTGGAAAACTTGATGAAGCCGGGTACCAGGTTTTGATCGAAGATGGGGTGATGAGTATCAAGGATCAATAGAGAAGGATGCTAGCCAAGGTTACTCGGTCGACAAATCGCCTGTACATCCTCTCGTTGAAGGCTGCTGAGCCAACATGCATGTCAGCGTGCCATGACATAGACGCTAGGTGTTGGCACGCACTGTTCGGGAACCTCATCTATGACTCTCTCCGGATGATGTCAAAGGGAAACATGGTGCAGGATTCCCGAACATGGACCATGGCGAAGGTGTGTATGGTGTGTGTCTTGCAGGGAAGCAGAAGCGTGTCCCATTCCTGGTGACGGTGAAGTACCACACACAACACTTGCTGGACCTCATCCATGGAGGACTATGAGGACCAATTACATCGGCAACATACGGAGGCAGTCATTACTTCCTGGTGCTGATAGATGATTATAGCCGGTACATGTGCATCCGGCTATTGCACAGCAAGGATGAAGCTGCAACCGCCATCAAGCAATTTCAAGCCACCGCCAAGTTGGAGTCCAAAAGAACACTCTGAGTTCTCCGCACTGATCGCGGTGGAGAATTCACCACCGTGGAGTTCGAGGTGTACTGCATAAATCGCGTGGCATGAAGAGGTAGCTCACTATGCCATATACGTCGTAGCAAAATGGTTTCGTCGAGAGGAGAAATCAAACAATCTTAGGTATGACGTGATGTCTTCTCAAGTACAAGCATATGCTGGGCACATTCTGGGGGGAAGCGGTGGCCACTACCATCCATGTACTCAATCGATCGCCGACAAGAAGCTAAGTTGGTGTCACTTCATATGAGGCATGGCATGGGCGTGGGTCAGATGTGAGCTACCTTCGAACATTTGGCTCAATCACGCATGTGAAGAACACGCAACCACACCTAAAGAAGCTAGAGGGCCGAAGCACCCCAATGTTATTCATCGGGTATGTGGACGGCTACAAGGCATGGCACGTCTATGACCCAGTGGCGTGCCATGTGCACATCACCCGTGACACAGTGTTCGAGGAGGAGGCATGCTAGAACTGGGGCAAAGATGATGCTACGGCTCCTTACATCAACGGGTGCAACGAGGATAGTGACATCTTAACCATTGAGTACATGATGGATGTCGAGCCAACACTGCCCCTACCGAAGCTCGGGACAACCAACGTTTACCCTACCGCCCCAGAACCGGTTGATGCCATGGCGTCACCAAACGGGCACGGCGATGCACTCGATGTCGACCATGATGACGTGCCACTCAAGCTTTGGGACGTCGACACTATACTCGGGCCAGCGTCTCCACGTGGGTTCTTGCCACATCTCCTCTCGAGCTTAGAACTGCTTGGTGTAGCTCTAGAGGAACCAACATCCTTCAAAGAAGCTAAGATGCACCAGTGTTGGAGACGGGCTATGCTCAACAAGATGGCATCGATTGAAGATAATCACACATGGACATTAGTGGACTTACCCTCCAGACATCGAGTGATCAGTTTGAAATGGGTATTCAAGGAAAAGAAAGATGTTGATGGGCATGTGGTGAAGCACAAGGCCCGTCTGTAGGGATTGACTTTGAAGAGGTGTTTGCTTCAGTGGCGCATATGGACTCCATCTGAGTTCTTTTGGTGATTGCCGCGCAGAAGAGTTGGGAAGTCCACCACCTCGATGTGAAGTCCACATTTCTCAATGGATATCTTGTGAAGGAGGTGTTTGTGGCCCAACCTCCTGGCTTCATCCATGAGGGGCATGAACACAAGGTGTTGTGCTCGAGGAAGGCACTCTACAGATTGAGGCAGGCACCTAGGGCTTGGAATGCCAAGTTGGATATCACACTATTGTTGCTTGAGTTTTAGAGGAGTTTAGCTGAACACGCGGTGTATATGTGAGGATGTAGCAAAAATGGCCCTATTAGACCATAGTTGTGCTTTTGGTGATTAATGACAACAGAGTCAACGAGACTAATATGTTTTTCAAGAATATATGTTAGTAGGTCTCATGGATACAATACATGAAGAAGTCACCTTAGCCGGGACAAAGTTTGGTCGAATTGAAGAAGTTTCAGGAAGATTTGCCTTACCGAATGGTCCGGTGTTGTAGATGTTGAGCTCACCGGAGCATATTTGACAAATGGGGAGATATGACTGAAGATCTCACCGGAAGGTCCGGTGATTAGCAAGTGTACTCATCGGAGGAATTCTTTTAGAGAAGGGTGTCGTGCTGAAGAATGAAGGCTAAGTCTCACCGAATAGTTCGATGATTAAAGCATGGTAATACCGAAGTGTTTCAGTCTAGAAGGCAGAATGGAACAACCCATCGGATAGTCTGGTGATCATAGGAAGATACACTCTGAAACATCTTCACCAGAGAAGGTTGTAGTCATGGAAGGTCGAAGATCGACACACCGAAGGTCCGGTGATGAAGCAAGGCTACATCAAAATACACTGGACAATGAATAGTGCAAAGAAGCAGAACGAAGTTTAAGGCATCAGATAGTTCGATGATGAAGTGATGTGCACCGGATGCTTACACCGGAGCAATTTACATAAAGAAGATGCAGTTGGCTCGGATGGCTCAGGATAACTCACTGAATAGTCCGGTGATGTAGATGAAGTATACACTAGAGTGTCTGGTGTTCATAGAGGCTTGAGTGGGGTTCAAACAGCTAGTTTGTGAGAGTGTACTCACTGGATGATATAGTGTTAGTACTATTATTCTCACTGGATTATCCGGTGGTAACAACTTTTCTGAGCCGTTGGGTTAACAGCTAGTGCACGGGTTTGAGACTGTAAATACTTCTCCACTCGGTCATTTGAAAGCATGGCATGCAACTGGAGTCTTGAGAAGTTTATGTACATCTGAGAAGACATCTAAGCTATTAAAGTTCTTAAAGTGATCATCCAAGACAATTAAGTACAAGATTAGTGAGTGATTAGTGCTTATAGGCCTAGAGAGAGTGTTGCTAGGTGATTGCTGCCTAGAGAGTGGATCAAAGAGTGATCCAACCTTGTACCTCTTGGTACGTCGACACCTTGGAGTCTTCGTGACTTACTGGCAAACTTGTTGTCCCTCCGACCTGATGTGGAGCGGTGACGAGAAGCGTATACAGGGACACAAAGATCCTTGCCTTGGTGGCTCAAGCTCCGAAGTGATTATCGTGGCAAGGAACTAGAAGAGAGACTAGTGGTGAGACCTTATCCTTGTGGCTTGGTAGCTCATCCGGGTGGATGCCTTGTCTTTATGACTTGGTGGCTCAAAAGTCGTGACCGGATGCCGACCGAGAGCATATACTTTGTGGAGCTTCAACGTAGATTAGGGGTGGTTTCATGCTATCGATACCACGGATAAACATCCATATGTTGAGTTTGTTCTCTCTACCTTATTTACGTTTCTACATTATTGCAATTTACCTTCTTAGATAGGTTGTAAGCGTTTTGATTGTTAGAATAGGCACACTAGATAAACCTAGAATACATTTAGATAGAAATTGATATAGATTTATCTTGTGTAATTTTTAGAGTTAAATAGATTTTAAATATCCTAATTCATTATTTTTTTAGGACGTCATTGATTATTTTAGAGGAGAAGGTGATTCAAAGCTCCTGCTTAGTGTTTATGTTCATGGCTGGAGCCTGCCACTCCGAGATAAGCAAATTCAAGGAGCGGATGAAGCTTCAATTCAAAATGAGTGATCTTGGGGTATTGTGCTATTACCTAGGGATTGAAGTCAAGTAATTATTACCTGGACAGATCACTATTTGTCAGGCTGGATATGCAAAGAAGCTCCTTGACAGGACTGGCATGAAGGGATGCAATCCGGTGCAATCTCCAAGGGAGGATCAACTCAAGCTAAGTAAACAAAGCTCAAGTTCTCCGGTTGATCGTTCAGTCTATTGAAGTATCGTGGGAGGGTTGCGGTACTTGGTTCACTCTCGGCCTGACATAGCTTTGCCGTCGGATATGTCAGCCGGTTTATAGAAGCTCCCACGACAGAACACTTGGCGGCAGTGAAGCATCTCCTCAGATACATAGCTGGGACAATCAACTACGGCTGCATGTTTGTGAAGCAGGAGGGCAATCGGAACCTGATCGGCTACAGTAATTCAGATATGGCTGAAGGCGTTGATGACATAAAGAGTACAACGAGCACGCTGTTCATGTTCGGAGGGAGTCCAGTAACCTGGCAATCAACCAAGCAGAAGGTGGTAGTCCTTTCATCTTGTGAAGAGAAATACATTGCGGCATCAACAACAGCCAGTCCAGGGTCTGGGTTGGACGGCTGATCAAGGAACTGACAGGAGAAGAGTTGAAGGCAGTGAATATCCGTGTTGATAACAAATAAGCCATTCAATTGTGCAAGAATCTGGTCTTCCACTATCGGAATAAGCATACTGAGAATCGGTATCACTTGATTCGAGAGTGTATCCAGATGGGAGGGTTGCTGTTGAAGCCATCAACACCAAATACCAGCTAGGACATCCAGACTAAACCTCTCGGTTGGGTACCGTTCCAGGAACTGCTAGCAAAGATTGGAGTTAAAGAAATCAACAGCACCTAGATTAAGTGGAAGTATGTTAATTAATTTAGTTGCTGTTATGTTTCTTCAAGTTAGAAAAGTCAGGAGATAAGCGTAAGGTTGTTAGATATCCGTTTTTTCAGTTTCGTCAGAACTCGGCCAGAGCCATGGCTGTTATTCGCTCGGTCATTGCGTGTTCAGTGCTGCACGATGGAGCTCGTGGGTTGGCGTGAGATTTACTCCAACGTGGAAAGGCACGTTTACTCATTTCGCTAATAAAAGGGAAAAAGGATAAGTAAAGCTGCAGCCTCAAAACAGCGTAAAACCATCGATTTCAGTTCGTTCTAGTGTGCTTGTGCTCGTCCATTCTCGAAGCCTGTCGGATCGTCCAAAACAGCGTAAAACCATCGATTTCAGTTCGTTCTAGTGTGCTTGTGCTCGTCCATTCTCGAAGCCTATCGGATCGTCTGACTTCTTGCAACGCACCAGAACGTCGGCGGCGACAACAGTACTGAGTGCCCGCACGGCAGCACGTACGTCATACAGTCAATGAGCAAGCGCAGGCATTAGCAGGTGTTTCAGGCTTTCAGCCCATTGGATTTTCAGTACTAGAAAAAAACAATGATTTTGATTACTCATAAACGACAAATTACATTCTGCAACTTGATAAAAGCTGGACTATATATACTTCCAAATCATAAATTAGTATCGTTGTAATTACGTACTATCAATATTTTTAATTTTTAGCTACAAATTACTTTTTATATATTAAGTTTAAATATTTAGAAAATGATATGGATAAATTTATCTTGAAAAGTAGTTTATAATAATATAACTTTACAATATTTTATAAACATATTACAACAAAATATACTAATCAAATATATGTTTTGAAGATCGTGCCCATATCCAAAAAATATAACTTACGGCCCTCCTCCTGTACTTAAGGCCTTTAGTTTTGTTGGTACTCTATCAGTCACCTGATTACTGTAACTTCCGATCGAGCCACGAGGTGCATCGTTTGTAGTTTCGGCATTTCACTTCACACCTCAATTTCTTCGGACTGGTGCCTTTGTTCGCTGCATCGAGGACTGAAATGAGATCAGTTACTACTATCTCAATCTCAAATAGATAATATTTTAGGATTGAGTATAACTATTAATGTGAGTGAAAAATAATTACTATTATCTCTTTTAATATTATTTATTGTATAGAAAATTAGATTTGCATTGAGAAAGAAATTACTTATAGAGAGGATAAGATTGAAAAATTTAAGTTAAAGTTATCTTAAAATCATAGAGCGTCGTGTACTTTGAATATTATAGAAGAGACTAAAATATCATCGATAAAGTAGGAGTATAGTAATTTGTGTTTAGTACAATGTCCAATGGTTGACCTCCCCGCTAAGGATCTCTAGTAGAAGCCTCAAAACACTTTGTCACTATCACTGTGCTGACTTTTGCCGATCAGGAGGCTAGCAAACCTCTCCAACAGCTATGTATCCATCTATTACAGGGATGGGAGAGAGGAATACTCAAATTTTGAGATACTCTCTTCTCCCCTTTGTTACTGTTCATCGAGAATAACATATCAATATCTATATCCTAACGGTGGAAGGAATGGCGCCCTGTCAGGAGGCCTGTTACTGTAGCAGTAGGTCCTAAGTACGTATACATACATACACGTATATATATATGTATATATACAAACATATGTAATTTTCTTTTTCAAAAATTCTAGAAAAATATCGAAATGAATAAAATGCAAAGAAAAATATCTAAAACTCAAAAAAATATAAAATAATTTTTTTAGGTTAGTATTACTTTCATCTACATGTTAAAACTATATGCATGAATAAAAGTACTATTGTTTTCTCTATAATTAATTTAATGTGTTTAACATTAATAATTTTATAAATAAATATTGAAATGTACAAAATTTGTGAACTTAATTTTTTAGTCCTCTTTTGTCGTGCTCTACATAGCAAAATAAAAATAGGTGCGGTATACCCGCGCCAATCATACTAGTAGACCTAGAGGGAGGAGGAGAGAAAAAAAAAATAAAAAAATAGATTATTACTGTAGATAAAAATAGATGGTGCTATAATAGTGATAAAAATATTATAATAATATTATAAATATAAAATTTTAAAGACTCTTCTAGCAATCCCTAAAACTTTATACTGAAACATAGGGGCAAGTGGGCAACAACAAACGATCTTGGGATGAGCGCTTTAAACTAGGCACAATTTTAGGCTTCTTGTTCTGCGTCCACTTGTTCGCTCGTTGACTCCAAGGATTCGGGGTTTAGTCTTCGGTGGGGATTAGTACAAAATTAAACTTAACTCGATCCATTAGGCATTGGCAGCAGTGCAAGTATCTTCGGTTTGTTTATTTATTGCCAGTTTTTTACTGTAGCAATACTGACCTTTTATTTTTTCTTAAAAAATTTATAAATATTTAAAAGTATAAAATACTAATAAAGTATTTCAAGATAAATCTAATAATACTAAAGTATTAGATATCTATAATTTTTAAGAAAAAACGCAAATTCAAAATTACTATAGTAAAAAGTTGATGATAAGTAAATGAAAATAGATGTTGTTGAGAGTTAGTCTCTGATAATAATTTTAGGGTGTACTGGTCAATGTGTATGTGAACAATGCTTGCTGTGTGGGTGTGCTTGTGATGAACTCAAGAACACAGGGGTTATTCAGGTTCAGGCCTCCCGAAAGATGACAGTCGTACATCCTGTATATTTTGTTATCAATGTATGTGAACTGATTACAAATGAATCTACTTTTGGTAGAGTTGTTCTCCTCTTTATATACGAGAGAAGAAGACCTTACAAGTGGACCCTTTTCTTCCGACTTATACCTAGCTAGATGTACTTTTCTCATGCTATCATCATGCGGAGCGTGCGTGCCGCACTTTACGCCGGTGGTACTGCAGGGCCTGTTTCATCATTTTGGACGCCTCCACTCTTACCTTACCTTTGTAGCATTGCCTATCCCCTCACCGTGCACCGCAAGCTCATCTGCCAAGCCGTTCTGTCCTAGCCTTTCGTGAATATGCTTGCAATTCATCCACTTGCCTTGTCGTTTTGCAGACCCTATCCCATCTGTCGCGTGGTGCTAAGTCGGTCTGCAACATCCCATTCTATAGAAATTAATGCTATGAGATAGGGCATTGCCCATCTGCGCTAGCCACGATTTTGTTCGCTGGAGGAGGAGCCTCATGAAGGAAAACCCTTGATAGATATTAATAAATATGACTAGACAGGTTAGGTATGGACGCCTCGTGACCTGCTATGGCTGATCGCGGAATTACATTAAATCGCAAGGAGGCTGGTCGTGTAAGCCTCGCGTTGGTCATGTGAGTCAAAGGCTGGCCGCACGATGGGCCATGGTTCAGGAAATATCCCCAGCCAGACGTCATATTTCACATGGGACTCGTTAGCTATGAGGCTCCGTTACTCAATACTCCGACAGTAGCCCCCAAACTTCCCCATGGTTGTGGTCAGGTCTGGTCAGACCACTTAGGCCTCGAGGGAACATAGTCCACCTAGAGAGTGGTCGTCGACGCCGTCAGCTTTCAGAGTTTGACTCTGAACTTCAGGTGGGAGGTTAAACGTCCTGAGAAAGAGAGAGGGGGAACATTGATTGCTCCCAAGCCTGAGAGACTTTTAGTTCCCCATGCGCGCCCCTTGGATTCAAATGGTTTGGATGCCGCACATATGGGAATGTTCTGACCCTTTCCGATAGCCTCACCAATGGCCAGAAGACCATACGGGAGCCCCATGAGTTTTGGACCGTCTGGTTCGAACCACTGTTTGGAGTGTTCAAAGAGTTCTCCCTGTGCTATCGCGGCAAGTAGGCTCTGATTGTTTCACCCTGCTCGTTAGTTAGGCTTTCGAAGCACGGGACAACCCTTAGCACGACAAGTCCCTCGGTGGCGACTAGCGCCCGACCTGAGTGGGGACTTGTGCCTTTGTGGTCGCTATCCTGAGCTGTTCGTACCTTTGATATTGCGCAAGCAGCGATCCTACACTGTTCAGGAGTCATTGACCATGTGGTTGTTTTAACTTCCTGGTCGCCAGATCCCGTAGTGGTCGTCGAGCATTATCGCGTGCTGTGGTCGGAGAGCCACTCTCGAGGGGGCCCATTTTTGGTCATAAAATCTTGCAAAATAGAGAGTATAGTCTTTTGAACTTTAAAAACTTACAAGATATATTCCACGGTTGTCCGGAAGGTTCTGCAAAATAGATACACATGTCCGTCTCCGAGCAACCCTACACATAAATCTTGCACAAAAGAGCGATGTTCCAGGAGTTATGTAATTCATGACTATCCTCCATGGCTAGCTTGATTGCACTAGGTTGGGTGACATCGACCACTTTGTAGAGCCCTTCCCATTTGGGGGAGAGTTTATTACGACCGGCCTTATTCTTAATTTGTCTAAGGACGAGGTCACCTACGACCAGTCTCTGCTCCCGCACCTTGTGGCTCTGATAGTGTTAGAGGCTTTGCTAATATCGGGCAGCTCAAATTAGAGCACGCTCACGGCACTATTCGATCAAGTTTACATCATCCTCTCATCGTGCCACCTGGTTGTCGTCTGACTAGTTGGCCACTTGAGGCGATTAAAAGGCGATCTCGGAGGGAAGCATTGCCTTCGCGCCAAAAATAAGGAAGAAAGGGGTTTCGACTGTAACTCTACTAGGAGTTATTCGCAGCGACCATAGTACTATGGGTAGTTCACCCACCCAGCATTTTGAATAATTTTTAAGCTGATCAAAGACTTAGGTTTTGATCCCTTGCAATATCAACCCATTTGCTCTTTTGACCTATTCGTTGCTCTGTGGGTGTGCCACCGACGCATAGCAAACTTTGGTCCCGATCTCTTCACAGTAGTCCTGAAAAGCACTACTGGAGAACTGAGTCATGTTGTCCGTAATTATGCGATTTGGACTACCAAACCGCACTACCAGCCCACGTATGAACTTAAATGCTACTGCGGTAGTGATCTTCTTGACGGGCTTGGCCTCTATCCACTTGGTAAATTTATCGACTGCCACGAACAGGAATTCAAAACCGCCTAGGGCTTTAGGGAACGGTCCCACGATATCGAGCCCCCAGACAGCGAAATGCAAAGAGAGTGGTATAGTTTGCAGTGCTTAGGCTACTAGGTTGGTTTGTTGGCCATGGTATTGACATAATTTGCACCATTTCACTAGCTCGCAAGTATCCTGAAGAGTAGTGGACAAATAAAATCCTTACTGGAACGCTTTTCCGACCAGAGTGCAGTATGAAGCTGTCAATGTATCAAGTAAAGGGGTATCCTGGCTAACAGGCCCCACGAAGGGTGCAAATAGCTAGGGGAACATCTCCTAAAAACTCTAATCGATCGATGAGCTACCCCGACTAGCGCAAGGCCTCTAGTGACCAATCTCACTACACCTTCACACAAACCCACGACCAGCCCCCTTGATCGTGGGACTGGATTGGACACTCGCCCGAACGCTTCTCTTCACCAGGCACCAGCCCTGACGGATAAGGTCGTGGGTGGTGCAGGGGGGCGTTGTCCCATCCCATAGCATTAAAGGCTACGGAGTGAGACTCTACAGGCCGGCACAACGCCACACGATAGATGGGATATTGTCAGCCATCCAACAGGGCAAGTGGATGGAGATGGTATAGAGAGGCAAGTGGACGGGAATGGCACAGAGGCAAGTGGACGGGGATGGCGCAAAGAGGCAAGCTGGCGGGGACAGTGCAAAAGGGCACCGTTCCGTCCCATCGCATTAAATGCAGCAAGATAAGGCTCTACGGGCTAAGCAAAGACGACGCGCAACAGCACGATATACAATGCTGTCAGAGCAAGTTGCATGCTTGGTACTCCGTAATGATGATTTGAGTTAGATATTTGAATAAGCAGAGACCATCTGTGTAGGGCCCGCATGTAAGTTCTCCCTCTCCCTACTATATAAAGGGATGATGACCCCATATGTAACCAAGAGAGATCAATTCTAGCAAATTGCTAGAACACCATTGTAACCAAGTGAGATCTACTATAACACAAAACACAGGATATATGGTTGTTATCCTCCGAGAGACCTGAACCTGTATAACCCCTGGTGTCCTCACATCCTTCATCTACACATAGACACACTCAGTCCTTGAAACGTCGTTCACGCACCCATCGTTTGACATACCCTGGAATCGTTGTCAGGAATTTACCCTCGACAGAAGCGTGACTACCACATATGCCTCTATAGATATCAGAGAGTATTGTGCTCCCCTCTACCCGAGTGATGCATTTCAGTAAAAAGTCGTTGCTTCCCCAGTGGTAAAGGCGTCCCTCTACCAGGGAGTATCTGTAGGCTTGTCGTGAGACATTTTCTGCAGATGTATCATCGTTAGGGATTGCTTGATTTTGAAGGTAGTATGAGATTTGATCCGTCCATGTCATATCCAAATTGAGTAGGGCGACCACATGATGGCCACTGTCGGAGGGTGAACTCCTCAAGCGGGGATTCAGAGGGACCCCCTTTGAGATTCGGCTGGGGGGATGATTATGAATCCGCTTCGCAGGTGAAATAAATGGGAGTAATGAGATGCAGGTGGAGGTGGAATGATCGGATGCCGGAAGTAGTAAATGCTCCGGGGATTTTTAGACAGGTTCGGGCCACACTGGGCATACCATCCTACTCCTGTGTGTATGCTATAAATACTCTGAGAATGTCTCTCGGAGTATCTGATAAGTTACAAGAATATTTGTCTAGTCTAGAGCTTCGGGCTCCTTTTCTTCGGTGATCTATGCTTCAGTGTTCGTCCTCTTGTTGTCTTCAGCTTGAACTTCAACTTAGCTCGTACTGAACTTGACTTGGTCCAGACTCAACTGCCTCTTTCTTTTTTTTTTCACCCTCTTTATTCTCCGAGGAGCCTGCCCTGCTTTTATGCCCGTCGGAGCGGTAGCGTGCCCAGAAAGGATGGCGAGAGTTCCAAGGCACCATAAATGGAAAGCAACCATCATGGGCTGCTACGCGAAGTGACGGGGAGGGTTGAAAACGCGCCCCCGTCCGGTCTTGTTCGTCATCATGCTGCTTTTTGACAGGTGCTGCGGGGAGGGCCCACCCGGCAACCACCGAGCAGCCCGGCGTGCCCGCCCGTTCAGAGCAGGTCTAACACAGCAGGGCGGCAAGCAGGGTGCCTCGAGCTCTGCGACGTTATCCCGAGGCGCGCCGGATGACGCGCGATGGGACTTGTGTATTAAATGTCCCCACGCCTCCCTGCCAGGCCGTGGCAGGGACTGACAGCAAGCGTGGGGGGAGTAGTTGGAAGTGACAGGCCACGCGCCCTCTTAAATGCAGCATCGAGCCTCTCACTAGTTGACACCTCACCGCGGGGCCTCTGGGGGGCCACCGGCGAAGGACTTCTCAGGCCCTCGGGGAACCAAGTGCTCGGGGGTCACTGTTCACTGCCCCGAGCACTCTCTCCCGGATATGCCCTTTCTTGGTCCTCGGGGACCACTGTTCACTGCCCCGAGCACTCTCTCCCGGAACTGGCTGTTCGGGTCCTCGAGGAACCGAGTGCTCGGGGGTCACTGTTCACGGCCCTGAGCACTTTCTCCCGAAACTGACTTCCCTTGGGTCCTCGGGGGACTCGGGTGCTCGGGGGCCACTGTTCGCAGCCCCCAGCGCCCTCTTTCTGGTACTTGGCTTTTCTTGTCATCGGGGGACTTGGGTGCTCGGGGGTCACTATTCGCAGCCCTGGGCGCCATCTCCCGGAACTTGATTTTCTCGGGTCATCGGGAAACTCGGGTACTCGGGGACCACTGTTCATGGACCCAAGCACCCTCTCCCGAAACTTAGTCTTCTCGGGTCATCGGGGAACTTGAGTACTCGGGGACCACTATTCATGGCCCCGAGCACCCTCTCCTGGAACTTGGTCTTCTCGTACCTCGGGGAGATAACCCCCGAGGAAGGGCGCCACGTGGCACTCTGCTGTTCTGGCTTAGGGACTTAGGGACCCCCGGTTCCCGTGTCACCGACAGCCACCCGAGGTCGATGACACCGAAGGAGGCGTTGCCTCCAAATGTGTTGCCTTTGGTGCTCCGTTTCCAAGCGTAGCATCCCCTTCACCTTGGTCCGAGACTGTGGTAGATGGCTATGTGAGTCATTATTCAAAGATTATGACCGGGATAGGTTCACAAGAAGAAGCTAGATAGGCCAGCTCATCGGCTAGGAAGTTAGCCTTGAGAGGGACGTGCTTGACTTCAAAACCAAAAAAATATCACTCCAGTCTTCTCACTTCGGCGAGGTATGCCGTCATTGTCGAATCAGAGCACTAAAACTCCTTATGCACTTGGTTAACAACCAATAGCGAGTCCTCTATCGCTAACATATGTTTAATCCCAATTGTGGAGGCTGCTCACATTCTAGATAAGAGGCCCTCGTATTCCACAATACTGTTAGTGCCTGAAAAATATAATTGAACTACGTAGTTGAGGAGGTCACCGCTGGTGAGGTTAGGACCACTCCAGTCTCCGCTCACTTCAGCGTGAATGATCCGTCGAAGTGCATGGTCTAGTGCTTGTCTACCTTTCGTCATCGCACCTGCTCAGGCTTAAAGGACGACCACTCTACCATAAAATCGACCAGCACCTAGGACTTGATAGCCATTCGGGGGACAAACTGGAGATTGAAATCCTCGAGCTCTAATGCCCACTTTGTTATTCTTCCTACCACATCCCGATTATGGAGAATTTCTCAAATCGAGAGCAAAGATATCACCTTGATTTTGTAGGCCTGGAAGTAGTGTTTGAGCTTACGGGAGGCCATCAGAATGATGTATAGTAGCCTCTAAGCTTGTGGATATCGATCCTTCACGTCATGTAGGACCTCACTGATATAGTACACTGGTCTCTGAAGACCTTCTCGCTCGACGACCAGTACCGCGCTCGTTACCTATGGGATAGCTGCAACATAGATCAAGAGCTCCTCGTATGGTAGAGGTGCGGTCAATACTGCAGGAGAGGAGAGGTACCTTTTTAGATCTTGGAGGGTTGTTATCGCTTCTGGGGTCCACCGAAAGTTGTCTCTCTTCTTCAGTTGCTTGAAGAGCGTGAGCCTCTTCTCTCCCAGCCTTGAGATAAACCTGCTCAAAGTTGCCACACATCCTATTAGTTTCTGGATTTTTTTTAGCCTGGTTAGGGATTTCATTCGGTCGATGGCTCTGATCTTGTCAAGGTTTGCCTCTATACCTCGACTGGAAATAAGGAGCCGAGCAACTTCCCTGATGGGACTCCAAACGTGCACTTCTCAGGGTTCAGCTTCATGCGGTACTTCCAAATGTTGTCGAATGTTTCCTGGAGGTCCGCAACCAGGTCATCCCTGATTCTACGTTTTATGACCGTATCATCAACATACGTCTCGGTGTTTCTACTGAGCTATGGTTGAAGAATGAGCTGAATACAATCCTGATAAGTGGCACCAGCGCTTTTTAAACCAAAAAGCATTTTTACATAGGAAAAGACCCTGATGGGTGTCACAAAAGCAGTCTTCTCCTCATCTTTCCTACACATGCTAATCTGGTGGTACCTCAAACAGGGATCTAATAAGCTTAGAAGATCGCTACCAACGGTTGAGTCAACAAGCTGGTCGATCCAGAGTAGAGGGAAGATATCTTTTGGGCACGTCTTGTTAAGGTCGGTGAAGTCGACGCACATCCTTCACTTACCATTCTTTTTATGGACTATGACTAGGTTACCCAGCAACTTTGGGTACTGTATTTCTCGGATGAAGCCTGCTTTTAGGAGCTTGTCGATCTCCTTACTAAGTGCTTCCTTTTGGTTGGCTACGAACCAACACGCTTTTTGTTTGACTGGTTGTGCGTTAGGTTACGTTGACTACGTGTGCTCGATGACGTCCCTGGGGACTTCAGGTATATCAGATGACCCCATGAAAAGACATCTACATTCTCCCAGAGGAAAGTGATGAGAGCAAGTTCCTATTTGGGGTCCTTGACAGCCCCTATCTGGACCATCCTGGTCGGGTCGGAGTCCTCAAGGCATACTATTTTGAGTCACTCGTCCTGGCTGGTGGCAACATGAACCTTCACTGGGCGGCCACTAGGCGTAGTTTTCTCCGGCTGTGACCCAAGAGTTAGCTTGAACATGTCAAGGCTCCTCTTGTTGCAGAGTAGGGCCATCTTTGCGTTGCCAAAGATGGTGATGGCCCCAATCGAACCAGGGATCTTGATCTCCTAACGTGTAATGGGTGATGGCCATGAATTGGGACATCGCTGGTCGCCCCAGGATCACATTATAAGTGGTCCCGAAGTCCGCCGCATCAAAGAGGATATTTTTGGTCCTGAAGTTACTTGGCGAGCCGAAGGTGACAGGTAGCGCGACCTGCCCTAAGGGCTTAGCTGAAGAGCCTGGGGTAATCCCAAATAAAGGGAGAGACAATTTCAACATGCTCATTGGGATTTATAGAGTGTCCAGCACATCGGCAAAGAGGAGGTTGATGGAGCTCCCTCCATCGATCAGCACTTGACCTAGTCAGATGTTCCGAATGGTGGGGTTCAACCACTATAGGGTAGTGACAGGTTGTTTGACACTCGTGGGGTGGTCAACCTGACTGAAGGTAAGGGGCACCTCCAACCACTTCAGACGTGGGCTTGGACCCGACATGGTCGCCCACCCCTCCCGGACCATCGACTTGTATTCCCTATTCGAGTAATATGTCATGGTGAACTCAAAGATATGGTGGACCCTGTGATTGGCCTATTGGTACCCCAGTGCCGACTGGTCGAGGTCAACCCCATCCTCACTATCCTTGTCGTGCCTGGATTTACGCTCTCCAAGCTCCTTGTCGATAATGCCCTACATGACCTTGCACTCGGTCAGGTCTTGGGCATCTGTACTGTAGATCAGACAGTAGCCACGACCCTTCTTGCCCTCCTTTTTCTTGAAGCGCCAACGCGGTTGGCTGGTCTGCTTGACCACCATGATGTTGGATGGTCATTCTTTGCGTTTATTTTTCTTTTTCTCCTTCCAGGCGACCCCGTAGGAGGAGGTAGGCTGGTTGGAGGTCAGCCGTGACCTAGCGTCAATGTAATGCTCACAGACCTCAGCAGCCTGTGCATACTTTTCTACGAGCTTAAAGAGCTCAGTAGTGCTTCAGATTTCCTTGGTGGCCAGCTTCTCGACCATATTTTGGTCCTGACCTCTCTCTTCGATGCTATGACCATGGATTCACTCGTGATCCTTGGAATGATGTTTTGGTGCTTGGTGAAGTGTCGGATGAAGTCTCGCAATGACTCACCTTATTACTGCCTGACTTGGTACAGGTCGTCCTTAATCCCAGGTCGAGCATAGGTCCCATAGAAGTTGGCGGTAAACTGGTCGCACAGATCCTCCTAGTAGTGAGCCGACTCACGTGGGCGGTTTAGTGGTTCATAAGCTAGGACTAGGATGAACCAGTCAAGGCGGTCAAGAAGTAGTTGACCATGACTTTCCCGGGGCCTCCCGCGGTCTGCTCGATGATGGTGTAGATCTGCAGGAACTCCGCGGGGTTGGTCGAGCCTTTATAATTTTTGGCTAGGACTATTTGGAACTTGTCCAACCAGCGCACCTCTCACTGCTGGGCTAATAGAGCGTTGCAACCCATTCCATAATGGGGAGTGTCGGTGGATGAACACTGCAAGCGGGGATCCTGAGGGACCCTTTTTGAGATTCGGCCAGGGGGCTGATTCTGGATCTACCTCGTACGAGGATTTAATGCGAATATGTGAGATCTAGGCGGGACGGATGATCGTCAGCTAGTGAGAGTAAATGCTCAAGGGATTTTAGACAGATTCGGGCCGTACAGAGCGTAATACCCTACTCCTGTGTGTATAAAGTGCTATTAATGCTCTTGGAATGCCTTTCTCTGGATGTCTTGTATTACAAGGTTTTCTGTCTAAGTCTAGAGCTTTTGTCTTGCTTCGAGCTTGGTGAACCTCTGCCCAGCTTCTTCGACTTCTATTAGTCGTCTTGCTCTTCCCAGTTCGCCCTTCTACGAAGTGCACACCACTTTTATCCTGTCGGGCGAGGCTCGGCGTGCCCAGAAACGGGGCACAAGTTCCCATGAGCTATAATGGAAAGCAACCGTCATGGGGCTGCAGTTTGATGTTACAGGGGTTGAAAAAATGCGCCTACGGCCGGTCCTGTCGCCCATTACGCCCATCTTTAGCAGATGCAGGGGGCCCACTGGGCAGCCACTGAACTGCCCCGCATGCCCTCTTGGTCAGAGCAGATCTAACACAGCAGGGTGGTAGGCGATACGCCTCGAGCCCAGTGACGATATCTCCAAGCCGTTTCCCTTATGGGGCCCCACAGGGTGACGTAAGATGGGACTCGTCGCGTTAAATGTTCCCACGCCTTCCTGCCAGGAGGTGGCAGGGACTGACGTACTCAGTACGACAGGTGTGGGGGGAGTGGTTGGAAGCGACAAGCTATGCTCCCTCTTAAATGCAGCATCAGGCCACTCACCAATTGACACCTCACCATTGAGCCCTTGTGGGGTGCACCGGTAAGGGGCTTTTCAGGTCCTCGGGGAACTCTGGGTACTCGGGGACCACTGTTCATGGCCCCGAGCGCCCTCTCCCAGATTTGTCTTTCCTCAGGTCCTTGGGGAACTACGGGTACTCAGGGACCACTGTTCATGGTCCCGAGCACCCCTCTCGGAACTGGCTCTCCTTGGGTCCTCGGGGAACTGCGGGTACTCAGGGACCACTGTTCATGGCCCGGAGCACCCCTCCCGGAACTGGCTCTTCTCGGGTCCTCGGGGAACTACAGGTACTCGGGGACCACTATTCCTGGCCCTGAGCACCCCTCCCAGAAATGGCTCTTCTCGGCCCTCGGGGGGATGGTCCCCAAGGAAAGGCGCCACGTGGCATTCTGCAGTCCTAGCCTCGGGACTCGGGGACCTCTGGTTCCTATGTCACCGATAGGGAGTCACCAGCTCATGGGCGATAACACGTGATCGGGGAGAGAGACGATGGTCATGTGGTCATGAGAAGGGGAGGAGGAATCTAACGCGTCCCTGTGCAGGGGAGGCGAGTGGTAGGGCTGCTTGACCTTTTTCTGCTCTCGTTAGGCGTGGTCCTCTTGCTCTCAGGTGGACACTTGTCTCAAGATGACGCCGCGAGGTCGTGTTGGCACAGAGAGTCGTACAAGTCAGAGAGTTGGCTATCCCGACGTGGTGGGGGTCTCTGAGTGCTCCCCGTTACCGAGGGAAGATGAGATATTTCATGCCGTGGGGGCTGCCACAATTCTTGGCGATCGCGACCTTCACCAGTCCTAGTGATGGACGTGGTGTTTGCCACTGTAGTTTATCATCGGGCTGTCTCAACCAGGATGGCGAGGTCACGCAACCATGGCGCTACTGGCAAACCCTCCAATGCTGCTACCGGTGGGTGACTATGGAGCATTCGCACGGTTTGCAGATTCTGTGCAAGCATTGTTGCCTCATAGTCGAGCTGCCAAGCACGAAGTGGTGACATATCGCTAGGGGGGAGCCCCCGGCATTTGTGCGGTATGACAGGCCTTGGTGACGACGACCCCCACTACCATGTCCTCTGTGGTAGCTCTGGGCGATGTTTTGGTGGTTGGGGTTGTGCCAGAGCATCCCCGTGTTCGGCGCCGGTCTGGTTCCCCTCTGGGTGCGTGGCCCGTGAATCATCGCCAGCACCCAGAACAAGGGAGCCTCCACTACCCCCACCCCTCCCATTGCATAAACTGTCATGAAAACTTCCCGTTAAGTCTTGGAACCTTCGAACTCTAATTTGGTGTCCCATACCTGGAGTACACCGGGCTCATCTAGGTCGTATCTGTGAAGACCCATCCAAACAGTATCCAAATTAATCATCAGGCGGATCATTATTCATAATCCAACCTCAACGATTAATCCGAATACCATTCCGGCAGTCCCGGCACATGTTTTGTGCCCAAGGATCAGAACACATGCCTCTAACATAGTGCATCACAACATAGCTTAATAAAGAGCAAGTAATAAATATTTATATTACAAATATTAAGCATGCAACTGATTTCAACAATTTACAACAAAAGCGAGCTAGGAGGAGACAAAACCCCTCAACTCCTAACTAACAAAAGAGACTACGCAACGGAAGAAAATAAACTATACAACAAAAGGATATGGAGCCACATGCCCTTAGGCTCCATACCAAGAGCACCGAGTTCGGAGTAGAATGTGCTACTCCTGCCCGCCACCCTGATCGGCAGGCACAAAGTAGCCAAACACCGCCTCTTCCTCACCAGCAGCACCTGAAACGCAGGCATGAGTACAAAGGGTACTCGCAAGACTTAAAGCATATAGAGCACAAAACATAGATCGACTCGAAGGATTATGCATTGAGCCATTAGCAAGGATAAAGCCACATGGTTATGTTAAACACAAGCAGTAAGCAATCTAGACATCTATGTGTGAGCAACTAACTTAACCAACAACATAATTCTACCCTGCATAGGCCAACTGAACGTAAAGGTAACTGTAACCAACATAAACATCAAACTAGAACCAACATGAGTATATATGTAACCAAGAACCAACTCGTCCATCTCCCACATAACCAACCACAACCACAATCGAAACTCTACGACCGGGTGCAAATGAAACAATAGCATGCTCATGACCGAGAGCACGGCAGTTCGAACTATTTATACACCTGCAGGGGGATACTCCTGGACCCACACGACTCGGGGACCATACGGCTTGTGCCACCCGCTAAAGTGCACACAAGGGGGTACCCATGTCAACCTTTCCCAACCAGCTCCAACCGTGTGGGGCATGCATCGCTCGGTGCGGCGATACTAGAACTACTCCCAGAGCAAGCTAGTACCGCTTACAAACCCGCCCGCTCACACCGTCGATGTCCACGCCCACAAAGCCACAGCTGCGAAGGTATTCGGCTCGCCTTACTATTAGATCGGCATGTGGTGAGTAAGGTAAGTGCTAAAGCCAACTACCCCAACGATCGGCCTTAAACGATGCAAGCGGTCTACGGTGTCCGGTCTTCCTCTACCGGTCTACCCAGGGGAACTCCACATCCGGGCAGGACAAAACACCATCCAAGCACCGCCCACACCTCGTCTCATACTCACCACTCATACAACCATCATCAACCAATCTCCAACATTGTGATCATAACAAAAGTAAATAACGCCTATGCTCGCGAACGATGAAACCATTCACCGCTCGACTTCTACCGAAAGACCTATGCATTGCTAAGCATTTCGATTAATTTGTAATCTAGACAACAACATATTCAAGGTGACAAGGGTATGGATAAACAACATATCAAGGTAGAGGATATGCAATTCAACATAGGATCTAACTATTTATACCCGACAATGACTCACTAAATATGCAAACATACACAAGCATAATTTATCAATTTTAGACTTCATTCAATTCGATTAAACGGGTGCAATATGCAAACATAATAGGTTGCTTGCCTTGATGCACTGGTTCACAAATGTGCGGCACCTCGGGATCGACCTCGGTCTCCAGGATCGATGGATCGGCGTGTTCTAAGAAACATAACGCGTGCAATGATAAGCATAAATGAAATGCAACAATATAAGCCACAAGGTGCAAATAATGAAATGCCATGAAAATATACTTTAAAATATAGGAAAATATTTTTTCTAACTAGAACAAGTCATAAGAAGACTAGAAAAATTAGTTTCATCCCTTTTGGATCTGTAAAGAATTAATGGTGAATTAATGAAGCTTAAGCCTAACTAATTAGCCTCAAAATTTTAATTCGACATTTAATTGCTGGGGATATTTTTAATAGATAGAGTAGTTTATTATGAAACCAACAAAATTGGTTTCATAATTTTTGGAGTTCGTATGAATTAGTTATGAATTTTACAAGTTTCAGCAAAGACTGATGAACAGTGCACCCGGATACTCCGGTGAAGGCCGGATACTCTGGGGTACCGGAGACTCTGGGAGACTCTCCGGCAGCACCCTGTCGGTTATTTTCGGCTGGGGCTCACCCGAAGACTCCAGACTAGTCCGGAAACTCCGGTTTCGCCCCAGAAAAGCCCGTTTTTGAGCCGAAAAATGCCCAGTTTGATTTGCGATCTTCTCCAAACCAAAAGGGAACATGTTTGAGCTAGTTCAAGGGTTCTAGAACTCATTTAACAACCTAGAAATTCCATTCCTAACTCAAATTCATCCAATTCCTCAATTTAGGGTTAAACTCACAAAAACTCATCAATTTTACTCTTTTGCGAAATCGACCAAACGAATCACGAATTCCTGCCATGGGGAGCCTAAGAGACTTACCCACAACACTTGTGAAGGTTAGTGGCCGCCGGGTGATGAAGAAAACGGTGGAAAATCGAAGAATTCCGGCGTTCTTCACTTTTCAACCCTGACACCAAAAGATATCCAAATCGGCTCAAATCCTTCGGGAATGAGCAAACAAATTGGAGGAATGGAATGCTTGTGAGCTTGTGATCACAATGGTACCACATGCATACCTTGATTCGGCTCCTAGAGCGCGGATTTGAGGGAGAAAGGGAGAGGGGCTTGAGAGAGTGAGAGAGAGAGAGAGCTGCTCCTTTGATTGGGCTGGTGGGGAGCACGAGAGTGGAGAGAGAGAGGGGCAGGTGGAGCTGCTGCCCAAGTGGAGGGAGTGGTTGGCCCATATGTGGGGCCCACGTTTTAGAGAAAAGGGGCCATTTTGACCGCGAATTTCGTTCTTTTCTCTCCCGAATTCGATTCTCTCATCCGATTGACATGAAACGAATTGCGCTAGAGTTATAAAATAAAATTACACAAAATTAAATATAATACTTAAGAAGCATAATTATGCTTAATTATGTGATTATGGAATTTGAGACGTGACAGTATCCCATCAAGAACACTTCGCGGTGATCAGGGTCCTCAGAACGGGACTGAGTAGTTACCGTAGATCCGGCCATGGGTAGCCCAATCTAATCTCTAACACTTACAGAAATGCAGAAACATACCCCATACCTGGTGCGTCAACTGTCGAGGGTTAGTCCCTGTCAATGATTTCAAGGTATACCGGTCGATGGACGTGTGAACAACGCTTGCGATGTGCATGTGTTTGTGATGAACTCAAGAACATAGGGGTTATCCAGATTCGGGCCTCCCGAAGGATAACAGCCCCACGTTCTATATATTTTGTTATTAGTATTTGTGAATTGGTTATAGATGAGCCCCATTTTGCTAGACCGGTTCTCCTCTTTATATACAAGAGAAGGAGAACTTACAACTGAGCTCTTTTCTGCTGACCCATGCCTAGCTAGATGTACTTTTCTCATGTCATCATCATGTAGAGCATGCACACTGCTCCTTGCGGTAGTGGTACTATAGGGCCCGCACCGTCCTCTTGGATGCCTCGACTTTTACCTTACATTGGTAGCCCTGTCTGTCCCCTCGTCGTGTGTCGCAAGCTCATCTGCCAAGCCGTTCCGCTCCAGCCTTCCGTGAGTCCATATGCAAACCCGTCCACTTGCCTGTTTGTCCTGCAGACCCTGTCCCACCTGTCGTGTTGTGCTAAGTTGGTTCACAACACCGCACTATGTAGCAATTAATGCTATGGGACGGGGCACTGTCTATCTGCGTTGGCCACGACTTTGTTCGCTGGAGGAGGAGCTTGGGAAAGAAAAATATTTGAGTAGATATCAATAAATACGACTAGACAAGTTAGATGTGAATGTCCTATGACCAGCAAGAGAAATGAGGATGATCGCGCAAGCCTTATGCTGGTTGTGTGAGTCAAGGGCTGTTCGCACGATGGTCAGGGTTCAGAAAATATCTTCTGCCAGACATCACATCCCATGTGAGACCCATTAGCTAAGATGCCCTTTTACTCAATACTCCGAAAGAGGTAGTACTTAATACTATTACGGGTATCAATGATAACCGAGCCTTTTATTTTCTTCTCTCTCTAAGTCTCTAACTAAAAAAAAGGGAAAACTGCAACCCCCCCCCGAAAAGTCACTTGGATTTTGACTTTCCTCCCCAAAAGTTGTTTTGTTGCAAAAAAAAACCCCAAAAGTTTAACTTTGTTGCAAAAAACCCACTAAAAATTCAAAAAAAAATCACAAAAAAATTCTAAAAAAAAAAACTAGAGACAATTCTAAGACCTTCTGTGAAATTTGCTTTCAAAAATAATATCCTTTGCATCATATTTCATGGAGAGAAAGTTTAGAAAAAAAGAAAAATATGCAACTCATTTATTAACTCATGTTATTTTAACTTTTTCATGTCTACCATTATTTTTCCTACACAAATAATTGTTTAATTAAACTAATAAAAGTAGTTTCACTAATTTTGGGGGTGTTATGGATTAGTTATGAATTAATCTATCTGCAGCATATTTACTCAATCCTACACGTTACAATAACTATTTCAAGATTTCATGTATTTTTACAAGATAGAGGATCATGTAAGAAGACTAAAAAATTTTGTTTCATGATTTTTGGATTAGTAAATAATTAACTATGCATTTAACTCGAATTAATAAATGAGTTGCATGTTTTTCTTTTTTTTCAAACTTACTCTCCATGAAATATGATGCAAAGGATATTATTTTTGAAACAAATTTCACAAAAGGTCTTATAATTGTCTCTAGTTTTTTTAGACTTTTTTGTGATTTTTTTAAATTGTTTTGAATTTTTAGGGGTGTTTTTGCAACAAAATCAAACCTTGGGGGGTTGCAACAAAACAACTTTTAGGGGAAGTCAAAATCCAAGTGACTTTTAGGGGGGTTTTTGCATTTATCCCAAAAAAAAATGACAGGTAAAGCCTGCATCTGCCACTGCTACACAATCTACGTTGACATCTCTTACAGGCTCACCATAAGTTGAAGCCTGAATGTAAACATTTCCATCCTTTAATGAAAGTTCAGGTCGGTCTCGTGCTTCACAGAGGAGACTGCTAAAATGAGACAATCGATGGCTTCAAATGTTGCGAGTTTTCAGAGAGTAGGTCTTTCAGTAATGAAATTTCGCAGGAATTTAAACGAATTTTACATAAATCAGTATCCCGAAATGAGCGTAAAGGTATATCCGGACGTGGCAACTACAATATACACACTTTCGGGCCTGATTTGTACTGGTTATTGTACTTTGCCGTTGCCGGTGTCGGTGTCCCCGTGCGATGGTACCGGAAGTAGACGAGTGCGGCCCAAAACTTTCCTTTTTAAGGCAGATATGAGGTATGATCACAGCCTCTTCTCTAAAATCTAGCATTACACGTTTGGTGTGTTGAAAAAATAGCACTTTTAAATTAAATTTAATTTAATTTCTAAATATAACATGCATAAAAATGGGTGTAAACAACCAGTTCTGACAAGCTCTGACGGGTCTAGTTATCCGAGAAGAATTCCGACAAGCTTCAACGAGCCCCGACAAGACCTGACGAGCTTTCCAAATTTGTAATGGATCACAATGTACATGCCTGATGACAGTATGAGATGCAGAGGCTCCCGTGATGACAATGCAGTAGACAATGGTGAAGATGAAGTAGACGAAGCAGATCACGATGATGTAGAGGAAGCAGATTATGAGCAGTCGCGACGAGCGCTTTCTGAAAACCTTATTCGCCCTTTTTCAGTGCAGAATCTCAAGAGGGCCAGGTTTCGGAGACCTGCTCTCCCATTTATTGGTTGACATGGGCGCAGCGGGATGGAGTAGTCTACGTGCGATGACACGTATGGAGAAAATAGGCAAAACTTAGCGTATATTCTGTGGTGGCAGTTGACACACACACACACACACACACACACACACACACACACACACACACATATATATATATATAAGAATCGCGCGGTTGAGATGCGCAACGATCAGACTATTACGCGCTGTGATCAGATTCTTAACAGACATGATTTCCGTATATTCATCTATTTGCCTATGCAGCAAAAAGAATAAAACTACAAAAGAATGTTGCACCTGCGCAATCAACTGACTCAATTTTGACGAACTATTCACGTAGGTATTGTATGCTTGCACCCTTTGCCCCCGCCCGACATGGCCCGAATAGGTGAGACAAGGCGTGCGAGCACGTGCGTGTTCTCATAGTACTCTCATCCACACATGCTAAGTTGATAGAGAAAATAATTCCTTTTAAGCTAGTCTCCCTCCATCTTCACTAGCAAGGTGAGACTAAAAGATACACACCCACTTCCACTCGTTAGGTCTTTGAGATTTATTTAGAATTTCCTTAAATATATTGGGCTAATCCCATATATCTAATAATCCTCCACTAGATCTCAAAGCCCTACGGAGATTTGTATTTTCTCAAAACTGTTTGATATACCAGTGTTTCGATGTAGACTTGTTATGGTTGAACATCCACCTAACATTAAGCTACACTCATTTACAACTTGGACAGTGGACTATGCCTTGAATTGAAAGATTTAAGCAAACAAGTTTTAGTTAAGATCATAATTGATACTTGGTTGCCAGTAGTCTACCTTTCAGGTGGAGCATATAAGTCATACTCCATGGTCTCTTCATGAGTTTATTAGAGATCACCTAAGTGACTGACAGTCAGGCTTCGTGTGTTCTTTCAAGAATGCCTTGCAGGATAACATCTTCACTAATTATAAGAAATCAAGTTGAAATATGTCATGGTTTATATATGATGAGTTATTGATAATGTTGTTATTTTGGTTTATTGATTTGTGGATTGTATGAGCATGTATATGTATTGTAATTATGATTACGACTAACAAAAGTTGCAAAGAGAAATGGAGTTGGTGTGTTTGTCTTTGAGTCAAGGAAAATTGCATACGTTGGATAGTCTAGTGCTAGGCAATTTGTACATGCCGAATGATCTGGCGCTTAGGAAGACTTCACACTGGAGCATTTCAGCTCAGAAGCAAAAGTTGAAGTATACGCCAGATGACCCGGTGATGAAGTGAAGAGAACGTCGGACTATTTCTTGCAGAGAAATTGCAAAATGGGTTTTGGCAAGAATGTACATGTTGGATGGTCCGGTGATGGGCAAATGTACACGCTGGAGTATTTCATCCCGGAGGCAAAGATTGAAGTGTACACTGGATGGTCTGACGATGGAGTGAAGTGAATGCCGAAGCTTTTCTTGCAGAGAGGTTACAAATTGTCTCTAGTGGACTTGTACTCGCTGGATGTTTTTCCAAAACATTTCTTGTACAGAGGTTGCAAGATGTCTGGTCCAGAGAAGAAGTGATCATCAGATTGTTCGGTGCTCAGAAGCTGTGTGTTCACGATTTTTCTAGGATGTGTCCTAAGTTGAGGATTTCGATTTGGAACTAACTGGAGATGATTTGGAGATATGTATGTGCTTACCTCATGATGTGCAGGTGATGGATGCGATAGGTATGTAATCTGCATAAAAAAGGGCTGACCTTTGCAAAAATGAAGTGTTTGTTTTCTCCGATGTTTGTGTTCATCTCCTTTTAGTTTCCTTCTATTGGCTCATTTGCTTTGTTCACCTTTAGTTATGGCAATGACTTCTTACTTGTTCAAATATACGTGGATGATATCATTTTTTGTGGCTGTTCTCATGCTCTTATGGCCAAGTTTGCAAAAACTACGAGAAGGGAATTTAAGATGTCTATAATGGACGAGATCAACTTCTTCCTTGGACCGCAAATAAATAAATGCAAGTAAGGTACATTTTCATCAGACGAAGTATACCAAGATTCGCTGAAGAAGTTCGACATGAGCGATGCAAAACCCTTAGCGACACCGATAACTACCTTGACCGTGCTTGATCTAGATGAGGATGGTGAGGAGGTAGACCAGCGTGAGTACATGAGCATGAACGACTCTTTCCTGTACCTGATGGTGATAAGACTCAATATCCACTTTGCCGTCTGCTTGTGTACCCAATTCCAAGTGTCACCAATGACATCTCACCGCCAAGCATCAAAGCACATATTGAGGTTTCTCAAACACACCCTTAAGTGTGGTTTTTGGTTTTTTCATCTTCTTCTCTCCCACTTCGTGGTTTTTTGGATGCGGATTTTACTGGTTGGAGAATTGACAGAAAGAGTATCTCTGGTACTTATCATTTCTTAGTACTTCTCTTGTGTGTTGGTCTTCTCGCAAATAGTCTAGTATTGCATAGTCAACTATTGAAGCTAAATATGTTGCTACCGCTAGCTGTTGTTCTCAGATTTTGTGTTTGGTTGCTACCTTGAGAGATTTTGGGTTAGACTTCAAGAGTGTGCTATTTTTTTTTTGACAATACCAGTGTCATCAGCTTAGCCAACAACTCAGTCCAATACTCTAGAACCAAACACATAGATGTGAGATTCCACTTCTTGTGAGACCATAACAAGAATGGAGATATTGACTTGAGATACATAGATACCCAACAATAGCTTGCTGACATCTTTACCAAGCCTCTATATGTAATAAGATATTCCTATTTGAGGGAGAGCTTGGAGTATGCCATCCCTATGGCATTGTGTGAGGGAGAGTTACAACTGTATATACTCCATCTTACTTTTGTTGTACTTGTATTGCATTTCATCTTGTAAGATAATTATTGTAGTTGAGCTTTAACATGTATGTCTTCAGCATTTTCAGTTGCTAGACTTGAATTTGGATTGAGTTGAGTAGCTGTGTGGAGCAATCTTTTAAAACTTAGGCTCCTCTTGATGTCTTGACATGAATCGTTTCAAGTAAGCTAGCTTTCCTAAAGATAAAATGTGGTAATTTTATGAATCATATAGACTATGAGATGCTACATTCTTGAACATCATGTTCGTAATTGCTTTGGCTTAGTAAATACTTGTGTTAAGGCCAATTTGATGAATATCTTGCTCTAGGCTTCTTAGTTCATGATAGTGGATTGGAGAACATTGCACTACGTTTTCTGTCTGTGTCAAATGTTTAGCTCATGATAGAACTTTAGGGGAATATGTATTTCTTGTGTTGCAAAGGTACTATTTGACTTGATCTAAGTGAAAACTTAATAATTCATGCAATTTGAATTCTTTTAAGCAATCAAATTTTTTGTACTAAAATATGATCCAGTACAATTGTCTTGATGCTTCATGTGGTTTGCCAAGAAGTAAACCCATGGTTGCTAAAGTCAACTTGAGGATAATATGAATCACAAAGAAATGTGTCTAAATAATCAATTTTGTTTTAATCACTTGATCTAACTAAGTCTTGGTTTCATATGTGAGTGTTTGTAAAGTCTACTGTCATGAATACTTGCTTACCTAGTTTGAGAATGAAGTTTGTTAGTTCTTGATGCTAGTATTACCTCGGCACGAGTGAATGGTTATGTGGTGGTTACTTTTAACATGATTTGGCTACTTGAACTTAAATACAACAAAAATTCTTCAGGATTAGCTTGTAAAGCTTCATGCTCTTATGTCACTGTCTCTTTTTGAGCCTTTATGCGATTGTGAGCTCCACATTCTACTATTTATTGCCATTTGATGTTACTAGCTTATGCAATGCTTTGTGGTATACTTATGAAAGCACATTATGTTTGCACATTCATACATTTCATGGCGTTTTTGGTCCTTAATGTTTGCATTGCCAAAGGGGGAAAACTTATGTACCAAATCACAAAGAAGAAGAATCATGAAATATGTGCATCATCAAGGGGGAGCTTTTGCTTTTGGCTTGTCTCTATCTCCCTTCAAACTTTTGTGATCCTTCTTATGCCAAGTTACATCTTTCGCTTTTTTCTTGAGTTTTTGGTCACTTGATGTGCTTCTCTTGTTGAAAGTTTTTAAACCAAAACCTTTGTGCTTTGAGGGTTATCAATGCACTCATCAAGGGGGAGATTGAGAAACTAAGTTAAAATATGTCTTGATTTATATGTGATGAATGATTGATAATATTATTATTTTGGTTAACTAATTCATTCCTAATATCACATCCACTCCTCTAGTATCATGGTGGATCAAATTGCCGGGAACATAACTCCCTCAATGAGTATCTTGGCCTTAGGAACAACCTAGTTGATTTGTAACTTAGCACTGGGCGCTTCAATATGAAAAGCAGTGGGTAGGGTCTCGGTGACTATACTGTTACTCAAAACATAATCCTACTTGATGAATGAATGAGATGCACCCGAATGAAAAAGAGCAACTGCGGGGTGAGAATTCACAAGTAGCGTACTGAATAGCACGCTGTCCTCCTCTTGAGCTTCGTCGGCGGTGATGTGGTTCACTCGACCATGCTTGGGACGTGCACCATCTTGGAAGCTTGGGGAAGGGGTTGAGCTAACAGTGATGGCCTTGGAGCAATCAACACGACTCCTAGCTTCGAAAAATAGCAATCTCGCACATAGTGACCGACATGGCTACAATTGTAACACTGGTCACCGGGGCCACCTATCACACTCCCTTGAGAATCGGCGGGTCTTGGAAGCTACCCTTGCATAGCGGAGAAAGATGGACGTTGTACTATCCACATTGGATGGGGAGCAGTCAAAGCCGACATATGAGATGGAGGAGGTTGACTCTCCATCTGCATACATTTAGAGCTCCCGCCCATGGAAAGCGACGGAACCCTCTTGCACTTCTTCTCCTCCTGGTGGTTCTTCAACTTGAACTCAGTCATGAGGGATGTGCTCACCAGCTTGTTGAAGTCGGCAAACTCATGAATCAACAGGCGGTCTTGCATCTTGGAAGATAGACCATTCACAAAACGATATTGCTTCTGCTCGTTGCTGTTGACCTCTTCTAGTGCATACTGTGTAAGTTGGTTGAACACCTGCACATACTCTATCACTGACTTACCTCCGTACTTGAGGTCCAAAAACTCACACCTCTTCATCTCCATAATCCTCTTGGGAGTATGATAATCATGGAAAGCCTGGTGAAACTCCGCCCAAGACACCAGATGGTTGGCAGTGTGCATGGTCAGAAAGTTGGACCACCACGCACCAGTAGCACCCTAACTCTGATGGGTGGCGAAGAGAGCCTTCTCGTGGTCCTCACACTGGAGAAGCAAGCATTCTGCTTGAGGGTTCGGAGCCAATGGTCAGCATCGAGAGGATCCTTAGCCCGTGTGAAAGTGGGCAGCTGAGTCTTAAGAAAATCTGATAAGTCATCCCGACGTCTAGCTCCACCTTGTCCTTTAGGGGCTATGTTACGCATAAGAGCTTTGAGGAGAGCGTCTGAACTTGACGATTTTATTCAATTTGCATTAGGACATTCTCCATGCTCAGCAATGGAGGCGGTACACGATTGTTCTCATTGGAACTCTCAGGAAGATCTCTCGAACTTTGGCGGGTCCTCGTCGTATTAGAGACGATAGGAAGAAAAATGGCAAAAAGTTAAACTCCGATTTGGTGGAAATGGCACCGATCAAATCAAGGCAAATCATGCACACTAGATCATCGTAATATAAGGAGAATGCATAATCAGAAGTGTAGTGCAACATATGTGAGAACGTAGCATAGCTCACAACTCACAACACATTCTGTGCAAGTGTTAATAGTCAGACCATCGCCTGGTGGTCAGACTATAGGCAATGTGGCAGTCAGATCGCTGCTTACCTGGCAGTTAGACTACTGGGAGTCTGGCGTTAGTAGCAGCCCGCACCGTCGTTTTGACACACGACGAACCCTTCCAACTAAAAACGTGATTTGATTCGTCAACCACGACCTTCACTTTGATACGCCTTTGAATACAATACACTTAGGGGCATAATATAACAAATAGGTATATTAGCAAGAGGAGGTATGAAAGAAACTTTAGTTGGTGGTTTTAGTGGATTTAACACCTTACTAACCCAAGACATAAGTGCTTTTAGGCTACTTCATTAAACCAAACTCGGATACCATGCTGTGAGAAACCGACCAAATAGTATTCTAATTAATTATCAGGATAATCATTTGCTTAATCACAACCATGATGATTAATCAGAATACCATCCTGGTAGTTCCGACACGTGTTTTGTGACTAAGATCGGAACACATGCCTTTCCAACATATAGCATCACAACAAAACTTAAGAAAGAGCGAGTAATTAAATTATATTACAAGTTCTTAAGCATTTAACCATTTACAACAATTTACATCAAAAGGAAGCTAGGAGGATAAAGAACATATCACCTCCTAACCAAAACTAGAGACTACGCAACAGAAGATTAACATCTATGAACCAACAAAAACTAGGTGAAGCCATATGCCCTTAGGCTCCAACCAAAAGCCTCCCCACACGAGTAGTTTGCACTACTCTTTCTCTCCACTTATATCGACAAGCGTGAAGTAGCCAAATATGAGCTCCTCTTCACTGGTAGAACTTAAAAGAGTAGCGTGAGTATGAATGTACTCACAAGACTTAATCCAAAAATAGGTACATATAATAGCCCGACTCTAATGATTATGTATTGAGTCATTAGTAAGGAGTAGCCCATAAGATTAAGTAAATTTCTATGCGTAAGCAACCTAGACTTCTATTTGTGAGCATCTATACTTAACTCAATGCACAACTACCATGCAACATCAACCTGCACATAAATGTAAAAGGAACCATCTCTTGTAATCAATAAACCACAATGACCAAACCCGACATACTATACCAATCAACCCAAATCCGGAAACTCTACGACCGATGCGGATGGACAGAAGCACGCTCATAACCGAGAGCATAATAATTTGAATTGTTCTTACACCCTGCAAGAAGGTATAACTTTACCCACATGACCCGGGTCTATCCTCTTAGTCCCCGAGACAACCTTTCTCATACCTGAAACTACCCACATGCACATGCCCCTATGGCATTAGGGTTATCGCGAGCGTGTCCCGGACACCTTCGGCTCTCCGCCACCTTGCTTTTCCTTTATTTTTCTTATGCGTAACAGGGACACAAGGCAAGCGTTAGCACATCATATGACACTCAGCTCATTCGTTCATTATCCGAATATGTGGTTGTATGAAAAGTGCTAAAGTCAACGGCAACAACGGACGGTGCTTAAATGATGCAAGCAGTCCATTGCATCCAGACTCCTCTATCGACCTACCCCTAGCACCGCCCACATCTCACCTCATCCTCACATCTCACACAACCCATATCATTGTCATTGTGTTTGTAATAATAAGTAAGCCCTAAGCTCGTGAACAACGGTTGAACCATTGCTCGACTTATACCGAGGATCTAAACATTGCTAAGCATATCAAACAAACTTGTAAGTTAGACATCAACAATGTTAATAAGGCTACAAGGATATAGATAATCAACAACTCAAGGTAGAGGTGATGCGAATCAATATAGGTTCTACCCATATAAACTCAACATCGACATCGCTAAACATGCAAACATATGAAAGCGACAACTTATCAGTTCGGACTCCATTCAATTCAAACTAAAGGGTGCCATATGCTTAGATGCTTGCCTTGCTGCTCTGACGGTTGCCTGATACTCCCGGCGCAGCACTCGTAGAACTCCGGTAGATTGGCGTCGCCTTCACTCACTTGGATCATCGCGTAATGCTCTCTAAACGAATCAAGTATGCATTGCATAAATAATCAAATGGTGGAAAAGTGTGCATATTATGCATGCTTGAATATTAATAGAGCATTGTGTTTCAAAAAACCTTTGCAAAAGACCACCAAATGATTAGGATTCCGAAGTTTGGAACCTCGGGCAAGGTAACCTAAGTACATACAACCTTGAAGGACTGGCGATCAGACCAATGTGGAGGTGGCAGTTTGACCGTCGACCTACATAAGATTTTGGTGCCTGGTGGTTAGACCGATAGTATGTTGATGATCAGATCGGCCCTAGTGGAGTGCCAAAATGCTCTATGAGACAAGTGGAGTGCTTCTAAAGTGATTTGGACAATATTCATCGAGCTAAACTCAAAATACCCCATGGATAAGCCCTATGCTAGGATTAAGCTTGGGTCTTGTCGGTGATATGAGATCCGGGGGTTCTCGAGTCCCGAGACCAGGACAACGCAGTGCCACATGGTGCCTTCCCTCGGGGACCATCTCCCCGAGGGCCCAAGGAAAGCAAGGTCTGGGAGTGGGTGCTCGGGGACAAGAACAGTTGGTCCCCGAGTACCCAAAGAGCCTCGAGGACCCGAGGGAAGCCAGGTCCGGGAGTGGGCGCTCGGGGCCAAGAACAGTTGGTCCCCGAGCACCCAAAGAGCCCTGAGCACCCGTCAAGCCCCATGCCGGTGGACCCCTCAGGGACTCCACGATGAGGTGTCGGTCGGTGGGAGGCCCGATGCCATATTTAATGGGGAGCGTGGACAGTCACATCCAGCCATTTTTCCCTTACACCTGCCGTACTGAATACACCAGTCCCTGCCACCGCCTGGTAGGAAGACGTGGGCACAATTAATGCGACGGGTCCCATCGCATGTCCCCTCGCGGGGCCCATGAAGAAAGGTGGTTTGAAGATATCTTTGATGGGCACGAGGCTTATCACCCTGTCATATCAGACCGCGGCAGACCTACTCTGCCCAAACGGGCATGAGAGGGTACTCAGAGGCTAGCCAGTGGGCACTCTTGCGCCTGCTAAAACTAGAGCGCGAAGACCAATGGAACCGTCCAAAGGATATTTTTTTCAAACCTCTGTAACATCAACTATACACTAATGATGGTCACTTTCTATTTATTATTTACGGGAACTTGTGCCCTCGTTCTGGGCACTCCCTGAAAGGCCTCCCCCTCGGTAGATAGAAGGGGAGCACCTTGTAACAGATATAGAAAAAAAGGATCCGGAGAACAGAGGAGAGATCCAGAGAAAGACAGACATCCGAAGAGCATTGATAACATACTAGACACACAGGCGTAGGGTATTACGCCTCCGTACGGCCTAAACCTGTCTAAATCCTTGGTGCATTTATTCCTACCAGCTGAGGACGATCCATCCTGCCTAAGTCCCACACGTATTAACCCCACGTACGAGGTAGTTCCAGGACCAGCCCCCCGGCCGAATCTCAAAAGGGATCCCTCAGGATCCCTGCTCGTGGTGTTCATCCACCGACGGGTCTAAATGGAATGGGGATCGATTAGAGCTCAGGAACGATGGGAAAATGGTAGGGGACGCCTCACCTTAGCGTAGGGAAGCATTCTATTGGAGATCGAGCTCTGGGGTGGTGTAAGGGCTTAAGGTGGATGAACGCGCATAGGGTCTCCTCCGACAAAGAGGATGAAGGGGATAAGCTCGAGGAAGCCTTCAGGGAGCTCGAGGAAGTTTCCTCAGTCAATCTCTGATCGTTGTGGATGTCGAGGTGATCTCTCCCTCTCTCTTGGTGTGGGGGAAGGAGTGAGTGAGAGTGAGAGTGTGAGGGAGAGCGAATGTGAGAGAGTTGGCTGATTTCCTTAAGTTTAACCTCTGCGCTATGATGGTCAGACCGCGAGATGAGTTAGTCAGTCCGCGGGAAGCCCACGTGGCAACCCTACATGGCTACCCCCTAGCGGTTAGACCGTGGGGAATCCTGGTCAGATCGCGATAGTAGTCTTGTCCTGAAAACTTGATTTTATTTCAATTTTCTATTCTTCTTCATCTCGAGCATTTAGGGTTTTTCTAAAGTTCTCTAAACTACCTCCAAGTACTTTGAAATATGTTTAAACTCAAGTGATCATACGAATATAATGCCATGATGATTATAAATGCTTAATCACGTGATTAGCATTTTGGGATGTGACAGTAGGGCTGTGTGGGAGGCTGGAGCCAGCCAATTGAGTTTGTATGCTAGGGTTTTAGAGGAAAGAAGAGATGAGTGCTTAGCCTATGTGTAGGTGAGAGCTTTTGTGAGTAAAACTACTTTGTAGTCTACCTAAAAGAGGACTGATCTTTGCAAGGAATGAAGTGCTTGTTTGCTCCGATGCTTGTATTCATCTCCTTCTAATTTTCTTTTATTTGCTCATGTGCTTTGTTGCATGTTTTCCCTTTCTTGTTGTGATTTTCGTTTTGATTGAAGGCTGAAATTTTCCGACATTAGGAAGTTGTTCTTCTTGTTGCTAAAGGCATAAAATTTGTATACAAACGTATACAAGTAGGTCTTGAATTCCCTTGCCTCTGGATCATCAACTTAGAGAACTTCTTCTTCTGGTAATCTTTCATTTGGAGCAAATGATTCTTTCTTTAAGTTGCTATCTTTCTATGGCGAGGACTCATGGGATATGTGCCAATGGAACCTAGAGTTCATTTACACCCATGAGAGTCATGCTTGGAGTTTTTTGTAGCAACTAGTTTCTCTCGGGTTTTGTTTCTACTTAGTTTTAAGGTGCGTTAAGTGACCAAAATAGGATAAGACCATTAAAAAAATTTGTGAGGCTCCTATTCACCTCTCTCTGTCGCTATTCTTGGTCCTAAAAATTAAAGCCAACAGAACACATTAAGGCAACAGTCAATCTGTGTTACACATTTTGAGAATATTGCATCTTTATTCGAGTGGGTTGTGTTGTACTCTCTTTCAATTAACCAATATCTTGTTCTTTCTAGGTCCTAATTCACATGATCTCTGATCACATAGGTTAGGTTACCACTATAGTATAACTCAAATAGGTCTTATACCCATCTCCTTCGATGCATTATCTATCGCATTCCATAATAGTCCCTTTGTAAATTGATTTGTCGGGTTTTTTTTTGCCTTTTGGATATAATCTAACATTATCACTTCGGAGTTTCTCATTTTTCTGACATATTTCAATGGTTGCTTTACATATCTTGAGCATTTCATGTTGTCTATAGAACTATTCACTTTGACAATATCTATTTTATTATTATCATATTTCATAAGGATAGCTGGTATCTGATTTTCAACCACAAACAAATCTTTCAAGAGCTCACTTAGTCATTCTGCCTTAATAGTAGCTATGTCTAACGATGTGAGTTCTGCTTCCATAGTTGACATTAATAATATACTCTATTTGCAAGACCTCCATGAGACAACAACACCGCCAAGAGTAAATATATATCCACTTGAGGTCTTGATCTCATCAATATCAGATAAATAGTTTGAATCACTATAACCCTCCAGTACCAATAGGTATCTAGTATAATGAAGTCCAAAATTCACTGTAATTAGCAGTTAGCACATGATTTGTTCATTCACATGCCAATGATCATCTCCCGAGTTAGATGTAAACCAGCTCAATTTGCTCACAACTAACGAGAGATCATGCCTTATAGCATTAACTAGGTATATGAGTGATCCGATTATCTGGGAATATCTTAGTTGATCACTAGCAATTATTTTATTATTTTCTAGTATTAAGCTAGAATCATAAGGTGTTGGAGCAATCTTGCAATCCATGTAGCTAAAGCTACTCAAGACCTTATCTGCCCTCTCTCGGTGCAGGATACCAAGAGCGATGGGTTCCGAATACCTACTTTCCCATTTGTCAGTGCATGCTTGAGCAGCAAGATAGAATAGTCTTCATGCAACGGTGCAACTGAGAGAAAATAGGTAAAATCCTAACCGTGTATATTCTTTGTGGCAGCAACTGGCATATATATAGAAGGAGAATCGTGTGGTTGAGACACACCATGATCGGACTGGTGCAGTAAAAAGAACAAAACTACAAAAGAAGGCAACATATGCGTAAGCAACTGAATCCAATTTCGACTGATCTTTCACGCATTGTCATACCCTGCGCCCTCCACCCCTACCACAGTGAGGCAAGTGAGCGCGCACGTATATTCTCTAAGTCTTCTCATCGACATATGCTAAGTGTGTAGAGATAATTTCTTTTAAGTTGGTATTCATTTACCTCGACTAGTAATAAGATAGGACTAAAAGATACTCCACTTTTTACTTGTTGAGTTTTTAAGGTTTATTTGAATTTTTGTTAAATATATTGGACTAAGTCCATATATCTAAGCAGGTGAACAGTCGTTTACCATGGCAAATGTGCTATCGTCAACGCGAAGGAACCATACCGATCTTTGCAGCACGTGCAAGACATGCGATCTTGGATCTTCCGCCGATCCTTCAGTCCCCTTTGTCTAGCTCTGGCAGGTACTCTATAGTGGGAAGTATGGTATCAGCTGGAACACGTCAAGGAATAGTCTAAACCGTATCAGAAAGGGCAAGGAGCATCTTTGGTGCCCAGCACCAGTGACTCGTTGCCATCATTGTCCAAATCGTCTTTTGTCTTTCGGCAACTTGACTGCAATTCTGCAAACACAACGCAGTGCTTGGATGGTGACATGCTTTTGTGGCGTTGCCATTTTCTTGCCAATTCATCTAATATGGATACATTTGGAACCGCATCTTAAGCATGGTAGTAAAAACGTAAGATTATAATTTTATCTATCAAGATAAATTTTGGTGTCTATGATTTACACATATGAGTATTTTTAACAGTATTATCTGTAAGTGTGTATAAAGGTAAACTCGCATTTATATGAGTATGGTGTGTATAGATAGTGGTGTGTAGTATACGTCACATTGTAATAAAAAATATGGATATGTTGGCAAAATGTTTGCTTCGGTTTTCCTGTATTTCAATTGTTATATGTTGCGTTCAGAGACAACAACGAACAGTTGAAATGAAATAGCTGGGACGGGAAAAAGTCTTCTTTCAGCTGTTTGGCTAACAAGTGGGCCCACGTAGCATGTCCTTGAGGGAGTGACTCGGGGGTCAGGGCCGTTCTGCCAAGCTGGTCGCAAAAATTATAGTTTTTTACTATTAGATACAAATAATTATAGTTTTACTAAATTTACTCTTACTAAGTTTTGTTAAGGGTATTTGGACAATAAGATTAGTGTTGAACTACCAAACATGTTAATATTATAAGTTGAATGGTAGGTACTTTGTATAACTGCTTATGCGAGATCTATCTATTTGTGAAGTGCCCGATTTAGGTGACCTGAAATGAAAAAAGATCTTTTTTCAAGAAAAAAAAATGAAAAAAGAGTTATGGAGGATGCTTCAGACGATGATGCATGGTTGTATCCAAGGTAGCTACAAATTACTTCCAGTTTGGTTAAATATTACAAAATGTAACACTATGTCTGAGAATAATAGCTATATCTTGCTCCCCTCTGATCCTACTTCCCACCTAATCCAATAAAAAACCAGAAGAAAAAAAATAGAAAACCAAGAAAAAAACTGTGGAAAACTCGTCGGTCCACCCGTGATGCCACCATCCACCCCGACTGCACATGTGCATCCCCGCCCCTAACCCAATCTCAGCGACCATCTCCACTGCCACCACTCCTCTACCGTCTCTCTCCACCTGCGCGCGCCCATCTTCTGCTCGAGGCCGCCGTCCAGAGGTCCCCTTATCCAATCGTGCTCTCGTACAGCCCACCATGGCTGAGTGCCTCGTCGCAGCAGCCGCACTCCACGCCGCCGACATGCCATCGTCTGCCCACGCCTTCTTCACGTCCTTTACTAATCCCTCAGCTGCCGATGATGGTGACCCAGTCAGCCCGGCCTGGAGTGAGGAGCTACTCAGACACGGTAAATAAGCGTCATTCGGACTGACATGTCCAGCTCCAGCGACAACTGATGCATTCCATGGCAATAGCCGAGCATATCAGCAAACGTGGAGGACTTGGAGGTGTTTATCCCTTTATAACACTAGAAAAAAGGTTCGGGCTTTCTTCCATTATCTGCTACTGACCTCTCTCTTTTGACCGTTTCCCTTCTCTTCTACTAGTTAGGGAGGGGAGGTCGCTTAGGAGGAGGAGGAGGAGGAGGAGGAGAGAGGTGTCGCTGCCGAAATCGGGGAGTTCGTTCCTCGCTGCCTTGCTGCCTGTTCAGCTCACAATCCTTCTGCAAAACGGTAAGCTTGGTGCAGTGCGATGCTTGAGCGAATGTGGGTTCTTAAGCGTTGTACATTAGTAGCTATTTTCTATTGTTATGCAAATCCCATTTTTCTAATTTATGCAGGTGTTGTATTACAAAATCTGCTATGGAGATTCTAGGACTTTGATTGAAAATCAGGCGTTGGAGTGATGTGTATTGTGTGTAGTTTTTCATTGTATGAGTGTGAAGCAGTGAATTACGTATTAAAACTGAGTCCCATCAAGATTCTGTATGTGCTGAGGATCATATGATGTGTGTACCGTCAAGGCTAATTTTGGTAGTGAGAAATGTCATGTACCTTTTCAGCTGCGCTAAATGTCTTTGTCCTGTATTTTGCAGCAGCCGAAGTAAGAAATTGGCTACTGAGTTTAACTTGCTTCATCTGGTCTAATTATTTTACTACAGAATTTTGGAAAGGAGAAGAATAAATAAGGTAGCAAGGAGAGCAGGAGATCTCAGCAACCACTGAGCTCAAGAGGTGTATGACATTTGCTTTCAGCATTTTTTTTCTACCATGCACTACTCTGAATTCCAGAGTTCTTTAGTTTAGTTGCCTTCCAAGTTCCTGGTTGATTGATAATTGATTTATGTGATACTTGTTGGTTCCCAGTTTAGTTCACTTCTTTCATTTTGGTGCTACTTTCGTCTTTCATAATTGTACAGATTTTGGCATTTGAAATGCAAACAAGTGCCATACTTATTTATTTCTTGTCATTATAGATTAGTCGGGCCGCAAGGAGATGGTGTTGTGCCTAGCAGGTCAAGCTCTCTGGTGGCTGGCAAGGTGAATTGCTTCCCTCTCATTCACTACAGCTACCCTTCTGCTCTTCCATCTTGTTGGTTCACAGTAGCTGACATTTGCCTGGTTCATCTTGTTCGTGTTATCAGATTGTTGTTTTATCTTGTTTGTACATATTTAGATTAAGAATGAAATGAGTTAAAGAATTGGTCTTTCCTAAAAGATTTTGTGTGTGCTAGGATGGCCTTCTTCATCTTGTTTGTATTATTAGATATTAAACTTTGACATAGAATATTGCATTTCTCGATTTTGATAAAAGTGTTCATGATTAACATACACCTTTCTAAAATATAGAATGTGCTGTCAAGTTCGATTTGCCTGATGATGCCTTATTTTCTCCCATAATGCAGTCCAGACAATAGTAAAAGGTTTGAATTTTACAAAGAGGGGATATTTGCACTCTCTTTGGTAGCTTAACCAACTTCCTTCAGTGTTGTGTGAAAACTAACATCTTACTCACCTTTGGATCGCTGTTTACTCCAAATTAACAATGGTGTTGGACACATGTCAGAGGTGAGTCAATTCACTTGTCAAAACAAAAATATAATAAATTGTAAAGAAGTAAAGCTAAAATACGTCTTGTATACAAATTCAAGTTATTCGACGACATGAATCTTTGGATCATGAGACATCATGGAGTGTCGTTGTTAGGATAGATGTAAAGTTCCCGATCCAATCTCCTCATTGTGATAGCCAACACTTTATTCTCACGGATATTAATGTAAGTCACTTGTATAATGGATAAAGATAACGATTGTGTTATAAGAGATTTTATCACAACCTGACTTTGTTTGTTATTAAATTTTAAGGGGTTCAAAATAGAAATAATTGCATCGAACAACAACGTTGAGAGATTCAACACTTTACTCGCAGAAGGGTGAAGTGAGATTCGATGCTAACTGGGAGGAGGCGGTGCTGTTTTGAAATATTGGGCATCGGTACGAGTGTGTCTTGAATGACTGCACTAGGGTTAAGCTGTATACCATGCTTATTCAATTTTCATTCTACCTGAAGAATCTTATGCCCTTTTGTGAAGTGTACAAATGTCCTAATAAAACTTTTGTACATAACATTCAAGCCTCCCATCTTATACTTAAATCAAAGAAAATTTGAATTTTCACACACAAAAAACTAACCAAGAATAAATGGTAAAGACATAGCTGGAATAGTTGTGTATTGAGCATATTGGGGGAAGCGCTAACAGAGAGGTCATGCTCATGAACATGAGGCACTTTTTATTTTTGTTAGTACAAAAAGGTACATCTAGATAAAAAAAAATGCTATAACTCATATCTAGAAAAATTTATGAGTTTTCTATGTTCAATTTGTATGCACAAGTTGATTGTTGTTGGGGTTTGGTGTGAACATTTGACCAGACACGCTCTCAGCTGGTCATCAACTAATGCTAACAATGACAGTCATAGGAACGATGCTTCGAAATAATAGGAGACATGGTAATTGGTTCCTTACTATTAACCATGGCATACTTTCAACATATACATGTTGAGTTATTGCTCTAACTTAAAAAAATCAACTTAACAACAGGGTGCTTGGATAATTTAGACCATACAACTTTTAAATTCAATCCAATTCATCACGTAACACGTATTGCATAGTGAGTAGTTCTAACACCATCAATAAAAGTCACTACATGCACAAATATTCTCACTAAGAAATTAAGAAATATATGTAGTTTAGTAAAATATTAATTGAAACAATCCTATTTGAACATGCAGGCGTGCAACGATCGATGATCACAGGATCTATGGATCTCAGCTTCGTTAACAAATTTCTTGAAAATAGATAGGCATACCTAGCAACCTTGGTTTGAGTGAGATGGATACAAGTACTACCGGTTCTTAGAAGACTATATGGCTAGAGAGTATTCACACATGTTAATGTGTCTATCGGTTATCAAGTTTTTTGTTTTCATTGTGATGTTTGTGTTGTTTAAGTAATCACCAATGGATACTGGCAGTACCTTTCTCACTATGGTGCTTTTGTGTATGAAATATATCCTGAATGTTTGTAATGTCTTGAAGGATCAAAATGCGCTCTCCTTACCTTTTGAACCTTTTGCTTATCGTCTTGATTATAGTTACATGAGTGAACCATGCCAAATGACGTTCCTGGAAAATGTAACCATGTTACTATACTAAACCGAAACAACTTGTACTACCAAGAACCAAATCAGAAGCATGTAGTAGTAAGTTGAATCTGAAACATTTCTAAGATATGCGCGAGCAGGATTGATACAGTAGTGCACAATGTAGACGACAATCCTCGAGAGCATGATTCTTCTCTAGACCAAATTAGACTCATTTCTCTTCTATCTTCAATAGTAATATGTTTGTACTGCGCATAAGATAGATGAAGTGAGGATGTTCCTTATGCACTGTAAGATATATGCCTTATTTTCTGAACTATTGAATTGTCAAATGATAATTCCTATTTTAAGGCATAGCACATTACCAATAAATTTCCATAATGTTGAAAGATCAAAACTAGTCAAGAACAAAAGGAAAAGAAGATATGTATTTTAACACACCTAATTGTAATGTTAGCTATATAGCCCATGCTACAACATTAAACTAATATACTAAAAACATATGTGCTACTTTTGATTTAATCTTTTTATAGTTATAGATGAACACCACACATGAAAGAGGTCTCGCTACAACTATATGCCACATGGTCCATCAGATGATGAAGATGGGCCACATCGACTACCATCCTCATTTGTAATTCTTGCACAAAGTACCCTCACATCGGTGGGGCTATTACGAGGTGAAGGCTCTAATGGTACAAGATCATGTATGAATTGTGGTAATGCTACAAGCTTAAATAACCTCTCGTGATTAATGAACATTGTATACCTTTGAATAGGCGGGAATCATAACCTTGATTTCGTGGCAACTCCAGCCATTGCTACACCGAAGCAGCAACAACAAACACAGTTAGAATAAACAACCACTCGTGGGAGGACAATTGACTGTTCAAAAGCAAGGTGACAACATGATAGAGCATGTTGTGCAAGCATGACGCCAGAGCAAGTTGCAAGCAGGCGGGCTTGTCCTAGGCAACATTATGCAAACAAGACACATGAGCAGAGGTAAGCAAGGCGAGATAAACAGAACCAATGAAACATGGAAAGACAAAGCACTTCCCATACAAATTGTGTCATGGGTACAAATATTACCGATGCAACAAATGCCTCTACGGTTGATCCAAAAATATTGATACAACCGAAGTTATCTACCAGAACCTACCAGATAGCACTCATATGTTGAAACCTCAGCTAGACTGTCACCATTGTGGTGTGAAGAGGTTCGAATATGAGTCATTGGGATTTTGTTGCAAGGATGGGAAAGTCAAACTGGAGATGCCAAAACCACCTGAAGAGCTTCGACTGCTATACACGAGTGGGGATCCTAAATCACAACATTTTTGGGACAACATTAGGTTTTTCAATGGTTATTTCTCATTCACCACACTCTACTATGATTATGAAAAGGAACTTTCAAGTGCGAGAGATGGAGTGTACACATTTAAAGCCCATGGACAAATGTACCATAATATACACTCGTTCAGACAACGAGATGACGACTCAAGCCATTTGCAGCTATATTTCTATGATGACAATCCTTTCTTATCACACCATTTTTGACGCGCATAAGATGAGGCATATAGAGCAAGAGATAGGAGTGTTATTAGAAGTTTGGTGGGTATCCTCAGAGACAACCCCTACTCTAAAACATTGAGGAGCTTGGGACAAGTTGAAGACATGGATGAATATCATATTGTGTTAAACATTGAATACAAACTGGACCAGAGAGTATATAACATGCCATTAATATTAGAGGTGGCTACTGTGTGGGTTGAGGAGAACGAGGTACACAAATATTTTGATCGCAACATAAGTCTCTTTGGTAATAGTGACACATATTATTCAGTCAGGCATCATCATGGGTGCTATGACCCTTTGTCATATCCTCTCATTTTCCTAAGCGGGGAGCTCAGTTGTCATCCAGATATACCGAAACAAGGTGTTGATATTAGACATATACAGAGGTCTCGGACTGTAAATCTCAATAAACCAGGTTAGTTATGTGATATATAGTTGCATCACATCTATTTTCTCATGATACTTATCAACCTTCTACTAATTAACTGACAATATTTACTCTTTTCTTGATAGACACTAATAGCCAGTTGTGCATCACGATGCGTGAATATTATTGTTACAAGTTCTAGATAAGTCATGGAATCTTCAACACCATCTTGCATAGGAAGAGCCTATTCCAGCAATTTACAGTTGATACCGATATAAAGCTTGCAACATCATGCCTGAACTACATTCTGAACAACTAGTTAAGAATACGCGCAAATCTTTACCAGGGCTTAGTCGATAGTGTATCTGCAGGAGATAATCGAGCGAGTGCATTGGGCAAAAGATGGGTCCTTCTAGTGTCATTTATTGGTGGCCTGAGGGATATGAGACGACAATATATGGATGCTATGGCCTTGGTGCAGAAGTACAGTAAACTAGACATCTTCCTTACTATGACTTGGAACCCTAACTGGGAAGAAATTCTTAGGGAGCTTGTTGTGCAAGTATTTCGAGCCAAACTAGAGGATTTCAAGTTTAAACTCTTCCAAAATCACATCTTCGGTGTTATTGCAGCACAAGTCCATGTCATCGAGTTCCAGAAAAGGGGTCTACTGCATGTACACTTCCTCCTTATCATGCAGTTAGGATATAAGCTAATATGTCCAGAACAACGACACCATCATTTTTGCAGAGCTTCCAAACAAGGATAGGTATCATGGGCTTAATGAAATGGTAGTCAAACACATGATGCAGGCCCTTGTGGTTCGTTAAACCCCGGTAATGTATGCATGAAGAACCAAAATTGTACATACAAAAGCTATTATCCATGACAATTTACTGAGACAACTCTCCAAGGCAAGGACTCTTAACCCATCTATAGAAGACGGGATGATGGGCAAAAGGTACATGTAAGAGTGTATGACCTGGACAATAGGTGGGTTGTGCCGTATAATCCTAAGCTACTAAGGATGTATGACTTCCACATTAACGTCGAGGTTTGCTCAAGCATTAAGGCTGTCAAGTACCTTTACAAGTACATCTACAAGGGGCATGGCAGGGCATCCATTTCTATCAATCATGCTGGTGGCAATTAGGAGATTAATGAGATCGAGGACTACACAAAAGCTAGATGGGTAGCCCCATAGGAGCCATTGGGGAGAATCTTTATCTTTGATCTTAGTAGGATCTCCCCACCAGTGCTGCAGCTGCAACTTCATCTCCTGGGCATGCATCTCGTGTCCTACAGGGAGAACATGAACGTACGTCGGGTTTTGGACCAACAAGGCCCCTTTGAGACCATATTAACTGCATATTTTAAGGTGAACCGTGAGTTCCTGTGGCCATGAAGCATATTATATAGGGAATTCCCAGAATATGCAGTTTGGAATCCTAGATTGAAGAAATAGAAAAGGAAAGAATAAAGCACACAGGTTGGGAGGATCATCTCAGCACATCTTGCGGAGGGAGAAATATACTACCTAAGGGTGCTACTAAACCACGTGGCAGGTGCTACTTCATATGAAAATCTAAGGACATTTGATGGTGTTATCTACCCTACCTTCCAAGAAGTTGCCGTGAAAAGAGGTCTTATTGAGGCAGACAATAACATCAATAATTGCCTAACAGAGGTCAAAGTATTCCATATGACATTATCTCCTGAAGGTGGTTTGCCATAATATTGGTTTTTTGCAAACCTAGTGATGTCCATGGGCTATGGAACAAGCACCCAGAAGTAATGTCCGATGACTTCCGACGAGACCAAATGAACTCACATGTAGTTGAACAGATGGCACTGTTGGATATTAGAAATATGGTATAGTCAATGGGTAAGTACATAGCATCATTCCTTCTTCCTGAGATCGAAGAGGAGCATGACACCATGTCTGGAGAGGTAAGGGAAATATTTGAAGAGAGATCTATAGAGGTAGAGCATGAATTCATCTCGGCCATGTCATCTCTTAATCGTGAACAACAATATGCTTATGACAAAATATTATCATCTGTTGACAGCGGTAGTGGAATTGTATTCTTTGTTGCTGGTCCTAGAGGGATTGGAAAGACATTCATATACAAAGCTTTGCTAGAAAAAGTCCATAGTTAAGGGAAGATAGATGTTGCTACTGCAACGTCTGGTGTTGCTACCTCCATCATGCCTAGTGGCAGGACTGCACACTCAAGATTTAAGATATCATTAAGTATACAAAAAGGAGGGGTGGGTAACTTCACAAAGCAGGGTGGGACAACCAAAGTTCTTAGAATGGCTTCACTTATATTATGGTATTAGGTCTCTATGACAAAAAGACAGGAAATTGAGGTACTTGATAAGAGCTGAGAGACATCATGGAAAAGCCCGATCTACCATTTGGAGGGAAAACGATAGTTTTGCAGGTGACTTTAGGCAGGACCTTCCAGTTGTGTGAAAGGGGACACATGCACAAATAATAAATGGAATATTACACAGATCTTACCTATGGGACAACATGCAAAAGCTGAGGCTTGTTCATAATATGAGGGCTCAATCAAATACATGATTTTTCTTACTACCTACTGCGTATCGGGAATGGCACTGAAGAAACTGTCGAAGATGACTATGTAAAGGTACCTGACAAGATATGTTTGCCTTATGCTGGTGCAGAATCTAACATTGATAATCTTATTGATAAGAGTCTTTCCTATGTTAGCAACACACATGTTCAATCTAGACTACATCACATCTTATAGCTATTTTGTCAACAAGGAATGAGAATGTCGATGACATAAACATGAGGCTTATCGAATGTTTTCCTGGTGATGAGATGGTCTATCATAGTTATGATCTTGCCATTGATGATCCTCACAACTACTATCCCCCTAAATTCTTGAATTCTCTCACCCCGAATGGACTACCACTGCCCATCCTCAAGCTAAAGGTCAATTGCCATGTGATTTTGCTCAAAAATCTAGATCGAGCTAATGGGTTGTGTAATGGGATAAGGTTGATAGTCCAAGCATTTCAAAGGAACACTATCAATGCAGAAATTGTGCTAGACCAACATGCTGGGAAGAGAGTATTTCTGCTAAGGATACCTTTCTGCTCATCTGATGACAAAGTGTTCTCTTTATAGGAACCAATTTTCTATCAGAATGAGTTTTACAATGACTATCAACCAAGCATAAGGACAAATGATCCCACATGTTGAAATCTACCTACCTAACCCAATTTTCTCCCATTGTTAGCTCTATGTCGCCCTGTTGCAAGGAACTGCTAGGAGCAATATAAAAATACTTGCTGCACTAGGAAATAATGCTAGCGTAGATTCAGCCTACACACTAATCAATAATATTATCTACAAAGAAGTCCTCACCTCATAAATACATTATGTAATAGTGTGCTACGTCACTTTATTGTTTGTATCCATATTATGTTCGACACAAAATAATTATTAGTTTATATGCTGTATGTTATCTATGAACGTTATACTATTTTAGATCGCATTATTCTTCCTTTTTTCATGCAATCGTAATAAAGCATACTTAGAAATATAAATATCGTAGCAACAGACGAGCACCTTACTGGTATATTTAATTGATGACTTCCCTCCTTTTGACTAGGAAAAACAACCGTACGTTTTTTATTTATTTCGTATGAAATTAATGTGGAGACTAATTTCTAGCCTCACAAGGAAATCCTTTTAGCATGGGTCCCGCCGAAAAGAAAAGGTGCAAGTCAATATTCTAAAATCCAAATTCTACACTGTATACTACTACCACTACAAGTTTAATGCGAGCCTTCGACGAAACGAAAATACAAATAGATTCAGAGAAAAAAATAAACAAATATACTAGCCGTAAATGAAATTCACAAATAAACAACGCCTATTTAAACCGGATGGAACATCTCATAGCAATCCATTTACAAAACCACCCGCATTTGGGCTTTGGTCTACTTGATCCATGAACAAAGCGATTTATAACTTCCCTTTTAGCGTCTAAACTGTGGCAATGTTGAAGATTTGGGTTTATCTTACATAGTGGATCCCTCGGTAGAGTTAAGATGGTTTCAAAATAATTGCCCTAATTTTTTGTTGGCACAACTCATATTTTCGTCTTTGGATTTCCATAGGGCTGTGCACCGCTCCTTGAACTCAACATTTCAATTAAACCGTTCTAAAATAGGCTTATAATAAAGAAAACATAACCCACTGTTTAAATAAATGTCCCCTAACGCGATAAAAATATTTGTTCAACAACCTGCTGTTCCATAAAACATTGCTAAAAAATAATTAGGCACGTAGACTAGTGTTGTAAACGCAGGGAAGTCTTTGCTCGAGAGCTACCTGCTAATTTTCCATAGAAACTTCCAATACAAGTGCTAATCAACTCTTATCTCATTGAAAGATTTGTTGTTTTCCATCCTTCCATAAATATTTTCTGCCCCTTTCACGATGGAGAGAGTACATTGGAGAGGTTTCAATCCCGTCATTCACACCCAAACTCCATCAGTAGCAGGCGTTTTGTTGACCTTGACCCAGCCGCCTCCAAGTCCAAGGTCCAAACCATGCTGCCAGCCTCCTACCAGGGCCCAATGTAAGTTCTTGCAGTACCTCCATGAGCCAGAAGCGATGGTAGTTTGGCCAAAGTCAATTCTTTAGATCCTATCTAGAAAGATTTTAGTAAGATTTTATTTACATCGTCCATCCAGTATTTAATAGCTGAATTAAAGAGAAGAGAGAAAATATACATATATTATCACAGAAGAGTTAAAATAACAATGTCATATAAAATTTCCTTCACAATTTAGCTGCAGCATTGCCGCATCTTATCTATGCTGACACTTCACACAGTTGCATATCTCCCTCCCAGTGAGACCTCCTGAGAGGAAGATCTCTCTTGGTATGTGCATCACTGCATCCCTATATTCCCACCGCATTGAATTCTTTCTCCTTGCCAATAATTCCATTTCCTCCTGCTACTAGCTGCTCCATCTCACATTCTCACTCCAATATCTCATCCGACCAACTCTCCATTGATAGCGACCTTGCCTGCAGGCCTGGCCTACTCTCTTACTGTCACCAAGTAGCTACACCTCATTTCATTCATTCATTAACCTCTCGCTCAAATCTCGCTCCTTATGCTGCTTCCCCTATAAATTCGTCGCCTCCTCTTGTAGAAAGCCTCCAAGGTCCAGCCTCGTTTCCTGTTTGCCGCATTGCTTCCTTCCAAGACCGGGCGAGCGTTCCAAGAAACCAAGAGCCGGGAGGGGGGAAGATGAAGGAGTATTGGACGGCGCTGGCGTCGCTGATGGGCGCGTTGGCGTTCCTGCAGGGGGTCCTGCACGCGGTGTTCCCAACGGAGCTGCGGGCGGCGGTGGCGCGGCTGCTGGGGAGGGTCACGCGGGCCTTCTCTCCCTACTGCTACTTCGACGTCACGGAGATGGACGGGATGAGCACCAACGAGATCTACGACGCCGTGCAGCTGTACCTCAGCAGCACCGCCGCGCCGGCGGCTGGGGCGCGGCTCAGCCTGTCGCGCCCGCTCAACGCCTCCTCCTTCACCTTCGGTCTCGCCGCCAGCGACCGCGTCGTGGACAGCTTCCGCGGCGCGGCCGTCACGTGGGAGCACGTGGTGGCGCCGCGCCAGGGGCAGGGCTTCTCGTGGCGCCCGCTCCCAGAGGAGAAGCGCCGGTTCACGCTCCGCATCCGCCGCGGGGACAGGGACAAGCTGCTCCCGGCGTACCTCGACCACATCCTCGCCGCGGCGGTCGACATCCGGCGCCGGAGCCAGGACCGGCTGCTCTACACCAACGCGCGCGGCGGGGCCATGGACACGCGCGGCCTGCCATGGGACCCCGTCCCCTTCAAGCACCCGAGCACGTTCGACACGCTCGCCATGGACCCGGCTAGCAAGGCCGCCATCATGGCCGACCTCCGCGACTTCGCTGACGGGAGCGCGTTCTACGAGCGCACTGGCCGCGCTTGGAAGCGCGGGTACCTTCTGTACGGCCCGCCGGGAACGGGCAAGTCTAGCATGATCGCCGCCATGGCGAACTACCTCGGCTACGACGTGTACGACCTCGAGCTCACAGAGGTCGGCAGCAACGCTGAGCTCCGGAAGCTGCTGATGAAGACCACGTCCAAGTCCATCATCGTGATCGAGGACATCGACTGCTCCGTCGACCTCACCAACCGGGTCGCCGCGCCTCCGGCGCCGAAGCCGCGGCCGAACATCGACGGCACGATCAATCAGGACGGGGGCACCGGGGCGGGGCGGTCGATCACGCTCTCCGGCCTGCTCAACTTCACCGACGGCCTGTGGTCGTGCTGCGGCGCGGAGCGCATCTTCGTCTTCACCACCAACCACGTCGAGAAGCTGGACCCGGCGCTGCTCCGGTCCGGCCGGATGGACATGCACATCTTCATGAGCTACTGCTCATTTCCGGCGCTCAGGATCCTCCTCAAGAACTACATCGGCTTCCAGGGCGACGAGCTGGACCATCCCAGCGACTCGGACGACGGCGCGGCGGTCATGCAGGGGCTCGAGGAGTGGATCGACTCCGCGGAGATCACGCCGGCGGACGTGAGCGAGGTGCTGATCAAGAACCGCAGGAACGGGAAGAAGGAAGCAATGCGAGAGCTGCTCGACCTCCTCAAGGCACGCGCTGAGAAGCGGCGGCGCAATAGCTGCACGGTGGCGGTGACGGCGAAGGAAGGCGGCGACAACGAAGAGGAAGAGGAGAAGAGGGCGCTGGAGAGCCCCAAGGAGGGCAAGGAGCAGGCCGGCATCGACAGCTGCAGGGACGGACAGGACGAGGAGGCAGAGGCCAAGAAACAGGTGTGACCGTGTGAGGAACAGAGCAAGCCAAGGCTGAGACGACGAGGGAAAGCGAAGGCTTCAAAATTTTCCTGTTCTGTGACACTTTCTTGGCCAATTTTCCACGGAGAAATCTATGCAAGAAACGAACTTCTCAAAAGCCTCTTTTTCGTTTGATTTTTCTTTCTTTCTTTTCCCTTTCGATGCTTGTAGTAGTGTCTTTTCTCTAACTACCTAGTTAGTTTCCCCCTATTGTAATAACAAAGAAAATTTAAATTTCAGTAGTGGGATCATATGAGCTACCCGCATTAAAGTCCTTGTTCTCTTGTGCTTGTTCATTCAACGACCTTTCTTTCATCCTCTGGTTCTTGTTTATGCTATCAACATCTATAGACACTACGTATTAGAAGATCAAACCCGTTTATTCTGCACGACAAATTCTTGTCCTCGATGCTCTGCTTTTGTGGTTGTTGTGGTAGCAGCATTACAAGCTTGCTTCTTCTTTTTTCAGTTTTATTTATAGTATGAACTCTGAAAGGCGGCACTTTCTTTTTTCCTGAAGAGATCTTGTGTAGGCAGACCGGCAGAGGGTTGTGTGGGTCATCGAGATCACGACTTAACGCCTTTTGGCTCCTTTTCCTTGCTTGGATTTGGATAATGGACACTGCTCGCTTGTTCTGTTCTTTGGCTCCCCTGTAGTATCCAAGGCTCTGTGCTGGTGCCTAGAAACTGTTCTCGCCAGCTCAACGCCGGCGGGCAAATTCTTGGTTGGAACTTGAGTCAGCTCCATTACACAACTCTTTCCTCGCATAATGAGACGAGTAGAAAATGACTGGTTAGTGTGGCCACGCGGCAAGGTGGTAGTGGTGCCACCGGAGTCATAGGCGGCAGGCGGAGAGCTCGGAAATAGATTGATTTGTGAGGAAGGGGTGATGGCGATAGATCCAATGAGGAGAGCTGCCAAAGGCGGTAAGAGGCAAGCAGGGTGGGAGAGTGTTGCGAGGGCAAGAGCTATTACGTGATAGACGACGGGGAAGATAAAGTAGTTAAGAAGAGGATAAAAAAAGAACAACTATCCCATCTTAATCGGATAGCTGAGATAAAAAAGACATGAATAGCATCACTCTTTCTTCTATAATTTTCAGTTCTAGCACCTAGCAGCGCGAGGCAAATAGCAAACTAGTAGGAGGTTGATGTACCTGTACCAACGGTGGACAAGTCTTCAGTTCAGTCAAAAAAAATCAATGATGATGTAGGATCTATAATAGCGATTAGAGGAGGATGAATAATTATCTTATAAATTTCTTTTAAAATTAATAGCATTCTACTATTTAAATTACTAACACATCTCAAAACCCAAGCAAAAACAAAACAGAAAAAACTTAGTTGTTATAAAAGTTTTCAAGAAAAAATATGACGCTCATGGATATAGATGAATACTAGGTTCTATTTGCACTCATACTATGCATCATTATCATAAAAGATAGTAATTTTAATGGAAGAAAAATTTAGAACCAAATAAGATAGCACTGGAAGAAAAACTCTTCGAGTTGAGGATTTAGAAGCAAATGAATTCAAGACTCACTTATATATATCCGTATGTGAATTTATGCCTCTAGCAACAAAAAGCATAACTTCTTAAGGTAGGAAAATTTCAGCTTTCAACTAAAAATAAAAATCACAACCAAAAAAGAAAAACTCACAACAAAATAAGAGATGCAATAGAAAAAGACTAGAAGGAGATCAATACAAGCATATAAAAAACAATCTCTTCATTTATTGCAGAGGGTAGTCCTCTTTTTGACAGATTACAAGATATTTTTCTCATAAAAAGCTCTCACCTATTATAAAGGTCAAGCTCTCCTTTTCTTTCCTCTAAAACCTATCTCTTAAGGTTTAAATGACTGGCTCAAGCTATCCCTATAGTCCTACACCTCTATTTATAGGCCTAGAAAGGTAGGTTAGCTCTTAGCTTTCTTGTCCCCAAAATACCACTCTCTTCCAATAGCTTCCTACTTGCCATCAGGGTATTTTGATTTATTTTTGGCTCTATCCATCGAATGGTCATGATGTCTTCATGACTTAGCTTTGTCTCGACGCAAGCTTCACGATAATACCACGTGTCCTTCATCTTTCCACAATTTTGAGGTCGTGCTTTTCAAAGCGTGACTCAATGCCGCTTGCTTTGACACCAAGCTAGCATCCTGATATTGATACGTATACTCTGTCTCGCGATCTTGATCATCAACAAGTCTCTACTGCTTCCGATCCCTCAGGTCACCTTATCACTTGCACCGATATCCTTTTCGCTTGACTTCGTCAATACGTTGTCTTCATTATTCCTTTCATACTTTTCTTGACCCCCAAGCACAGTTAGGATCATCCTTGACTCTGTCGAGCCCCTCTCAATCGTCCAGCACCAAGCACACCGCTTGGTCTACATCATCCCGCCGTCGGCTGTCAAGTTGCATCCATCACCTGCACACACATGAGACAAGTACACGCCAGATGATCCGATGTTCACAGCTTTTGAGCGTCGAACCATCCGATATGTATTCCTTCTCCGGACTAGACATCTTACAACCTCTTTGTAAAAAATGCTTCAGTAAAGCATATGCGTTCATCCTTTTGAACATCGGACTATCTGGCGAGTACAAGTCCACCAGATTCAGTTTGTAACCTCTCCGTAAGAAAAGCTCCAGCGTTCACTTTACTCCATTGCCGGATCAACCGGTGTATACTTCAATATTTGCCTCTGGGATGAAATACTTCAGCATATACATTTGCCTATTATCGGACTATCCGACGTGTACATTCTTGTCAGAACCTATTTTACAATCTCTTTGCAAGAAATAGTCTGGCATTCTCTTAACTTCATAACCGGATCATCCAGCGTATACTTAAATTTTTGCTTTCTGAGTTGAAATGCTATGGCGTGTACACTATCTGAATGCCAGACCATCTGGCGAGTTCAAAATCTCAGGCATTGGACCATTTAGCGTTTGCAATTTTTCTAGATTAAGAGAAAAACACACTAACTCTATTTTTTCTGTAACATTGATTAGTCACAATTATAATTATAGTACATATACATACTTATACAATTTAACAATCATCAAATCCAATACATAATCTTATCAACCACTCATCTGAGGGGCGACTGGTGTCTTGGAATGAGAATACAGGCATGTTTCTCCCGCGACATTCTCTGTTTTCTTTAGCTCGGTTTTCATATTGCCATGCGGTTCTTTGGAATTCAGCCTGCGAAATCAGGATCCTAGAGCAGTGGCGTTGCACATTATAATAGCTGACAGTTAAAAGTGGAAGAATGTGGATTTGGTCCCCGGTACGAGCGATACCAATCCTGTATTTGCAATGTACGAGCGAGATTATGATCGGGCGATGTGTCAAGGATCAGACGCCACCACACGACGAAGACATGGAGCCCCCGTCTCGTGTACCCTTTCTTGTTTCGAGAGGCCACTTCCATGTGCCATGAGATCGCTCGCACATGTCACCTCAGCGCTTTCGGGATAGCGCGCACATGCCCGCCTTTGTCGCCTGCCGGCGGCGGCGCGCGTTTCCGCTTGCCCGAAGTGCCTATGGAGCGCGCCCGTGCTGTGCAGTGCAGTGCATGCCTTCCTTCTCTTCCTAGGATGCCTTCCCAGAATGGGCTTTGGGTAAGAGTAGACTACCCCAGCCGCGATCTTTGCTTGGGACCACTCCGTCATGGCTGTCCTGCCGGTGTTCCATGCGGTCCAGGGGCCGAGGCGGCTTGGCACGGCGGCCGCGGGCACCGGGCAGCGACAGCGAGCTCGCGCTGCGTGCTGCAGCTGACAGGACTCGCGCACTGTTGGAAGCAGGTGCGGTTTCCTTGTCCTGTCCCTGACCCGGTTGCATGGGGTTGTTTTTCCACGTGGATTTTTGCGGCACTGTTCTACGGATTACACCAATTGTGGACAGGCAACTTATCTGCGTGCGTCCGTGACGTGCATAGCTCGAGGCTCCTTATCACCAGCGCAAAACACGGCTGGTGCTAGCTAGCATCGCGGTTGTAAATTGTTTAGCAACTCTTTGAATGTCAGCGCAAAACACGGTTGGTAACTCTTTGCGTGTAAGATCTAAATTCAAATCCCAGTTATTTTTCCTTTAACCGGGCATTTGAATGCCAGTTGTCCGAGAAATCCGGTTACGAAATGGTTTTTTACACGGGCCACGGAGAGAGAGGGGATTGGATGTAAGCCTTGGCCCTTGGTGACCAATACGGCCTGAGCTGATATCTGCGTATATAGAAGAATGGCAACAGCCTCATGCGTGAACAGAGTCGGACTTGCCGCTTTCTCCAACAGAAAAGATACCAGCTTGTTTTACAAGAAGATTTGGTAGCTAACTCTATCTACGAGATTGACAATTGTTAGACTAGCGTACAGAGATAAGACCTATCTCTTAACATTTAGGCTTCCTTTAAAATGCATGATTGCAAAACGTGGGAATAGAAACAATATATAGAAATATAATAGGAATGCATGTATAAAACAAAGGATTAAAAACATAGCAATCCTAGAGGAATAAGTGCTTGGATCATAGGAAAAGGATGAACACAAGAATTTTGGAATGAATAGTAATCTCTTTTGCTTTTATCTATTATCTTTGTGTTTGAATGCGATGATGTTGTCCGGAGCATATCATGAGAGTGATAATCCTTGCTGTTGCTTGATCCCTCGCAAAGGAAAGAAACAAAGAGGTCAAAGTGGATGGATTTTTCCGTACCTTTTACCTACAAAATTGGTTGCATTGGAGGTTTTCCCTTATTTTTCCTGTTATGAATACCTACTATCCAAAGGCATGAACAGTGCGTGAATCCTTAGGATCACCAATCCTATGTTTCTATTGATTTGTCTACAATCCAAAGAAGTCCTTATGTCCGGTTGTTTTAACTTCGGATTGTGGATTCAGGCTTTTATAATCCAAAGTTGAAACAAACAGACAAAAAATAGAATTAGATTATAGTAATCTGGTCTCTAGATTACTACAATCCAATAATCCATCTCGATGCTACTCTCCGCCCTGGCACGGCAAGCCATCGAGGCTCGGGCGCCTAGGTATACAAGGCGCCTTGCCCTCCACCACCGTGGCAGGCAACGCAATAGTCGACATGGCAGCTGGAGCATCTGCCATAGTATCGCCCCCCATCTATGTCAATTTCTGTAAGGCTGAAGGCATTATAGACTATTGACATACAAAAACAACAATCCATCCATCTTGAAATCCAGATTGTCAAACGACGGTTAACTTTTACTATTAGATTTTAATAATTCAACTTTTTAAAATCCATAATTTACAAATTGCTTTTTACAATCTTTAATTAAAACAAACGTTACCTTACACTGCCCACGATCCCATGTTCCACCTAAAGAACTCACTTCTTCGTGGGCTCCTCCCCGTCCCTGTCAGTTCACTTCAGCGTATGCCTGGAAGCGGCAAAGTATCAGCTGGCGATGGCACATCAACGTCTCCTGCTACACAAGACCTTACTCTGTTCTACCAGAGCAGAATTCCCAGCTGCCTGAAGTTTGGACGTCACGTAGACCGAACGGTTGGTTTGCGTCGAAACTTAAATGGACAAGGACTGCTCCAAAGCCAGCCAGCCACCGCCAGTACAAATCGGTGTGAAATCGAAACAAACAAGTACTACCCCGTGCCATCACCATGAATTCCGTCAACGCTGCGGGCTGAGGCAGCAGCAGTGGTACACCTGCGGCAACCCGGCGCAGTGTAGCACCGTGCACTGTGCAGCAGGAGTCGAGTGCATCCGGCGGTCTAATCGGACCCACCCTGCGATGAGATGTGACGGTTCGAAGCATGCGTCACGTCTCTCTGAGGCCTTGAACGCCGGAGATTGGAATCAGCGGCTGCCCAGGCAGTGCCCCCTGCTCTCGGGCCTAGGAGAACCTGGGTTGGGCGAGGAAACAGGCCGAACGGCGCGGAGCAATGTTGGCGGGGGAGTTGGATACCAACGGGCCTCTGCGCAGGCCATGGGAGTTCGCGTGGTGCGGTGTTGGAGGTCGCGGAGTGCACGTGGGCTCCCGCTCGCACTAGCTGGGAGGAGAGAGCAGTGCACGCAAGGAGTTGGGTTGGGCCGGGATGTGTCGAAAGCGCGACGCCGATGGCGCGTTTGAGTGCTGGATTTTGCCCACAACGGAAGCGTGTGAGAGTTTCACTGGCTCGTTCCGTCGTCGTTCGTTCGCCAGAGGGAAGATTTTCTTCGCGGACCTAGCTACCCGTAAAAGAAATTGGTTCCCTTCTTCTCGGGTCAGGAGTTCCCCTTCTTCTACGGTACAGAGGGAGGGGGACCAGCAGGCGAAGCTCGATTCAGGGCCGTTCTAGCCGGGTTCCTCCTCCTCTTCGGTTGCCTTCCGGCGGCGGAGGGGAAGGCGAACCCGGATCCTTGTCGGGCCGGTGCGCGTGGTGGGTGGCGACGGAGTTTTCGGGTGCTTGCAGCTGCTCTTCGTGTTCGTCACCTCCTCGATTGGGAGGTTGACGAGCCCTGTGCGTAGTGCGTACCAGAGCTCCGGTGATGGCCGGATCTGCACGTGTGGGTGTGCTATGTATACCTCATAGTAGGCTTGTAGTAGGTTTATAGCTTCTAGTAGGTTTAAGTTTATCTAGTTAGGTTGGTTAGGTTTGCTTCGGTGTCTTTGCTGGGGAGTCCGGTATGGCTCTGCTGCTTTGGTGTCTGGCGAATGGCATCGTGAAGAAATTTTTGTCCCTTCAGGAGGTCTGAAGAGGAGGCAGCGGCATCTCTGTCTTCTTTGCCTGTCTTCGGATGTGGTTTAGTTTACTCCGAGTCAATTCTACTGTCAGGCTGATGCTTGGTGGAGTTGGCTTTGAGAGTTTTGTTATGTGCTGCATCGTCGTGAAGGGGTGCGTGCTTCTTATCCGAGCTAATAACATGCTCGTTGAAGGCGCCGGTTCTCCCTTCCGTGTCATCGACGTGCTCGATGGCATCGAATCTCTTTTTGGCCGGTGAGGTTGCCCAATGCGTTTGTCATGCTTTACACATCCTAGCTGTGGGATATTCTCTGTGGTGGCTGTCAAAAATTTAATAGCCTGCAATGGCCCCTCCTCGTCGGTTCGGATTTCGACTTCTGTTCCCTCGACCATATTCGGTGGCGGTGGATTGGAGAAGAAGCTCAGGGTGTTGGAAGCAGGACTTATATTTTTCTTTGTGTTATCATTCTCAGAGTTCTATTTTTTGATATATATGCATTACTTTTTGATCTAATGGATATCACCCCGTTCTAAAAAAAAGCTACCCGTAAAAGACGTGGAAATGGTCTGAGGCCGATCCGAAGCAAAATCTGCTGACTTTGGGCAAAATCGGGGAGCAGTTAGCCCTGAGAAATAACACAGAATCCCTTTCCATTGGGTGTAAATACTTGTCACTTTTAATGTTTTACAGTCTTCGATGTACAATTTTTATCATGATTTTTATTAGAATATAGTTATAATATTTAATAAAAATATAATATTATAAAATTATTTTAAGACATATCTACACATGTGATTTTTATGTTTCTAAACAAAACACTAACCTCCGTTTTAGAATAATTGACAACTTTGACTTTTACTATTGAAACATTGACTAACAATATTTGTTTAAATACTTAGTAAGTAAAACAAAAAATGTATCAGTAGATATGTTATCAATGTATTTTAAGCATGTTATGTACGTCAAGCTATTTGCATAAATATTAGACAAACGGTCAAAGTTTAAATAGTAAAGTCAAAGTTGTCAATTATTTTAAAACGGAGGTTAAGTACTTTGAAAGCTAGTGACAGTTAAAGTTTTAAAAATTTGAACGGATCTTGGTAAAACAACGAGTATTTATAACCAAAGAAAATATCTATTCTCAATTTTTTAAACCATTATGTTATTTAGAATTAATTCAACAAAATGAGATCCTATATGATTATTTCTTAAAAATTCAATATTTTAAATTTACTAGTTTAACATTTTGAATATACTATTTTAATATTTTCATATTAAATTTTCAACTATTTTTCCAAAATGTTAAAGTCAATTTTAAAAAATGTTGAATATAACATAGTAAAATGCGGAATGCACAAAATCATAAATATTATGATTTTCCTCTCTCTGTTCCCGTTTGTCTTTTCATTTTCCCCTTCCGTTTCCATGTTCCTTGCGCACGCTCGTGAAAGCCTCATCGTCCTCTCCGACGAAACCATCTCCATTCCTGGCGCACATGAGATCGGGTTGGGATCTTCGGAATGGGGAAGGGGGCTTTTGCTTGGGTACCAGGATGCATGCCGTGGGTGATGGGGAATGGGGCTTTTTTGCGTGAAAAGCATGGATGCATGGTGCGGCTGACGGGATGGAGCTTTGTGCTACTCAAGCAAACTGGTTTTGAAGGGTAATTCGGATTTTTTTTTTAACTTTTTTTTGTTGTATTTGCAGATTTATCGGGACGAATTAGGTAATCTTTTGTCATAGACAACTAATAGTGAAGGATATTATTACATAAAGGATCATCCACGCTCTTTCTTTAATACCGATTTCAAAATAACCAACAACGATAAAATATCACTGTCGGTTCACAAGATCTAACCGACAACAATAAAATATCACTGCCGATTCATATAATTAACATACAATATTGTGTTATCACTAACGGTTGGTTATAAGAACCGGCAGTGTTGTCGGTTGGTGTCATGGGCCGGCAATGATATATCACACTATATAATGGTTTTGTCCCCGAGCCTGAGCATAACACAGGAGCTCTATTCTGCTCGATGGCTCTGCTTGGCGCGCGGCGGCTCTTTGCGTCGCGCTTGCATGATTGCTTTGAAGGAGTTAGAGCTCTAAGTGATTTAGTGAATTTAAGCTAATCAATTTTAGGTATACATTATTTAGTTAAGTAGGTTCATCTACATTTTATTTGTATTTAGATTTATTTGTTAGATAGCTCTAGATTGTAAAATTAGTTGATTGTTCTATGATGCTAAATTTTGAAGAAGCTAAAGTTCTAATTGACTTAGTAAATTTAAGATAATTGATTTTAGGTTTTCATATTGTAGATATGAATTTATTTATCATTATATTCTATTGTTGATAGTAATTAGTTAAATTGATTTATGTTTCATATTGACATAATGGATTTATAATAATTGATAAAATTGAAGATGGACCAAATATGGATGTACGATACTGACCGTAGCATCCTAGAGTTTTTTAATGGTATGAAAGCTTTTTTGGCATTACCGTGGTGTAGAAGTCAATTAATTGTGATGACTATATATGTTATCCATGCAAAGATTGTAAAAATAAGAAGCAATTTTTAAGCATAGAGCAGATCTGTGCACACTTGCTTTGAAGGGGTTTCAAACCTAGCTATACACGTTGGACCAAACATGGTGAAGATGAGGAGTTTGAACATGAAGGACAACCCACTATCAAAGAAGACAGAGGCAACGATATGATGGCCGATGAAGAAAATGATATGCTGACGTTCGAAGATACTTTGATCCACGATGATGAAAATGATATAGATCAGATGTTGTACGATGGGGAGAGAGACTTCATCGGTGAGAGACAACATCAAAAGTTCTACCGTATGATAGAGGATTCTAAAATACCCTTGTTCTCAAACTATAAGGATGAGCACACAAAGCTGCATGCGGTGCTGACACTGCTACAATTGAAGGCTAGCAACGGTTGGACGGATAAGAGCTTCAACGAGTTGTTATGTTTCTTGAGTGACTTGCGATCAAAGGGAAACATATTGCTTGAAACCACATACCAGGATAGCATGTTGTATGCCCGTTGGGGTTGGAAATATATAAATACATACATGTCTAAATGACTGCATACTATATCACAATTATTTTGCAGAATTGGACCCATGTTCGGTGTGTGAAGTATCACGACACAAGCAGCACAACAATGATGATGATGGGGGGGGGGGGTTGAACCGTAAGAAGAAAAGACCTCTTGCTAAGGTGGTGTGATATTTTCCTATAATCCTCCATTTGAAGCAATTGTTTGCGAACAAAAGACATGGCCAGTTGATGTGATGGTACACCGAAGAGCGCAAGAAAGACGGAATGCTCAGACACCTCACTAATGGCGTGCAATGGAGGAACATTGATAGCAAATACAAGAAGTCATTCACACACGATGTGAGGAATATAAGGTTCGAGTTGAGTACATATGAGATGAATTCTTTCGGCAACATGAACAGTATTTATAACGCTTGGCATGTGACTCTATGTATCTACAACATTCCATCTTATATGCATATGAAGTGGAAGTACCTTATGATGCCGTTGCTGATCGAAGGACCGAATCAACGTAGAAATAATATCGATGTGTACCTAAAACCATTGATTGAAGATGTTGTTATAATGTGGGACGATGGTGTACGAGTATAGGATGAGTACAAACATGAGAACTTTACCCTACACATAATGTTATTTGTAACAATATAAGATTGGCCTACTCTTGGTAACCTATCTGTCGGTGTAATAGGTAAGGGGGTACTCCACTAGGCAGGAGCCCCGCTGCCAAATATCAATCAGCAGACGGATATCATCAGGACTATGGCCTCACCTTGTGAGCAGGACATGGCTCTGTCGATCAATCCCTTGGTCAAGGATAAAACCTTATGATCAATCCCTGGTGGTCGTAGGACAGGTACTTACCTAACCAGTTAAATCACATTTAATACCATCCACTCAAGTTTTTTCCTTCCTTAGGCATCTCCTTTCGGCGAGCACGGTCGTGGGCAGGCGTGGAGATGGAGTGAGCCATCCCGTAGTATTTAAAGATGCCTTCGGGGTCTTTTGCTATGTAAAGATGCCTTTTGTCTTAGAAAACACTAGTGCTACTTACCAACGATGCATTTAGCTCCTCCTACGACTACAACTTAGTAGAAATTTCAAGGCCTATGTTGATGATATAGTCATAACAGCAGGACCAAGGGCGCCCTAATCGTGGACCTCCAAGAGACGTTTGACAGCCTCCGAAAGTACCACATGAAGCTGAACCCAGAGAAGTGCACATTCAGAGTCTTGTTAGGGAAGTTGTTCGGTTTCCTCATGTCCAGCCGAGGGATAGAAGCAAACCCTGAAAAGATCAAAGCCATCGACCAGATGAGCTCCCTGACCAGGTTGAAGGAAGTCTAGAAGTTGATTAGGTGCATGGCAGCGCTGGGCATGTTCATCTCGAGGATGGGAGAGAAGGGGTTGCCGTTCTTCAAGCTGCTGAAGAAAATTGACTGCTTCTTGTGGACGCCGAAAGCGGAGGTGGCTTTTTGAGATCTCAAAAGGTTGATCTCTTCCCCTCCTATACTAACCGCTCCTCGACCAGATGAGGAGCTCCTGTTCTATGTTGCAGCTACCAAGTAGGTTGCGAGCATGGTTCTTGTCGTCGAGCGTGAAAGGTCTTCAGCGACCGATCTACTACTTTAGTGAAGTCCTGCATGATGCAAAGGCTCGGTATGCACAGGCCTGGAAGTTGTTGTACGCCGCGCTGATGACCTCTCATAAGCTTAGACACTACTTCCAGGAGCACTAAATCAATGTAGTCTCCTCATTTCAATTAGGGAGATCCTCTACAACAGGGATGCAGCAAGGAGAATAGTGAAGTGGGCAGTGGAGCTCGGGGACTTCGATATTCAGTTCATCCCCCAGACAACTATCAAGTCCTAGGCACTAGTTGATTTGTGGTCGAGTGGTTGTCCTTAGAGCTCGAGCAAGAACAACAACCAGAGGCAGAAGGACACTGGACCATGCACTTCGATGGGTCATTCACGCTAAAGGGAGCAGGGGTTGGAGTGGTATTTACCTTACCGATTGGTGACACTCTCAGGTATGTAGTTCAATTATGTTTTTCTGCCACTAACAATGTTGCAGAATATGAGGGCCTCTTGTTCAGAATGAGAGCAGTCTCCGCACTTGGTATAAAACACCTGCTAGCGAAAGGGGAGTCGCTACTACACTATGTGAAAAACAAACAAAGGAGACACGATTTATTGATGGGTCCTTATACGATCTGTCACTTATGTAGCCTCGGGTCGGAAGCGGACCATGACCCATCACTGATGACAGGTTATAAGTGACGGGTCATAATATTACCCGTCACTGATGACATAAGTGACCAGTCGTACCTACACCCATCACTAATGTATAACATATTAGTGACGGGTCTCCCTGGGCCAAGTATAAGTGACAGATTATGTTACGACCCATTATATGACTTGACATTAGTAACGAGTCTCCCTGAGCTAGTCATAAGTGACGAGTACTATTATGACCCATCATTGATGACTCAACTCTGTTATAAGAGCTGGCTAGCTACTACGTGCCCATCAGTTACAGTGTGTGACCTTGGTGCCAACTTTTGTCGATTTTCTTCGGTTTTGCTAGAGACTCTCTAATATCTTGTTGATTCAAAGTTTGAATTGTTGCTAGGTATTTGAAGGTTTGCATCTCCCCCTTTCCTCCTCATCTAACCCCTATTTGGTAGATTTTTTGTGCTTTGAGTTGTAATAAACTATTTTGCATCTTTATCCAAAATTTTAGTACAAGTGAGTTGTATTTATGTTATATTTGATACTAGGTTTGCCAATCTACCGTGAGATGCCATAGATCTAGTGTAATTGTATGAATTTTTTAATCGCATGCTTAATCACACAATTAAGGTAATTGTTAATGAAGAATGAATATTTTTACATTGCAGATGGCAAACATATGTTGGATATACCTTAAGACCAAGACTTGTCTAGAGTACCTGAGTGGGGTGAAGTATTTCATGAGTGCTGATCTGGCAGATATGAAAGATCATGGTAACATGTCAATGTATTGTCCATGTCACGATTGCATGAATGATAAGAAGTTCCCGAAGGTAGATAATGTCCATGCACACTTGGTTATGTGTGGATTTAAAGAGAATTATACATGTTGGAACAAACATGGCGAGGAAGGCCTTAACAAAGGAGAGATGGATCAGGGTCTCCATGCCAACAGTGTGGATCAAGGACTTACACCCGGTGATATGGATCATGATCTTAGGGAAGAAGACAAAATAGGTTTCAATTAAAATGATCTCATGGATTTTGTGAAGAACGTGGACTAGATGACGCGGGATGTCGAGTGACATAATGAGTATAATAATGGTGAGTTTGCTAAATTTTAGAAATTTCTGAGAGATTCCAAGATGCCTCTTTATTCTAACTGTAAGAAAAAGTACAAGCAGCTATTTGAGGACCTAAAGCTTCTACAGCTGAAGGCAATCTATGGATGGACTGACAAGAGTTTCGAAGCATTGTTGTATTTGCTAAGTGACATGCTACTAGAGGGGAACTTGGTGCCCATGGGTGTCTATGATACGAAGAAGATAATTTGTCCTTTAGGACTGAAAATAGAAAAAATACATGCATGTAAGTATAATTATATCTTATTTCGTGGAGAGTATGCAGAGATGGATCAATGCCGCGTTTGTGGAACCCATCGATATAAGTGTAGAAATGACGATATTGATAGGGATGAAGGAAAGAAAAGTAAAGGGCCTCCTAGGAATATGGTGTGGTATTTTTCTGTAATTCCCCGCTTGAAGTGTTCGTTTGCCAACATAAAGGAGGTCCAATTGGTGTGTTAGCATAAGAAGGATCGTAAGAACGATGCAATAATACGACACCCGTTGGATTCTGCTTAGTGACGAAACATTGATTCTATATTTGGTTGGTTCACTGAAGAATTGAGAAATATTAGGTTTTCTAAGAGCACAGATGGCATGAATCCATTCAGTAACATGAGTACCTCATATAGCACCTTGCTTGTTGTATTGTCGATCTACAACCTTACACCTTGGCTTTGTAACAAGCGGAAATATATTATGTTGTCAATTTTGATATCAGGACCAAAACAACCTATCAACGATATCGATGTGTAACTCAAGCCTTTAGTAGATGATATTAAGAAACCCTGGTCAGAAGGCATCGAAGTTTGGGATCAGTACAAGCAAGAGTATTTTACCTTGCACACCATGTTGTTCGTCAACATCAATGATCTGCTAGCACTTTGTAACTTGTCAGGTCAGAGCAAAAGAAAAGGTGAAGCTTCCCCCCATTGCTTAGATGACACATGCAATTTGAGGTTGAACAACTCAAAGAAAATAGTGTACATGTGGTATCGACGTTTCCTATCCAAGAAGCACCTGTACCAAAACGTGGATAGACAATTCGATGGCACTAGGGAGAAAACATTACCGCCAAGGCATTTTAGCGCGGAAGATGTCCATAATCAGGTTAAGAATATCAATGTTGTCCTTGGCAAGCAAAAACAATCCTCCAAGGATGAGGAACAAAAATAAATGTGGAACAAAAATAAATGTGGAACAAAAAATCAATACTATTTGAGCTAGAGTATTCGAAAAAATTATATGTTCGCCACTCTATTAACAACATGCATATAAAGAAGAATATCTGTGATAGTTTGATTGGTATATTTGTCCAAATGAAGGGAAATGAAAGAATATATGTGAGTGTCTGACAACGTTGGGCGGCACTCCCGGAAATTCTTTCGAAGAAACATTAGGAAACTCGCACACCACAAGAATATCTAGGAGATTTTTTGTCGCGACAACTGTCAAGGAGTATAGGTGGGGACCACACCCTCCTAGGTGAAGGGGAAACTGCATGCCACTCAAATTTTTGAGAGAAATTACCCTTTTCATGCAATCAATAAGGGAACTATAGTATCAATCACAATCAAGTTCGCAGAGATGACATCAACTCCTCTATTATCAATCACTATCAAATTCGTAGAGAATGAAACTTCTTCAATGAGGATCGTGGCAAAAGGGACGACTCGATTGGTTTGTAATTAGGTACTGGGTTCATCAATATGATATGACGAGGGTAGGGTCTTGGTGACCATATGGTTATGCAAGACATTACCCTTCTTGATGAAAGAATGAGATGCTCCCAAAACGAAAAGTACAATTGCAGGGTTAGAATTCACAAGTAGCGTATCGATGAGCACATTGTTGTCATCTCGAGCTTCTTCATTGGTGATGTAGTTCACTCAGCCACGCTTGAGAACATGCGTAGCCTGGGAGGCTTGCTGAAGGGGTTGCACTGGTTGTGGCAGCCTTGGAGCAGTCACCATAGCCCCTGGCTTCAGGAAACGGTAATCCCGCGTGAAGTGAACGACATGCCCACAATTGTAGCATGGGTCTCTGAGGCCACCTGTCACACTCCCTTGCGATCCTATAGGCTTGGAATCTGTCCTTGTGATGAGCGAAGCAGACACTGCACTGTCCACATCGGTCGTGGAGTAGTTGAAGTCGAAATATGAGATGGGGGAGGGTGATTCTCCGCACGGGGACGTTGGGAGTTCCCGCCCATAGAAGGTAACATAACCCTCTTGTGCTTCTTCTCCTCCTGGTGGTTCTTCATCTTGGAATCGACCATGAGGGAGATGCTCACCAACTTGTTAAAGTTGGCAAATTCATGTGCCGATAGATAGTCTTGCCTCTTGGAGGTGAGGACGTTCACAAAATGGTCTTGTTTCTTTGCATCGGTGTTGATCTCTTCCGGCGCATATTGGCCCAGAAGGTTGAACACTTGAATATACTCCATGACAGATTTGCCTCTCTGCTTGAGGTCTAGAAATTCTTGTCTCTTGATATCCTTTATCCCCTCGACATGATAGGTGCGGAAAGCTTCACCAAACTCTGCCCAAGAGACATGATGATCGGCTGCGTGCATGGCCAAAAGGTTGGTCCACCATGCGCCAACCATGCCCTGGAGTTGATGGGCGGCAAAGAGGGCCTTATCATGGTCCTTGAACCGAAGGAGAGAGAGCTTTTGCTCGATGGTGCAAAGCCAATGGTCCGTGTTTAGAGGATCCTCAGTGCACGTGAATGTGGGAGGACTAGTGCGTAGGAAGTCTGAGTAGTTATCATGGAGTGCGGCTCGCCTCCTTCGTGAGGTGCCGTGTTGCGCATGAGAGCTTCTAGAATAATAGTTTGAGATTGGCAGTTCTGCTCAATTTGCATCGATTGTTCTTATGGGAACCCTCAGGGAGATCATTTTTGAGGTTTTGACATGTCCTTATACCGTCATCAATCCCAAAGTTAGTGATGACAAGATCTTGACAAGGAAGCCAATGAATAGGAATTAGGAGGACAAGGAATGAATAAAGCAACATGAATGCGGTCGGACCCCTTAAAGCCCACAATAAGTAAATATGTGCATCATGATAGGTAGGAATGAAAGTATGCTCGATCCCTGTCTACACGTTTCTTTCAGAGTTCATCACTCCCCACAAGCATTAATACCACAATCATCACCCTTCGTGTGAGAAGAAAGAAGTGTTCGTGTGAATGGTGCTTGTGTATCTCGCCGCACAAGCGATGTTTCATATGTTGTTGCCAACATATTCACTTCCTGCACACAAATATAAAGCAGTCATGATACTCATACAAATATAAAGGTGCATCAAACAAGCCTCAGACATAGGGCATAATATAGCTAAATTTAATTATCCAAAAGTTCATGAAAGGAAACTACGCCCTATCACATATTCTTATCTCCACCGACTCAAAACCACCCGTGATACGGATCCCAAATGAAGTCTTTCGGAAATTCACCCAAGAGATGATATAAAGGATAGCCTATATTATCAATGGTGTTAGGGTGTGTGAGATGCCGCGATGTGCCTAATAGCATTTCCCTTGTTACCTCTGAATGATGGAACTAAGGCACTTGCAACCCATTGGATGCCCTCGCGCCTCGTCCATAGGGACAAGGTACCCGTGTGCCTAGCACCACTGGAAAATGGTGATACTGAGGTGCCATGCTATACGATGTCATATGACCCTCTCCATACAACACCTCACAGTTCACCAGTCCGTGGCGCACTTGTAACTCCATCTAGCATTGTAGCCGGTTGTAATGCCTTCACGTCTCCCATAGCTCAGCCGCTACACAACGGTAGGATTGGTGCAAGGAGTGAACCAACTCTACCATACGGTGCTATTCAGTGGGGCCGCATTCGGAACATCTTCAAAGTTGTTGACGTTGTTGCCCTGAGAGGGAAAATAGATGAATGGCCATCCACGTAGAACTGGTAACTCACCACGAAGGGCAGCCATTGCCTTGTACGCTACCGCTTGAACTGCCATTTCTTTCAAAGTTCCAATTCCTTCAAAGTAGTAGGGGTTATCTCTGCTTTTGATGATTCACGCCCAAATACCCATGGTCACCAAGTAGTCTACCAGGTTAGGCCCAACTCCTCGAGCATAAACCGCATACTCCAGCGTAAAGGTGAAATTTGCACGCCACAACATTTCATGGATAACGGGACTCAGTTCGACAATAGCGCTTTTAAAGACTACTACAAAGAGATTGGAACCAAAGTATGCTACGTGTCGATGACACACACCTATAGCAATGGTCAGGTTGAAAGGGCAAATGAGATGATACTACAAGGGGTCAAAACCCGAGTCTTCTATCGGCTTCAGAGCTATTCGAGACGTTTGATGGATGAACTCCCCACTGTACTCTGGTCATGGAGCACGACACCCAATAAAGCCACAACCAAAACTCCATTGGTGTTGAAGCAATGCTCTCCTCTGAGATCACCCTCCAGTCTCCTAAAGTAGCCAGCTACTCGAACGACAACCAGGTGGCTCAATAGGCGGATGACATAAACCTGATCGAAGAGTTCCGCGATCAGGCTCTAATTCCAGCAGCCTGATACAAGTAAAGCCTCAGGAGATACCATGACCGCCGGGTGCGGCAGCGAACCCTGGTTGTAGGCGACCTCGTCTAAGAAAAATATAGAATAAGGTAGGCCTAAAAAGGCTCTCCCCCAGGTGGAAAGGACCCTACATAGTGGTCAAGGTTTACCTGACCAGATGCGGTCACACTAGCCATGGATGATGGCCATGTATTACACAACTCGTGGAACATAGACCTGTTGTATAAGGTCTATGTATAAAGTTGCTCGAGTGTGAGCCCCTTTTTTCTGTTTTTTGCAGGATCTCTTGGATAAGAGCGTAGTGCCCTCGGTGATTCAAAAGTTAGACCACCTAGTCGAAAGCCCTTCTACTGACCAGGCGGTTAAGGGCTAGAGTAATATTAATTTTAATTTGTGTTCTTTTTAATGCTCCTAGATTACCTTTTTATGCTCTTAGATTATTTTGCCTATTAGGGCTTATTTTGAGTGGTATGTCGGAAAGAAAATTGCCACTCGTGCAATGTCAGGGATGTGGGCGGCTAAAGGAAAATAACCAAGATGCCACAATTCCCATTCCAGGTTGAGCGCTGGTTGCCACTGAAGGGCTTGCCATGTTAAAAGCTATCCTAAGCACCACAAACCTAACTAGCGAGCGGTATGGAAAACCTTGGCCCCCTCTTGGTATAACAGGCAATCAAAGCCTATTCATTACATGAGCGTAGGGAAAATCTATTTAGGAGAAAGTCCTTAGATTACAAAATGACCACTCGGGCAACGCCCGGGGGATAGTTCTAAAAATCTGTTCGATGTCCTTAGGATCTGAAAATGCTTCCCTGTGGTTTGAACTGGACAGTCCAAAGAAGGGAGCGAGCTGCAGGAAGAAATGAGGATACAAGGTCGTGAAGCTCCTTCATGGTCTTCTGGGCACCTACAAAGCATTCAGAGACTACCGGAGCAAGGTTGAGATCTAGGAAGAGCTCACCGACAAAGGCAAGGACAAGGTAGGTGTCGTAAACTCTAACCTCAAATAGATGGTCGCTAACAGTCTCGTGTAGCATCTACTTGAGTACACCCACCTCCTCAGAGGCCGCCAAGAGCCAGTTGGTGTGACAAGTCACGGTGCTCTTGGGATTTAGACGAACTTGAACGCTGGCGGACCGAAGCAACAAGCTGAAGGGAGAAAGCGTCCATCTATGAAAATCATAAAAGAATGCCAGCCACTGATCATCTTCCATCATCATATGTTCTTGGTCCCTTCGCACCACAGGCATCTCCTCTTGACAAGCTGGTCGAAGAAATAGGTCACAAAACACACATGAGTCAGATGGTTGAGTCTTACTTGGCTAGCCCAAAACTACACATGGCTTAGTTTGTAATAAGATCGGAGCACCTCGAAGATTGCTCTGCAGAGTCTCTAGCACGAACCTAAGTTCACACTCGGCCACCGCTTCCCGACTGCGCTGGTTGATGGAGTCGTCAATGTAGGTTGTCAGGGACACTAAGAGAACAGGAGGGATAGTCGACACATAGGCTCTACGACAACATCAGCAACACAAGCTGATCAAAGAAATGAAAAACTTCCTTCAAATATACTATGAGCCTAAGGTACAGTGCGCTGTTTACTCTTCGTTGGTTACCACCTGGAAGAGAGAGCCTACATACTCTACCAGCCCTTGGCACTTCACCTGCAGCCCCGCCTCGGCTTCGGGACCGGTGGTCACAACCCTCTCCCGATCAAGCTTGAGGTTGAAGTCAGGGTCGCGACAGTGGTAGCACTGGAGATCTTACACCATCGTGGTTTTTGTCGACTTTGCCACGTCCTCTGTGGTCCTCACTGCCAGGATGCCCAGGAGCTAGTGAACTTCTCTGCTAAGATGTTGATGGCATAGGCCTAGCCCCGTGTCACCTTTTGATTGGTCAGGAAAAACTAACCGCAATAGCATACAAATGGCTGTAGTTGTGAGCCGTCTGTGAACTAGGAACATGAGCCGTCTGTTGTTCATTTGTATAGACGGTTGTAGGTCTATAACCGTCTGTATATTCATATATACAATACTGAATTCATATATTACTGAATGTAAATGACAAATCAACAACAGATCATACACACAATAGTAAAATATCATACACATAGCAGAACATTTGCATTCAAACTCCATGCACATAGTAGATCAAACACACAGTAGATCGAACATCTTCATTCAATGTTACAAAGTCACGCATATCATGCAAAGTCATACACAAAAACAGAATTAAAATGTTAATATTACAAAGCCTCACAACATATGCAAAGCATTCTTCATTCTTTATTCTTGAGTCAAGCCCGTGCCTGACAATATATAAACCAACAAATTAGCTTTAGCACACTGAATTAAAAGTAACTAATGAATTTATTTGCTTCATTTTTTTATGTCTTTAGCCATAAAGGTATAATTCATCAATAAACTGCAAGATGCAAGCATTTTCAATATATTGAAATAATTAGCTTCTATTGAGATTATAAACCTTGGCTCCTAAAATTATCGCGACCATAAAATTCGTCTCTCTCCTTTATGATCACCGCATGTATGAAAAAGATGAGCCATTTTTGAACATACATAAGACTATCATTCGCGAGATTATTTGTAGAAATTTTATGTATTTGTAGAAGAAAATTAAAATAGTTAGGTACAACGATAAAAAATACATTTTAATATAATATAATTACACTAATCGACGGATATACTGGTGGACTAGAATCAACGATTTGCAGTATATACTGGGAAACATAGAACCCATAGAGGTTGGTACCCGGTGCCTGCTTGTGACATTGTAGAAATTTGTGTACGATGCATTTAGTTCTATGGAATGTATATTATAACAATAAATTGATGTGCGATGGAGGAATTATTACCAGGAATTGATGTTGGTGGGTTCCCGAGGGTTTATCTCTCCATACAATCCTGTCAACAAGTCTGTGAGATCTGAATACCTCTCTGGGTCATAGTATATTGAGTCGAGGTATATGCAATGTTGATTGTGTGTATAGATACAAACTAGCATCCAATGGTCTCGGTAGTTATACGTAGAAGAATAAGGTCCTTCGATCCACATAGAGTTATATGTATTTTTCGACCTCCCCTGGAGACCAAGTGATCATTGACCCACATACGACATGTGGGTTGAGGAATCCAATTCTCGGATTCTATCTCCTGGCTTCTTGAATCATAAATCTACACAGGAGAGTAATATTGATGAATGAGCCTATCAATGAGTTAGGTGGTTCATTAAGCATATACTGCGATTAATAACACTTACAGTGTCCATCATCTCATTAGACTAATGTCCAGCTTGTCATGAGGTAGAGGAGGAATAAATCCTCGAAGGTCACGAGAAAGGTTCCAGCTGGTTTCAGGAAATGTTGCCGCTGGTACTTGGTGCTGAAACAAGGAGAAAGATGTTTCTCCTCATGGATCCTCTTCATGTATAGGTCATGCAGAATCATACTTGCCTAGCCCAATTTCTCTAACGCTTTATTTCTCAGTAACGGCTAGCTTGCCACGTAGGTGTTTGACAGAGGTTCTTCTTCTACCTCCTTACTCTTGTCCTTCTGTTTGATGGCTCTGCGCTTTCTGGGAGGTGCCATTTTAGCGGACTGTTGACCAGTTTTGTTGGACAATAGTTGTTGCTCATGTGGTGCAAAAGGAGATTTGACCTTCAGTGGAGCACGACGAAAAGAGAAGTCGCTATTGTTGTGTACTGAAGATAGAGGCTGCAGAGGCGGTGGAGGGGCAACTAGTGTTATGAACTTATTCGGCCATTGGATGAAGGAGTGGATGGCCTCCCCAAGTGTCCTGACGTTGTCCTCTGGGGGAATATGAAGTCGGAGGGACGTGCAATTCGTGTACACCAAGTCCACTAACACCCTAGTGTAACCAGGTTGTAGCGGGAGTCTGTGAATCGTCTGTTCCTCGCCACATGGGAACGCCAAGCCCATGCCAACCTCAATGATGTTATCGGAGCAAATAGTGGTGGGTTGTAGGAGCTTGCACTTGGTGGCCACCTCTATGTCGTCGATGGGGTCTCTTTCGCTAGGGACCTCTTTCTGAATGTCGTCAACAGGGGGGTCACCTTCAAATCCGCCAATAGGGAAGTCATGTTGATTGAACATATTATCTGGAGTGTTATCTGGTGCAGATGTGCAGCTGCTTTGGTGCCGAGCCGATGGAGATTCAAGTGTCGTGGCTGCATCCTGCTGCCTCATAGCCTGTACTCGCTCCTCGACCTGTTGTTCCATCCTTTCTACAAGCATATCTATCTGTTCTTTCATCCTTGCTTCGACCTTAGCGACAATCTCCATGCACAGCTTTGTTTCTCCTTCGGCTCCTATATGAATCGACGCTATCAATGAAGCCCAACTTCCATGGAACGGAAACACCTATGCCACGCGTGCGACCCAGGTGCTCTTTGTTCCCCAGGGCCAAGGTTAGTATGTCTTTTTCTCGAGATGGTTGGAATGATCCTTGAGTGGATTCTTCCGAAAGTTGCAGGATCCTTTGAGCCACTTGTTCGGTTTCTTACTTCTTGAAGGTGACGGAACCATTAGCCAAGCGTACAACCCTTCCTCGGAACCAGTTCCGAGCCTGCCTCTCCGGGATTTGTGAAAATGGTGTGGAGCAGTTCTCCCGAGCTGCATGCTCATCCTCCTTGTCCCAGTATAACTCCTTGCGCGCGTACCCACCAGTGCCGAGTATGTGGGGGTGTGTGTTGCGTGACTGATGCACCTTGTTAACCTGACTCTACTGCTGAAATTCCTCAGACTGGCACCTCCCCACAAACTCTACCCATTGATCCACCAAGTACCCATAAGCAATAATATTGGGTACGGGATCCTGCTTCACATATCCGTTATACAGCTCACTCTTGAAGGTCTTCCATTCCTTGCCCATCTTGGCTATTGCCTGTCTTTCCACGTCCTCCAAAGAGCATCCTTTAGGGAAGTCAAATTGGGCTTTAATTATTTCCCACAAGAAGTTTTTCTCGCTCTGCAGCACGGCCTTCCAGTTTGGGTAGCTTATCCTGACCCTTGTTTGTCCAAGTGAGGTGCATGCTCTACGGAATGTCGCCTGAGTTTGTTGAGGCTATGTTGGCACGCTTGCCTCATTGACATGAGTTATGGTGTAGTGACCCGTGGGCATTTGTTTTTTGCCTCGGCCACCTCACTTTCACTTCTGCGCCTAAGTTTCTTCTGTTTGCTCCTGAGAAGTGGCCTCCGCATCTTGTTGAGCAGTAACCCCCTCTTGTTGTTGAGGAGAAGAGATCGGAGGCAGTCCAAGTTCATCTCCAGACGCCATCTTCACAAAAATAGAAGATTATTCATAGAAATAGAGGTAAGAAAAGGAATCAAGGTATGTGTTTTAAATAGGTCAATCTCTTTTGTAATGTTCCACTTCCAACTTATCAGGCTTAAATAGGTCACTTCTAGCAGCTGTATCATGGATAGGTCTCACTGAGGCTAAGGCACATCTCTCTCTCTCTCTCTAGTCTCCTGGAGCTATATCATGAAAAGAGGGATTCTAGCAGCTGTGTCATGAAAAGAGGGATTATGGATTTTCCCATTATAATTAAGATGACCTATATTCTATAGATGCATTCAATCTTCATTCATTTAGATCTTAAAAAAAAGGAAGCTAAGGTATGTTTCTTATCTATCATTCTAAATCTTTGTGCTGATTAACAATTTAACATTACAATAATGATTCCAATTCACATTTATATGTTCATTTTACTGGTAAATATTGTTTCGCAAGATAAGCCAGATGCATGACATTGCTCCTCTTTACCAAGAACAAACATTTATACATCGAAAGTCTTAGCCACCAAGATGTTTGAGACTTTGAGCCTATCAGGCTACCATGCAACACTAGTTGACTTGATCATATATCTCCGGAATTATATATACATGATAATGGATATAATAGAACTGTAAAACAACAGTGACAACGATAGACATCATGTGTACCTCAAGGAGCTGACAGTAAGCATTAAACATGTATGAAATTGCTCTCAGATTATGTATAACAATTGGCCCCAAGACATTAGGTGTCCTGCCCCCTAATTGTTCTATTGAACTCATCATCGACTGGGCTATTATCTAAGTTCTCTACTAGCAAATAGAGCCAGGACACAGATCAAAAGATTAATGGACAATGCTATTGTGATCAACAAAGGGCACAAACATGAATAGACTTAGATAACTCAAACTGACAGTAGCTAAAGGAACAGAATCAGTATCAACATCATACAGAAATGAAATTAATAAGCCTCCTCTAAACCACAGCAGCTCTGCACCATAAATCAAACAACATGTAGCACTTCGGTACTCCAACTACAGATGTGTATCAGTGAGCATGAACATATCAGATTATATCACCAACACAAAAGTCCAGTGCTACCGAACACAGGCTTAAATGCTATCATACTTAGATAAAAGGCCCAATCTTAATTCAACTACTCATCACAGAGCAATACCCGCAAGAAACTCATGGCATGAAGGCCAGCGGACCACAGCAAGCCAACACGGCACAAAGGCTAGCGGACCACAGCAAGCCAACATGGCACGAAGGCCAGTAGACCACAACAAGCCAACATGGCATGAAGGTCGGCATAACTCACCAGGGAGTAGCACGGTCGTTGGGGAGCACTCGTCGGGAGGAGGGCTGCGAGGAGGAGGGCCATCGGGGAGGACTCTCCAGGAAGGAGGGCCGACGGGGAGGAGCACGGTCGCTATCACCGGCCGGGAGGAGGGCTGTCGGGGAGGACTCGCCGAGGAGGAGGGCTACCGGGGAGGAGGGCCATCGGGGAGTACTCACCAGGGAGGAGGGTCGTCGGGGAGGAGCACGGTTGTTGTCACCGGCCAGGAGGAGCACGAGAGGCGGCTAGGGTTTTTGGAGAACTTGATGCGGCGCAGGTTGGACGAAATGGTATATATAGCGGCTTAAGTACATGCGGTTCTATAGCAAAAGTCATCTGTACTTTTATATTATAGACGAATTATAACTTTAACCCATCTGTGCTAATATATTAATACTGACGGTTCTATAGTAAAAGCCGTATGTACATATATTAGTCTTCTTCGCTTGACATTCTCAACTCCAACAATCCTTCATTTTCCCTGAAGGATTACGTGAAGCTTTGGATTTACCGCGTCTTGCACATAAAAGACCTGGACAACTTGCTTGGCGAGTACAAATGGTTCATCTTTATATGCGGCACGTTCGAGATCAACAGTAGTCATTCTGTACTTTTCTACCTTAACACTTGAGAGTGCGATCCAATGGCACCGAAAGAGGGGAATCTTGAAACTTACATAGTCAAGTTCCCAAATCTCCTCTATGTACCCATAATACGCACAGACCCCACGTTTGTCCTGGAAGGCATCTATGCGCAAACCGCTGTACTGTACCATGCTCTTACTATCCCGTGCTCTAGTATAAAAGGTGTACCCATTTATGTCGTATGCTTCAAATGTCACGAGTGTGTGACTTGGCCATCTTACCAACCAGGCAATATTATCCTCTGTTGAACTATTATTACTGAATCGCACTGCCAACCAGTTGTTGAAGCTGTGGTTGTGCTGTTTTGTGATCCAAGTCTCCGTACGACCTGGATTCTCTCTGCGTAGCACATCCTTATGCATGTTGATATGCGGAGATACTTCAGTCATGTGTTGCAAGATCGTGAAATGTGCTTTAGATAACGTGGCAAAGACAGCAATGATTGATTTCCTACCTGTGGTCCCCTTCCTATCCAGTCTCCCCTCATGGAGAGACATGGGCACACCAATTGGTTTGAGTTGCTCTATTTAATCGATGCAGAGCTCCACTACCTCTTCTGTTGTGTATCCTGGGACGATGCTGCCCTTTGGACGAGATCTATTATGTACATACTTCTTGAGAGTTCCCACGTACCTCTCAAACGGGTACATCTGACGTAGGAATATCAGGCTGCATATCTTTGTCTCTCTCACGAGGTGAATGATAACATGTACCATGATATCAAAAAATGACGGAGGAAAGTACATCTCAAGATGACACAATGTCTTCACCACATCGGCCTATAAAACATCAAGTACTTTGGGATCGATGAACTTCTGATAAATTGTGTTGAATAAGTAATACAAGTTGGTGATTGTGTCTCGGAGATAGGTCGGCTGGATATTTCGGATTGCAACAGGAAGCATCGGTGTCATCAACACATGGCAACCATGGGTCTTCATGCCAACTAATTTCAAATCTTGCATCGAAATAAATTTCGAGATGTTGGCGAAGTAACCGGACAGAACTTTCACACCATGCAAGCACCTGCACAGTTTGTTTCTCTAAGCCTTTTTTCAGATTATATCAGGCAAGAGGAAGCCTCTTTCTACCTTATTCGGAGGGCTCAAGTGACAACTCGGGAATGATCTTCAAATCAACCAAGTCAAGCCTTGTGTTGAGGTCGTCCTTCATCTTGCCTAGAATATTAAGTAAAATACCAACCAAGCTTTCACACACATTCTTCTCTACATGCATGACGTCGATGCAATGGCGAACTTCAAGGTGCTTACAATACGGTAGCTCCCACAATATCGATCTCTTCTTCCACATGCCACCAGTATTATTAGATTTTTTACTCCCCTTTCCAAACACAACATCGAGGTCTTTAACCATATTGTGAACCTCTTGACCAATGTAGTTCCTTGGACATAAATCTCTCTCCCTCGTTTCGTCGAATGGTTCCTTCATGTTGTGATACGGGTGATACCTGTTAAGGAACCTACGATGGAGCACGAACACTGTTTTACGCGAGAGGGGCAGCCACATACTTGCGGTACCATTTAAGCAATGAGGGCACGCTATATCTACGTTTTTACTCTGGCCCAAAAGGTTACGTAGTGTAGGTAAATCATTGATCGTGCAGAACAACAAGGTGCGTAGCGTGAAATTCTCTCTTTTGTATGCATCCCATACTTGCACCCCTTCGCTCCACAATTTTTTTAGATCTTCCACCAATGGTCATAGGTATACATCAATATCGTTCCAAGGTTGTTTAGGGCCTTGGATAAACAGCGACATCATCAAGTACTTCTGCTTCATACACAGCCAAGGAGTTAAGTTGTAAATACTGAGAACAGCTGGCCATGTGTTATGCCTACTATTCATGTTCCTAAAAGGATTCATCCTATCCGTGCTCAAAGCAAACCTTATATTCCTCGGTTCTGCACCAAAGTCATCGAAGATCGTGTCGATGTTTCTCCACTAGGGTGAATCGGTAGGGTGCCTTAGCTTTCCATCTTGCTTGTGGCCCTCTGAGCGCCAGCACAACAATTTGGTCTCTTTTTGATTCGCAAACAAATGCTCAAGACGCTGAATTATAGGCAGATACCACACCACCTTAGTAAGAATTCCTTTCTTCACCTCGCCGTCATTTGATTGACTCTTACACTTGTATCGAGATGCTTTGCATACTGGACATGAATGCAAGTCTGATAGATCTTTACGGTAGATGATACAGTCGTTCGGACATGCATGTATCCTTTCTACATCCATCCCCAATGGACAAAGAACCTGCTTTGCTTCATATGTGTTTTTGGGCAGCTCGTTTCTATCTGGAAGCATGTCCGATAGGAGTTCTAATAGCGTCGTGAAACTCTTGTCTGACCAACCATCTCTTGCTTTTAATTTAAGTAGTTCAAGCACAGATGGCAACTTTATGTATTCCGGTTTGCATCCAGGGAACAACGGCTTCTCCGAGTCCTCGATCAAGCACATGAATGTGTTAAAGTCTCTCTGAGTACTCAAGTCCACGTCTGCATCGCACAGCATCTAATCCAACCTATCAACGTTGCTTGCAGCACCATAATCATCATCATCTGCACCAGATTCCTCATCATCTTCTCTTCTTACGTCAACTTCGTGTTCTTCAACGATACCAACGTCTTCATGTAACACATTCTGCTCTTCACCATGTTTGGTCCAACACATATAGTCCAGTTTGAAGCCTATGATAATCAAGTGCGCTTGGATCTGTAGGGTTACGTTCTATCTAAGAAAGGATCTTTCGTTTCTACAATCGCAACAAGGACAATATATAAATTCAAAACCCTTCTCCAATCGATCCTCCTTGATAGCTGCCAGAAAAGCCGTCACACCATCAAGGTACCCTTGGTTCGTACGAGAACCGTACATCTAGCCACGATCCATCTACAATGTACGAAGTAAATTAATGTCAAATCAACATAATAAAAAAGAGCAACCAAGCTTTTTGTAGAAAAAATGGAGCTACCATGCATGCATGCATGAATGAATCATACAAATGATAATTAATTCAAAAATAATTAATGATTACTGTTATATTATATACATGAATACTAAAAATATGAGCAAATATTAATTCAAAACTTGTCGTTAAATACTATATAGTTATTGATAATTTTATATTTAAATACCAAAAATCTAAAATTTATCTGCAACACTAAATTAAAGCTAGTCATTTATAGTATCACATAATTAAACTTTTATCTATACTTTGAGTTTCATATATAGCTAGAACAACTAATATATTCTAGATCATCATAAAAAAAAATCTATGTCTAGATGTAGATATATCTGATCTCTCAAGACTAAATTAGAACACAAATCTACATCATCTAATGAATAGAACAAAACTATGCCATTATGGAAAAAAATCTAGATCTAGATCTAGCTAGCTCTTTAAACCAAAATCTAGACCATCTAAACCAAAATAGAACATAATGCTTACCTTAGAGAAACAAATACCAATAAATCTTCAAACTTTCACCGAAATCTAACATTTTTTTTTGGTAAAATTGCCCTCTCCTCCAAAAGTTGCGTGCTGTTGTTCGGCGCCACTGCTCTACTTCGATCTGGAGGTAGGAGATGATGTACTGTTCTAACAGTACAAACGGCTTCATGTTTGAAGCCATATGTAATAAAGTGTCCCACCCCCCGGCCATTTTCTCAGATAGCTCCAAAAATGACCCGTCTGTATTAATTATATGGATGATTCCTATATAAAGCCGGCTGTGATATCCTTTTTATTACAGACGACTTCAAATACGAGTCGTCTGTATTAATATTACAAACAGCTCCAATTTAGAGCCGTCTGTGATATAGACTTTATTACAAATGACACGTAATTAGAGTCATCTGTAATACTAATATAGATGGTTTCCAATAAGAACTATCTGTACTAAAAGCATCCCACCACTTCTGGAGAGGTCTTGTCATTATCACAGACGATTCTTGTTTAGAGCTGTCTATAATAATCTTTGCATAAATGGCTCCACAGTACCACCTATATATGGACGTCTCAATAAATCATTTCTGTGTAATGTAGGTACAAAGGCTAAAAATTGTACTTATATTATATAAAAATACCACAATGATTAGAGAAAATGTGAAAGAAAAAAGAATATATTGGACGTCTTATTAATGCAAAGACCAGAAATTATGCTTCCATTATCTAAGAAACCACAATGATTAGAGAAAAAGTGAGAGAAAAAGAAAAAATCGAACGTTTTCGGGCGGTGCACAGACTTTGGGCGTCGTCTCAGCGTGCGTGCTGGACATCGTGTGGGCCGCTTCTTCCGCTTAGTAGTGCGCTCTAAGTGGGCTTGGTGTGGCAACTTTAGGCCATCTGATGGATTAGGGTGTCGCGAAAGAGAAATTTACGTTTGGACGGTTTCGTCACAGCCGATCACGTACGAGTTTCACAGGAAACTGCTCAACTAGGGAGCAGAGGAACGAGCCCTCACTTAGTCACGTCACATCTAGTCATCTAGTACTACCATACCATTCTGTTTGTTAACAGAAAGTGCCGATCAGATTCTAATCTCAGTCCATCATATCGTTCACGTACGTGACCAATTGCCAGTCAGGCTCAGGCTGGGCACCGAACTGTTGGCTGCATACGATGCCATGCGTATACTAGTATCAACACACGGGCCCAGCTGATCTGCCGTGGATCAATGAGTGGATGGGTGCAACGTGCAGCATGCAGCAGCAACGGATCAAAAGGTTTCATGATTGCTACCTGAACTGCTGATCGCATCGTGTTACAGTCTAAACAAAACAACATATACTATATTATATTGGGCTACAGTTTTATACAGTTTTGTAATGCTCATTTATTAGAAAGGGACATTAGTACTAACAAATAGGCATTACAATGAAACTTACTTTTTCACTTATAACCTAAAATGTGTGATAATTTTAGAAATTAGTACATTATGTTAGAGTAATATTATTAATTTTTTCCTGATTTTTTGGGAATTTTTGTGAGGTCTTAAAAATTGCTAGAAGTTGCAAAAGTAATGCATTTTGAGGTATTTTACTTTGAATTATACACAAGATTTTTAGATGAATTCAGTTAAAATGGATTGCTTACGAATTATAGAGCATGTATAAAAATTGGCACATTTTTTGTGTATTTTTTTAGCTCTCATGTACTATTAATGGGGAACATGAGGGTAGTGGCATTTGAGCGAGGGAACATGTAGAGTGGCATTTTGGCATGCCTCATTCTTAGGATGGTAAAAGTTTAAATCCCCACCTAAGCTTATCAGAAAGTGGTTGATGTGGTGTCTGCATCTCGAAACTACTACTCCGTCTCAGACGTGTTAGGATTTAGAAAAGTTTTTGAAAATATTTTTACATCATTAATTTATTTTGTAATATATTATCAATTGCTATAAAATTAATATCTTATTAAAAAATCCATAAATATGAATCTATTAATACAACTTTTGAACATTAGAATATGCATATAATTTAACTAACTGTTGATCAAAATTTACTAAATTTAACTTTTCTAAATATTAATACGGTCTATATTTTATGACTAAAGGGGTACTATTTTATTCTTTCGTGCCCTTGCAAGATGGAAAGGGCAGTAGTTTTGCTTTTGCCACCAATTTGCGCACATGCTGTCAGAGTTCTGTCGTTTAGCTAGGTAAGATCTGACACCATGGCAGGCACTGGCTTTATCTTTTTAAACCATTCTGGTATAGGCCGGTGTGTTACTCCACCAAAATTAGTTATGAGCTGCTGTGTCTAGGGCCACCGGTGTGTTGCTCCACCAAAATTAATTATGAGCTGCTGTGTCTAGGGCCACACACTGTATTTGCTAGGAGGCATGCATTGGATTTTTTTTTTCTTTGTTGCTGGACAATACAAAATAGTGGATATTTTCCTGAAGACATTCTAACCACTAAAATATAATATTTTATTGATTAGAGAGAGAAACAATTCAAAATGACCAATACCCTTCCGACTCACTAGACCTCTTTCATTCCATTCTTTCTTCTTCCACTTCCTCCCTCTTGATTTTAACTAATAACTGACGGCCGCCTGTCCCCTAGCGGCTCCTGGCCAAGCATCCGACCCCCACTCGTTTTTGTAAAATGACATGTATAGTTTCATGCACGTGCACGATTATTTGTATCCCGGTTAGTTAGGGATTATATCCACAATATCTCTAGCTACCATGTTTATACGATTGTTTAGATGGTGTTATATCAGATTGTATCTTCTAGGGTTTTGTACATCATCTGTATAAAGAGTAACACGCCGGCCAAGTTGTGTTGAGCGCTTCCATCCGTAAATTCATCTACTATTTTCACATGGTATCAAGAGCCTGATCAATCTAAGCCACCATGAGTTCCGCTGCTAGCTTATCCCAAACCCTAGATTCCCTTGCATCGAGCATTGTGGCTAGCCTTACCGCTGGCGTATCGGCGAGTCTCAGTGCCATTGCTTCCTTCTCTCCATCCGCCCCTTAGATCTTCAACTTTGGTCACTTCATCACCGTGAAGATTGGGCAAGAGAACTTCCTCCTATGGAAAGCACAGGTCATTCCTCTCCTGAGGAGTATGAGCCTTTTCGGCTATGTAGACGACACCAAGCCATGCTCGGACGAGCACATCACCCAGTATTCGGAGTCTGAGGCCGCTCATATCTCCAACTCAGTCTATGACGCCTAGGTACAGTAGGATCAAACGATCCTCTTTGCACTGCTCGGCCGAATGCTCTCCACGGCCACTTCCCACGAGCCATGGGTCGCTCTCGATGACATGTTCTTGTCCCAATCGATGGCGAGGTGGATGCAAGTTCAAGTTCAGCTATCCACCATCAACAAGCGTGACATGTCGACAACCGTCTACTTAACCAAAGTTAAGACACTTGCCGACACCTTGATGTCTATCAGTCAAGAACTTAAATCCAACAAGTTCACCTTGTATCTTCTCGTGGGTCTCGATGTTGACTACGAATCCTTTTTCTCCTCAGTGACTACTCGTGACTTGGTGATGTCTGTACGTGATCTCTATGCTCATCTCCTGAGCCATGAGAACTAACTGGCGAACCGAGAGGCCGAGACCCATGGCGAAAATCACTCAGCCAATATTGCCTTCTGATCCAAGCATGCTGTGAAGAACAACACCTGTTTTCCCAACAGCAACAAGTCCAGCTACTCAAAACAGAAGAACACCAACACTGGCGGAGGTTCCAATAGTGGCAATCGTCTTGTCTGTCAACTCTATGACAAGATAGGTCACGTTGCCTCTCGGTGCTACAAGCGTTTCAACCGAGACTTCGCTGGGGTTGGCAATGAAGGTCGTGTCACGGCAACGGCTACACAAGGGCACATGCCTTCCTATTCCATCGACTCAAGCTAGTATGCAGACACGGGTGCGACAGACCATCTCACCAACAAACTTGACAAACTCATTGTGAAGGAGCAGTATGAAGGAAAGGAACAGGTTCACACTGCAAATGGGTCAGGTAAGGCAATATCGCATGTTGGTCAATCTTTACTTCATACACCATCATCTAGATCAATTCATCTTAAGGATGTCCTTCATGTTCCCTCAGTTACACCCAACTTGCTTTCTGTTCGTAAACTCACTCATGATAAAAATGTTCTTGTTGAATTTCATCCCGACGATGTCTTTGTTAAGGGCCAGGGAACGAGGGTAACTCTTCTTAGAGGCAAGTGTCGTGGTGGTCTCTATTCCATCGAGCCTTCTTCATCCAAAGAAGTCTTCAGTGGTGTCAAGGTGTCACAAGAGAGATGGCACTCTCTCCTTGGTCATCCGTCATCCCAAATAGTCCAGCATGTTCTTCATTGCCATGAGCTCCCCTTTGAGTCAATAACAAAAAAAAAAGTGTTTGGGATGCTTGCCAACAAGGCAAAAGTCATCAGATGCCTTTTCCTTCACCAAACAATATAGCTTCAGCTCCTATAGAATTAGTATTCTCAGATGTATGGAGCCTCTCCCAAACTTCTGTCAGTGGTCACAAATTTTATGTAAGCTATGCTGATTCCTATAGTCGTTTTACATGGTTATACCTTCTTAAGCACAAGTCTAACATTTTCAAAGTAATTGTGCAATTCCAAAATCCATGTTGAGCACCTTCTAAATAGAAAAATACTTCACATTCAAATTGATTGGGGTGGGGAATATGAAAAGTTGCATCCTTTCTTTCAAAAACTTGGCATTGCTCATCATGTAGCTTGTCCCTATACACATCAACAAAATGGAGATCGTAGAGCTCAAACATTGGTATATTGTTAAAACTGGCTTGACCTTGTTAGCTCATGCATCTATTCCTCTTCTTTTTTGTAGTGATGCTTTCACCACTGCTTGATTTCTCATGAACCGTATGCCTACACGAGTACTCAACAAGCAAACACCCCTAGAACGTCTTCTTGGAGAAAAATCTGGTTACACTTTTCTCAAGATTTTTGGATGTTCTTGCAGGCCACACTTATGTCCATAAAATTCACAAAAACAAGATTTCGTTCAAAAAAATGTGTCTTCCTAGGGTATAGTTCTCTTCATCGAGGCTATAAGTGTTTGCATATGCCATCTCATCGTGTATACATATCTCGTGATGTCATTTTTGATGAGTCTTATTTTCATTTTGTTGTTTTGGCTTCTTCATCATCTACTCCTTCTCTTGACATCTCACCTACTCATGTTTCACATGACCAACTTGTTGATATTGTCCATACACCCCTATTGTTAGCTAAGATGATGCAGGTATTGTTTGTGGCGTGCGAGTGGAAAATCTTATGAGTGATGTGCCCGTTTCTCCAATACACAAGACAAGCCATGTGTCCTCTTTGGCTGATGCATCGTCGAGTGCCAACTCACATGACAGTGCCGGTGATAGTCCACCTGGTTCAAGTGCTTTGACTAATGCTCTCGTACCTAATGATGGACCTGCTGCTCCAGTCCCAGCTCATGTGCCCCTGCCAGTGGCACCCTCACATCCGATGCATACTCATCTTTGGGACAACATCCGCACACCTATCATGCATACAGACGGGACAATCACGTATGTTGTCACCTGTTACTCTGTTGAACTGTGTGATCATCGGGAGGCTCTCACTGTTCCACATTGGAAGGATGCTACGGTTGCCGAGTATGCAGCACTAATGCATTTGGTTCCCCTTCGGTTTGGTGTTAACATCATCGACTGCATGTGGGTTTTCAAGATTAAAAGGAAGGATGATGGCTCTATCGCTTGCTACAAAGCACATTTAGTAGCCAAAGGTACGATTATGACTGTGAGGACACCTTTAGCAAGTAGTTAAACCCTCTACAATTCGTAGCATTCTCTCCATGGTAGTCTCTAATGGTTGACATCTCAAGGAACTTGATGTTCAAAATGCCTTCTTAAATGGCTATCTTAAGGAAGAACTGTATATGCGTCAATCTCCAAGATTTGAGTATTCTCAATGTCCCTCGCATCTTTTGTCTCCTTGATAAAGCTTTGTACGGGTTGAAGCAAGCTTTGAGAGTGTGGCACTCTCATCTCAGTTCTACATTGTCTACTATGGGTTTCACTGCATCCAAGGCTAACACTTTGTTGTTCATTCGTCGATCCAATGGCTTGACCATGTTTCTTCTTGTCTATGTTGATGATATTATCATGATCAGTTCCTCGTCTAAAGCTATGGACACTATTCTTCAGCAGCTTCGCATTGCATTTACGGTCAAGAACCTTGGCTCTCTTCATTTTTCCTCGGTCTTGAAGTTCATCATCAGCTAGGATCACTACTCCTATCTCAAATGCAAGTATGGATTACAATTGCTTGCTAGAGCTAGTATGTCTCACTGTAAACCGGTGCATACACCGATGACTACCCATGTCAAGTTCTCTCAAGAGGATGGCGAGCTGCTCACTGCTGATGATGCCACCGGCTACCGTAGCATTGTTGGTGGTCTTTAGTATCTTACCATCACTCAGCCAGATATTTCCTTCGCCGTCAACAAAGTCTGCCAGTATCTTCATGCTCCTCGCTGCACACATTGGGCTGCTGTCAAATGTATTCTTTGGTACATTCAATCGACTATCTCTCATGGATTGCAATTGAACTCATCATCATAAACTCTTCTCTCGACTTTCTCCGATGCTGATTGGGCTAGCAATGTTGATAACTGACGATCCACGAGTGGTTATGCAATCTTCCTTGGTGGCAATCTTGTTGCTTGGAGTTCTTGCAAACAAGCCACCATTTCGCGCTCAAGCACGGAGTCAGAATACAAGTCTCTCACCAATGCTACGGCTAAGCTTGTTTGGATCCAGAGTTTACTTCGAGAGCTAGGTGTGATTTAGCAACTTCCTCCAATTATGTGGTGTGACAACTTAGGTGCGACGTATTTGTCGGCTAATCCTATTTTTCATGCTCGCACCAAGCACATAAAAGTTGACATTCATTTCGTTTGTGAACGGGTGGCTCAGAAGCTCCTTCAAATCAAGTTTATATCCTCCAAACATCAAATGGCAGATATCTTTACAAAACCGCTGACAATACAACTCTTTGAAGGTTTTCATTGCAATCTCAACCTTGCTTCGCCGTTGTAATTGAGGGGTGTAAAATGACTTTCCATGCACACGTATGATTATCTGTATCCCAGTTAGTTAGGAATTAAATTCACAATATCTCTAGCTACCAAGTTTAAACGATTGTTTAAATGGTATTTTAGCGGATTGTATCTTCTAGAGTTTTGCACATCATCTATATAAAGAGTAACACGCCGACCAAATTATACTGTGCACTTCCATCCACAGATCCATCTACTATTTTCACAGTCTTTGACCTTCGTAGCTCCTACTTGTCACCACCCGAGTACCGTATATGCGCTCCTCGTGCCATGGGCAATGAGCAACAGAAGGAACGGGGGAGGGGGTGGCGGTAGCATGGAGAATCAAGTACAGGGTGACAGTGTGGGGTGGGAGGAGTAGGAGGAGGGTGGCGGCTCTGCCATGAAGAGGTGCAGGGTGGAGATTGGCTGGCTGCGAGGCAATATTAATTAGCGTCCATGGTGTGGTTGCCACCCAAGAGGGGCACACGGGTGCTTCGGAAGCGAAGGCACAAACGACATCAGCTTTTCGCATGACAGGGACCCATGCATACTTTTCACCATGCAAATCAAGCGGGGCAAAACAAGCATTTCACAATTTTTGTCTCCTCTCCAACCGGAAATAAATAATTTAATAGGTGTGGCATCCAGGAGCAAATATCCACTTTTTAGGAGTGTCCACCAGAAATAATTAAAAAAAACCTGATGTCTTCTGATATGTATGTACCACACTTGAAAGGTGTTCGATAACACAATCTGCCAAAGGAAAGTCCACTATGGCCATTGTTGATTCTAGGAATCTTGTTAAGAATCTTTTTTTTCTCAATTCTAATTCTTAGAATTCTTAATTGATCTGAAAAGTTAATATTTTAAAAATAAATTTTTTTAATATTTTAATTGACCTAACAATTTAATATTCGAAAATTCGAGTCTAAAAAATCTATTCACGATTATTATTTTTGGACTTTTTGATTCTTAAATATGATATTTTTGCTATGTTTAAAATTTAGACTCCAAAATTTTATTCTATTACAAAAATCCAAATGTAAATAATGGATTTGTAGTCAAAATATTAAAAATAAGTAATTTTTGGAGACTTTATAAATTCAAATTTCATTGCAAAATCTCAAAGTTTTGAAGAAATAAACTCAGAACTTGTTATTATATTTTAAATATGGAGAACTCAAAGATTAAAAAATCTAACTTCCTTGTGAATCCTGTAGCGTCTTGCCTGAGACAAGGTTGCCTCGTTGTTTTGCAAAAGAGAATATTAATTTCAAAACTTCAAAATTTGTGCCGACTTTCATGGTAAAGTGTAAATCACATCCTGCAAAAACCAGCAAAAATATTCTTCTTGCTTCTAACTATATGACACAGGTTTTCCTTTTGGAGCAACTCTGTCTCCATGAATACCCCAACAGACGTTTGTTTTCTGAGCTTCGCCTCTCTCTCTCTCTCAAGAAAAGCTGAAGCCAACCCCACCAGACAGGCTCATAAAGTCCTAGCTGGACAATTAACATACGGTATCACGTGCCTGACGGTGAGTGCAGTCTCAGGAACAGTTTGGTCGATTCCCGCAGGTCCATTAATGGATGTTGCTATTGCTAGCTTGGTCCAGGTTCCAAGTAGGCAAGTAACTAGCTGAGCGTAGTATAACCTGCTCAGCAACCAGCTATCCCATTCGACTGGTTGATGGATGAAATCTTTTGTCATTTTCTTTGGCTTTTTGGAGCCTCAAGCCCTGAACTGTGTGCATATGTGTTACTCTGGACCACCGTACGTATAAATAAATAACCCTACACTTGCTAGTATACACGTACTCGAGCATATGGGATTGTGGTGCAGCACAGTACATTAATTATTCCTCCAAACAGCTAGTTAGCTTCAGCTTCAATTCGCTCACCACCTTTGAAGTTGGAGGTGCCTTAATTTGTTCAGCTGTGCTGTCCTCGGCCCCGCGCCATGGATCCCAACGCCGAGGGCGGCGGCGGCGAGGGAGACCTCGACCTCAACCTCTCCCTTCAGCCGTCCTTGGCGCCTGAGCCGGACCCACCGGGGTACTTCTCCTGCACCTACTGTAACAAGAAATTCTACTCCTCGCAGGCGCTCGGCGGTCACCAGAACGCCCACAAGTTCGAGCGGAGCGTTGCCAAGCGCGCCCGCGAGCTGGCCGCCGCTCGCCGGCACGCCGGCCAGGGCGGCGAGCGGGCCGACGAGGAGGTGGGGAGGGGGAAGGAAGAATCGGCCATTGCTGCGCGGGGCTCGGCGGCGAGCTCCTCGCATCAGATCAGGGCGTCGCCAACAGAGGTCGGCCGGGACCTCACAGACGAGATCGACCTCTCCCTGAAGCTATGATTGGCTGCTCCTGCTGTTCACGGTCCTGGAGATTCTTTCGCAGGAACATACGAGGATTCAATTAACCCTTTCCTGAGTTCTTGTCATTATGTGGTTGTGCTCATGAAGCTTCTGTTGGTTAGGTTCGGCATGCATCGATCAAACTGGAAGCAATTTCTTTTTGGTTTCCCTTGATCCCCTCCTTCGATAGGATCTCCTCGTTCACCTCATCTCCTCCTTCCTTTTCTTTCAACCATTTTTTTGGAGATGTTTTTTCCCCAAATTTTTACCTGTAGTACTATTACTTTGTCATGCGTAAAGCCTAGAAATGGAAACATAAGCAAGGTGAAGAGTCGATGATTGCTTGGGGACTGTACATGAAATTGTTACTGCAGGTACGTACACATTAGTACATGGCCGCAGTAACTGAGTAACTCTTACTTTACATAATCCAAGGCAAATTAAATCTGTGGATGGGTTGGGTAGGTGTGTGGTCCAGTAGGCCTTAGCTCTAGCTAGGCTCATCCCTGTCGCTGCCCATTACTTTGTGCATAAACGCACGTGACTTATTACCTCCCTGCCTCTGTCGTTATCCGAAGAGTGCTGCCACCTAAATAACTGCAATAATTTGAAGCAACAGGTGGTTGTGCTATCGTTTCTGGGGGGGGGGGGGGGGGTACAAATTGGATTTCTTGCGCCTGTCTCGAAAATTCAGACTGCCTCGTGTGGTCGTAGATAAATACTAGTGTTTTTATTTACTATTCCCTTTCAGCTGACGGCGGTGGTATCCGGCAAAAAATGAAATATCTCTTCTGGGACGACTAGAATGCTCTCCCAAGGAGTTGCACGTTGTTGTCAGCCATAGACTTTCTGAAATGGCTCCATCACCCTTCCTTTTTCTTCGCTGGTTCGATATGTATAGGAGCCACACAGATGCAAAAGAATATATTTTATGGTCAAGGGATTGCTATAAATGTAATTGATTATATTGGCGATTTTGCTAACGACATGCTTCTAGCAGAAACACTAGTACATAAATCAAGAAATGGAAGAGTAAATACAAAATAAATGGAAACAATCAAACTTCCACACACCAGATTTTTTAGTGAGACTGCGAGCAGTTACTTAATTGATTTTTAGAATCAGATAACTAAAATTGAAGTTTTTATACAAGATAAATTTTGGTTCATGAAGTTTGGAGTGAAGGAAAAAAATAGCACATGCATGCAAGTAACTCATTTATGTGTAGATCTATTAGACATATATGCTTGTTGAATAGGCCGGATTGATTATATCATTCTTTTCCCCCATTTTTCTCTTTTTAATAACGGATGCAACATTCAAAATTGGATTACTTTCTTCATATATGAGTCTGGCCCTTGAATAAAACATCATCATTCAGAACTTAAGTTTTGATTACTGTTTATTAAATTATGGTTGCAGAGTATGCTTCTATTGGATTTTTTCGTTGTTTGAGGAATACATCTTTTTTTCTGTGTCTAGAACTAGTAATTATTAAATTTATTACATAAAGCAAATGAGATATGAAATATATCCTGGTTGATATTATACCTCTTATGCCAGAACATATTGTTTTAGAGGAGGAATCATTCCAGCATGATCAACCAATATTAATACAAGCTGTCCTAACGTGGGAGGGTTTGGCCAGAGGGATGCAAAAAGTAGTAGTGCTTCAAGATCAAATATTACACTCCCAAGGTCTTTTGTTCTTCTTCAGATATGTTATTTTGGCAGAATAAGTGAATAGGTACTTTTCGAGAACAAGTGATCTTAGTATTTGAAAATATTGATCTCATGTAAATTTATGACCATATAAGCAAATTGAACCTAGACTTGATACTTTACTACCAAAATCAAATCATTATTAGTATTTTGCTATAGCCTACTAGGTAGTAATACCTTTGACCTGATTTACCTGCAATTTAGAACATTGACATGGTATTCAATACACACATTTTATCACGATTCATTTTCCTAAACAAGTGATATGCAAATAATAAAATTACAATAACATTAAGGTACTTCTAATGATGAATGAAGATATTAATGTTATTTTCATCCGACAAAGGGCCTGTTAGCGGAAGAGAGCTCCAACTCCAAGCTAGGGTTAACTTTAGTGACTCAATAAGAGTGACGGGTATTGTAACGGTCACTAATGACGGTTATCAACCGTCACTAATATGGTGTTTTGGAATAGTTTTGGGATGTTTGGGTGACCCTCGATTTGAGACTAAAAATAAAGGTTTAAACCACTTTATTTTATTTTTAAAATTCCAAATCCTGCATGAGTCCAAGAGTTTGAGCTTTGCCACATAGGCCAAAAAAAATATTTTTTATATAATAATGGATATTTAAAAAAAAACTCATTTGGATGCATTCTCGGACAATATTTATTTTAGACCAGAGAAGTACATACATATGAAGTAGAAGTTCTGATCATTTACTATCATTTACACCATTATAAACGCAGCTCAATATTTGTCTTCATTAATGTCATCAAAGGATGTTTCCACTTTGTTATTTACTGGCTTATACTAAAAGTAAAATCATAATCATGCTCCTTCATTTTAGTTTTCCTAATGAAATGTGTCATAGCTTATATGATGGCATTGTACATATCTGCAAAAATATTGGGTGCGTTTAAAGAAATAAATAAAGAATGCAGAGGTTCATAGCACAATGAATTTCATTTATTTGCATAATTTTATGAATAGGCAATCCTGAAGTTTGAAACCTTAAGATCTTTTCATACCTGATCCCAACATTGTTCTAATTGATTTTCTTTTAGAAAAAGGTATATGTTTATTCCGACCTCTGCACAAGGCATGCACTCAACCATTTATTATTAGAAGTTTAATTTCACCCATAGACTAGGAAATAAAATGCAAACACATAGCAATCGTGTATAAGTGATGAAAGAAAACTTAAACGCAAAGTCTATTAGGTAGAGATCCACCCAAGTCTAGCTGAGATCTCCACGACCATTATCTCCAAGATGAGGCATGCCCACTCCATCTTCGAGTCTAGTGGGTTCCCCTGAAGATAACCTGCATGAAAGATTTAGGTGGTGTTTGGTTAAGTGATTGTAACGTAAACGCATTACAAAGGGTTAAGAGGTATAGTTACAACTGTTTGGTTCGACTTGGCCTATAATCGATTACCGTGTAATCGGATACTGACTTATCCAGAACTGATCCCACCCCTCCCCAGTTGTAATCGCGTCACATCCACTCACCTCATCGGATACTACTGTCTCATCTTGTCACCTCTACTCACCTGTGCTTCTACCTTGCCCGTGCGAGAGCACCACTAAGCCAACGCTCCGCCTCATTGCCAGCATAATCTTGCCATTGTTTCCTCCCTTTCCCATCTCTCTCTCTCTCTCTCTCTCTCTCTCTCTCTCTCTCTCTCTCTCTCTCTCTCTCTCTCTCTCTCTCTCTCTCTCTCTCTCTCTATGTCAAACACCCTATCCTCTGCTAACCTAGAATCATTTTTATCCCAATCAATGCTACGGCGTAAGGATCTACACGACAACGCTGATGCTCACCTTGACCACCTATGTAACAACCTAGTTTTCTGAATTTGTAACTTTTTAAAAATTTTCAAAATTATTGAATAGCTTCACTAGTAGAATAGGTTCAAAACCTATTTTCATAAACAATCAATCAATATAGGATATTATTTTGTGTGAATTGCATGATGAGTTTTGTTAGGAGCAAGGTAAATACATTAGAGTTCTTTTTTTCTTTGGCTTTGGTGTTTTGTGTGAAAAAGGATTTGAAAAGGATTTTACAAAACTCAATAGTGAATAAGTTAAGGATCTTAATGGTTAGAATTCTAATTCTTGAAGCCATCATATACTCAATGCTTGAAATACCTGATCTTTCTCCAGTTCAATTCAAATCTTATCCAAATTCTGGTTTAAATTCAATCTTTTCTTTTCCTCAAATCCTATCCGAATCCAAATTCAAATTCCTTATTGACTCATATTCATGCTTAACCTCATCTTTCTTTTCTCTCAAATTCACTCCAAGCTCAATTCAAATTTAAGCTCTATTCAAATTTCTCTGCAAAAGTTTCTTTTATAAAACTATAGATGTGCCTAAAGTGTCCTTGAACCCAATCTTGCACAAGCCCAAGCCCTTGGTGGCACAGAAGTGTTCTAGAAGCCCCAACAAAAAGGATTCACGAAATCTATAAATATTCGCGGAGTCCTGGTCAACCTCTTCTTCCCATGCTGTTTTGGAGTTCGAGACGGCCTCAAATACAAATATTGACAATACCAATATACCAAAGTTTTAGGTCTCATCGAGAGCTTCGATTTGAACCTATGGAAGTCCCATTTTGGATAATGGAGTTAGGAGTTATAGCTCCCAAAATCAGTGCTGCACAGATAAGTCTGAGTTCAAATAGTTTATCTTGTGACACTTTTTTGAAAATCAAGATGGCATTTTCAGAAGTTTCAATAAATACAAAGTTGTAGATATTTTTTAGTACTACAAGAGAGAGTCTAGAAACATCCAATTTGAAGTAGGATGGTGTAGATATCATCATCAAAAAAATAGCTGTGAAAAAGGAAACCGTAATTGTGTTCGGCTTTGGACTCCACCTTAACCAGCCGCCCCTAACCCTATAAATAGGAGTTGCATGCCCTTCCCTTCCTCTATTCCACACCCCAAGCCATAGCCACCGCTGCTACCCTACCCGTGTGTCGCTGTTCACCGGTGCCGCCGCCGCCACCACCTATGATCTGCTACACCGTCATCTACGTGAATCCTCCTTCCTCGACCGTCGAAGCAATGTGAGGACCCCTCCTTCTCCACCCTTATTTTTGTTTTACCATCATACTAAGTCCCTAGCCAAGCCCTAGCCCTAGCCAAAGCTCGATGTACACCACGATTGTCGCCATCGCCTATTGGCATCGACGTCGCTGGCCGACCAGAGGTTGAATCACCATAGCCTTTGTCCAGCGTGTGCCCCTGGATGTTTTCCATCCTCTCACCAATTAGATTGGTTATTCGAGCACCTACACCCCCGGGAACACAATCACCGTGTTTGCTGCCCCAGTCTGGACACTTTCTGCATGCACACTGGATTTGCATTCGTGTTTCCCGTCAATTCAGAAGTCGTATGGATGTGCCATCTGTGTTACAGCGTGTCCCATGGAGTTCTCTAAGAGATCCTAGGAGTCCTCCAACGTTTGTGCAGCGACACGATCGGAACGTATTTGCCAATCACATTATGTCGTAGTCATGACCCATTTCATCTCTGCTAATTGATCTTCCTCTCAGGGGATGATCTGCCCAAACCTATGCTCTAGCATTGTGTTTGCGGGAATAATGAACATTTTTGTTCAGACAGTTTTTAAATTTCATAGCAAATCACCGGAAACGCGAGTGTCTTCTTTGTTGCATCTGATCGCGGTAACCACCAAACCTAGAAGCAGTCGTAGCTGTTTTACCGTTACTTCGGACGACCCCTTCCAAAATTGATCATACCTTTGAGGTAGCCTTTCCACATTCTACACCATGCTTCCCTCATTTCACTGAAATGCCACCAAAGCCCAACGTCGATGTCAGGGGCCACGTGCTCGATCGCTGTCTTCGACGAAACCTGAGTTACCACCGCTATGCAGACTTACCAATAGTATCCTAAACCTAGAAACGCAACTCCTAGCCATTTGATCATGGCTAATCGAGACTAGAACACAGTGTAGCTTTTCTTTAATCCAAGTCGATGCTTGCATGGCATGCTAAGCCAAGTTAGCACCACATCCTCCTCCTTAGCCTAGTCAGCGAAATCTGGTCTACCCTATACTTCTTGAACTTTGCGCAATGACGCTGTCAAGCCTGACACAATGGTTGCACAATAAAGTCTTTTACTATAGGAACAAAATTTCAGTAAACCAGTCTTTCCTTTTCAGCCTATTCCATCTTACAAAAGCCCGTTCTCTTTCACTTTAACTCTAATTCAAGTGATTCTTGCATCTAAATGTTTCTAAAATCATACCTATCCAACCATAGTAGTTTAAAGTGTTTTGATGATGTTTGGTATGTTGTTCTAGGTGTTTCATTTGTGTTGTTTGTCGGTAGCTCCCACTATTACTCGATAGCATTTTGGAACAGTTCAAGGGACGTCAAAACCAGGATTTCAACAACACTGAGCAGTGTCGGGTGAAAGGCAAGTGTACTGCTTGATCATCTTGAACCTATGTTTTTAAGTGTTTTTGTTTTACAAATTGCATGCAGTGTCTGCTAATCTGCTGGGTAGACATATGTTAGGGTTTGTCCTAATTTTTCCCTCATCATCCTTTGTAACCTAGGTGGTTTATGGTTATATGTCTATTATGGGTAGAAGTGATTAGCCATGCTTTCAGGATGTTGGGAAGTGTCTTATACCAGATTCATGAACATAAGCAACGATGATGGTTAATTTGTTAATGGTTAGCAACATGGAACCTTAGATCTTGAGCATAGTGATGTTGGTTATAGTGATAATGATTATGTTGTGGGTTAGTATTTGCTTAAGTAACCTAAGTAAGGACCGGTTCGTGGAGCGACAACCCAAGAAGTGACGTACCAATCATGAGACTGAAATGGGTAAGGCTTGTCATACTTGTCAATAATTATTTCCAGTGTGTGTCGGGTTAGCACAAAAGGGGGCTTCTGGGTTGGAAGGAAATTCTGTAATCCCTGGCGGTGAAACCTAGTGGGCAGATGCATACTGGATTAGGCTCTGGTTTGTGAAAAATGTCATACAATGATTTCTTGGTGGTACATCACTAGCGTGTGTTAAGTGTTTCGCGAACACGGAAACATGGAATTCACTAACTCGTGTGTAAAGCTGGACAACCTCTAAAGAGAGTAAAATCTGATATATCAACCATGCTCATGATCATGAGAGACTTGGATCCTCACATGATTAGATGGTTTGGTTTTGGTTATAGTTCTGGTTATGGTTTGGTAGTATTAGAGGTATAAGTTAGTATAGCTAAAACAAGGTGGGTAGCCTTGGGTTTTGGATGAAGGGTGTATTAATTGAGTTACATTTCACTTAATAATTGCTCAATGCTTTCAAATTCAAATGTTTTCTTTACTTGTACGCAAATATATCATGTTTTAGCGTATTCTTGATTTACACTTGTTGAGCACGTCATGTGGTCACACTTGCTATTTTCTCTATGTCATACGACATATGTGGTGCTGCTCACTGAATGAAGATGTTGAAGACTATCAAGACGAGGTTATGATGTTCTAGACATGTGTCTCTCTGTCGGTTTCATGCAATGTTGTTGGGCACCAGTGCTTCTATTCTGCTGCAGATATCTACATAAAAGACAATATATGTCAATTTTTGTAAGAGTTAAACATTTATTCTATAAAAGTATTGCTTTTGTTACTTCATTTGTGATGTACTTATGTGTGTTAAACATCATGGGCACACATAAGTCGCATCTGGTTTTGTCTGTTAAAACCGGATGTGACAGAGGTGGTATCAAAACCATACTGACCATAAGATGCAAGACTAGATAGAATGGCCATGCCATAAGGTCATATTTTAAAAGCATATTTTGAAAAACTCATCCCCATACTTTTCTGAACTCTTAGTTTATCTCTTTACTTATCTACTTCAATCTATTGAGAAAAATTAATTTTCAACACTCTCCCTTCAAACTTTTAGTTGTTGAACAATCTCGGTTTCTCTAATCGAGAAAGATGCATATGAAGATCTCGCTTGATGCTTCTACCTTGAATGAAGATTCTGATGATGGAGATAAAATCCCTCGCTACAAGGAAGGATTATCTACCACAACATTGATGACAAGAAAATCTACCTCCATGTTACCCCTAGTTTTAGTTTTTCGAGTCATAAGAGATTTTTCCCCTGTTCTAGAGCACTGTTGGTAGTGTGTCTTTGTGTTGTATGCCTTGTGTGATTTGGTTTTTCTGTTTGAGTGCTAGAATGCGTTGTGGGATGCTTTAGCATCTGGTACCAGCGATATTCCTTATATATCTCTATAGCTAATAGTATAGCTGGGATTTTTGCTTCTAGTCATTTCTCTTCTTGAGTCAACCTTCCTCCTCAATCCCGATCAGATGGTGAACACAAAAAAGTCAACTTGACAAAGGTGCCAACAACAACAACAACAACAAGCGTATGCTGCTTCAATTCAACAAGGAACAAATTTTGGTAGCACAGACTCAGATCCTTCAATGCATGGCTCAGAATATGGAAAGTCAGCTATAGATTACAAAAGCCCTACGTGCAGAAGATAAGCATAGCCAGCAGCGTAGGAACAAGAATAGGAAGAGAGCCCTCCAATACCAGCAAGCAGATAGCAGATCACAACTATGTTCCCCTCTAGAACAAGCATTGCGTCCTATCAACCAGGAAATCCTTCAGATCAAGAGCAACTCTCAAAGTGCCTCTACAACAATGGTGTGGTTTCACTGCATAGAAGAAGGTCATTGCACCAGCAAGTGTTCGAAGAGGTCTCTTGTTGCTGATGCTGAGAGAACAAGTTTCTACTGTGGAGAACTAACATATTTGATCAGCTAATGACCAAAGAAATACCTCACTTAGGATAAGTTCAATTTCAACACCCAGACGAAGTGCTTGATGTCAATGATAAAGTTCCTGATAATAGGATCCTCTCTAGAAGAAATGAGATCATGCTGTGTCTGCTCTAGCACCAACACTTTTAAGGGGGTAGACTTTTCAACCACACTTATGGCTTTGAAAGCTAAGGATGAAGATGTTATCCGTGGGATGGACTGAATGACAAAAGTTCAGTGAAAATGTTGAATGAGCCTAATTGATAGTCAAGATTTCCAAGATAGTTGAAACAGTTAATGGAAGCAAGGTGATCCCTATGTACAAGGTGCATTGAAGTCAGCATTCAGAAGATGAAGCTACTTGGAAGACAAAGGAGGGAGTTTCCCTCACCTCTTTACTAGCCTTCCAAATCTCGAGGGAGAGATTTATTTAAGCGGGGTAGATTTGTAACACCCTAGTTTTCAGAATTTGCAACTTTTTAAAAAATTTCAAGATTATTGAATAGCTTCACCAGTAGAATAGGTTTAAAATCTATTTTCATGAACAATCAATCAATATAAGTTATTATTTTGTATTTATTGCATGCTGAGTTTTGTTAGGAGCTAGGTAAATGCATTAGAGTTCATTTTCTTTTTTTTTCTCTCTTTTGTGTTTTCAGTGAAAAAGGTTTTGAAAAGGTTTTTTACAAAACTCAATAGTGAATAAGTTAAGGATCTTAATGGTTGGAATTCAAATGCTTGAATTCGTCATATATTCAATTCTTGATCATAGCTGATCCTTCTCTAGTTCAATTCAAATCTTATCCAAATCCTTGTTCAAAGTCAATCTTTTCTTTTCCTCAAATCCTATCTGAATCCAAATTCAAATTCCTTATTGACTCACATTCTTATTTAACCTCATCTTTCTTTTCTCTCAAATTCACTCCAAGCTCAATTCAAATTTAAATTTATTCAAATTTCTCTACAAAAGTTTCTTCAATAAAACTCTAGATGTGACTAGCCCTTTGCTGGCATAGAAGTGTTCTAGAAGCCCCAACAAAAAGGATTCACAAAACCTGTAAATATTCGAAGAGTCCTTGTCGGTCTCTTTTTCTCATGCACTTTCAGAGTTTGAGACAGCCTCAAATACAAATCTTGACAATACCAAAGTTGTAGGTCTCATCGAGGGCTTAGATTTGAACCTCTGGAAGTCCCCTATTTGATAATAGAGTTAGGAGTTATAGCCCTTGAAATCAGTGCTGCATAGATAAATATGAGTTTAAACAGTTTATCTTGTGACACATTTTTGAAAATCAAGATGAAGTTTTTAGAAGTTCCAATGAATGCTAAACCTGTAGATCTTTTCGAGAACTACAAGATAGAGTATAGAAATATTCAATTTGAAGTCCAAATAGTGTAGATATCGTTATTGGGAAAGAGGGCTATGAAAAAGGAAACCGTAACCGACTCGAACTCGAACCCGAGTCATGTCCGGCTTGGATTCCACCTAAATCAGCTGCCCCTAGCCCTATAAATAGGAGTTGCATGCCCTCCCCTCTCCCTATTTCCACTCCCAATCCCTAGCCACCATTGATGCCCTACCCATGCGCCGCTGCTCACTAGTGCCACCGCCGCCGCCACCCGTGATGCGCTACGTCGACGTCTTCGTGAATCCTCCTTCCTCGACCATCGAAGCAAGGTGTGAACCCCTTCTTATCTTCCCTTACTCCTGTTTTACCATCATACTAAGTCCCTAGCCTCGGCCAAATCCTGATCTACGCCGCCACGGTCATCGTCGTCGCAAACAATCGCGCCATCACTGATTGGCATCGATGGTCCCAACCGACCAGATGTCAAATCACCGTAGCCTTTGTCCAACATGTGCCCTAGGATGGCTTACACGCCCTCACCAACCAGATAGGCTATTAGAGCACGTACAACCCCGAGAACACAATCATCGTGTCTGCTGCTCCAGTCTGGACGCTTTCTGCACGCACTCTGAATTTGCATTTGCGTTTCTCGTTAATTCAGAAGCTGTATGGATGTTCCAACTATGTCACGGAGTGTCCCATGGAGTCTTCTACGTGAACCTAGGATTCCTTCACTATTTGTGCAGTGACACAACTAGAACGTAGTTGCCAATCACAGCATGTCGCAGCTGTCACCCATCTCTTCTCTGCTGATCAATCTTCCTCTCAGGGGTTGATCTACCCAAACCCGTGCCCTAGCATTGCGTTTCCGGGAATAATGAACATTTATATTCAGATGACTTCTCAAATTTCATAGCAAATCTCTGGGAATGCGAGCGTCTCCTTTGCTGCATCTGATCGCGGTCACCACCAAACCTAGCAGCAATTGTAGCTATTTTGCCGCTACCTCGAATGAACCCTTCCAAAATCGACCGTACCTTTTAGTTAGCCTTTCCACGTTCTACACCATGCTTCCCTCATTTCGCTAAAATGCCACCAAAGCCCAACATCGATGTCAGTGGCCATGCGTCTGATCGCTATCTGCCATGAAACCAGAGCCACCGCCACTATGCAGACTTACCAGTAGTATCCGTAACCTAGAAGCACAACTCCTAGCCATTTTATCATTGGTGGTCGAGACTAGACTTCAGTGTACCTCTTATTTAATCCAAATCGATGCTTGCATTGCATGCTAAGCTAAGTCAGCACTACATCATCCTCCTTAGCCTAGTCAGCGAAGTCCGGTATGCCCTATACTTCTTGAACCTTGCATAATAATATTTTAAAGCTTGACACAATGATTGCACAATAAAGTCTTTTCCTGTAGGAAGATAACTCCAGTAAACCAGTCTTTACTTTTCAGCCTAATCCATCTTCCGAAAGCCCGTACGTTCTCTTTCACTTTAACTCCAATTCAGGCGATTCTTGCATCTAAATTTTTCTAAAATCATAGATATCGAACCATAGTGTTTTAAAGTGTTTTGATGATGTTTGGTATGTTGTTCTTAGTGTTTCCTTTGTGTTGTTTGTCGGTAGTTCTGGCGATTAGTCGATAGCGTTCTGGTACAGTTCGAGAGACTTCAAAACTAGGATTTTGACAACACTAAGCAGCGTTGGATAAAAGGCAAGTGTACTTCTTGATCATCTTGAACCTATGTTTTTTAATGCTTTTATTTTACAAATTTCATGTAACGTCTGTTAATCTGCTGGGTAGTCACCTATGTTAGTATTCACCCTAGTTTTTCCCTTATCATCCTTTGGAACCTAGGTTGTTTATGGTTAGGTGTCTTTTGTGGGTAGAAGTGCTTAGCCATGCTTTAAGGATGTTGGGAAGTGTCTTATACCAAATTCATGAACATAAGCAACGATGATGGTTAATTTGTTAATGGTTAGCAACATGGAACCTTAGGTCTTGAGCATAGTGATGCTGGTGATAGCGATCATGGTTATGTTGTGGGTTAGTATTTGCTTAAGTAACCTAAGTAAGGACTGGTTCATGGAGCGACAACCAAAGAAATGACGTACCATCCATGAGGCTGATATGAGTAAGGCTTGACATACTAGTCAGAGTTATTCTCTTACACTACAACAGAAATGATTTAGTGGGGCACCTCTGTACAGACGGCTATTTGAAGCCGTCTGTGCAAAGGATATCACAGATGGTTCCAAAATAGAACCATATGAAAAAATGATGAGTAGTTCCTATGAAGTAGAACACTTTAGTATAGATGGTTCCCATTTAGGAACCATATGTAATATTAATATAGATGGTCCCCAAATATGATCGTCTATAAAAATGACATAGTATAGACGGAATCCAATCTCAATGGGAGCATCCCGCTTTGCACTGCACTTTACATGCATTACAGATGGTTCCAATCTCAATGTGAGTGTCTTGCTTTGCATGCGTTCATGCCCCCACGCGTTCACACCCCCGCGCCCTGCACTTTACATGCAATGTGTCTAGAACCTTCTGCAACCCTAGCCGCTTGAACCTTATTCTCTGCTACAGTTGAGAGGGAGGCGAAAAGGAGGCGGAGAGAGTTCCAAGTGCTTCGACCGGTAAGGCCGCCGGCCCCCTCGCCTCCAACGGCTTTTCCGGCCTCGGGGGATTAGGGGACCACGCTCCTGTGTCTAGTTGTCTCGATTCAATTTGCAACATGATGAACCATGGCTTCTCGGAAGTTCTTTGTTAGTGGCAACTAGAACTGCGTAAGCTCCAAAACTTCACTGCCCCCTCTCGATTCGAGGCTTTGCTTGGTTTGATTTCTGACGACATACACTATGCGGCCCACGAAGGGACCCTTCATAGCAGCGAAGAACACAAAGTCCACATGACCGAAATCAATGCTAAGCATCTGCACTGTGAAAGCAAGCATAGGGATAACCCCATCCTGCCAGCGATTGATAGCAGTAAATAGAGACATTGAAGATTTGCGATTACCCTTGCTTACACAAATCCTAGCAAGCCCTAACAAAACCATGATAGAAACCCTATGTTACTCACTTTAGTGCAGGGAATGGGATTCGACGCCCAGCTCTCGCTCCTTGAATGTGGAAAAAAATCCTAGCTTGCAGAATGGGCTCTCCGATGTCAATGAGGAGAGCGAGGAAGATGAACTCCTCATCGCTTTATATTCAGTGAGCGAGGGGAGATGAGCAGTTGTGTATGTGAGAAGCCAAAGAGCAGGGAGACAAGTGGGTTGTGTGTGTGGGAAGCCATAGAGTGAGGGGAGACGAGTAGTCAAATTTAAAATAGTATTCGGATATTTAAATACATATGGGTTTTCAGAAAATCTGTTTGTGTCTATCATACAGACATAGATGAATCTTACAACAAATCATCTATTACAATATCAGAAACATATTTTCTAAATGTTTTTTGTGTCTGTATGATAGAAATAGATGGATTTGTAAAAGCTGACCATGAGTTCAAGCACACCCAGACAATAGTTTTGTTATAGACATGTCTGTCTTAGCAACCATCTAACACTATAATAGAAAAAATCATCTGTACCGCCCCATCAGTGCCGGTTATGATAGAACCAACACTGATGAAGTATCAATGCCAATTCATAATTTTCCACGCTCGACCAACGATTGAGCTAGGTTGAATTGGCACTAATACTCAGCATTAGTGTCGGCTCTTGGAACAAACCGACAGAAATACTTCAATGTCGGCTGGTAACCATGAGCCAGTACTAACAATGAGTATCAGTGCCAGTTCATATTACAGGTCAACACTAATAAGTCTGGAGTCTGTAGAAGGCACCTTCCTCTTCCCCAAGCTTCCTCGATGCCAACCATCCTTTTCCACCCCTCTCCGTCGAGCTGCCTCACCATCGTTTCTTTGCGCCAACTGAGCACACAGTGAACTTCGTGGGGTCGCCCTCTTCCTTTCACGCTTGCCTTTTTCCCCTCGGCCTAAAGCCGACGCGATTCCCCTTGTTCGTTGTGCCATCTCGCACACTGTTAGCCGTGCTTCGGCCAGGCCCATCAACCTTTTTGCACACTGTCGAGTCTGTATGCCTACACTGGTGCTTTAGGTGCCCTTGGCTGAGTCGTTTGAGCTATCATTTAGCCACCGTCTTGCTGGACCGAATCGCTGTCGTGGGTTGCCACCATGCACCACTGCTGGCCACCTTCCAGTTATCACCATCGTCCATGCATGCTTCCAACACGTGGTGGCATTGATGCTCTTGCCGTTGATCACGGCCGAACAGTGCCACTGTTCATCGTTGGCGAGCTCAGCCAGAGCCGCCGGTCCTGGGCTCGGCACTATGAGGCCATGTTGACAGACGTCAACTAGGCTAGTCGCACTTTCATGTGTTGGGCTAGGTATTCCTGGGTCCAAAAAGGATTTCAAAGCTTTAGATATTCTTGTTTATTTCAGTTAAATCAAAAATGCAAAATAGAATTATTGTTCAATGGTTAAATCGGCCAAAAACTTGTAAAATGTGTAGAAAAATGAATATTGCTCCAAAAATTAAATAGGCTAAGAACTTGTAAAATGTGTAGAAAAATGAATATTGCTCCAAAAATTGTGAAACCTTATGTTAGCTTTGTTTTAGAATAATATACATGTTTAAAATGCTATGAGCCATGAAATATATATTTAAATTTCATTGGTTAATAAAATAGGTTTAAGCTTCAATAATTCATAATTAATTATTGGTAAGTCTAAAATTGGTGAAATCAATGTTGTTACTCTTTTTAGTTTATTCCCTATTCATTAAAAATACTCACCCATATGTTAAACATAATTAAATTTCCAATTAGGATTGAGCTTTGCTCTAGCTTAATTAATTCTGGAAATTATTAAATGTTTAGTAATAATTCCAATTAAAAAATGTTAAAATCATCTCTAAATAGATTAAAACCTAGCTCCAATTTCTAGTAGTGAATTAGTAGAAAAGATTAAAATCACCTCTAAATAGACAAACATATTAAATATGAATATTGTAATGTAGGGATGACAAATCCAGCCACTAGTCGCAAACGGACATGGTTGTATTTAGAAGGTGAGTCCTCCGACCTGGACCAAGTGCCAGAAGGTGATGGTCCATCTAATATGGAGCAATCAACATGGGAGGTAATTCAATAAATTAGATGCGTATTTTGAAATATTGCATGGTTATCATTTCATTGGTTTTTTATTGACTGCTAAAATGTAACGACTGGCTTAAGATGCTTGGCCTTTACACTTCGGTAGACGTCACACTCAGCAACATATTTAGCTATTTCTCACTTCATGCGAGTCCACCAGAATCTCAGCTTGAGGTCTTGGTACATCTTAGTACTCCCTAGATAAATAGACAACAAAGAATCAAGAGCTTTATCCAGAATCTTCTTCCTCAGTGCCTCAACCTTTGGAACATCTGGTCTCTTCTCAAACCGTAGGACCCCCTGATTATCCCCAGAAAACAGGAAGCCTTGCCCTCCTTCATTTTATCCTAAATTCAAGCCATGCACTTGTCACCCTTTTGAGTTTCTTTGATCTCATCCAGTAGGGTGGTTTTGATGTCCAAGTTTGCAAGAAATCCTTCCGGGACCATTTCGAGCCCAAGCCTTCGGAATTCATCACAAAGTGTGGTATTTCTAGGCTTGACCATTAGACAATTGCATCGAGCCTTTTGACTTAGTGCATTGGCAACCACATTCACCTTGCTAGGATGATAATGAACTTCTAGATCATAGTCTTTGATTAAATCGAACCATCTTCTCTGTTTCATATTCAGATTAGCTTGAGTGAAGATGTATTTGAGACTTTTGTGGTCTGTATAGATACGACACAGATTTCCTAGCAGATCGTGGTGCCAAATCTTCACAGCATGCACAACTGGCGCAAGCTCTAAGTCATAGGTTCAGTAGTTCTCCTCATGGTGCTTCAACTGGTGTGAGCATAAGCAACAACCCGACCTTCTTGCATGAAGACACATCCGAGGCCTATGCGGGAAGCGTCGCAATAGACGTTAAAACCCTTGTCCACTTTAGGCTGAGCAAGAACAGGAGCGATCATGATTAGTTTATTCAAAGTTTGGAAAGCTAACTCACATTCACTCAACCACTCAAATACACTTCCTTGCTTCAATAGCTCAGTCATTGGCTTTGCAATCTTGGAGAAGTTCTCAATGAATCGGCGGTAATAACCCGCAAATCCAAGAAAACTCTGGATGTCATGACACTCTTCGGTTGATCTCAATTAAGAACTTCTTGTACCTTGCTCGAGTCAATGACAACACCATTCTCGTATAAAACATGCCCCCCAAAAGCAACTTTTTTGAGTTAGAACTTGCACTTGTTGAACTTGGCATAGAGTTGATGATTCCGAAGTCGGCCAAGAACAATATGGAGATGCTTAGAATGTTCTGCTTCAGTCTTGATGTATATAAGAATGTCATCAATGAAAACCACGATAAAATTGTCAAGTTCCTCCATAAAAACCATGTTCAACAAGTACATGAAGAACACCAGTGCATTAGTCAATCCGAAGGACATGACAGTAAACTCATAAAGCCTGTAACAAGTAGAGAACGTCGTCTTTGGAGTATCCTCCGATCGGACCTTTATTTGGTGATAGCCCAATCACACGTCAAACTTGGAAAAGACCCGAGCACCGGTCAGTTGATAGAACAGAATATCAGTCCAAGGAATCAGATACTAATTCTTGATGGTGACCTCATTCAACGGACGGTAATCAACACACATCCTTTTTCTTCACAAAGAGCACTGGGCATCCCCAGGGTGTGGAGCTTGGGCGGATGAAACCCTTTGATAGCAACTCTTAAAGCTGCTTCTTCAACTGTGCTAATTCATTTGGAGACATCTTATAAGACCTCTTCAAAATCGGGGCCGTACTAGGTATAAGATCAATAGAGAATTCCACTGCTCGGTCAGTTGGTATTCCTGGCAATTCTTCTAGGAAGTCGTCAGGAAACTCATAGACCATAGGAATATTCAGGAGAACTATGGCTGTGACAACCTTCAAGGCATACAAGTGGAAACCACCCTCTCCAAGGTGAAGAGAAATTCGCACACTACTTGGATTCTTGAGAGAAACCACCCTCTTGGCGCAATCAATACGAGCACTATATTGGGTTAACCAATTCATTTCTAATATGACATCCACTCCTCTAGTATCTAGGAGGATAGAATTTGCTGAGAACAGAACTCCCTCATTGAGTATCTTGGCCTTAGGAACAACTCTGTTAGTTTGTAACTTAGCACTATGCACTTCAATGAGAAAAGTAGTAGGTAGGGTCTCGGTGACTATACTATTACTCAAAACATAACCTTCCTTGATGAATGAATGAGATGCACCCAAATCACAATGAACAATGGCAGGGTAAGAATTCACAGGTAGCGTACCAACTAGCACGCTGTCGTCCTCCCGAGCTTCATCGATAGTGATGTGGTTCACTCAGCCACACTTGGGAACATGCACTGTCTTGGAAGCTTGGGGAAGGGGTTGAGCTAATAGTGACGGCCTGGGAGGAGTTAGTACAGCTCCTGGCTTCCGGAAATGGCAATCCAATGCATAGTAACTGACATGGCAACAATTGGAACACAGGCCATCGAGGCCATGTATCACATTCCCCTGGCAACCAGTGGTTTTTGGAAGCTGCCCTTGTGGAGCGGAGAAAGATGGGTGTCCCACTATCCACATTGGTCGTGGAGCAATCGAAGCCGACATGTGAGATGGAGAAGGTTGACTCTCCATCTGCGTACATTTAAGATTCTCCATCCGTGTACGTTGAAAGCTCTCGCCCATGGAAGGCGACAGAACCCTCTTACGCTTTTTCTCTTCCTGGTGGTTCTTTAGCTTAAACTCAACCATGAGGGAGGTGCTCACTAGCTTGTTGAAGTCGGCGAACTCATGAGCCGACAAGCGCTCTTGCATCTTAGAAGAGAGACCATTCACAAAGCGGTATTGCTTCCGCTCATTGGTGTTGACCTATTCCGGCACATACTATGCAAGGTGTGGTTGAACACCTACACATACTTCGTCACTAACTTGCCTCCCTGCTGGAGGTATAGAAATTCCTGCCTCTTGATCACCATAATCCCCTTGGAAATATGATAATCACGAAAAGCCTGGAGGAAATCCACCCAAGACACTCGGTGGTTAGCGGTGTGCATGGCCAGAAAGTTGGACCACCATGCGCCAGCAGCACCCTGAAGTTGATGAATGGTGAAGAGAGCCTTCTCATGGTCCTCACACAGGAGAGGTGTGAGCTTCTGCTTGATGGTTCAGAGCCAGTGGTTGGCATCGAGAGGATCCTCAGCCCACGTGAAAGTGGGCGGTTGAGTCCTAAGGAAATCCGAGAAGTAGTCCCGGCATTCGTCTCCACCTCGTCTGTGAGGGGCCATGTTACATACGAGAGCTTCGATGAGAGCCATCTGAGCATGATGGTTTTGTTCAATTTGCATTAAGACATCCTCCATACTTGGTAGTGGAGGCGGTATAGTATTGTTCCCATTGGAACCCTTAGGAAGATCTCCTAAACTTTCGCGGGTTCTCATCCTATTAGAGACGGCAGAAAGAAAAATGGCAAAAGGATAAACTCCGACTTAATGGAAATGGCACCAATTGAACCAAGGCAAATGATGCACACTAGAGTATCGTAATATAAATAGAATGCATGATCAAAAGTGTAGTGCAACATATGCAAGAACGCATCCTAGCTCACCCTCGCAACGTTTTCTGCGCAAAGCCAATAGTCAAACGCCGCTTAGTGGTTAGACCGTAGGCAATATGGTGGTCAGCCATTGCTTGCCTAGCGATCAGACTGCTGGGAGTCTAGTGCTAGCAGTAGTTTTGCCACTCTACACACGACGAACTTCTCAACAGCGGAAACTACTCGATTCTTATCTACACGTTTCTTTCTCGAGCATACCTCTCTGCAACAAACATTAAGACCACAGGCATTCATACATACCACAACTACCAACCATCACCTTTTGTGCTACTTCTTCATTCTGACATGAATGGTACTTGTGCATCTTGCCGCACAAGCGATATTTCATACATTGTTGCCAACGTATTCACTTCCCGTACCGTCGCCTGACGGGACATACCATGTAATCGCCACATGGGTAAATGACAATAACTACCATCGCATGGAGGATGTTCATATGTTATTGCTAACGTATCACTTCTCTTACCATCACCGTACGGGACACACCAGACCCCTAACTCGTACTGGTTGAGCCCCTGATATTAACCACCATCAGGATACATTCCTTACCCCTTTCATCGATGCAACAAGATCCATAAAGACATCACCATGTGGAAATAAACACTCAATGCCACAAACAACCGTTCATTATACTTAGGGGCATAATATAGTAAGTTTATACATATTAGCATGAAGTGGTAAAAAGAAACTTTAGTTGGTTGCTTTAGTGGACTTGATACCTTACTAACTCACATCTTAATTATTTTTAGGCTACTTTATTAAACCAAGCTCTGATATCATGCTGTGAGGAACTGATTAAATAGTATTCCAATTAATCATCAGGATAATCATTTGCTTAATCATAACCATAATGATTAACCATAATACCATCGCAGTAGTCCTGATACGTGTTTTGTGCTCAAGATCAGAACACATGCCTTTCCAACATATAACATCACAACAAATCTTAAGAAAATGTGAGAAATTAAATTATATTACAAGTTCTGAAGTATTTAACCATTTATACAATTTACAACAAAGAAAGCTAGGAGGATAAAGAAAAGTTCACCTCCTAACCAAAACTAGAAATTACGCAGCGAAAGATTAACATCTATGAACCAACAAAAGCTGGGTGAAGCCATATGCCCTTAGGCTCCACCCAAAAGCCTCGCCCCACGAGTAGTTTGCAGTACTCCTTTCCGTCACCTACATCGGCGGGCGTGAAGTAGCTAAACAAGAGCTCCTTCTCACTGGTAGAACTTGAAAGAGTAGTGTGAGTATGAAGATACTCGCAAGACTTAATTCATAATGGGTACATATAAAAAATTGACTCAAAGGAGAATGCATTGAGGTATTAGTAAGGAATCGGTCACATGGTTAAGTAACTATCATAAGAAAAATACAACTTGACATACACATGTGAGCATCTATACATAACCACATATACCATACTATCCCATAGTCACCACAAGAAAATATATAACTAGAACCATAATAAGCATATCTGCAAATAGAACCATCTCAACCATAACCCAACGTGCCATACCACAACAACCCACAATTGTGACTCTACGACCGATGTGGATGGACAGAAGGATGATAATAACCGAGAGCGTGGGAATTCAAATTGATTTTACACCCTGCATGGGGGTACAACTTTACCCGCATGACCTAGGTCCATCCTCTTGGCCCCCAAGACAACCTTTCTCATACCCAGAACTACCCACTTGCACATGCCCCTATGGCACCGAGGTTATTGTGAGCGTTTTCCAGACACCTCTGGCTCCCCGCCACCTTGCTTCTCCTTTATTTTTCTTATGCATCATAGCGTCGAAAGACAAGTGTTAGCATGGCATATGATACTCTCCTCATTCGTCCATTATCTAAATATGTGGTTGTACAGAAAGTGCTAAAGCCAACGGTACCGACAGATGGTGCTTAAATGATGCAAGTGGTCTATGGCATCTGGGCTCCTCTCCCAACCTACCCCTAGCACTGCTCACATCTCACCTCATCCTCAAATCCCATACAACCCTCATCATTGTCATTGTGCTTGTAAAAAATAAGTAAGCCCTAAGCTCGGGAACAACGGTTGAACCATTGCTTGAATTATACCGAGGACCACAGGGATAAGCTAGGGTACATATGGATAGTATAATACATAATTATTGTAAAAGCAAGCTGGATTACACTAGAGAGGTGAGGGAAACGAGGCTCTCAAAAAACATAGGCCATTACATCCTGTGGCGCAAGCCTGATATATTGTTTGGCAAATACACAGACGAGTCTGCGTCTAGTTCAGAGTCATTGGACGCACCTAGAGGATCTCCACCTCCTCTGTCGTCGGCTTCATAGCCACCTAGAAGATCTCCACCTCCTCCATTGTAACCTCTTGATGCGGACATCCCAGCCATTCATGTAAACCAAGATGCTTCACCCTAAGTCCAAAGACCAATTACACAAGGCTATGCCAAAAAGATACAACAAGAGGTGAACTCGCTTCTTACTGAGTTAAACTTTAATATTGATGATAATTTTATACTACCTAAATGATGTACATTTGTTTTGCTAAGGTTTATACCTGAAGAGAAGGACATTACTTTGGATGCAAAGGGTTATGAGCAGCACTGCATGATCCTCAACTAGCTTCGAGTAGCGCCATGTGATCCTCGACCAGCTTCGAGAAGTGTCGCGTGCTCCTCAACTAGCTTCGAGCAGCACCGTGTAATCCTCGACTAGCCTCGAGCAGTGCCATGAGATCCTTGACCACGAAGAATAGACAATGACCACCGTGAAGAGACAGCAACAACAAAGAGCAAGTGGTCGATCTCGTCGACCACCTCATCGACCATGAAGAGGAGGCCTCGACCGCCTCCACAACTTTCAACACTCTCAGTATTGTGACAACTGCTTCAACTTCCATGAGTCATGCGACCAAGTCTGTGACGATTCAGCATGCATAATACACATGGTTGGAAAGTTAATCAGGTACTTTCATACTCAACAAACGACTTTTTATTTTGACTTCCTAATAAGGAGTAATGGCCAATTTACTGAAGACTACCAGAAGTTGAACAGGCTGCGCGAGGCTCCTAGACTTTAGACCTTTAAGCTAGCTTATCTTAAAAGAAACTTAAGTAACCTTTCACACCTAGCTAGGAGGGTTGTTTCTAGTATAAATAACCCTTGTATTGTTGTTATACACAGATTTTGGATAATTGAAAACCCCCTTGTTTACTTGTGTGCTAACACTTTCAGAGATAGTGGTATCTACCCCTTTGCTCTTGTGGTTTCCTTGTGGTTTTACATAAGCGGGCGTTCGATGTCTCCCAATTAGTGCTCTTGCTCCATTCAATTTTAGGTTTTGTTGGTTGTTAACTTAGAGTGTGGTTGGGTGAATCCTCGATTCAGGTTGCTGGTTAAAGATGGTGGTTGGCTTCGAGTTTTATTTGCCAGGTTGAACTATTATTCGGCTGCTTGGAGCTAGTTATCCGGCTTCTATGAAGCTAGTTATCTTGTTTGTGATCCTACATCGTGAAGATCGGGACACCCTCTGTATCATTTGGTATCAGAACCTTCGTTGCCATGGTAGGATCATTTACCATTATCTACATATATTTTGTGTTCGTCCAATCCACTAAAAAGCCAAAAAAAATTTTGCCAAAGCCCTTTGTTTGCATCTGTTATTTTTGGTGAGGTTGATTAAGTTTCTATCCATTAGAGTCTTTGTTTTAGTTGCTGATCATCCATCCTTCGTGTGTCCTTTGTGCCGTTCTATTTTTTTTTGTGTCGTTTCATATCTCTTTGTGAACATTCCAAAAAAAAGTCATAACTCAAGTTCATCCTTTGCGAAAACTTTGAACCCATCAAATTCCAGCTGTTGGTTGTGTTGGGTTTTATCTTCTACTTATTCTAGTCATAAATCTGGTATTGTGGTGTTAGAGTTAAAAAAAAGTGTCAATAAAGAAGAGAGAAAGAAAGTTGCTGAAAAAAAAGAAAGAAAGACAGATTGACAAAGAAGTGAGAAAGGTCGGTTCGAACAAGTGTGTAAACCTCGAATTGAGTTGTGCAATTTTGTTGTAATTCTTTCGTCAAAGTGTGCAGAGTGTAAACCATCTCTCAAGTGTGCAACCAGTTTGCTATCATTTCTTTGGTGCAAAATTTTGCTTGAGTTTGATTGCAACATTTGTATCCAAAGCATACTCCTTGTTTGCATCAAATCTGAATTTTCTTTGTGAGTGAGTTGATCCATATACTTCATTCATATCTTGTGATCAGTACTAGGCATTGAATCTCTAGTTTGGATTGTTACTTAGCTTTACAATAGCTAGAATTTAAATTGCTCCTTGTGCATCAAACTCCGCACCAAGCTCCACAAACAAGCCACCGTAAATGGAAAACTTGTCGTGTATTTGCTTAACCATCACTTTTACCACCACATGTTACTTTTGTAATCTGCAGGCAAAACATAACATCTTGGGTTGGTAAGAGACAATGAGGTTGTGCAATTCCACATATTTTCCTATTACACATATATTTCTACTCGAGTATCACTAACCGTGCAGGAAAGATGGCAATTAATCTGAAGGAATGTGTGTCTCTTGATCAATTCAATGAGCTGAAGCAAAGCTTGGAGGAGAAACTTGAGAGGAGTTCACAAGATATTCAAGCCATTATGAATTTTGTTTGTGGTTGTTAACGAGCCTTTTATGGTGAGAGTAATCAATAGGAGGAAGTTGATGAAACTATATAGAAGTAGCTATCTGATGTGCAAGATGACAACAAGAACGTGATGCTTTCCATGGTTGTCGGCCACCACATCCAGAACATGGAAACAATGATGTGCATGGTAGGGGAAAAGGTCATGGTCGAGGGAATAATGACCATGAAGAAGAATAAGAAGAGGTCGAGTATGAACCATTACAAAACAATGGCCATCGACGTCAAGGCAATCGAGCACGTAATCAGCCCCAAGAAGAGTGGTTTGGTAAACTAAAATTTACCATGCCTAAATTTGATGGAGGATCTGACCCTGATGCTTATCTCATATGGGAACTAAAAGTTGACAAGATATTTCGCATGCATAACTATTCTGAAGAAAAGAATTTGACAATGGCTTCTCTCGAGTTTGATGATTATGCTCTAATCTATGGAAGCAAGTTATCTGTGATCGTGAGGAAGTGGGACAACTTGCTATTGTATTATGGACTGAAATGAAAAGAGAAATGAGAGCTCGATTTATGCCAAGGCATTATCGGCGTGATGTTTTTGATAAGCCGCAGAATTTGAAGCAAGGTAATCTTTCCGTTGAAGAGTATTACAAGGAAATGGAGAAGGCCGTGATCATGGTTAATATAAATGAGCGTGAAGAACAATCTATGGCGTGGTTTATGCCTGGTTTAAACCGCAACATTCGGCGCATTGTTGAATTTCAGCCATATCAAAATCTTGTTGAACTAGTGCATCAAGCAAGAAAAGCCGAGCGACAATTGCAAAAAGATGCGAAGTCAAGCAAAGTCAACCCTTATAGCACTAGAGTTGTAGCCAGTACAAGCAAGAATGCCTCACGGTTTACTACAGCTCGAGGAACTATTACATGCTCGAGTGATGGTTTTCGTTCCAATGCTCGTAGTGGAAAGGAAGTCACTGCTGGAAGTTCAAGCAATAAACCTACATCATCCACCACTTCTTCTATGGGTTCTTTAGCTTAGAGTAGTGGGATTCAATGCTTCAAGTGTAGAGGACATGGTCATGTCATAAAAGAATGCCCAAATAATCGGACCATACTTGTTAATGAGCATGGCGAGTATGAATCGGCTAGTGAAGAAGAGCAAGAAGTTGAAGAAGATGAAAGATTTGAGGATGCTCCTAAAAATGAGGATCACACATCAGGTGAATATAGAGTAGCCAGGTGCTCTTATTTTACAATGGTAGGGACAATTACTGGCCACGCTCGCTTAAATGTGTCCTTCTTTCATAAATAAATACCAAAAGCAAAGCCTTTCTTCCCTTCACGCTTGTTGTGGCTCAAATATTGAGTGTGCAGCTAAAGGAAATTGAAAATATATAGTAGCATAATTTGTTTCAAACAAGATCCAAGGTTGAGGGCAAGGTTGCCAAGGTAATCATTGATGGCTGGAGCTGCCATTATCCTGCAAGTGAAGAGATGGTTGAGAATCTTGGGCTGCAGCTGCTGCGGCATCCACACCCCTATCATGTGCAATGGTTGAATGATTCGGGAGATATAAAGATTGCATATAGGGTAAAAGTTCTATTCAAGATTGGTGAATATATTGACACCGTAGAGTGTGATGTGGTGCCCATGATGGTGTGTCATCTGCTGTTAGGAAGGCCTTGGCAATATGCTCGTTCATCCCTTCATTATGGATGCACCAACAACTACACTCTCAAGTGGAAAGGCAAAGATCTGTTGCTTAAGCCCATGACTCCTTAGCAAATCATGGCTAAATATTTGCAAAAGAATTTAGAAGTAAAAGTGGAGAGTGAGCGAGAAAGAGAGAAAAGGAATAATCTGAGTGCCATCCACAATTCAGTGAGTGAGAGCCACAAGCTAAATGTGAGAGATAAAAAGAAAAGAGAGGGAGAGAATCTAGTTGTCGGGGGTAAATCTCTGATAGTGATTCCAGAGTATGTTGGACAGTGGGTGTGTGATCTTTGTTCGAGATGTGTCTGCTAAATCTGTTTGTTTATGTGCAACTCAAGAACACCGAGGATTATCCATGTTCATGCCCCTCTCAGGGTAATAGCACTACATTCTGTGTATTCTTTTCTTGTGGTCTAAGTTGGGTACAGATGATGTTCTTACCCAGCCTTCTACTCCTTCAGCCCAAAAAAAATCCCTCCACAAGCCTGGTACTCCTCCCTTTATATATCAGAGGGAGAGAGGATTTACGCATGAGTCAAGACACAGACCCAGGCCTAGCTAGAGCTTCCCACCTAGGCCCATCATTACTAAGAGTAGACGTATCACATTTGCTCTACAGAGCTACAGAGTTTGTCCCATCGTTCCACTGCCTGCGTCATCCCGGTCGCCCGGACTTCCCCGTCCCGTCCCCACGTGCCGCCTGCGTTCCTGCAAAAGACCTCCGGCTACGTTTGTCAGGCCGTCCTATAGCATTTAATGCTACAGTACAGGTCACGGCAGCTCTACGCTGACCACGCCGTGGACGACCTGAAAGAGGACTTAGGGAAGGGAAATACCCAAGTGAAAAAGCATTTATTGAAATTAGATTGTTTAGACACATACCTGCCCCACGACCAGAGGAGACTGGTGGTGGGGTTTGCTCCTGCGATTGGGGACTGGTCGCAGAGCTCGGTCGGAGAGACTAGTTGTGTGGTCGCTGGTTGGTCGTGCAGTTGCTGACTGGTCGCGCGGGAGGACCATGGTTCCGGACAAAACATGGCATGCGGCACCTGCTGATATCTTACCGGCGTGGGTCCGCCCGCGAGGGGACCTCACTTTTCTTTACACCGACACTAGTCATGTTATCTAGCAATCTGAAATGAGAGATGTGAAGAATCACCCAGATCAAGTACTCTTTATGCTTGTGTACAAAGATGTATTGCTTTCAACTAATGACATAACATCTCTTCCTAGTGTTGTGTCTCATGTTTTGCAGAACTATGAAGATGTGTTTCCAAAGGAAACCCCAGCTGGACTTCCTTCTTTGCGTGGCATTGAACATCAAATTGATCTCATCCCAGGGGTTGTAGTAACAAATCGACCACCATACCGCACCAATCCTGAAGAAACATAGGAGATTCAAAGGCAAGTGCAAGAACTTTTAAATAAAGGTTATGTGCATGAAAGTTTAAGTCCTTGTGTTGTTCCTGTGATATTAGTGCCAAAGAAATATGGTTCATGGAGGATGTATGTTGATTATTGACCATCAACAATATCATTGTTCGCAATCAACATCCTATTCCTAGGCTGGATGATATGCTCGATGAGTTGAGTAGTTCCATAATATTCTCTAAAATTGATTTGAGAAGTGGTTACCATCAAATAAGAATAAAAATAGGTGATGAATGGAAAACTGCCTTCAAAAAAAAGTTTGGACTGTATGAATGGTTAGTTATGCCTTTTGGTTTGACTAATGCTCCTAGCACTTTCATGAGATTAATTAACCATGTCTTGAGAGCTTTCATTGGGAAATTTGTTGTGGTTTACTTTGATGATATCCTAATTTACAGCATATCTTTTAAGGAGCATGTTGATCATCATCGACAAGTTTTGGATGTGCTTAGAAAAGAGATATTATTTGCTAACCTTGAGAAGTGCACCTTTTGTACAGAACATGTTGTGTTTCTTGGCTTTGTTGTTTTAGGAAAGGGCATTGAAGTGGATGACAAAGGTGCAGGCAATCAAGAATTGGCCAACTCCTGTGAATGTAAGTCAGGTGAGAAGTTTTCATGGTCTTGCTGGTTTTTATAGGAGATTTATGAGAGATTTCAGTACCATTGCTGCACCCTTGAATGAATTGACAAAGAAAGGTGTTGCATTTGAATGGGGGAGAATCATAAGAACATGCTTTTCAAGAACTAAAGAAACGTTTAACCGATGCACCTTTGCTTATTTTACCTGATTTCACTAAAACTTTTGAAGTTGAATGTGATGCTAGTTGGATTGGGATAGGAGGTGTGCTCACACTAGAAAGAAAACCTATAGCATATTTTAGTGAAACTTAGGAGGTGCACAACTAGATTATTCCGTGTATAACAAAGAGTTGTATTCTTTGGTTTGAGTGCTTGAAACTTGGCAACATTACTTGTGACCAAAAGAATTTGTTATCCATTCAGATCATGAGGCTTTAAAATACTTGAGGGGCCAAGCTAAACTGAACCATAGACATGCTAAGTGGGTTGAGTTCATAGAAACTTTTCCATATGTTGTGAGATACAAGGTAAGGACAATCATACTGCCAATGCTTTGTCTCGTAAAAATGTCTTGTTGAATCATCTGGAGATGAAGGTGTCTGGCCAAGAGAGTTTGAAAGATTTGTATGGTGGATAATCTGAATTTTTAGAACCATATGTGCAGTTTAAAAATGAAAAAGGATGGGAGAAATATCACATGCATGATGGGTTCTTGTTTCGAGCTAACAAGTTGTGTGTTTCAAATTCTTCGGTTAGACTCTTGTTATTGTAGGAAGCACATGCAATTAGATAGATGAGTCACTTTGGACGTGATAAGACCTATGAGCTGTTGGCCAACCATTTCTATTGGCCAAAGATGAGAGAGATGTTGAGATATTCGTGCAGCACTACTTTACATGCCACAAAGTTAAGTCAAAATTGAAACCCCCTTGTTTATATATTCCACTTTCTGTTTCGAGTGTTCCTTGGAAGGACATTAGTTTGGATTTTGTGTTGGGATTACCTAGAACTAAGAGGGGAAGGGATTCAGTTTTTGTTGTTGTTGATAGATTATCAAAGATGGCGCATTTTGTACCATGTCATAAAAGCGATGATGCTTCCTATATAGCAAATCTGTTTTTCAGGGAAATTGTGAGATTACATGGGATGTCGAAGATAATTGTTTCAGATCATGACATGAAATTTTTGAGCTACTTTTGGAAGATGTTGTGGGCAAAACTTGGAAAAAGTTGTTGTTCTCCACTACATGTCACCCACAAATGGATGGGCAAACTGAGGTGATGAATAGAACACTTTCAATGCTACTGCGAACGATGATCAAGAGGAACTTGAAAAAGTGGGCAATACACTCTACCACTAACATGTGTTCATTTGAAATTGTATATGGATTCAAACCAATTGCTCCTATCGATTTGCTACCTCTACCATTGCAAGAAAGGAGTAAGATGGAAGCCTCAAGGCGTGCTGCATATGTCAAGAAGATACATGAAAAGGCTAAGGAAGAAATTGAGAAGAAAGCAAAATACTATGCTGCGAAGGCCAACAAGCATCGAAAGAAGCTGACCCTTGAACCAGGTGATCTGGTTTGGGTACATCTACGCAAAGAGCGCTTTCCAGACAAGCATAAATCCAAGTTGATGCCATGGGCAGATGGACCATTCAATGTTCTGGCCAAAGTCAATGACAATGCTTACAAGATTGTGCTTCCTGAAGAATATGGTGTAAGCACAACATTTAATATTGCTGATTTTTTTTACCCTTTATCAATGGAGACAAGTTAGAGTCAAGGATGACTTCTTTTCAAGAGGGGAAGGATTATGCGAACATCCTAGCCAGTCATGTAAACCAAGATGCTTCACCCCCAATCCAAGGACTAATTACACGAGGTCGTGCCAAAAAGATACAACAAGAGGCGAACTCAGTTTCTTACTGAGTTGAACTTTATTATTAATGAGAATTTTATACTACCTAAATATTGTATATTTGTTTTACTGAGGTTTACACCTGAAGAGAAGAACGTTGCTCTAGATGCAAAGGGTTACGAGCAATGTTGCATGATCCTCAACCAGCTCTAAGCAGCACCATGTGATCCTAGACCAGCTCCGAGTAGCGTCACGTGCTCCTCAACCAGTTCCGAGTAGCACCGCGTAATCCTCGACCAACCTCAAGCAGTGCCATGAGAGATCCTCGACCACGAAGAACAGACAGTGACCACGAAGAAGAGACGGCAACCACAAAGAGCAAGTGGTCGATCTCATCGACCACGAAGAGGAGTCCTCGGCCGCCTCCACAACTTACAACACTCTTAGTCTTGTGACAAGTTTTTTAGAGAATTTTAGTTTAAATTTTGCACAAGCTTTTTAGGTGTATCTAATTAAAATAGATTGCACATGGATTATAGAAAATGCACAAAAAATTATAGAATTTTTGGAGAAATAGAAGGCCACTGAGTTTTTGAGAAACAGAGCTATACCGATGAACAGTATCCATAAATTGTACCGATGAACAATGACTTTAGATGGTAGTTCTGCCGGAGGCTTTCGGAGTGGTAAGGAGGAAAGAAAGACAAAACCAATAGTACAGAAAGAACTTGGAAAATTTTAATGGTATGTATGGAAGAGGTAAAAAAAGTTTATGGTAAATAAGGAATTTGCCCTAGTAATGATAAACTGCTTGTCAAGTGCATAGCCGGCACGCTGTTACCGAGAAGTTCACACCTCTAAAATATGTCCGTTTTAAGTTCACACATATAAAATTTGTCCATTTCAAGCTGCAAGAGCGCTAGCTTGTTCGGTAGAGCATGCAGTTAAGCATGCCACCCACCCAGGTGCCTGGTCCCCCTCGTAGGAGGATGCTAGAAGCTCTCTGGTCCTTCCCAAACAAGAAAAAGACTGCAGCGTACATAGTTAGCATAAACAATTCGTATTAGCACGATTGTCTGTTACTAGCGATGGTCTGAACCGCCTCTGATATGCTACTCACGGACTCTTGGTCCCATGGCATGGGGATCGATCGATCCTCCTCGTGATTCACGACTAGCCTATAACCACAGAGTCCTGCACGGTAAAAAAAGCCTCGCTAGTTTAGTCAAGCCTCGGCCGCTAACGACTAGCTGTGGCAACCACACAGCTTCACTGTTGTATTTCTAGCTTGCTGGCTCGTTTAAATCATGCTGTTTTTTCCTCGTTATTGATTGGACAGCACATAGCAAACGTCAACTATCTCCAGGGACCATCACGTACGGAGACGTTGCTTCCGCTAGCAACCAGACAGAACAAAGCTCCGAAAAATCCAAAAATAGATTTTGTTAAAATAGATAATATATCATCATATTTATAAATTTAGCATATGTATTCGACATCTCATTTTCCAGAAAATATAAACAGTGTCATATTCGGCACTTAAGGTGCCGAATACAGCAGCCCTCCGTCAACTCCAGTTGCCATGAACATTAGCCGTGTTGATTAAATTTTATTTCCAGTCTCCTTCAAAACGGTAGTCTTATGTTACTCTAAAATTTTTAAAACTTTTTGTATGTGTTCCATAATCCATATGCAACCTATTTTATTTAGATTCACCCAAAAATCCTTTGTATATTTTAAACTAAAATTCTCAAAAAAGACTAGTTTTATAACTTCTAACAATTGTTAGTGCCATAAATAAATTCCCAAAAATTCGGAAAAAATCACTAATATTCTTCTTATGTGATGGACTAATTTTTAAAATTATTTTCAGCCCAAGGTTATATGATGAAAAAATAAGTTCTTTTGTAATGCTCCATTTATATGCATTTTTATCATTTTATGTGATATTCTTCTTTTAATTAAATTTGAATTCAAACAAAATTAAACTATTTCATTATTTTTATCCCATTGACATGCTAACCTTTTAAATATATTTCTAAAGAACGGTGAGCAAGCTGGTGTATCTCTTGAACGGTGCAAGTAGTAGTTGCTTGAAGAGGAGAATGATAACAAGAACGAGGAGGAGGCGTGCAAAGAGTTCATGAACTTGGAGCGTCTCCATAGAAATTGCTGTAGGGGTGGTTCTCATGGTCATGGTCACTACTCACCTGATATTTGCCTAAGCAACTAAGCAATATAGTGTGGTATTTCTATAGACTATGTAAGGAGGAATAGCTGTTTGTTTGACTACTTCCAGTGTTATTTTAGACGTATGTGTATGTAGTCAAACATTTAAAACTTACTCTATATTGTTATATTTATAAATATTCGGATGGAAACATGATAACTTATGCATAGATTCGTCATTAAATTTACTTTCGTAACTGATATGATTATATTTTTATAAATTATTATACTAAAAATAGTAGTTAAATTGTATTTGGAAAACCATGTTACTATTTAAAGTATAATATAATCATATTTTAAGAAACTACTGCTTGCACCGTTCAAGAGATGCGCCAGCTTACCCACCGTTCTTCAGAAATGTAGCTAAAAGGTTAGCATGTCAACGGGATAAAAATAATGAGATAGTTGAATTTTGTTCAAATTCAAATTGAATTAAAAGAAGAAAATCACATGAAATGATAAAATCCATATAAATGGAGCATTACAAAGGAACTCACTTTTTCATCATATAACCAAAGGCTAAAAATAACTTTAGAAATTAGTCCATCACATAAGAAGAATACTACTGAATTTTCCCATATTTTTGGAAATTTATTTGAGGCACTAACAATTGTTAGAAATTATAAAAGTAGCTTTTTTTTGGAGAATTTAGTTTAAAATATACAAACACTACTATATAAACCCCTATATATACCGAGCCATCACTGTTGGTTCCCAATGGGCCGGTAGTGATGGGGAATCACTTCCGGTTCATAAGCTACGCGGGAAAAGTACAATGATCATGGCTTACGAACCGACAGTGATAAGGGCATCACTGCCGGCTGTTGGCTTGAGCCGGCAGTGATGCCCTGCTCCATCTTCACTGCTGGTTTAATCCACTGACTGGCAGTGATAGCAGGGCATCACTGCCGGCTTGTTATACAAGCCGACAGTGATGTCTTGACTATATAAAAGTCACCCTCTCCTTCCCCAAGCCCGAGCACACAATAGAGAGGAGCTATGTTTGCTCAGTGGCGGTCATTTTTGGTCACCAAGTTCTTAGTGACTTCAAAATTTTGAGGAATCCTCATACCCTAGGTGTTCCAAGGTACGTAACTTCATCTCCAATCCATTTCTAATTGAATATTATTTGCTAAATTGCTCTAGATTTTGAGAAGATGGACATGCACCTATGGCCATGATGTTTTAAGACAATGCAATTATATCTCATTTATTATACGGAAGCTTCAATTAGTAGATTATGGTGGAAAGTGTCTTTATTATTGATTTACATTAGCTATAGGTTTGAGCATATTTATTTTTTAATTAATTTAGCAAGCTCCTATATAGAAACTTTAGGTATGAGCATATTTATTTTTTATTTATAATGAATTAGAAAAATTACCCATGATATTTAGGTATGTTGCAAGCTCCAATTATATTTTTATATTTTAATTAATTAGCATGCTCCTACATGAAAACTTTAGGTATGAGCGTATTTATTTTGATTTTTAATGAATTAGAAAATTTCTCCATGATATTTAGGTATGTAGCAAGATCCAATTTAGCAAGCTCCAATATATAAACTTTATGTATGAGCATTTTTTATGTTTACTTAATTAGTCCTACAAAAGGGTTTAATAATAAAGAAAATTTCAAGAGATGGCACCAACAAATACTCATCGGAAGCGTACACGAAAGCATACAAAAGGCGGCTCCTCCAACCCAGGCCAATTGCCGGTAGGAGATAACGAGGTAATTTATTTGTTGGTGATCGCAAAAATTTTTATATGTTATGAATTTGGATTTACAATAATGATATAATTGTAGATGGCAGAAGATGGATGTACGATGCGAGCCATGTGAGCGCAGAGTACAAGAACGGCGTGGATTGTTTCCTAGTACAAGCAGCGGCGCACAAGTTAAAAACATAGTCTCAATACATGTGCTGTCCACGCGTTAATTACGAGAACAAGAAGCAGTTTTCCACCACCCAGGAGATACATTTCCACTTGATACCAAGGGGCTGTATGCCTGGCTATACTCGTTGGACCGAGCATAGTGAAGCTGAGATCGTACAGGAAGGACAGTACATTGGCAGAGAAGACGAAGACTTGTGCACCGATATGCTGGCTGACGAATACACCGATATGCCCCCTGCCGGAGATACATTGGTCGATGATGATCTAGAGGAGATGTGGGCCGACGTCGACATCAATGATCTGGAGAAGATGTTGCACGATGGGGAGGGAAACTTCACCAATGAAAGAGAGTTTCAAAAGTTCCAGCGTATGGTAGAGGACTCTAAACCACCGTTGTTCCCGGGCTACGAGAGTGAGCACACAAAGTTACGTACCTTTCTTTCACTGCTACAATTGAAAGCAAGCAACGGGTGGTCTGATACAAGCTTCAGAGAGTTGTTGCTGTTCTTGCAGAAATTACTTTCAAAGGGAAATGTGCTGCCAGAAAACACATACCAGACCAAGCAGGTTGTGTGCCCATTGGGGTTGGAAGTGCAGAAAATGCATGCATGTCCAAACAATTATATGTTGTATCGCAGAGAGCATGCAGACTTGGAAGCGTGTCTCGTCTGTGGTGCATCATGGTACAAGCGTGACCGTGATGATATCGATGGTGAAGGAAAGAATAAAAGACCTCCCATCAAGGTGATGTGGTATTTTCCTATAGTCCCCGGTTAGAGCATTTATTCGCGAACAAAAGGCATATCGAACTGTTGTGGTGGCACGCCGAGGAGTGCAATGATGATTGCTGAGACCTCCCACTGATTCTAAGTAATGGAGAAACATCGATAGGAAATACAAGGAGCCCTTTGCAGAAGATGTGAGGAATATAACATTTGGGTTGAGTACGGATGGGATGAATCTATTCGGCAACATGAGCAGTAGTCATAGCACTTGGCATGTGACTTTATGTATCTACAACCTTCGTCCCTTGTTGTGTATGAAGCGGAAGTACATTATGATGTCGGTGCTGATACCAGGGCCGAGGCAACCTAGCAACGATATCGATGTATACTTGAAACCATTAATGGAAGATCTTGTAATACCGTGGAACGATGTTGTGCAGGTATGGGATGCATACAAACAAAAGAACTTTACCCTACGCGTAATATTGTTCATAACAATCCATGATTGGCCTGCCCTTAGCAGCCTATCAGGCTAGACAGTCAAAGACTATTGTGCATGCATGCATTATTTGGAAGAAACAGAGAGCTTTTGGTATTTATTTATAAAAGGACACATTTAAGCCAAGGAGGAGCCGCCGCTGCCCAAGCCATCGAGGAGGAGCCGCCGCCTGAGCTACCGAGGAGGAGCTACCACCAGTCAAGGTACCGAGGAGGACCTCTCCACCAAGGAGGAGTCGCTGTCGCTCGAGGTACCCCAATCCTGCGCGTGCCCCCTAACCCTAACTGCTCGATGCATAGGCATCCCCCCTTTCTACCCGGCTGAGCCGTCGTAGCCGGTGCTCCGGCCGAGCCGTGGTCCTTTCTTGTGCTCTGTGATACCCGACCGAGCCGTCGTAGCCGGTGCTCCGGCCGAGCCATGGTCCTGTCTTGTGCTCTGTGATGCCCGGCTGAGCCATCGTAGCCGGTGCTCCGGCTAAGCCGTGGTCCTTTCTTGTGCTATGTGATGTCCGGCCATCGTGCCATCGTGCTCTGTGATGCCCGGCCATCGTGTCATTGTGCTCTGTGATGCCCAGCCATCGTGCCACCGTGCTCTGTGAATATATGTTCTCAGCTCTGTGTGCTCTCTGTGCTCTGTTCGGTGGGCGCCCTAGTGCTTGGTCTGGTCAGTGCTGGTAGACGCCTCCAGCTCTGTGATGATAGCAGGCTAAGTTCATTTAGTGTTTCATTTTTGCTCTCTGTGCTATGTTCGGATCAAGGGTTGTATAATCCCCCTATTCGGGAATAATACTAGGATTTTAGGAAGCTACATAGGACTACCGGAGCATGTGTCTCAAACCAAGTCATTTTCCAGGACAAAGCCCAATTGACAGCCATAATGTACAATAATTGTTATAAAAATGTTTTTTGAGAGATTTGAAGTCTTGAATCCCACAATTTTAAATTTGTTAGAAGTCGGTCTTCTTACAGATCTTTAACCCCAAAAGATCAATTCAAGAACAACTATCTCTACTACCATTTCATTCCTGAATACCTAGATTGGTGCCATCCTCGTGGAAGCACACCATTTGGCTTTCGCAAGATTCAGTCTTTTGTCCTCAGCTTTTGCCTACTCTAGCAATGTCCTCAAAGTCTAGAATTTGGTCACATTCAGGCCTTCTTTTTACCTTTCTGTGCTCAAATTCTGGTTGATGGAGCTTCTACAGAAAGTGATAAAGTAGCGCTACGACAAGACAAACCCCGTCGGTGATAATTCCTCTAAGTTCGTTTTATATTTGATCATTAACTTGGGTAGCTCGGCCTAGCTCTAGAGGTGATTTTTTACACTATTCGGTAAATCTTAGTATGCATTGGATGGTCGTTAATTTGGTAACCCGCACTGAGAGCAATCTCTTTATTTTAACACTTGTTCAGTTGGTTTACTTTGTTTGAAGCCATTACTGGCCATATTTTTTTCGTTTGAAGTCATTTACTTTGTTTAAAAGATGTCTTGTTCAAGAACAAAACGTATGGCTGAGCTCTGGGGTACTTGGTTTACTGATCTTATCTCATTGCCAGTTTTCTTCCCAGAGGTCGCGCCCATCTTTGATAACTAATACTGTGTGGAAAATAATATATCACTAATTTAAGATTTAAATTCATACAAAGTTCATAAACATTGTGTTATGTCAAGTGAGTAGACACCTTTTTTAGCGACAAATTATGATCAGATAGACAAAAACATTTTTGTTCAAGAGATACCATATAAGTACTACTCAAAACAAAATTGTTCTGAATGTCATTCTGAATAAAATATACTTATTTTGAATGCTATGTATTTTCAAGATCCAATCCAGCTACTATACCCGTTCATTCTATGCAACAAAATTTAGCAGTAGCGGAGGGTGAACCAGTGAAGTAATTCAGGAAGGGCAAATCTAACCTCACATAACCATTATATGAGCAAGAGATCGATTGGCACGCTATCTTTCAATTACCAAGAAATATTCAAATCATATCCGTCAAAAAGTAAATGTAGTATTAAAGCTTACAAGTGTTTCTGCTAGTTGGTTAGAGGAATATTTGTCATTCCTAGTGTGAGTTTTGCTGTTACATATCCTAAGAAGATTCTTCCAACTAACAATCGCATCTAAATATAGAAATTAATAAGCACTTTTAAAAAGCCACCGCAATGACAAACGGAGCCTTATTCTATTGTATAGTCCCGTCTGGTACAAGCCTTACCTTGTACCACCCTACCATTCAATAGTAAATTGACCCCTATGTCCAGATTGGTATCTTACGCAAGATTGGTATTTTCTCAATCTCCTGCTCTCTAATGAGGGAGTACGAGCTCCGTGAGCTCGTACTCCCTCGTTAGAGAGCAAGACATCGACCAGAGATGCAGAACAGTGGTGAAAAGGCCATGGGTTGTCGCGCTGGCGAGGACTCCAAGGATCTTTTAGGATTGAATAGAGAAAACAACGACATAGTGAATCTTTTAGGATCTGTCAAAATGTCATCAAAATTTATCAACAATTTGTTTAAAACACATAGATTGATTTCTTTTCTTTCCTCTAAAATAATATTATTGCATATTGCTTCACAATGGTATCTTTCTAGGTAACAATAATCCAGTGGTCGAGTAATTACCATGAGGCATAAGAGGATAGTTACCCCTAAGAAACCAGAAGCAAGCAGAAGGTCAGATTGAAGCCCAAGCCTGCTCGCAATAGAGGGCACCCCGGTACAGAGGATGCTCGCAATAGAGGGCTCCCTGGCACAGAGGCTGCTCCCAATAGAGGGCGCCCTGGCACAAGATGAGGCGGATGCAAGTAGGAGATCGGATAGGAGTCCAAGCCCGCACCAGCCGTCCTCTGACAGCAGCGAAAGCTCGGGCTTATATCATAGCCCGAGCCCTGTTCCGTGTGATAGGGAGATCCGACGTCGGAAAAGTGACAACGACTACGATCCCACCAAAGAGGTATTTAATTGAGTCAATGCATTTTATACTTCTTCAATGGAGGAATATTTTTTTGTTTATGTCAACTCTCCTTTTGTTTCTCTCTAGAGGGTGAGGGAGCAAAGATCTTCACGTCGATCATCTGCGTCACAACATTCTGCGCCACATCCTTCCGCTCCCTCTATGCCCGAAACTTTGGGTCCCTCTAGTGATACGCTGAAACGAAGACGGGGCGAGTGTAGAAGAAACAAGTTGCCATCCGGCATTTATACAATAACACAGGTTGGTGTTGAAGGGGAGCCTATTACAACTCGTGAGGCCTGCGCCAAATTCCGCAACAGTTGCGGATTTCTTGTTAAGGAGTACATCCCAATCACTATAACTGATTGGCGGTTGCTGCCAGATGAGATGAAAGAGTTCCTGTGGGCAACATTGCAGAGAACCATCCGATTCCCCTCGGGAACAGAGGAAGTAGCCAAACAGAATGCATTGAAAACTATGGGAAAGAGTTTCTTGGGCTAGAAGCATGAGCTGAATAAGGACTTCATGAAGAAGAACTTGGTACCCTTTAATAAATACGGAAAGATTATGCCAGACCAATCGACAGAGTTGTTAGGCAGAAGACCACACCTGAGGCCATCAAACTGGGTGAATCGTTCAAGCACCTTGTAAAGAAGAACAAGCACCACCATCACCTGGGATCGTCTGGGTACACCCCCAAAATTCTTGAGTGGAGGAAGCAAGAAGAAGAGGCTGCCCGGGCTGGAAAACCCAACCCTTTGGAAAATTGTGACGAGCGAAGTAGGAACTGGGTCTACGCTCAATCACAACAAACCAAGTTTGGGGACTTAGCCTTCCAAAGCCCCGAGACCATAGAGGTGACCCAGACCATTCAAGAGATTGTTAAAGAAGGGTCTCTAGAGCCCGACAGGAAGAATGACTTTCTTACCAAGGCCCTGGAGAACAAGGAACACCCGGGTCGCACTCGAGGTATCGGATCAAAAGTAGGCTGGAAGCATGGGTTCCCAGACGCCGCGGGCCAGTACAAGACCTGTAATAGATATAAGAAGACCCTAGTGGAAGAGATACAAGAACAGGTTAAGTTCCAGTTCATGAAGATGTGGAATGAAAAGGATAAGTAAAAGGCGGCATTAACGATGATAGAGCAACCAACAAGCACAGGCTTTCGGAGCAGCGTCGTGTCCATGCAGGTCGATAACCAGAGATATCCTATGGATGATATCACAGAGGCTACCCCTTGCATGCTACATGTTCCGGTTGGCAGGGGAGACTTCACTGTCAAGGCTTTTCATGAAGTACAAGCTTGACATCAGCACACCTGAGGGTATCGAGATTCTCGATGAGGCTGTTGGCAACTTCATTCTATGGCCCAGACGGGACATCATCTTCAGCCGTCAGAAGTCACAATCGCGTCCAGCATCTCTGCCTCAAGCACCTCAGATCTAGAGTCAAGCCTCGCCGCCTTAGGCACCTCTGGGCTAGAGTCAAGCCTCTCCGCCTCAGGCACCTTCGCCCCCACGCCTAGTTTCTACGCCTCAGGCATCTTCGCATCGTGCTTCACTGTCTGCGACTCCGGCACCTTCGCCTCCAGCGTCTGTGACTCCGACATCTTCGCCTCCAGCGTCTGCACCTCCGCCACATTCACATGAGCATCGGAGAGTCCCTGTCATGGTTACCCCATACAAAAAGACTCTACCATCTCCGGTGAAGAGGTGGCTTCTGTCCTCATCAAAATCAAATGCATCATCCGCTCAAGAATCTCCAACGAAGGGCGATCTAATGAAAGAGACCGGCAAAATATTAAGTACCTCTCAGTTGGATTTCTTGCCTACACCGGATGTTCCTGAGAAATATGAGCATGGCAAGCCATTTATGCCATTGTTTTAACTCCAAAAAGGTCCATGGGAGATGAGGAGATTCCACGAATGGTACATGAGGGCATGTCACGCGGGGTTCTCCATAATCACTGCTTATGTCCCTGCTAACGTTTATCTAAGCGGAGACTCCTATCTTATGGTGGATTTTAAGGACATGCATTCTTTGTTCCGCCGCAACAAGCTCGACGTCAATCTCATAAGAACACGGTGCCTATAAGTGCCTACAATCTACCCTTACGTGCATATATCTACCAATGTATGCTATAGCAGCTAATGACTAGTGACTTATTCTGTAGGATGCAATGTAACGATGCGGAAAAGTTGAAGGCACTCGTCAGATTCATTAATCCGCAACGAATTCCCAGCCTAACATGGTCGTGAACTTGAGGACTGATGATCCTAAGATTAAGGGGAAGAGTAACAAGGAGAAATCAAGGGTCATAAGAGAAATGACCAAAACATGCAGGCTTGAAATGTCAACCTATATAGGAAGAGCTATGCTAGAAATGCAGGACAAGGACTACATCTTGGCTCCCTACAACTTTAAGTAAGTGTGAGACGTCATGAATCTAACATAAGTATTCAACTTAATTGATCGATCAAGAATCTAACATAAGTATTCATGTAGCAACCACTATATTTGTATAATGTTGATGCCGAAGTCGAGCAAAATTGTGGTCCTTGACTCAGCCAATCTTCAACAAAAATCCTACCAAGATTTTATTGACGTTTACAGAGGTAAAGGAAATCTCCATACATAAAATTCTTATAAATCATTTATGAATTGATAATTACTTATTGGCATTCGAATAGGGCCTACAAGTGGTACGTAATGAAAGGTGGGATACACGACATGGCCAAGTCGGATGCGATGACGGTCCGTACACACTTTCCGGTAATAACACACTTCTAATGCTTGTATTTCACTATTTATGACGAAGAGTATTATTGAACTAAAGAATACATTGCATTTTTATTTGAAGTGCCACAAGCAAGGTTTCGATAGTGTTATTTATGGATACTATGTTTGCCAATTTCTTAGAGTAAACGGGAGGTACACAACGAACTCCGAGGACGTAAGTCATCATTGTGCTTGCATATTCTTATTTAGTTATATTTCCGTTATCAGTAGTGTTTTAACTCTTTTAGTTGTGTTTTCATTCCAGGCACGGATGATCCAACGTACCGACCTCTCTCTTACAGACAAAGATATCCAAAACGTCCAACATGACATGTGCCGGTTTATTATGCATGAAGTCATCCACAGGAGTAGCAAATTTTTTTTTATCTCGGAGGCGAATTAGCTAGCCATCCGAGGCTTTGTGAGTGGGAGAAGAAAGACTCTTAGCAATATAGGCTTGTGATGTAAAAATACATGTGAATATTATTGTACTTGTGTTAAATATTGAAATCTGTGATGCTATTGAAATCTGTGATGTTGAAATCTGTATTGAAACTGTGTGAAATCTGGAGGAAATAAATATATGCTCATTTTTTTTAAGAAATACATACCACAGGCGAGTCCTTATGTCACCCGCCTGTGGAAATCTTTAGTGGGCCGCCTGTGGAAAAGGTTTTCACAGGCGGTTCCTGAAGATAACCGCCTGTGGAAACGGTTTTCCACAGGCGGTCTGTTTTGCACCTGTGAAAATCGTTCATTTCCATGGGTCTTCGATTCCAAGCGGATTGGCTAAACGCTTGTGAAAATGGGTTACGATCCGCCTCTAAAAATTACGTTCGTAGTAGTGGGATTTAGCCGGCAGTGATACCTTGGGTATCACTGCCGGCTGAATCCTTGAGCCAACAATAATGCCTTGGGTATCACTACTGGCTGAATTCTTGAGCCAGCAGTGATAAGGCCCTTCACTACCGGTCCACCGAGCCGACAGTGATAGTCCATGACTATCATTGCTTTTTGCCCACTGCCGGCTCCAAAACCGGCAGTGAAGGTGGTTTTGGAGCCGGCAGTGAATGGGGTTTCTGCAGTAGGAAAGGATTTTTGGGTGAATCTAATTAAAATAGGTTGCACATGTATTATGGAACACATACAAAAAGTTTTAAAATTCTTAGAGTAACAAAAGACCACCGTTTTGAAGGAGAGTGGAAACGAAATTTAAATATCAACATGGCTACTGTTTATGGCAACAGGATTTAACATAGGGCTGACTGTATTCGTCACTTGAGGTGCCGAATATGACATTGTTTATCATATTTGGCACTTGAGAGGTTCCGAATATAGTTGATATTCGGCACCTTAGGTGCCGAAAATAGTGAACAGTGCTATATTCGGCACTTAAGTGCTAAATACGAATGCTATATTTATAAATATAGTGACATATTTTCTATATCGACAAATACATCCAAATAAGTTGTCTACTTTTGGATTTTTGCCAACAAAGCTCGCTAAAGAGGACGAACCTATGTATACATAATGGCCGGATACGTACATTCTGAGTGACAAGTGACACCTGAGAGGCAGAACATATACTACTACATATGTTTGAAACATGACGACATGTACCAAATTTTCTCTTAGGATACCGCTTTCCCTTCATAGTATATATTATTGTGACAACTAAAGCTAGCTTAAGGAAAAGTGAACCCTGGCTTCCAGTTTGGACGCTTTTCAAGGCAAGCAACGTGTTACTCCATCTGTTTCAAAATACGTACTAGAATTAAATAATTCAATAGATTTATATTTTACGTATTTTTTAATAAAATATTAGTTTCATAGCAATCGATAATAGACAAAATATTATGTGCACATAGACTAATCCGTGCACGCCTGCACAAACTCGTTTGGAGCCGTAGGATCCGATCTGGACGTCCTGCAATCACAGGTGCGAGCTCCGTACCCACTTACGGCCATTTTGCACGGTAAGTGGCAGACATACTAATGTATCAGTTTCCATTATGATTCATCAACCAAAAAAATCTGTTTCTTTCCTAGAGCCAGTCCTCGGGCAGCCGATTTGGGTTTGAGCCCCAGCGGCTGCACCCAGAGGTGCTCTCTCAGCTCTCGGTTGCCGTAAGGGTGTGGGCCTCCAAAAAAAAAATATATATATATTTCTAAATTTACAGTTGCGAGCAACTTGTGATGAAATGCTAGTAAATATAAGACTTGTAAATTTCAGGAATTTTAGTCTTGTTGTGTATCGGTCGCTGAGATTAATTGACAACAATAGAAGGTCTTTCCTATGGGGAAGATAAGGCCAACGGTGGACATTACCTGGCCGGTCAATTGGAAGCACCTATGTCATCCCCAAAATCATGATGGTCTGTGTATTCTCGACCTTGAACATTTCAGCTGGGCACTTCGCCCATGGTGGTTCTAGAATTCGTGGGTCTCAGACTCAAAACCATGGGTCAGTACACGCCGTGGCCTCGAACAATTTTTTGTCGAAGTCGTCACAAGGCACGGCGTGTGCCGACCCATGGTTTCGAGGCCTCAACATCATTACTCTCGAAGTCATCACAAGGCACGCCATCCAAGGCATGTTTCTAGCATGATCATTGGATCCCTATTCGCTCAAATGCTCCACAAGAACAACCCGGTGGCCACCTAGCTAACTTCAAAATGGCAAGTGGATCAGGATGCAAAGATGACACATCACCATGCCTACTCACCTTGCCGAGCTTGTGACCCTTTGGGCTAGGATACAGTCCATCAATCTCAACCCAAATACCCTAGATTCTATGTCATAGCGCTGGACAACTCACGAAGAGTATACCACCAAGTCGGCATACATAGCTCAATTTCGGAGATCCCTGCATGCAACCATTTAATGCCAATGTTATTTGGAAGGCAAAATTTTAAAACAAGTGTATGTTTTTGGCTTGGACCTTGATCGAAAACAAAATCCCAACCGCCAACAACCTTACAACAAAAGGATGGCCGCATTTGCCTAGCTGCCCTCTCTTTCAAACCCACCCCAAAACTCCAATGCATCTCTGCCTTATTTTTCCATAAATGAAGGCCGTTTGGTCTAAGGTCTCATTCATGAGCCATAACCCTACACCGAGTTTAGCACCAGAAAATTTTGCAAACACGTCAGATTGGTGGCACCAAGTATCAAAGATCACACAAAAGGATATGAGGAAATAGGTGAACCGACAAATAATCTACAGGATGTGGAACATTTGGAAGAATCACAATAGGAGGGTGTTCCAAGACCAATCTCTCACACACGAGGAGGTTTCCAACCTAACGGTCGAGGATATTGCTCAATGAACAAAAGCTTTCTTCCTAGCTGCCTAGTCCCTTTTCTCTGTTGTTATTTCCACATGAGTATTTCACATGCGCTTGACGCCCTACGTGGCGATTGATTCTACTGTTTTTCAAACTCGAACACATACTCTACTCTGCCTTAATAAAATCAGCAAAGCTCCTGCTCGATTCACAAAAAAAAAAGATTCATTGACAACAGATTTGTGAATTTATTGGCTGGGGGTGAAGAATGTTGTGCCGCAGCAATGCCATTGTGCATGTATGGTGTTCGTGTGTTTATGTTCTGTCAGTAGCGCAACTGTGGGCTGTTCTTTTGGTATCTAGATGTGCACTTTGGTTTTGTGTTAATTTAAAATGATTCAATGTGACTAGTTGACAAATTACCTCTGGAATTATGAGATAAGCTGATGCTCCAATTTCGTTGTCAAGTATATGCATTCAAAATGTACATCCAAATGTCACATATGCATTCAGATGTGCACTCAAGCATTCATTCAACTGCAAAATGAGTTGATTCGCAACTTGAAGGACAGATTATGGGATTGACAAGAATCCAAGAACGATGCACATTGGGCGGCCATTTCCTGCAGCGTGCGGCCTGGCTCAAGGCAGGAGCAGTAGGGTTGGAGGGCACACTACCTCAGAACTGGTTATCATAGACAGATGTTAAACATTGTAATAAATGGGTTTGAGTTATGTCTCTGCTAAAGTGTCTGTGATATTGAGCTTGTCACAAACGAGTAAAATTTCATCTGTAATATAACTACACACAGATGGGTTTTGCTGAGAAACAATATATGATACTATTTTCAAAAAGAAAAATAGGATTTTGGACATAGGAAAAATAAAAAATTATTTTCGCATCTGAGCCACGTCGTCACAAGTCATGTAATTTTTCGTGCAAAATATGCGCCCGTGTGGTTTGTGAGCATCGAACCTATGACCTCTGGCCTCACACGTAGCTTCCTTCCTATCTCATATATACATCATTGCTGATAGCAATAGGATATTTTATCCTTTTGACCCTTGTTATCTGAAATTTTGGACAATTATTTGGGCATTTAATGACTTCAAATGAAAAGGTTTTAAACTGTAATGTTGTAGATCTCGTCAAGAGCTATAATTTTTATATAATTTTTTTCTTTATTTGATGTCATTTGTAAATTCATAAAATATTTACCCTATAGACATAGACGGTTTTCATAAAAATTTGTCCGTGTTTACCAGCGATGTATCAAAAATAGCCCTATTAGACCATAATTATGATTTTGGTGATTAATGATAACAGTCATTGGGACTAACATGTTTGTCAAGAATATATGTTAGTAGGTCTCATGGATGCAATACATGAAAAAGCCACCAAAGCTAGAATAAAGTTTGATTGAATTGGAAAAGTCGTAGAAAGATTTGTCTCACAGGATGGCCCAGTGCAGAGAAGTTTGCACTCACCAGAGCATTATGTCAGAGGCTGTTAGCCTCGCTGGATAGTCCTATTTAGGCCTGAGTGCACACCAGAGTATTTCTATCAGTAGAGTTCAAGGAAGTTACACTCACCGAAATGTCTGGTGATGAACCAGTGAACACACCAGAGCATTTCTGATAGAGGGTGAGGATAGCCTCAGCGAATGAGCTGGTGCTCAATGAAGCAATACACACTAGAGTATTTCTAGAAGAAGGCAGTTGAAGATCAACAGACCGGATGGTCCGGTAATGAAGCAAGTATGCACACTGGAGCATTTAACATAGTGTATGAGAATTTCTAGAAGATGGTGTTGTACACACCGGAAGGTCCGACGATGAAGGAATGACAACACTGGAGTATTTTCCAGAAGTGAAGAGATTGGCTCGGTCAGACTCAAGTCTACTCACCGGATAGTCTGATGATGGAGTTATAGTTACATCAGAATGTTCGGTGTTCAAAATGTATTTGAGTGGAGTTCCAACGGCTAGTATCCACTGATGTACACATCGGATGGTCCGGTGCTTGTACTACTATTATCACCGGATCATCTGGTATTCACAGTAAAGTTGAGCTATTAGAGAAATAGCTAGTTGGCGATTTTGAGGCTATATATATATCTACCGACTCGGTCATTTGGAGGTGCGGGAGTCCATAGAACCCCATACACACTTGAGAAGACATTCAAGCCATCAAAGTGTTAAAGTGTTCATCCAAGGCAATTAAACACAAGATCAGAGAGTAATTAGTGCTTATAGGCCCAGAAAGAAGTGTTGGTAGCTGCTGCAATCTAGAGAGTGGATCAAGGAGTGATCCAACTGTGTATCGAGAGGTATGCAGGTGCCTTGAAGTCTTGGTGACTCATGGTTACTTGTTGACCCTTTGACTTGGTGTGGAGCGGTAGTGAACAGATTGTGCAGGGACGCGGAGACCCTTGCCTTTGTGAATAAAACTCCAAAGTGAAGATGGCGCACAAGTGACAGGAAGAGAGGTTAGTAGTGAGACCTCGTCTTGGTGGCTTGGTGGCTCATCGTGCTTGAAGTCTTGTCTTGATAACTTGGTATCTCAAGAGTTGTGACCGGAAGAGACTTGACGACCAGCACTACACGACGGGACCAAATCACGGACCCCACATATGTCGATAAAAGCCTCATCGATGATATAACCTAGGTTGGTAAAAATTATGGCCAACCAATATTTTAGTTGCTTAAAGCCTGGTAAAAAAAAGTATTGCCGACCAACACTTTCTTGTCAACCGATAGTTTGATGGTGTGATGGAAGAAACACCGACCGACAACTTTTATTGGCCAACATGCTTTTGTCAACTGATTGTTCTTTTACCGATCGATGGTTCGATGACCATAATATTATTAGCGACAGATGGTGCGAAGCCAAGAATTCAAACATTTTAAAAAGATCAAACCATGTGCAGACAGCACATCTGTCAGTAATCAGTATTGTACATGTTACAACAATCAAATTAATTTGCAATTTCTAGTCACCATAAGAATCTCACGTACATTTTTACCAAATGCTCACAGTTCATAGTACTATATTCAAATAGGAAGTCCATAAGCCATGCATTAAGTCACCACAAGAATCACATACATTTCCAACTGAAAGCACACAGTCCATATTCCACAGTACCACATACAACTATTAATCAACTTCACTGATCCAACTTACATACTTGCATGCTCAAAATACCAAATGATAGCATCGCTAAACAAAAGCTCCCATTTCACATCTAAAGCTCATTGTCCAAAATCCACAAAACAAACATTCATCAGCAAGTTGTCATGTAGAGCTCAAAACTGCTAGTTAGCACCATCCAACACTACCTGAAAAAATTTACCACTAAATCAGTTGCACGAATTAATAAAAAGCTAGTCATATTAGTCTAGTGATCATACTATGCAACCAAGTATTGTACATACAGAGATAAAGAAAGCTATTTAGTAAAAATTACCAAAATGAAATATTCTTGAACAAAATCTATCATCCTTATTATGAAATTCGCTATCACAAGCAAAATTTATGAAAACTAAATTAGGCCAATCCATTCACAAGATGAAATAAACTATTCGATTAGTATTTGATTTTGGGAGCGTGCTAAATCCATGTGTTAGGTGCATTTCCACGTTTTGTTGTGCACCTAATTTTCATTTGCGCGTAAGTTAGAATCAACAACTCACAGTTTGAGCCTCTATTTTTGCTAACCAATCAGCCGTCGAACATCTAAAGAATTTCTGATTGATAGATTGATGTTGAACATCTAATAAATACCAACCGATTGTTTGTTGACAAAAATTGGATTGTCGACCGACTGCTTGTCGCTACGCTTTGCCGACCAACTATGTATCAGGAATCCTCAATTTTTGCCAGCTGATGTCCGACACTAATACTGTACCATGGTGTAGTGCGGGAGCATATCCTTTGTGAAGATCCAATATGGATTAGAGGTGGCTTGTGTGCCACCAATATCACGGGATAAAAATCCCTTGTGTAAAGTTTATCTTTCTACCTTATTTACGTTTCTGCATTTACATACTTGTAATTTACCTTGCTAGAGTATGCTGCAATTCTCTTGAGCGGTAGAGTAGACAAACTGGATAAAACTAAAACACATTTAGATAGAAATTGAGATATATTTATCTTGTGAAGTTTTTAGAGTTATTAGTTTTTAAGTATCCTAATTCACCCCCTTCTTAGGACGTCACCGTTCCTCACAAGCGAGACACAAGATGGTTTTTTGTAAATATGTCTATGTTCATTAGAGAGACACAGACGGTTTTTATAAAAAACCTATTTGTATCATAGTTACAGATGACTTTTAAGAAAACCTGTCTATAGGAACTGACACGCCGAGACGGTGAGCCATATGACAGACACTTCTTGCCTAACAACCTTTGTGTGTATTTAGTTAGTGACGAGTCCTATAGTAAACATTGTGACACTCCATCTGTTTTTACTGCTTCTATAGTAGTGACGGAGGCATCGCGGTGGCTCTGCAGTGAGAGTGCACCAGCGGCGGTAAGGTCGCAACAGCGTTCTGCAACGGCACGCCCATTGTCCAGCCCCTTGCAATATGCTTGTGCATCCATACGCACATATGGAACATCGGGGAGAGGAGGGTAACAAGCTCACAAATTCCACGGGTGCCGCGGGGGTTATGCGCAAAATAGCCGTAAGTTGGTGCGGAGCTCTCACCAGCCATTGCAGAACGTCCAGATCAGATCCTACGGCTCAAGTCGAGTTTATGCACATGTGCAAAGATTAATCTATGTGCACTAGATATTTCGTTTGATAATATATTTCTTAAATTCTAATATGAAGGTGGAGTACTTTCTTCAATTTTAATACGCACCTTAAAAAAGATGGAGTACTAAATTGTAGTAATTTATGCTTTCGCACTTGGAGTGGTGCCTTGGGCCTTATCAGATTGGATGAGCAATGAGCCAACGACGACGCCTTTGGCGGACTGTATGGTTCATCTAGTTCTGACACATGCACGGCTGAAACCTCCTATTCAACTTCTTTCCCTCGCGCTCGTTACTGGCAGCTTTGCTCCTTTTTAACCCAAATCATCCACATGCATAAGAGATATGGAGATATCCTCATGACCCCACAAAAAGTGCATGATTACACTGATAAAGGCAAACAAGGGGGATATATTAACCATTTCATCAGATTTAAAGGTTCCCCGGCCCGCTGTACCGAATTGGTAAAATAGGACCACTTACCCGAGAACAAAAAAAAAAGATCTATTCAACCATCATGCATAGGTATATATCAAGTCTTACTAATATATGATTTTCCTTAAGATCTAGATCGTGCTTCTAGAAAAAGGTACCTATTTGTGTATAGGGAACATCTGAATTATGCTTCTCCTCAATATATTGCCTTACAGATCCACAACACTCTAATTTGGGACGCGACAATGTTGGCACTATCGGTCAAGAAGGGCGTGGGGTTCAGAAATGATGTCGTCCTATACATGGGTTTAGGATGAGTAGTCATCCTCTACAAATTAGAACTCCTTTCAGTCATGGCTTGACTCTATTTGATAGCTCTCTGTACATTCTTCTCTTACCTACCTTGTACTTACTCGTTTGCTCTTTCTTAATATGTGAAAAAAAAAGCCTTCTCTGTGGGAACTCCCCCATAGTTTCTGGTCAAAAGAAAAAAGAGAGAAGGGTATGCTGGAAATGTACAACTGAACTTCTGAAGGGATAGGAACGATCATAGTGTCATCACTTGCTTCCCAGCCACATATGGAGATATCGATCGTAGGAACAATCCTTGCCATTAGATCTAAGATGAATGGTTCAGATTTTATGTTACAGTATAGTACTAAGCCTAGATCGAAGATGAATTGTTCAGATTTTATGTTACAATAGTACTACATTACTGGTGAACAGTACACAACCACCTCGCCTTCTCCGGAGCCAACTAGTGGCCACCCTCGTTTTCCCCTGAGCCCTCACCGTCTCCGAGCCCATCGCCGGCGTCATCGTCTCCCCATCTAAACAAGCTCATCTCCCCATCTCCCCATCTCCTCATGTTCCTATCCCCGAAGCAAATGTTGTGTGAGCGTTAAAGATTGTGGCAATAGGTATATCTAAATGAATAGCCAAAAACAGACACAAATGTTGAAGATAATTGTGTTTTTACCATTCGTTTAGACTTACTATTATCATACAAATTTAGATTTAGACATTGCCATTCGTTCAAGCTAGCTTGTGATAATATGCAAATCTAAATGAGTGGTAGAATTTTTTTTTTTCAATATAATTGTGTTTTTGCCATTCATTTTGATGTACTATTGCCACTGCAAGATATAAAACGGATATTTCGCCATATAAAATACTTTACCTCAAACATTTTGACATAGAGTCTTTGTCTCAAGTTTAATCTCAAAATTGAAGCAGATCTCCATGCTGAAGCGTTCAGGGTAGAGTATTTTTCCACATGTAAATAGATTATCACTGTCGGTTCAAGCCATGAACTGGCAACTATCACTGCCTGTTCAAGGCTAGAACCAGTAGTGATCATTGGATTTTGATTACCGATCGAAGGTTTAAACCAGCAGTGATCATCATAATTTATGATTATCATTGCCACTAATTCACTGCTAGTTTAAAGACCAATAGTGATATCAATTTGAAACCAACAATGATGACATTTTTTTATAATAGTGCATCGAGGCTAATATTAAATTCCTCTAACTATCCCCTCCGGTCATAAATGTATGTCGTTTTGAACAAAACACGGTCTCTAATGCATATATTCGACCACTACTTTCTATTAGAACATATTTATAACATCCATTGAATTTGTGATATTATGAAAATATTTTTCAAGGCAAATTTATAAGTATGAGTTTAAGGTTTTAAAACTAAATATTTTAAAAGTTATTGTTAATCAAAGTTTTAAAGTTTAATAAAATCTTTTTAAAAATTAATAATATGTATTTAGAACCCGAAGAAGTAACCCTCCTAACAATTAGTGAAATACTTTTCTTTTGCTATACATGTGTTCAGAAGTGATGCGCAGCACCTCGTTCTATCTTCACGGGGATGGGGATTAATTTATTGTACTGTGGGCCAGTGCTCTGTGGCAACGACAACCGCCAAAAAGAAATATAAATAATATTCGCAGCCACCAAGCGTTGTGCATCTGACAACACATTGGGATAGTGACGTATGCATCGGGATAAGGGGCCACCTCTTCTGTCAGCAAAGCGGCCAGAAGCCGACGAAAAGGGAGAGGTAGCTTAGATAGCAGAGCTACTCATTATTAGGGCAGCTTCTCAACATTTATACTACCCCTAATCATTAAAGTATAGTACTTCTTAATATTTATATGGATCTTACATTTATAATTTTTCATTAGTTCCGATCCATTTCCACCGTAATTAAGCCTACTAAAGAATCATGGAAGTCTTTTTTTTAACCACAAGATTACAAACCAAAATACCAGTACTAGGTTAGCATAGATTCAGTTGTGAATGAACAACTAACAATATGAATACTTGAGATATCTATACTTTTAAAGGTAATGAAATCGTAACCAAGCAATTTGGAATCCTCATAAAATTACAAACCATGCTCAAATAATGGGAACTGAAACCACGAAAAAACTAGAGATCGGGGAAATTTATAGATGACATGTAGCGTGTCCCCTCAAGCAGGGCTTGTGCATGATGGAGACAAGACTTTGGCCTACGGCTCAAAACTACAAGCACATAATTAACTTGCGTGGTCTAAATTAATTGCAAGAAAAAATTGTTGGGTATATATTTCATAAAATCTATACTATATATTCAAGATAAACTTTTCTTAGAACATTTAATATGCGTAGTGTGGATTATGTTTTGAAATGCAACCACTTGGGTGCGTCCTAGCCCGCATCTGAACTAGATTGGAGGTTTAAGCTTTGACCATTGAAACACCCACATACGCATGTATTAAGTCCACTCAGAAATAAATCGTAAGGAAAAGTGAGCCTCAAAGATTGATCCAAGGATCGAACCTGAGTTGGCTTGAACCAAACCAGTAGCATGAACCAAATACTCAAAGGCAATGGCAAAAGCTGAAATCGCAATTGAAATGATGGCAAGAACCTAAATTTCTTATCCTGAAAAGATAAGGGAATCTACATCCTCGTGCATAGCTACAGTTTGCCAGTGGGCACCATACTGGAAACCTTTTGTACTAAAAAGACCATGTTTATTTATTTGTTAGACAAAGACTTAAGAAAACTATGTTACTGAGCATTTTTCATGATTCTGCATGCAAGTGTTGAGATTACAGAGCATTTCACCATTTTGTTATGGGAAATATATATGCATTCACAACGCGGATGGTTCAAAGCATGCTATGTGGTCCAATTGTCAGACACATGTTAGTTGAGAGTAACAACTTTGTGTTTGCGAGTGTATGGTAGAGGGAACATGGGCTTTGGTTTACGGCCGGTCTTAACAAATGGAGACCATTATTCATGATTACGTACGCTAACCAGCAACCTTTAGTTTTTTAGGCATGTACAACCCACAGACAGGGGGTCGTCTCTAAGAGACTAGAATCTGACATACAGACGATTAAAAAAACAGGTCGTACAACCCATAGACGGGGGGTCGTCTGCAAGCAGTTTAATGCATTGCATGAAGCCAAGATCAATCATGAATTTCAATTTGTATACCATTGTATTGCCGTTTGATGGAAGACGGTTCAAGCATAAATAAGACGAACATAATTACAATATTTTTAAAACCATCATAATAATAATTATTATATTATATATAATTGCAACATATTGTCTAATCTTCTTTGTTTCCATAGCGATGCCATATGTGCTCGATTAGATCCTTCTTGAGTTTCCTGTGTGTTGGCCGAGCTTTGATAGCGGAATTCCTGCGAAGCACCTCTGCGAAGCATGGATTAGGGTTGTCGCTTGTACGCACTTCAGGTGGGAGCACTATCATCGCACTCGGATTCTCATTCAAATCCAAAGCAACTCTAACTGATTCCTTCTCATCTTCCACTATCATATTGTGAAGGATAACACAAGCCTGCATTATGTTGATAACGTCCGCCTGCTTCCATAATTTTGCAGGTCGTCGAACAATATCAAATCGTGACTGCAATACGCCAAATGTGCACTCGACATCTTTCCTTGCCCCCTCTTGCATCAATGCAAATAATTTGTCTTCAGCCGACTGAGGGGCCATTACTGTCTTCACGAATACCGCCCATTCGGGATATATTTTATCGGCAAGATAGTAACCCATATCATACTGTGTTCCGTTTACAATATATTGTACCGTAGGAGCTTCCCCCTTTATAGCTTGAATGAACAGTGGAGACTTGTTTAGGACGTTAATATCATTTTGAGACCCGGCGGTACCAAAGAAAGCATGCCATATACGAAGATCATGGGATGCCACTGCTTCAAGGATCATAGTAGGAACGCCTTTGTCACCACGAGTGAACATACCTGCCCAACCTTTCGGGCAATTCTTCCATGCCCAATGCATACAATCGATGCTACCCAACATTCCAGGGAAACCACGAGCCTCGTTTTCTTGTAAGATTTTCTCCATTTCATCACTTGTTGGAGGACGTAGATATTCTTCACCAAAACATTCAATCACTCCTTCAGCAAATTTTCCCAAAATCTCCAAACAAGTGCTTGCAGCAATTTTCAATACTTCATCAAGTTGATCAGCCGAGGAGCCGTAAGCTAGCATCCTGATAGCCGCGGTACACTTTTGAAGGGGTGAAAGAGAATCCCTACCAGTTGCATCAACTCTTTGGGTAAAATAAGGAGACCACTCCCTAAGATTGTCCACGATGCGTAGGAACAACGGCCTAGTCATCCTAAATCTTCTACGGAACATCCCATCGGTGTAGATAGGATTTGCGGAAAAATAATTAGCAACAAGATCATCATGACCTTTTCTCGATTTCTTGGTATGTACCTCCTTGGTCCAATCTGTCGGCGACGACGGTGAGGTACAGTTGATGATCATCTGTCGATGTCGGCCTTCATTTCATCTCCAAGCTCCCTGATAAATTCTTCTACGATTTCATCCTCGGCTAGAAAATCTTCCACAGTGAACACCCCTTAAGGATCAAAGTCTTCAATTTCTTCTAGATCATCCAACACATCATCTTCCTCATCCTGCGGCTCCATACGATCTAACCAGATAGGTCTACAGTGGCTTGGAAGAAGGGGAGAACTGTACTGCGGCTGGGTGGAAGGGTACCATTTTATATTAACCCATCACGGCCACCATCGTGTTACTAACAGAAGGGGAGAAGTTCACTGAAAACATATTCACACTACCTAGTGTTGCAGTTCACACTCACTAGTGCTTCAGTTACGCATGGGAGACATGCAGTTCACACTCAGTAGTGCTTCAGTTTCCACATGGGAGACGGCAGTGGAATAAACAACATGTTCACACAGAAACTTAACTAGAAGCATTCAGAAACTTTCAGATAACTAGAAGCAGTGGAACAAATAGGCTACTCATTTCAGAACATAGAAGCATTCAGGTAACTGAGAAACACTTCACTAGTAGCATTCAGGTAACTAGAAGCATGTTCAGAAACTAGTAGCTACTCATCATAGCATCAGGTAGACAACTCATCACAGCATCAGGTAGATAACATTCAGATAACCAGAAAAATGCCATCCTCTGCACAGGGAAAAAATTTCTGAACTTAACAAAAATGCTGTCTTCAGGGAAAAAATTGTAAATTTCAGGGGAAAACATGCTGTCTTCAGAACATACCTATTTAGATAGCTTCACATTCCTTTTCCTATGAGATGGGGTCGTCCTGTTGCACTGTTCAACAACATCGCCCCAGTATTGGTTACCACCCCTATCGGCGCCACAACAAGAGTCTGTTGAATTTTCTATCCAAGAGCTCATCAACCTAACATCCTCTTCCTCAGTCCACATGATCCGCTTCTCAGTCCTGGCAATTTCACCATCACTGTCAACTAGTTCAGGCTCCTGCTCAGATAATATCTCTACTTCTGCCGGTGAAATTCCTTCATGGTTGTGAACAGGTGTACCAACCAAATGAAAATTGTGTGGCTGATTTCCAAAGTAGCTCATAAACCCACGAGGTGGACGTGGGTCTTTATCCCTGCAGGAAAAATAGATATGTTAAACAACAGGTTATCACCATTTTCACAATTGATGCAACTAAAGGATGCAAAGGATAAATATTAACCAATAATGCAGCAAAGGATAAATATTAACCAGCAGAACTAAAATGACAAACAACAAAGCAAGAAGGGTGATTTTCTAGATAATTCATCACTGAATAACCTGTTGCACATTTCATCAGACATCAAGTTCTGTGATCAAGGAACAATTCTACTAAACACATTTCATCAGACATCAAGTTCTGTGATCAAGGAACAATTCTACTAATCCAAACAGCATAACAAGCTTCAATTTACAAGATCAAGTGATTACCAAGATGGATCCCAAGCTGCTGAACGCACAAACGAAGGAGAAACCGGATCAACGCCGGCCGAATCCCACCAAGCAGTAGATGGTGAAAGGGGGGAATGGAAACCCACTGTTCGATGATGGAGCCGTCGCTGTGCCGGGGAAGGCACCTCCACCAGATCTATCAATGGAGGATGGAGGCGTCGCCGTGCCGTTGCCGAGGTTGCGGGTCGCCGCCGTCGAGACAGTTCCGCGACCGAAGGTGTGCGCCGGGAACGACGACACCGCCGCCGCCGCCACCGACAACGCAGCAGCCGGGGCGCCCTTGCTCTTCTTGTTTGCAGCAGCTAGCTTGCTCTTCCTAGCCGAGGCGCTCAACATCGCGGCCGCCAAAGTTTGGGGTGCCTGACGAGGAAGAAGAATGGAGCTGTGTCGCCTTCACCGGTGATATAGGGAGACGAAATTGGCGGGATTGCTCCCTCCCGCGCGCGCCCAAACATCAACTGCGCGCGCGAGCGCCCGGGATCCGTGCACCGTCGAGACGAGGAGACGGCCCGTACAGCGCTGCTCGAGTCGTCTCCTCTGCATCGGAGCACGGGACGAAGCCGTCGCTTCGCGAGACGACGGAAGAGGTGTCTTCAGGCTGAGACAGGGTTTTTTTTTGAAAAAATAGCTACGAAGGGACGGGGTCAAGAGACCGGTTGTACTTGCCCTTAACACCAAAAAATTAAATCAGAATTTAATTTGAAAAATTAAAATATAGGGCTGTCCGAGATTTTGAGAAATATTGGTATCTGGCTGAATTTTCTGAAATTGTTCAAATAAAATTTTGAGTGCCATCATTAACCGGTGCATTTTTGTTAGTACACACCGGTGAACCTTGTCAGTGGTCTTTTTTTTGGAGAACAACAAAAAAAATTATCTTTATATTGTAATTAGTCTTCCTCTTTCTTGAATTAGCATCACGATTAATTATTCTTGTCTAGACACCAGTAATCCTTACTGATACGATCTTCCCTCCAAATGCTGTGGACCAGAGTTTAATCACAAAAAATTTGCTGAACCATAGAACATCCTCCCTTTTATATACATCGATAAATATCAAGAACTTCAAAAGATTGACACACCTCTTACCGGCTCTTTCTTTCAGCGAATTAGTTTTTTAATTTCACTTAAATCAGAGTTGATTGGGGGAATAACCTAGAATACGCCACATGTAGTACAAGCATATGATCGGGCAGAATGGGGATAAAGATTCCGATCATCTCACATCAGAAAGGAGCTGACCTAAATGCTTTTACTGCAAGGCATTTGTGTGCTGCCTTTGCTTGGAGAATTAGTTGGTTGGCCTGCTACACTACTACAGAAACACCCTTCCTTACCCTCATATATATGACTGCCAATTCGGATATAATTGGTAGTGATAGTGTATTATTATCGATTCTTGTTAAGAACCGATACTAAAATTCCATCTAAAAAAGAACTGCAGTGAAAATAATTATCACAGCCGGTTCCAATATCAAAAACCGGCATTAATGGGAAATTTTATAGTGCACCCAAATCAATAGGAGGCATTAATCTTTCTTGATCTAGTGCCTAGTATTTTATATTACCTCTTAATAGGTAAGAGGTCACCAATGACTATATAAGGATAATATCGACTTTTCACTTCATATAATTAAGGAAGAAAATAATATTACCATTAAAGCACATGATAAATAAAGAAAATTATGATGATGGTAATTATTGTTAGCTGTACATGCCAAGTTTGGTTATAATTTCTTATGCATGCACAAACGTGAGCTATATTACTCTCTTTTTTTGAGACTCCATTTTCCTTCAACATGTTGTGCAAATTACAAATTACGATGTGGGATTATCACATAGGAAATTGAAATAACGAACTTTCAGTGTTAAGGCAAGTTAGATATAAATTTACACATTATTTCTGACAATACATATAGCATGCTTAATTTGTTTTTAAGTACTATGCTGCAGATTTTCAAAAACAGAATCACGCCCCATGTATATATCTAACTTAGATAATCCAGAGAATAAATTCATCACTCAACATGTAAATGCATGATTGGTGTAATTAATTGCTCATGTATTACTATTATAAAGAGAATTAAATTCCTTTAAAATGTTCTCTTTTATAAATAGCTGGTAACTTACCATACTAGTTAGATACTCCTGTGGCCAAACCTTCACTTGATCAATGGATGGTTGAGAGTTAATACCCATCTTACCTTGTATGAGGTAAGAGGAGTACCATAGAACAACCTAGCACTAATACAATTGCTACCGGTTCTTGATATGAACCTGCAATGCAAATAAATTTTATCACTATCGGTTTTTGTTATGAACCAAGTGATAATAGTATATACCCATCCTCGGAAATTCATAATTTTTTCATATAGAATTGGATGGAGACAAAATTTATATAAAATTTGTAAATGACAATATTGTCATTTGAAGTCATCAAAATGCACAATTATTATCCAAATATTTGGGCAGAAAAAGTCAAAAGAAAAATTGTGAGGTGAGATAATAAGGAATCTTCACGTGAGAGATGAGGTCACGGATTCGACTCCCACAAACTATGCATGCTCATAATTTGCTATATTTGCATGTTCGACTCCCACAAAAACCACGGGGTTGCCACAAAACCAAACTCACGGTGGTCTCGTCGAGTGCCAAAAAAAAAAGTCCTAAAAACATCGAATTTGAGACAGACTATCAGTGTCATTTTGTAATACAAATCGGCAGTGATACTATTATTATCGGTTGATAATGTCACTGCCGACTAATCATTGCCGATTCCAAAACCGATAGTGATGCTAGTTTGGAACCACCTTCTGTAGTAGTGTTATTTGTTGGTAGTCTCCATCACTTCCATAGGAGGGATCCAAGCGTCCAATCGGAGATAAATCCTTGTTGTGGTTCGAATGGCGGTGGTGGAACAGGAACATGCCGTTGTTGAGCTATGCACAGGACTCTGTCTCAATTAGTTCATGCATCATAGTTGTGTGCACACTACTACGGGATAGCCCATCACTGTCGGCTGGTAAACCAGCTATAGTGCTGGTTTTCCAGCCGGCAATACGTAATGGGCAGTGAAGCCTAGGATTTCATCACTGATGGTGTTTTTGGACTAGCAGTGAAGCCTTTTTCCAGCAAAAAAAAGAAAAAGAAAAGAAAATAAATCCATCCTCTGTGCCACCACCGGACCTCGCCATGCTTGCTGCCACCGACCCTCGTCATATTGCTCACAAACAATCACAGAACATTTACAAATTCACAGAACATTCACAAAAATCACTGAAAATCACAAATTACAGAACAATCACAATCACAAATATTCTCACCCACACTCATTTGGTAATCACAAACATTCACAAAATCAAGAAAAACAATCACAGCTGCTCGGTCGCCCACTGTCATCTGCTGTAGCTGCTTGTTGTGTAGCCGCCAGAACTGGCCAATGATGAACTTGAGCTCCTCGAAACGTAGCGCGAAGGCCTCAACATTGGAGATGGTCCTGACAGTGCGTGTGGAGAGCGGGAAGTTGGCGCTGGCCTTGGGGTCGAGCGCCCACGTGAGCAACTCCTTGCCGCAGAAGTCCCCTTCCTTGAGTAGGCCATAGTTGTAGAACCCCATGCGGCCACCGTTGGTGGCGGAGCTCTCGAGGCGACCCCAGATGATGAGGAGCATCTCGTCGATGGGGTCCCCCTCACGGACAATGTAGGTGAACTCCGTGCAAAGGCTGGGCTTGAGGCGCTCGCAAATGGCGTCGAGGCTGATGTACTCCTTGGATTGGATTGCGAGGTCAGTGGGGAGGAGCCAGTGGGAGAGGATAAGGGGGGGGGGAGAGAGAGAGAGAGAGAGAGAGAGAGATAGCCAGATGTGACTGGTGGGGAGGATAAGGCAGCCAGATGTGAGAGATAAGAGAGAGAGGGGGGCTGGATGTGAGCTTTTGCGAGCAAAAGTCGATTGGAATAGAAATTCGGGTCCGGCCACCCCTTCACTGCCGGTTGGTACTATAAACCAGCAGTGAAGGGCATCTCTGCCGGCTCAATTTATCAGCCGGCAGTGATTCCCCTTGTTACTGTTCCATATTAGCTGATTTTTCTCGCGAGGCGTTTGGACCGGTAGTAAAGCAGCATCATTGTCAGCTCATTAGGAACCGGTAGTGATGGGCCGGCGTATATGGCCGGTTTTGTAGTAGTGGCAGCTGATTTAGAGAAAATTGCGTGATCGACTACCTGACAGGGCTCAACTCAATCGATCCCCCACTTTACTTCTTTCTCCATTGTGTTCCCTAATTTTTCATGAAATTGAGGGCACTTCATCAACTGTTTAAGGCCCTGTATGATTTTGCATTCCAGACATTACTTGTATATCTCTGTAGTATATTGTGCAGCATTTTCATATGCAGTAATGAACACTAGCACAAGACAACCTTTTCTCTGGGCTGAGAAAAACAGGATAGGCCCCACATGGTATTTTTTTTTATCATTACATTGCCCTTAGCTAATACTACCTCCGTTCTCTTTTACTTGTTGTTTATGACATCGATATAGTCTCCAACAAGCACGTTTAACCATTACTTTTGACAACTGTCTCTTGGTAAAATTTGATAAAAATTAGATGATGTTAAAGTATTTTTCATAACAAATTCACTACTATCATTTTCATATGCCAAATTCTAATAGTTTTGTGTATATTAATAGTTAGAGTTTCTAAAATTTGACTGCATGTATTGACGACATCTATTTGAGAACGGATGTAGTAGTGTGGTTGATCTTGTGTGGCATATCTGTTGCTCGTATGCATTCCCTTGTACGGGTACAGATGTTCACCAGTGAACATGACTCATAGTTATATTAATTGTTGGTGGCTCCCTTCCTTACATAGTTTAAGGTAGATCCCACTCAGCTATAGTTGTTTTATAGGGCGACATAACTAGCAGTACTTGCATAGCTAGTAAGATCCGCTCATGGCCTGAGAACGCTATAGTTTGTTCTGTTCCTCGCAAGGACATATGTTGATCCCTAGCTAGCTTCTCACCTTTGGCGACAGCTCTCTGCCTACTGGGACATGAAGTGTTGATTCATGAGCTCAACGAGCAATCAAATTGAGAGAGCGCGGATGCAAAATTTATGCAGGAGCCTGTTCGAGTCATGGCATCCGTGACAGGTTTGATTCCATTTTGGCCAATGAACACATCGCCGGCAGTAGATCGCACTCTTGAAATGACTGCCGTGACAAAGTTGCCAGTGCAGCAGCTAGTACGTAGGTTGGTATCTGAGACCGATTATTAACGCTCACGTTGCACACTGTTACTGGATCGAGCTGCAACGTGATCTAGCTTATCGATATGTAGTCCGGAGTACTGCAAGCAGCGTCGTTGTAGGTGGCTGACGTGGGTCCTACACATTTACTATGACTGTAGCACGTCAATTGTGCAGGGAAAAAAGTAAGCTGCATGCATGCGTCAGATGTTTGTGGACAAACGTTTCAGTTCTGCAAAACACATGCAGGCTCCGGCTAAAGCGCACGACACTAAGAACGTGCGAGACTAGACCCTTCCGTAGCATTCTTGAAATAGAGATTGTTCAAGGATGTGTGGTCCTTTTTTACATTCGATCACCATTATATAAAAAACAATAATAATAATAAAGTCGTTATAAAGTTTTCCAGTAATGTAGTATATACTTATTTTCAAAAGCACCACCCTTTTAAAGTATTTTCGCGAGTATATACTACACAAGTAATGGTTGAAAATGTGTATTGAAAACCATACGAGCGCCCTAAGGGACAAGTAAAACATAAGGAAACAGTAGAATCTGCGTAACTAGATGGCATCTTCCCGTTTCAACACTTTGGCCCGTTTGGTATGGAATCTAGATTTATTTTCTTTGCCTGTTTGGTATGGATTCTAGATTTATTTTATTTGCAGAAATCAGAGAAACTCTGCCAAATAGGTAGTTTGATTCCTGATTTTCTCGTGAAGCCACGAGAAATGTTTCTGTTTTTTACTAGCAGCATAGTCACTTAAAATATGGTTTCTCATCAAAATCAACTTTCTCCCTCACATACACTCTTTTAGGAATCAAATTCACTAAATTATTCAAACGATTGCATAAAGTGATTCTAATTCTCCAGATAAATATTTCTCGAGAGAAATCAAATCAGAAACGTTCTTCGGAGAATTCGGAATCATGCCAAACACATCCATTGTCCATGTGCATGTACTGCACTTTCAGAAGAGGGAGTAAAAATCATCTCGAGATGCCGCGCGCGGCACAACCCGGCCGGCCTTGCCTGATCGGAGCTAGCCCTTTCCGCTGCAAGCAAAAGCTCTACCAATTATTGTGGTACACGTGCGGAGCCCCGTTGGCCACAGAGCATAACGGCTATGTCCACCCTAATAATATACGGCGATGGGAGCTTCGAGACGGTGAGCGCCGCCCGGTCCCTGCTGCCGGTCGGAAGACGCGTCCACGGGCGACGGCCGCATTCGCTACGGGACGACGCATGCATACGCTATTTTGTTTGGTTGCTAAGCCATAACATAAGCCATAACATGCGCTACGAGACGTCGTTGCTATACCCACCGGGAGGTGCGGTGGGGCGCGCCGCGCGCATCTGAGTCAGGAATCATATCTCTATGCGCTACATATGTGTAGGTGCACGCGCTTAACAGTGAGCATTTTTGTTCTTTAACTTACATAGTTTTTTATTAATAAATTCTGTTCTTTTTTACCACAGTAAAACATATAGGTTTACATGTGTCGTTCGACCTTCTTCAGATATGACAACAAATGAAGCACAATGTGCAAATCTCATTAAATACGATGAGCTATTTAGCTTACCTAGAATTAATATCCAAGAGCAAGTAATTTTAAATTTTGATTTAATTTTCAAATAACACTTGTGTCATCTTATATTCTTAATTATGAGAAAGATCTGTGACTTCCCTTACAAGTTTGTCTGAATAAGTAAACTCCGGCAAATAAGCAACTTGGCCAAGTTCCTCCGTTGGTTGCCACAGACCTAACAAACGGAAACGTGCGCGAAGGACGTCCACTGGCTGCATTCTACAACAGTAACCTGATCTCGGGGAACAATGCAACACCTGTTAGCCTAAAGCTGTATTTAACCCTCTCCTAGTACCATGATTCCTGTTGCAAATGAAGCGCTCTCTCTCACACACAAACACACATTCTCTCACATAGACCGCTAGCTAGCAACTGTAATGGAGCAGGAGCTCAACATTGAACTCACCCTCCTCCACCGCTCGGTCTCGCCGGAGCCGCCCGGCTTCTTCGTCTGCATTTACTGCAACCGCAAGTTCCACAGCTCGCAGGCACTCGGCGGCCACCAGAACGCGCACAAGTACGAGCGCAGCCTGGCCAAGCGCCGACGGGAGATCGCCGCAGCCATGCGCGCGCATGGGGCGGCCGCCACAGGCACCGGGGACGCTGCCGCAAGGCCCGGGGCCGCCGGAGTCGTCGTTGCTGCAGATAAGAGGGCGAGGCAGGACGAGCGGCAAGAAGCTGCTGTACCACCGGCGCCTGACTTGAGGATCAACAAGGAGAGGCCGTCGGAGTATGGCTACGGCGTCGAGCGCGCCGACGAGCTGGACCTGTCCCTCAGGCTTTGATTGGTTCCTCTTCCTTCTGCTCCTTTAATTCGCTCGTGTTTGCTTAGATAATTCGATCGGTATGATGAGTGCAAGTGTGCTATTTCGTGATACCTGCTTCGGTGTTGGATCCATCAGTTCCTCATGTTGTTCGTCTGATGGAATTTCTTGGCAATAACTGTTGTCGATCCATCCTGCTATCCAAAGGACGTGGTATTTGGTGTGTTCCTCAGTCGTTTCCTCTCTGTTCTCAATATAGCATGCATCTATTATTGAAACATTACTTTGTTGGGAGCTTCTTCAAGTGATTCAAAATTGTGCATATGCCATGTGAAATTTCGCTCGATTTATGAACAAATAGTAATTCTTCAACTCCTTGATCTACCGACTATGCTTGATATCTCGCATGTCCCAGAATATTCCGATTCCAGTATCTCTTTGTGTAAAGGGAAAAATGCAAAAGCCCCCCCCCCCCCCAAGTCACTTGGATTTTGATTTTCCCCCAAAAATTATTTTATTGCAAAAAAACTCCGAAAGGTTTGGTTTGGTTGCAAAAACATCCCCAAAAATTCAAAAAAACTAAAAAATTACAAACAATTCTAAAAAAAAACTAGAGACAATTCTAAGACCTTTTGTGAAATTTGTTTTAAAAAATAATATCCTTTGCATCATATTTCATGGAGAGTAAGTTTGAAAAAAAAGAAAAACGTGCAGCTCATTTATTAATTCGAGTTAAATGCATAGTTAATTATCATTAATCCAAAAATCATGAAACAAATCTTTTTAGTCTTCACATGATCCTCTATCTTCTAAAAATACATGAAATCTTCAAATAGTTATTGTAATGTGCAGGATTGAGTAAATGTGTTGCAGATAGATTAATTCATAACTAATCAATAACACTCCCAAAATTAGTAAAACCACTTTTATTAGTTTTGTAGGGGAAAGTCAAAATCCAAGTGACTTTTAGGGGGTTTTTTGCATTTTCCCTTGTGTAAACTAGACCGATCGGGCCGCTATGCTACGCCAACTCATATTTTGTATGAAAAATAATTGTTGAGACTGAGGTACAAATGCATATTGGAAGGTAATATTCCTGAAATTGTGCTACTTAGGTTATATCTGATTTAGATAAAGTTCTGGTAGCAGCAAGTTTGAGATTACACATAGGTAGAATATAAGTTTGATTACACACAATGAGTAGTATTCTGATTAAAAAAAGGACAACAACTATGTTGCAGTTGTTTAAAGTTTTTCTCTGATGATTGGTAGGATTCAGTCTCTCAGGAGCCTTCTTTTCACGGTACTTTTTTCTTTGTGAGTAACAGATGCACTGTATAAGAAAAAAAAGGAATAAATAATGAGAATATTATTAAATATATATGGAGGTATTACGTGTAAAATTTGTTTAGAGTTTATGGTTACTTTGGTGTGGTTTTAGAATCTGATGAAACTTGATATTCTGGATGACCTGCTCGCTTGATTGGTGCACTTGTGTTTGTTGGAGACTTGTAATTGAGAAAAAACATAGAGAGGGATATTGGTGTTTATTATATTATCAAGAATCTATGTTAATGTCTGTGCTGTTAGGGAAGGAACTTACTGGTGCCATTGTTGCGAAACGTCCAGTGAAGGCAAAGGTGTTTTGGCATTGTTTTCTTTCTCTGTAGTCTTCTGTAGTACAATGATTGTATTAATAATTTTGGCTTTTATCATACTTGAAGTTTGGTATCTTTTGAGATGAAGATATGCCGTTACAGAATAAGTTATGGAATATTTCTTATGCAAATATGTTTACTTTTAATCTAGTTGTAAATATTATGTTAAAAAAGTAGGAACATAGTGATAAAGGAGTTAGTTTTTATAAAGAAGATAAAAATAAATCTCTGCAGTTAGTTTTGTGTTTAGATGGTAATGCATAGCAAAAGAGTAGTCTAGCTATTTCATCAGAAGGTGAAGGTGGTAAATTTGTTGTGATATCTTGGATAGGAGTGCTTTGATGCTCATGTGGATCTGTATAATTGAATATCTCATTAGTGAATTCTATTGTTTTTAAAACCTAAGCTAGTGAATTCTGTAGTTTGGTGATAAAGAACGTCTACGTGGATGTCGTCGTGTTCAAGATCGACCAACGTATGACATGTTTGCAACTAACAGATGTAAGAAAGATTTGCATGTCATGTACACTTTAGTTTGATGAATTGTGATAACAACCTAGAACTTTGACTGAAATTGTCTGTTCATGTCACATAAGAGCAGAAGGAAAACACAGGAGAGGGGAAAAACAACATTAGGAAAAAATATTGATGGGAAATAGTTATGTTTAAAAGAATGGTAATTATAAACAGCGTGAGCTGAGAATATATATACTTACAGTTTCTTCAGTCATTGTGAATATTTGGTGTTATCAGAGCAAGTTCTTCGCCACTTGTTGCTGGTAATAGTGCCAGAAAATTGTAAGGCCATCTCCAACAACTACCTCAAATTTTTATCCTCAAAAATACTATTACAGCATCCATATCACTATTACAACACCCCTTATTTTTTCATCTCCAACAGCTACCCTATTTCTTACTTTCTACTACTCTTTTCCTCCCTCCGGACCCACTGTCACCCTCTCGTGAACATCACTACTACAGTAACCCGACTTTTCCTCTGCTACAGTACACCCGCGAATCCTCCAGAACCACTATTCACAGTACCACTACAGTGATGCAGTGTTCCTGCTGCTACAGTACCCCCCAATTTGCAGGAGTGTTCTCTCCATAACACTGTAGCAGCACTGTAACACTGGATAGAGGATCTGCTGGAGATGATTTCTAGGGTTACAGTAGACTGCAAAAAAGTACTGTAGCTGTAAATTTGAAGACTCCGTTGGAATTTGGCCTAAATTAGCATGGAATTGCAGTGTGTATTATATACGTAACTATAAACATAATAAGTATATATTAAAAAAAATGAATAAACTGTATAACAGCATGAGCCAAGAATATATACTTACAATTTCTTCAGTTGTTGTGAATATTTGGTGTTTTCAGATAAAGCCCTTGTCCACTTGTGGCTGGTAATGGTGCTGAAAATTGCATAATAGTATGGAATTGCAATGTGTATTATATACGTGACTATAAGCGTAATAGGTATTAGACAAAGGAAGTATATTAAAAAATGCGTAAATTATATCGTTTATCAGGGAGACACGGTAGGAGGGTAAATTTCGAAAATACTAAAAAACAGATTAAAGAACTCAAAAAACATCAATGAATGGATTGAGTACAGTAGATGGAGTACTTGTTATGTAAGGGTCCAAGCGATGCGGCAGCATTTCCAAGTGGTCAAGTTGGGGAGATTCAATTCAAGGTAGGGGAAACAGATACCGGGAAAATCACGCTTTCCGCAATAAACAAAGCTGAAAAGTATAAAGGAAAAGGAGGGAAAATGTGACCGGACCCTAGCCTAAATTGGTAGTGCCATAGATGGATTCAGTGAGAGGTGAGGTGATTATAGCGCACGTCCAGGCCAACACAGCAAATGCACCGGTGCATTAATCTTCACCGTATCTGGATTCATGAGCCCTCATGTGGATGGAGTGGGTGTATCATTTGGGGATTTACCTGAGGTAGTCCACCAACGGGGGTACACTGTTGATGACCTAGGATGCCAGTGGTTGTGATGGTGTTGGCGAAGGCAACGATGATGCGGGGCCGGATGCAAAAAATGATGGAGAGAACCTTAAGTGGTAGCCATGTCAGTGATCAAAGAGAGTTACCCAAGGCCGCGAATGAAGTACGAAGAATCAGGGGGGTGGCTTAATCTTACCGAGTTTCAGATCAGCATCGTCGAATGTGGAGTGAATATTTTAATTGAAGCCATCTTCCTCGATATGATGCTATGATATAAGTAAAGGAAAAATTATCCACTACAAATTTTTGCAGTTTCATAGAAAATCACTTCAGTAAAAACCAAGCAGGTTCTTTACAGATGCTGTGCTATAAATACATGTACATATACGTGGGAAAATGTTGCCATATCTAAATAATATGAACATACGGGAAGACAACAATAATTTTTAGATTGGAATGTTCTGAAGTGTGCCTTGTACACGTAATGAGGATCATGTATTAACTATTAAAAATAAGGAAGCCTAAGCTTTCGTCAGTGTTGGTAAACATTAACTCAAGAATGTTCCTTTTCAAAAAATGATTCAACATAACTTTATCAGGGTTGACAGTGGCACTCTAGGAGAAAATATGTGAATGATAAAACACAATATTAAAAATCTGGGAGCAGCTATTAATGATTCAAGTAGGTCAGATGGAACACCTGATATCTAAGGGATAGAGCAACACAGCAGTTTTTTTTTTTCCTTTTTGGTTAATTCGGTTGGAGAAGTTTGGCCAGATTCACGGTAGGGAATATAGGAATCCGCTCTTTGGTTTCTGGATAAGACAAAGCTGGCAAAATTAAAAAGGGAAAAATGAGAGCAAGAGTGACCAAATCCAAGGCTAAAGGCAGCAGCGCCAACACTGCAGCGCAGGCCTTGGCAGAACAGCTTGACCTGCGCAGGCATCTCTGACGTGCTCCTCAGACCGGTGAGTTCCCGTGCTGATGGCGCATGATGGAGGAGTTCTTGGGGATGGGAGGTGGCCTTGCGGGGTTGTTCTCGGGAGGAAGAATCAAAGAGAGGTGGGGTGTTGTAGCTTTGGCGTAGGGTTTGCACCTGAGATTCCGAGGAAGAGAGCACTAGGAGAGAGAGGAGGGGGACGGGGGACGGGGGAAGGACGCGGATGGGAGCATAGAGGGGGAGTCCTACCCAGATTCAGTCGATGCAGGACAGCTGCTTTGTCAGGTGGCTTGGCGGGGCGGATGGGTGGGGCTCGTTGGGAGAGGTGGAGTTTGGAGAGGGCAGCGACGTGGGAAGAGTCAGGGGTCCAGTGGTTCACCGGTTGCGGCGGAGAGGAGGGAGGATGGGGTGCAGGGGTGTACGGGGAGAAGGGGAGAAGAGTGTGGAAGCCGGGAGGGGGGGGGGGAGTGTATGTGGCCAGTGGGTTTTCGTGGATTTTGTCGCTGGTGAAGGTTCAGGGGGACACACTACTACAGAACACCACATATGTAGCGCCCTATCAATGCCGGTTTAATAGTAATCAGCACTAAAAACGTATCAATGTAGGTTCTTAAACTCCCGTGCGCAAACAACAAATAGGGAGATAAGAACCGGCACTGATAGCCACTATCAGTGTCGATCCTTGGCTTGATTAGTGCCAGTTCCAGCCACGAACCGACACTGATAATGACTATATCAGTGCCGGTTCTAGACACGAACCGGCACTGATACATCAGTACCGGTTCTAACCACGAACCGGCACTGATACTAAGTATCAGTACCGGTTCTAGTTACGAACCGACACTAATGATTGCTACTGTCACAGCTCATATTAAAAAATTCATAACTTTTTCACACAAAGTCGGATGGGCAAAAACTTTATATGAAAATTATAGCTCTCGATGAGATCTACAACTTTATAGTTGATTTTTTTTAATTTGAGGTCATTTAAATGCCCAAATAATTATAATAAATTTGTAGCAGTGGTTGCTGACAACTCACATTATAAAATTCATAACTTTCTCACACGAAGTCGGATTGGGAAAAACCTTTTATGAAAATTGTAGCTCTCGACGAGATCTACAACTTTATAGTTGATCTCTTTTTTATTTGGGATCATTTAGATATCCAAGTAGCCATTCAAACATTCGGTCAGAAGATGTCAAAAGGATTTATTTGCTACTATACTCACTAACGGACGAAAGCTGAGATGGTTAGAGGGGTCATGTGTGCGTATAGGCTATGAGGTCTTGAGTTTGAGTCTTGGTTGCCGCATGCGAGCGAATATCACGTGACTTTGCGAATATTGGACGCGGTCGGGTGGGCAGCCTCTAGTCGTGAAAAAAATTTAAAACTTTTTTCGTCCCGAAAAACATTGAATAGAGATCAACTATCAGTGCCAGTTGGTAGCACTAACCAGCACTGATAGTGATTTTCAATGTCGGTTCTATACCCGGCACTAATAATAAGTGACTATCAGTGCTGAGTAATCAATATCGGTTCAAAACACGTCACTGATGGTGATTTTGAACCGGCACTGATGAGGTGTTTTGGTGTAGTGACACGTGGAGGGAATTGACACCGGCGTTCGGATCCAACGGCTGGTAGCATGTGAACAGTAGCTACAGTGCCAGGGCATGGGAAGCCGCCGATTCTTGGCTCGATAATATATGTTATAGACTAGAATGGTGGCCCATGCACTATACTATGGGTATATATTCTACAGTATGTTTGTACTAATTTGAAAAAAATGAGGTTGCGAGGATTTTTTGGGCCGGAGATTGGAGTTTTCAGAGGGAGACATTGGATTTCTCTGTTCTCACGTTTATGAGGAAATAAATGAGCAAGGTACAAAGGGAAAAATTACATGCAGAGGTAATTGAATAGTAGCACATCATACATGTACGTGGTACAAAATTATTTTGCAAAAAACAGGTAAGAAGTACTAATTTGAAAAAAATGAGGTCGCGAGGAATTTTTTAGACCGACGACTGGAGTTTTCGCAAGGAGACATTGGATCTCTCTGGTCCCATGTGTACGAGGGAATAAATGAACGAGATATTTTGTTATTATTATTTTTATAATGAAATAAATATATTATTTATTATTTATTAAATATCTGGGAGCATTAGGCACAATGCTACACAATGATGGCACAGTAATACACACTTATGCTACAGTGCAAATCATGCGGCCCTGAGAGCTCGCCGATCCCTGCCCCTTTAGGATATAGGATATATGAGGACGGTTAAGCCCGTCTAGCTCAATTGATAAATATAAGGATTATATTTCATGTAAATTTAATGACCCTTTTCATTTGATACTCCTACATATTTAATCTATATATCTCATGCATATTCTGAAAAGCAACTATAAGAGGGTGTCTAAGTCTCATTTCCTTTCATACCTTAGTGTAAATTGTCTCACTAATAACCTAATGCCAACTATTTTCAAAAGAATATTTACAAAACAACATGGTTCCGCATAAAGAGCTGACCTTTACACGAATTGGTCCACGTACTGGACACATATATGTCCAAGTCAAGTAGACTTGGTTTCATGGGAGTATGTGGATATACTGGGATATACTGACTTAATCCAAACGAAGAGCTCTGCTAGAAATCAACAAACTTAAAACAAAGTAGATCAACAAACTTAAAACAAAGTAGATCAACAAACTTAAAACAAAGTAGATCAACAAACTTAAAACAAAGTAGATCGATCAAATCACATGGAAACAAATCTACAGACTTAAAACAAAGTAGATCAAACTTAAGGCAAAGTAAATCAACAAACTTAAAACAAAGTAGTTCAAATGGAAACAAATACGCTATTTTGCAATGATCTGTCATATATCAATAAGCTCCGAGATAGACCCTGGCTCTCATAACTTGTTCATAACTTAAATCATATATCAACAAGCTGTTGCCAATAAACGTACCGAGACTAAATAAGAAAGAGGACACAAAATAAACAATTTGAACTTTGTCTTGTAAGTGACTTAGATTCTTTTACAAGTCCATTTGCGATGTCAATCATTAGCGACTATATGGAGTCTGTCATCTACTTATTACATATATAATACATAGATTAGATTAGATTTTGATAATATAGTGCAAATGTCAGTATGAGAAAAGAGACAAGAATAAGCTAGCTAGCTAGGAAAAACTGCAATAACAATAATGGATTAATCTTGCTCTCCACGATTTTCCTCATCCATATCTTACCATGGTCAAATTAATGCATGCATAGCCGTACAATGTCAACATTCTCTAGATGCTACCTATCTGACTAGCTTGTACTCGGACCTAGGTGAAAGGACATCTACATCTGGATCTGTCTAGCTACCTGATCAGTCCAAATTGCGGAATTGGTGTGTGGCTAAGGAGAAAGAGAAGAATGGTAATTTCTGAACCAAATAACCTTTCCTGGAGTTACAAAAGAAATCATCAATGTTAGGGTTGTACGGACATCAAGAGAGAAAGGGATGCACAAGTTCCCTGGCCTGTGCACCAGCGCTACCATATCCATTTGGAGCTCAAAATACTTGTCCAGGAGATATTTATAACCAAGCAATGGGTATGTGATTGGATAAAGGTCTAGACTATATCCTCACAAAAGGTACACTTTTTTTTAAGTAAAATAGGGTTCAACATTTGGAACGGCCTACTCTACTATATATGAAAGGTAGCTCATTTTTTAGATAAAGGAATAGTTTTTATTCCGACCTCTGCATAAAGTTATGCACGCAGTCGTATGAAAGTTAGCTCATGGTCAATTGAAACAATTAATTTCAGGCTTTATTCGAAGGACAACTGTCCCTAAAAATTCAAGGCACAATAATTTTGCTGGAATGAGATCTAGAAAACAAAACTTGCCGAGATCGAGCTAATGTTAACCCCCCCCCCCCTCCCAAACAGCTTTTCTAAACAAAGGCTATTAATTTGGATTTGGTTACTAGTTTAGTAAAAACTTAGATATATGAATTTTCGTATTCCATCTCCAAGAATGAGGATCTTGGAATTGATGTGGATTTGCAGATACCTTCTCAGTAGATTGACGAACTAATTAATAATTAACAGAATGACGATCTTGGAATTGATGCGTCAATGCACAGATCAGCTCTTGGTAAAGACAAGCTGGAGATCAAGCTAGAAAACATGTACGTCATGTAGGTCACTAAAATTTTCAATGTAGATAAAATGAACTAAATTAACAATTAAAAGAATGCATATATATACATCATCTAGTCTGTTAATACATAACCATTTTCTTCAAAATAAATCCTTTTGGATCACATTGTTAGATACACATGGATATTAGAGCACTGCAAAATATTTGATGTAATCTCTGTATATGAAAAACCTAGATACTGCCAGGAGGGATTTTTGGTTATTTGTCAACGTAATCAATTTGACATACATAGTTTAGCTCTTGGCCTGATAACCAGTAAATCTTGTAAAAAAAGAAGACGATCTCGAAGGCTAAAGGATGGATCAACTTCAGAAAGTGGCTAGAGTCCTAGGAGAGTGGCATTTAACAGACTACAAGGAGGGTCGGGCTGTCCTCGATCTAGCAACTAGAAGACACGGAAGTAGTTTCAGAGGGTTTTTGCTGAATTCATCAAGATAGGTATTGGCAAAAAGTCTGTGATAAGTTTTGATTTCCTGTACCAGGGAGTCTCTAGTTAGATGTTTATATGGCTTTTGTACTGCTTTTATTTTGTACGTAGAACACTATGTTTGAGGTTTCAGAAAATGAAATCGGTGAGCATGTACTATTCCCACCCTATAGAGCACACTCCAGAAAATGTCACACATCCAGTAAGTGTTGTTTCTGCTTTCAGTAACTAACAGAAAGTGAAAGTTTAACAATCAACATGCTTCGATCAAATGAAAATATCATCGATAGGTCGACTTCAGTCCTTATAATTAGTACTGCAAGAGTCTACTAGGGCAGAAGATATTGTCTCCCGCGATGCAAACTTAGGCCCGTGACGGAACCAGAGCTTGTGTCAGTGAAGCGTGCTGCTGTGACAGTCCGTACTAGCTCAAATGTAGCAATCAAATTAAGGGACCTGAATAGACAACCCAACGATTTTGCCCCTTAAAATGGAGAAGGCTTTTAGTTGGTAAAGCGGCGTACATCGCGATGGTCCAAATGAAGAGGATTTTACCATCATTCACACCTCACTGGATCCGCACAATTAAGCTACCAATATTAGTGCATCTCAGAAGTTCAAATCATCTTGTTTGGCAGCTTGCTCATTGATATATACCTCCATCGTTGAAGTTGAAGACACCATGCATATGCAGAAGCAAATAAGCAACTAACTCTTCATCATGAGCTCTTGCCACTTTACTAGGTGGCTCCATCTCATATAAAATGAGAAACCATGTTGAAATATGTCTTGATTTATATGTGATGAGTGATTGGTATAAGATTGTTGATGTGGTTTGATGATTTTAGGATTGTATAAGCATGGTTATGTATTGTAATTATGATAATAACTAACTAAAGTTGCAGAGAAAACAAAGTTAATATTTTTGTCTCTAAGTCCAGAAAAATTTGCCTCACCGAATAATCCGGCGTTCAGAAAAGTGAACTCGTCAGATGGTCCGATGCTCATAAGGTTTCACGTCGGAGTATTTCAGTGTAGAAGCAAGATTTGAAGTGCACATCGGATGGTCCAGCAATGGGAAACTGAGCACACTAGACTAATTTTTCTAGAGACGTTGCAAAGTGTGTGTAGTAATTATGTACACACCGGATGGTCCGATGATTGGATTTGTGAGCACCGAATGCTTCACTAGAGCATTTGTTTCAGAGAGGTTGCAAAACAACTTCTAATGATATTGTACTCACCGGATGTTCCAGTGATGAGCAGGTTAAGTATCGGAGGCTTCACTGGAGTATTTTTTAGGAGGTTTACAGAGCAGGAAGAGATGTACACATCGGGTAGTCCGGTGCTTGTACTAAGGGTGACATCGGATCATCCGGTTTTCATGTTTTCTGTGTGATATGTCTCAACAGGGATTTTGATGATAGCTAACTGGACTTTGTGCTTAACTATGGAGTTGGAGATACGTGTTTGCTTGTCTCATGATGTGTAAGTAATGGATGTAACTTAGCAGGGTGGGATGATCTAGGCTAAGCGAGGTGCTTAGTGCTAGATGATCAAGGAGACTGGGCAGAGTCAAGGATGATCCTAGCTGAACACGTGGTGATCAAGAAAAGCGTGAGAAGGTGGATGAAGATCGTGTGTTGATAAAGTCAAACACAAGAGATGCCGGTGCAAGTGACAATGCGGTCCAAGAGATTGGGATTTGGAGCAAGAGAGACTTACCGGTGTTCAAGATTGTAAGACATAGTACATATGTCGACATCAGGATGCTTTCTTAAGGTGTAAGCATGTGACGGTGAGTCATGTTTTGAGAAGCATGCAAGGCGGTTTCGCGGTTTGGCCTTAAAACCATGGAAGGATGGAGTTCATATGATATCATTATAAATCTTGCGTCGAGGCGAAGCTAAATCATGAAGGCGTCACGGCCGTTCGACGGATTGAGAGCTTTTGTATGCAAAAACCTTTGTAATCCACCGAAATAGGACTGATCTTTGGAAGTAATTAAGTTTGTTTTTCTTCATATGCTTGTATTCATCTCCTTCTAGTTTCCTTTTTTGACTCTCTTGCTTGGTTACGAGTTTTTCGGTTTCGGATGCAATTTTCGTTTTTGCTTGAGGGCTGAAATTTTCTAGCATGTTGAAGTGATTCTTCTTGTTGCTAGAGGCATAAAATTCAAATTCAGAATTGATCCTGAATCCTCTTGCCTCTAAATCATCAACTTGAAGAGTTTCTTTACCCGATACCTATCTCTTTTGATTTAAGTGTTTCTTTTTCAAATTGCAAACTTTTGTGTGCGTCGACATATGGATTGGTTTTCATTGGAACCTAATGTTCAATTCTAAATGTAAGAGCCATGCTTTTCTAGAGGATCTTTTGATGCAATATGTTTCTCTTGAATTTTTGCTTCCCCGTGTTATTTTGAGGCATGTTGGGTGAAACATTAGAAAAAAATTATCCGTTTCGAAATAAATTGACAAGATATTTATTTACCCCCTCTAATCGACATTTTTGATCCTACGTAGTAAAACGATTAGGTCTTCTGCCCCCATGCATGTGCATACTGCATCCAGGCTAATGAAGTTGTCATGGCAGAGATTAAGCACCTGCTGTCGTGGCAATTACTGATTAATTTGGTACTAATAGTACGTGATGGTGATCCTATATATGCAGCAGCCTCGGGTACGAGCCCGTTTGTGCGGGGACATACAGAGTCACCGAGTCGCGTACATGCTGCGGCGCGAGCTAGACGTGCGTCACTGCGTCGCGCGGCGTGCCATGCAATCTAGCCACAGGCGGCCGCATCATCTGCGAGCTAGCTACCGGCCCACCGCAAGCGCTACAAGCTGCCGGCAGTATATGGGTCCGCAGTCCGCTGCCGCGCGGCCGTGCCGAGCACCGCATGCAGGCCGCTGTCTTGGGCGTGCACGGCTTCATTGAATCAATCAGCTGTGCGACGGCCGGCGGTCTCGATCGGTGGCCGGGGAGGAGCCGCCATCATTGCATGTACTGTTCGCCTTTCTGGATCGTAGAGATAAGAGAATTGGCTGGGATGGAGATAAAGTTGATAGAGAGGTGAATCTTGATGACGTGGAGAGAAATCTTATAGAGTTAGTTTTTTAAGGAGAGAAAATAAGTGATAGCTGTAAATATTGTAAGGTATGAAAAATTAGCAATGAAATCTTTTGAAAAGTGTACTGAAAGAAATAAGAGATAATAACTATCACTTAGGCCCTGTTTATTTCAGATTATAAAAGTTAAATTGTAGTCACAATCTACAAGCTGAAACAAACAGTTGGATTATAAAAGTTAGATTGTGATCATAATCTGCAAGCTGAAACAAACAGTCGGATTGTAAAAGTTGGATTGTTACAATCTAGCTCTCAGATTATAATAATCCAGCAATTTATCTTCCACCGACTTTCACAATTCATAATCTAACTTTTTATAATCCAACTTTTATGATCTAGCTTCTTACAATTCATAATCTACAAGCTATTTTTTACAATATGCAGCTGAAATAAATAGACCTTGTAAATTAAAGATACCCGGATAGGGCTCGTGTTGGGGTGCCCATCGCGGGGCACGGATGACAGGCCATCGGCAATTCGGCATATATATGCCATATGCGTGCCATCGTGAGGACGGTGAGCTTTTGTATGGCGGGAAAGTGGTCATGAATCATGCCGCATGAATGCCCAGCCCAGGACAAGACAGTTCCAGGCCATATGGATCCGTTCATTGGTGCAGTTAGAAAGACAGACACAGCTAGCTATGCACCACAGCTGAGCTCCGGACGGCTACGACCCATGGACCATGTGAATACTGCCGCTTATGCGTTCTCTGGTTGGTGCAGAGAAATCCATGCACAGTCATGCATCACGGCTGAGTTCTTGCTAGTGGCTAACACTACCACTGGACCATTGATAGCAATCGGTATATCACAAATAATATTCTAATATTGTCAATGAAAAAATATCCTTAAATGATTGTTAAGATATACGTGTTGAGCTCACATGTATCACTAGTAAGATACCCTCGTGGTTGGATCTATTGGTGGATCTGTTTCTTAGACCATCATTGTTGGATCTGTTTCTTAGACCATCCCTAAAGGAGTCCTTTTACGGACGAGAATTTATTTGTGAAGGGATTTTTGTTCTCTTCAGCATTCTAACTGTTTCTCTTCACGGTTTCCGTTACAAAGGAATTCTGAAGGTCATTCTCTTTAGGACAGGATTCTCTTTCCTTTCTCTTTACAAATCTATTCGAAGAAAAAATGTTAGATATGAGAGAATATAAAAGAAACGAGAACCAGAAAGAGAATCAAGAAGAAAACGAAATAATAGAAATATGGTTAAGATGGTCTGTATATGTTCCTAGCTTTCTCGGCGCTAAAGCTCTGTGCACTACAAGTGGAATCATAAGACATCCGCTAAACCAGTGGTTTAAAGCTCAAATTGACAGGTCGGTTGCGAAATTTATGCTAGAGCAGGTCAAGCCTGGACGACATGGATGGCAACCTAGATTCCGTTTTGGCCAATCAAGAGTACGTACGGCAGTAGATCGTGCTTGAAACGACGGAGTGTGGACACCATAACGATGTGCGCCTACGGCCTGCGTGCAATTGACAAAGTTGCCACTGCAGCAGCTACTGTATAGTAGTCCCTCTAATCCAATTTTTTTGGACAACGGGGATACCAATCTCATTACTTGATAACAGAATAGTTTAGTATAGTCATTACGGACCGATAAAAGAGGAAAGCTTATAAGTAAAAGGAACACCGACACACCAGATAGAGTGTAACGAGATGACAGAGTCAAACTACTGTAGCAAAAATGGCTCTATTAGGTTATGATTGTGAATTTGATGATTAATAACAATATAGTTAATGAGACTAACATTTTTGTCAAGAATATATGTTAGTAGGTCTCATAGATGCAATACATGAAGAAGTCATCACAATCGGGACAAAGTTGAACTGAATTGGAGAAGTCCCAGGAGGATTTGCCTCACCGGATGATCCGGTGCTCTGTGTGTTGAACTCATCGGAGCATATTTGACGAAGTGGAGAGAGGTCTGAAGACCACACTGGAAGGTTTGATGATCAGAGAAGATACATATCGGAGCATTTTATCCAGAGAAGCTTACAGCTATTGAAGTTAAAGATCAAAGCAGTGGATGGTCCAGTAATAAATATGTTGCACACATCGGACAATGAACAGTGCAAAGAGTTGGAATGAAGATTAACACATCGGATGGTCCGGTGATGAAGGATGTGCACACTGAAGCGTTATTTCTAGAGAGGGTTGCATTGTCCGGTGATGAAGTGATGTGCACTAGAGCAATTTACACTGGAAAAAGGAAATGCTTGGATGACTCAAGATAACTCACCCGATAATCTAGTGATGGAGATGAAGTATAAACCGGTGTGTCCAATGTTCACAGAGGCTTGAGTGGGGTTCCAACAGCTAGTTTGTGAGAGTATACTCACTGGCTGATCCGGTGTTTATACTATTATTCTCACCAGATCATCCAGTGTTAACAACTTTTATGAGCCATTGGGTTAACGGCTAGTGCCCGGGTTTGAGGCTATATACCCCTCCACTCAGTCATTTGAATGTGTGGTATGCTGCTGGAGTCTAAAGAAGTTCATGTACATCTGAGATGATATTAAATCCACCAAAGTGCTTGATGTGATTATCCAAAATGATTAAGCATAAGATTAGTAAGTGATTAGTGCTTATAGGCCTAGAGAGAGGGTTGCTAGGTGATTGCTGCCTAAAGAGTGGATCAAGGAGTGATCCAATATTGTACCAAGTGGTATGTCGGCGTCTTAAAGTCTTGGTGACTCGTCAGTAAGCTTGTTGACCCTTCGACTTGGTGTGGAGCAACGGCAAGACGATTGTGAGGGGACGTGAAAACCCTTGCCTTGGTAGCTCAAGCTCCGAAGTGATCACAGCGGTAAGGAATTGGAAGAGAGGCTAGTGGTGAGACTTTACCTTGGTAGCTTGGTGGCTCATCCAGATGGAGACCTTATCTTTGTGACTTGATGGATCAAGAGCCGTGACCAGGTACCGACCGAGAGCATATCCTTTGTTGAGTTCCAACGTGGACTAGGGGTGGCATTCATGCCATCGATACCACGGGAAAAATTCTTGTACCGAGTTTGCTCTCTATCATATTTACGTTTCTGTATTTACTTTCTTGCAATTTACCTTCTTAGATAGGTTGCAAGTGTTTTGATCGGTAGAGTAGACATATTAAATAAATCTAGAGCATATTTAGATAAAATTGATATAGGTTTATATTGTGTTGTTTTTTAAAATCAAAATAGTTCTAAGTATCCTAATCCATCCTCCTTTTAGGACATCACTAATCCCTTCAACTACTCAAAAGAGACTAAAATCAAACCAGAAAGGCTGAATTGAAGCAGAATAATAGTAATGTTCTGAAACAAACAACCATCCAAATTATATGTTCAGAAAGGCATCGACACGATCTTCAATATGATACATTGATTAATATTATATATATAAACATATTATTTTAAACTGAATAAGTATGTATTATGAAAGTATTTTTTATGTTTATAGTTAGGATCGGAGGCGGTAGCTTGATCCAATCTATTAAACGCTCACGCTGGCCACGGTTACTGGCCGGAGCTGCACTGCACCCTGATCGACGACATATATGGTGCGGAGGACTGCGATGCAAGCAGCGTCATTGTAGTTGGCTGACATGGGTCCTACACATTTACTCTAATTGAGCACGTCAGCGGTGCAGGATAAGATAAGCTGCATGCTTGTGTCAGATGTTTGTGGTCGATCGACAGTCGTTTCAGTCCTGCAAAGCATGCAGGCACCGGCCAAAAGCACGCAAGAACACATGGAACGCTACGTGCATGCAGTGCTAGACTATACTTAAACATTCGATCATCGTTTTACACCTATCTGCTACAATAGAACTACAATACTAATGGTCCAAAACATGCGAGGGCCCTAAGGGACTCGTAAAACATAATGAATAAAAGGTTGAATCTATATATAGCTGGATCACATTTTCCCTGTATTAACACTTCACTTTTAATGTGCATTTACCATTCCAAAAGAGGTACTATTCGTACGAGGCAGCAACAAACTAACTTAACACAAGCAAAAGAGGAAGTCAATTAACTCGAGAGGCTGCGCGCGGCAGAACCCCCTTCCCGCTGGTCGGTGAATGCGTTATGATTATCTATATTTTATTAGATAAGATGATAAAATTTCTTATTTTGGCAGTATAGATAGTGCGATCTAATTTTTGTTTGATTGGATGGATAGGACTTAGATAAGATTTTATGGACCCGGTTACCATATTTTAGTTTTACATCAAAATATAATCACGCGAGATCTAATTTTGTTAATTTAATTGCAATGAATATAATGGTACAATCGGATCACAAAACAGACAAATAATTTAGAAGATAATATCATTTAAAGTATATTAACAAAAAGTGTATTTAATCTGACTAACCAAAACATGTCACATCAATAGGTATAAAGCTCATTTAGAACAAGATAAGTCCGTCCAATATTTTTTAATAACTCATCCAGCCTCTAATAAAAATATTCTCTGTAAATGCCTATTCTATCTAGCTTTTCTCTAACTAAACACTTAAAACAATTAGATTGCTATCTCCAATAAAAAATATCTCTGCAGCTAAACATACCACTGCACAGCCAGGCAGCAAAGCGCCATCAATTTCCATGGTACTACACCCCCAACGGAAGCACAACATAGCAGCCATGGCAATGGGAGCCGTGAGATGGCGAGCGCCCGGTCCTTGGCCGGAGGACACGCCGACATGCGTGGGACGTCGGCACGTGCTACACGATTGTTTTGGTGCGAAGTCCTAAACAAAAGTGGCAGTGAAACGGGGCCTGCGAATTAGGGCACCATTCCGACAGCCCAGATTGGGATGGTCCCCGCTCCCGCTCCCCCTCCCCCACTTTCCCGTACGAATCTGGTAAGTCCAGGCTCTTTCAACTGATCTCAAACTTTTTCAATGGAAAATTGGTCTCAAACTTTTTGAACAAAAAACAGTAAAGTTTCTAGATATTTTTTTCATCAAAGCTTTCGGGAAAAACTTCTCTCAATTTTTTTTACCACAACTTATTAGAAACAATTCCTAAATAAATGAAAAAAAATTAGAAAAAACTTTTTTCAAAAAGATTACCAAAAAAATTTACAGAAAAAGTTTCAAAAAAGAGGGGAAAATGAAGAAAGAAGAGAGAGAAAGAGACATGGCGGGTGTTGGGGTGGTCAGCCACCACCACGGTGGTGATGAGAAGTCCATTGTTGGCCATCAAAGCTACACTTTGGTGCACTTCTCTTCCGCTTCAATCCATGCCTCTTCTCATCCTCCTCAGATCTGTTTTAGAAACAGAGAGAGGAAAGAGGAGGGAGGGAGGGAGCCAAGGGCACGTGGGGGCCTCCGTCGGAGGCCGCCCGCCACCTCGCAGAGTCCCACCTATACAAACTCGATCTGTTGGAAGGACTCTTGATCTGGTCAGAGAGACAGAGTGTGCGAGACATTGAGGACTGAGGGAAAAAGGCAACAAAAAGAAGACGAGACCACTAACGAAGCAACTAGGAAGGAAGGTGGGCCCACCCACGAGCGAGCGACATAGTACAGGAAGCATGCACGAGCGCCCGCTCTAGCGCGCACTCAAAATAGGAGAGCTTTGTAGTGAAACCCTTGTCGTTGCTACCCAACGGATCGTATGATGGGCACGTTGGGTATCTGAGATCTTATATATATTCACTGTTGTGTTCTCGGCTAATAGCTATAAAATCTTGACCAAATCCTAAGGGGAACAGATAACCCCACATTACGCCATGATCGGTTGCGAAAACCGGTTGTGGTTTCGATCCCTGGTCGATAGCGCAACAATAAAAGGGCTCTCTTGGCATCTTTCGTGAGGTTAGCCAAAACCCTAATACTCCAAACCCAGTCCTAAAGGTGCGTTGCAATGACTCGAGGGCTAACACCAACACCGAGATAATCGTGGCATTCACACCGCTCACTATTGCCACCACCGACGGAGCCTACATCACACTAGAACTAATCCCTATCGTTGTTCTTCCCGAAGCGACATAAATCATCACAATGGCTTCTCCAAGCAACGGTTATATGAATATAATTCTGCATTATTCTAAGTCTTCATATTTTTGCTAGTTAATTCTTAAGGTTTAGTTTACTCTAATACCTAACATCCGTTACTTATCTCCGTCCTATATATATGTGTGTGTATAAGCATTTTTGTTGCTTCACATATATAGTGTTTTAAACTTTGTACCTCTGTACAATAGTAAAACATGATTCTATGTGGTGTTGTGCATGGGCGGCTGGCACACCACAGGACTCCATCACTCACAACAGCTAGCGGCGAACTCGGCAAGATGCGGAAGCCCAACAAGGAGATCCTCAAGCACGACCCGACGTGGCTAGCAGATCTATTGCTGCTCGTGCTACGGGTTGCCTTCAAGGAGCAGGAGTACATGGATGCGAATATCAAGGTGCGCATCAAGGAAGCGTAAGGAACAGTGACGTCCTAAGAGGGGGTGAATTAGGACACTTAGAAACTATTCAGCTCCAAAAACTACACAAGATAAATTTATCTTAATTTCTATCTAAATGTGCTCTAGGTTTATCTGGTGTGTCTACTCTACCGCTTAAGAGGATTCGCAATCTACTCTAGCAAGGTAAATTGCAAGTATGTAAATGTGGAAACGTAAATAAGGAGAGAGACAAACTCAGCATGAGGGATTTTTATCCTGTGGTTTTGATGGCATGAATGTCACCGTTAGTCCACGTTAGAGATCCACAAAGCATATACTCCCAGTTGCCAAGTCTTTTCTGGTCACGGCTCTTGAGCTACTAAGTCACCAAGATAAGGTCTCAAGCACGATGAGCCACCAAACCACAAAGATAAGGTCTCACCACTAGCCTCTTTTCCGGTCACTTACCGTCGTGATCACTTCAGAGCTTGAGCCACCAAGGCAAGGGTCTCAGCGTCCCTATACACGTGTCTTGCCACCGCTCCACACCAAGTCGGGGGTTCAACAAGCTTGAGCCACCAAGGTGCAAGATGCCGGCGAGTCACCAAGACTACAATGCGCCGACGTACCACTCGGTACAAGCTAGGATCACTCCTTGATCCCTACTACAAGGTGCAACACCTAGCTACAACTCACTCTAGGCTTATAAGCACTAAACACTCTCTAATCTTGTGCTTAATTACCTTGGATGATCACTTTAAGCACTTTGGTGGCTTGGATGTCTTTTTTCTCAAGTGTGTATGAGCTTTCTCTAGATTCCAGCAGTATGCTACACGAGAAGTGAATAGGTCTTGGATTTCAAGTGTGTTTTTGTCATTGTGCCAACCGTGGTTTCACTGCTATACTGTCTTGTGCCATCATCCTATGGCATGCCATTCTGATGTCGATGTTCGGAGGACCTAACAATGTGTGCTCACCTTGGTTCCTTCTGACCATGGCTTAGCTTGTGGTTCACCATGTCGCTACTTCCACTACGTAAGAAACCATCTAAGGAGACAAGTCATTAGTTGCAGCTGCTCAATACGCATCACTAATGCACTATTAGTGATGGGTTAAATGATGACCCGTTTCTAATTTGTGGCTCGAGTTGGGACTCGGCCAAGACTCTTAACTAATGAGGGGGTCATTAGTGATGGTTAAATGATGACCCGTTACTAATTTGTGGCTCGGGTTGGGACTTGGCCAAGACCCGTCACTAATGAGGGGCCATTAGTGATGACGAGAGAACAACCTGTCACTAAAGATAGTAGTGACGAGTCACCTCAAAACCCGTCACTAATGATTGAGTCATTAGTGACAGGTAGAGAGAGCACATTCATTAGTGACGGGTGACTTCAAAGCTAGTCACTAATGATGGAGTCATTAGTGATGGGTAGAGAGAGTACACTCATTAGTGACGGTGACCTCAAAGCTCATCACTAATGATGGAGTCATTAGTGATGGGTAGAGAGAGCACACTCATTAGTGACAGGTACAGAGGGCATGCTCATTAGTGACGGGTGATAAAGACACCCGTCACTAATAGCTGACTCTTTAGTGATGGGCCTTTAGGTGACTCGTCACTAATGACTGGTCGGATGAAAAAATTCATAACTTTTTTATACTAACATAGATGGGGAAAAACTTTTATCAAAATTGTAGCACTTGACGAGGTCTACAACTTTGTACTTGATCACTTTTTTATTTGAAGCCATATAGATGCACAAATAAATATATAAAGACTATCGAAAGAACCACACATAGTGCCACTAACTAAAGTAATGGATCTAGTGTAAAACTAGTATGAATCATTGAAAAAGACACATATAGGGTCACAAAGTTGAAAATTGCAAATTCAAAGATTTTTATCATGAGTTTAGTAACTTAGATTGATGAAACGTCTATGCAGCACTAACTTTCAGATGCAGCACTATGTCTCCAAAACTTCCCAGGCAAATTAGAGAAGGTCAATTTTCGATGAAAAAATTGAGAGGTCATGTCGAGGGTCTTTCGAGCCTTTTTTTGGGTCAATTTTCAATTTTCGTATGCGCCTCCTTGTTAGCTTCGAAAGTAGAGGTCAAACATCGAAATTGGACTACGTATGCAAAAGTCCTGGCTGTTTTACTGAACATTGTACAGGTTGGACACAAACTTTTTCATACGGAGTCAGATGGAGACAAACTTTATATGAACATTGTAGAACTCAGCAAGATCTACAACTTCGTAGTTGAAAATTTTCATTTAAGATCACTAAGCAAAATTATAACCCTCGATAAAATTTGGCAAAATTAGTCATTAGTGACGGGTCATGGTTATGACGCGTTACTAATGACCTTTGGAAAATAAGGTTAAAATGATAAAATATCTTGTTTCTATTATAGCTAAGTGATATCAGAGGTGGTAATGTGGCTATACGCACGAGGAGGAGGTCGCGGGTTCCATTCTCATGGAACACAAACTTGAAAACAATGTGAAAAAAGCGTGGCTTGTGAGGCATATGGGATGAGCCTGCGTTGGGATGGCTCGGGTGAAAAAAATATTTTTTTGACTTTTTTGTGTCCAAAACATACGAAAAATGTTCATCAGTCATTAGTGACGAATCAAGATTACAACCTATCACTAATGTTCAGTCAATAGTAACGGGTCACGGTTACAACCTGTCACTAATGACTGAATATTAGTGATGGGTTACGGTTATGTCCCGTCACTAACGACCTATCATTAGCGACGCAATAAGAGCGAAGGGTACAGGACCTGTCACTAATGCCGGTTATCACCCATTACTAATGACTTTTTCACGTAGTGTTCCATTCTTGTCTCTCAAGCTTGGTGCAATGGTGATCCTCCACAGTGCTTAGCCCGCTTCTGAGCTTGAAGCTTTAGTGTATCAAATGGCTTAGGACCAGTGGCCTGATTCGCAACATTCTTTAGACTTGTCACCACCTCCCTTTGCTTGTCTGCTAGCTATCCTCACTTATGGCATGCTGAGGTCGATGGTTGGAGGACCTAGCAGCCAACTGTGGTTTCTTCTGATCGTGGTGTAGCTTGTGGTTCATTGTGTCGCTGCTTCTATTCTTCTCTCTGATGCTTCGTGCGATGGTCATCCTCTGCAGTGTCTAGCCTTCCTCCGATTTTGAAGCTTCAGTGTATCAAATGGCTTGAGGCTATCGTTGGTCCTTCTAGCGTGCTTGAGCTGCAGATGATTGTGTTATTGGTGGCGCATCTTTGGTGACTATGCTAGTCACACAACTGTATTTTGGGCTCTCTTCGACCTTGACAGGTGAAGGAGCACCGAGCGAAAGCCCTGTTTGGCTTCTTGTTGATGCCATCGTCGGCGACATGCTTGGGCATCATTCCCTCCCTAAAGGTAGTGCTGTGATGCTCCCTGTACACCCCAGGAGGTTCTATGGGTGAAAACCCTTTTCTAGTTTTTGGAAAGGTGACAACGACATTTTTGACGATGTTCCCTCTGCGCCGGCCTTTGGTAGCTGGCTTTTCTCTGGCTGTAATACACTCTACGGCGATATGGACCATCTCTGGCCTAGTTTAGCTAGTTACACTACTACAGAAATGGTTTTATTTGTCATCTTATCAGTGTCGGATCAATTAAAATTGGCTATGATATGATTTTCACTGCTGGTTCATAAGAAAAATAGTATCACTGTCGGTTCTAGAAAAGAATTGGCAGTGATAGCGAGGTATCACTGCCAATTCATATAGACAACCGTTGGTGATACTAACATTATCGGTTTGTAATACCAACTGGCACTGATAGTGTGACTAGACTCAAATTTTATTTCTAATGCAATTTTAGCTCTTAGTCCTCATGTCTGGCTCACAGGTGCGCTCTCTCTCTCTTATCTCTTCCATTCCAGGAGCTCTCTCTCTACCTTATCTCTTTCCTCCACAAGCCTCTCTCTCCCTTATCTCTTTTCTGCCTCTCTCTCTCTCCAGTGGCGTGAAACGGAGCCAAAGCCCACTAGGAACAAGCCCTGGCCTCCGAGCGGCGTGGCCTTCAAGTGGCGATCTTTGTGCCATCGTTGTAGCCTCGGGGAGAAGAAGTGGAGGCGATAAGGCCCGCACAACGAGCAAAACATGAGCACTACATGGCCCCACCTACCACACCCACTTCCTCGAGCACCTCATGAGCGCAGCTCAGGCAATAAGTAGAGCGAGTGAGCTGAGGGAGTGAGGTGGGTGGCATGGAGGAGGGTAGTGCGAGGGTGGCGGTGGGTCGGCGATTGATGGTGGCGAAGGTGGAGTCTAGAAGCCAGCAGGCAGGTGTGACCTCGTCGCATGTTCTATGATGACGGCCTTTGTGCCGCCATGGTTCTTGTGTAGAGTGGAGAAAGGCTGAGCTAGCGCGGCAACAGCCACTACTACAAAACCAGCCATATATGCCAGCATATCACTGCAGGGTCCTAATGAGTCGACAGTGATTGTGCTTTACTACCGGTCATACGCCTTGCGAAAAAAACAGCTAATATGGAACAGTAACAAGGGGAATCACTACCGGCTGATAAATTGAGCTAGCATTGATGCCCTTCACTGCCGGTTTATAGTACCAACCGGCAGTGAAGGGGTGGCCTGACCCGGATTTCTGTTCCAATCGACTATTGCTCGCAAAAGCTCATGTGTCTGCCCCCCCTATCTCTCTCTCATCTCTCACATCCTGCTGCCTTATCCTCCTCACCGGCCACATCCGGCTCTCTCTCTCCCTTATCCTCTCCCACCGACCTCCTCCCCACCAGCCTCGCAATCCAATCCAAGGAGTCCACCTGCCTCGATGCCATTTGCGAGCGCCTCAAGCCCAGCCTTTGCACGGAGTTCACCTACATCGTACGCGAGGGGGACCCTGTTGACGAGATGCTCCTCATCATCTGGGGCCGCCTTGAGAGCTCTGCCACTGATGATGGCCGCATGGGGTGCTATAACCGAGGCCTGCTCAAGGAAGGGGACTTCTGTGGCGAGGAGCTGCTCATGTGGGCACTTGACCCCAAGGTCGGCGCCAACTTCCCACTCTCTACGCGCACCATCAAGGCCATCTCCGAGATCGAGGCCTTCATGCTGCATGCTGAGGAGCTCAAGTTCGTCGCCGGCTAGTTCCAACGGCTCCACAGCATGGTAGCTACAGTAGACAACAATGGGTGGCCAAGCAGCTGGGATTGTTTTCCTTGATTTTGGTGAATGTTTGTGATTACCAAATGTGTGTGGGTGAGAATGTTTGTGATTGTGATTGTTTGTGATTGTTCTGTGAATTTGTGATTTTTAGTGATTTTTGTGAATGTTCTGATGAGCCCATGGCTCCTTCTGATACGATCAATACCGCAAATAGTCCTCAAATCATACAAGGTCCAATTACAAGAGCACGTGCACGATAATTAGACCACCAGGTGAACTCGTTTCTCATTGTTCATGCTTCCTTGGATGGATTTCTACTAAATTCTTGTGATGTTTTATTGCTTAGGAACATCGGAGAAGCACCACAACATTACCCAAATGTCACCCCTTGAAGGCCAAGTCTACTCAGACTTGAGGCTGAGCTATAGTTGTGGTCGTGGTCGAAGTCGTGGTCGTGGTCGAGTCGTAGGACATCACGTCAGTAAAACAGGCATAACTCTCTCATACGAAGTTCGTTTTAGGCGATCTTTGACATACTGAAAAGCTTACGACGTGCCCTTTCCGATGGATATAAGGTCGACCAAATATTCCTTATAGTGTGGTTAGAGTCAAAGGAATAAGGTGATTTGCTACCATTTTGGACCTAGTTGGGTGTTGTAATCGTGTCGGGGTCGGAGTCCAGTTTGTTATGCCTCTTTCCATTACTGCACAACCCTAGGTCGACCTCCTCGCGTTCCCCATATATATATACAGTAGCCATCATAGTTTAGGCTTGGATTTTGCTTAGATTATTCTATTTTATACAGTTTCACCGCTTGTTCGATTTGTGGAACTCCAACTCGAGTGCTTCATTGGTAATTAGCAATATTCATATTGCATCTACCTGTTCTTGCTTGTGTTTTCAATTTGCTTGCAGGAAAAAGCCTTCTTGGTGAGCTCAACCGCGTCTTGGCATGATTGATAAGCATAGAGTAGTAATGTAGTGATTGCGAAGGTTCTCGATCTGTTCTGTTCGAAGCTCTTGGATCATCAATGTCGAAACTCCACCAATCAACTTCTTACATTACTTTTCGGAAGATCAGGCAAACACGCTTCATGTTATGTGAATTTGTGAATGTTTTGTGAATTTGTGAATGTTCTGTTAATACGGCGAGGTTCGATGGCAGCGGTGGTGAGCATAGCAAGGTCCGGTGGCGGCAAGACGGATGTATTTATATTCTTTTTCTTTTTTTTCTGAAAAAAAGCTTCACTGCCGGTCCAAAAACACTAGCAGTGATGACATCATAGACTTCACTGCCCGTTACGTACTGTTGGCTGGAAAACTGGCACTATAGCTGGTTTACCAGCTGGCAGTGATGGGCTATTCCGTAGTGGTGAGCGTCGGAGCATGCCGGCACGCGGTGGCGGCAGCTGAGCCGACTCATTTATTTATTTTATTTTGTTTCTTGAAAATATCAATACTGCCGATCAAGGATTTTGGGTTGTTGTTACAGTGCACTAGAGCTAGTTTAGCTAAGCAGTTTTGCCCATTGTGTTATAGTTTTAGCTTGATTTCTCCTTACTTAACCGGGCACGTAGCCCATCAAATTTTTCTTCTTATTAATACAATAGATAACTCTACTGCCAGCTCGGTTCAAAAAGATCTGCTCATGTTCCTGAGTGTGCTACAGTTTGATCTGTTTCTCACGAAAACATATATATGTTCCCTAGCTCGCTTCTAAGCTGCCGTTAGCAGTATCCCCTGCCTACTGGCACGAGCAGCGCAAGCAATCAAATTGAGAGGAGCGGATGCAATTATGAAAGAGCCGGCTGGGTAAGGCCTTGCATGTGCGTGCGTGACAGCTTTGGTTCGATTTTGGCCAATGAGGATGAACATCACGGCAGTGCCGCAGTGGATGGTGTTCTTGAAACTAATAGCGTGCACACCAAATCACGATGCGTGCCTGCGGCTTGCGTACTGCAGAAGACAAACTTGCTCTGCAGCACCTCGTAGCTTTGTCTTACCTACCGGACCAACCTCTGAGACCGGCCGATAATTAACGCTCACGCTGCACACAGTTACAGTTACTGGATCGAGCTGCATCGCGATCCAGCTAATTAATTGATTCTAGTACGGAGTACTGCAAGCAGCGTCCGTGCTGATGGCTGGCATGGTCCTAGACATTTACTACGATTGGAGCACGTCAGCAGTGCAGAAACAAAGGTAAGCTGCATGCATGTGTCAAATGTTTGTCGACAAACGTTTCAGTTCTGCAAATTAAGCATGCGGGCACCGGCCAAAGCACACAAAAACACAAGGAACATACGTGTTAGACTAGAGTCTTCTACCCTAAAATAGATGCCGCTCAAGAATGTGTACAACATTTTTCATTTCTTTATCATCGCTCTACGCCTATACATACATAGAAGTAGCTAAGTTTTCAAAGTTTACTAATACTTTTTGATACATTCTGTTATTTTTCTTTTTTCCCGCTACAATAAAACAGCAAAGTAGAGGTCTAAGATTTGTATTGAACATCAAGCAGATACAACTAAAACATTAATGAGCATGTAGAATCAATAATACAAGGTAGCACTTCTAGAGTGGGACTCAAAATATATTAAATATATTAATATTTAATATAAACAGCTACGGTGGAAATGGATGGTAGAAAATCCGAATTATCCGATTTCGTATCCGTTAAAATACGAATATGGATATCCGTATCTGTATTCGTTTCTGAAATGGATACTAAAATGGATATATCCAAATTCGTTTTCGAGATTCGGATTCAAATGTGGATATCCGAATTCGAGATATATCCGATTCGTATCCGTATTCGCCAACCAGGGAACCAAATTTTGCTAAAGTTTTAGAAATTTCAGATATGAACGAAATTTCAACCCAATCAAATTGGAACAAATTTCAGTCAAATTTCATAAAATTTCAGTTAAATTTGATAAAAATTTAAATTTCCAACATGAATTTTGAATAAAATTTCTAAAATTCCGGCCCAATCAAATTAGAACAAATTTCAGTCGAATTTTAAATTTCAGTCAAATTTTTTCAAAAATTTAAATTTCTGACCTGAATTTCGAAGATCGAGTAGATATCCGAATGCGGATTCATATTCGAACTATCCGATTCGTATTCGTATTCGTATTTGAGGATATCCGGATCCGTATTCGCATTCGGATTAAAATATGGTAAATCGTACTATCCGAATTCGATTCCATGCGTATTCGATCCGTTTCCATCCCTACGGCACCGGCCAAAGCACACAAAAACACAAGGAACATACGTGTTAGACTAGAGTCTTCTACCCTAAAATAGATGCCGTTCAAAAATGTGTACAACATTTTTCATTTCTTTATCATCGCTCTACGCCTATACATAGAAGTAACTAAGTTTTCAAAGTTTACTAATACTTTTTGATACATTCTGTTATTTTTCTTTTTTCCCGCTACAATAAAACAGCAAAGTAGAGGTCTAAGATTTGTATTGAACATCAAGCAGATACAACTAAAACATTAATGAGCGTGTAGAATCAATAATACAAGGTAGCACTTCTAGACTCTAGAGTGGGACTCAAAATATATTAAATATATTAATATTTAATATAAACAGCTACGGTCGAATAAGATTTGTATCGGCTTGATTTTCAAAGACCCACTTGAAAATCAAGCAGATACAAGGTATCACTCCAAATGAGGTACTGCACGTACAAGGTAGCACTTCTAGACTGGGAGTCAAAATATATTAAACGGCCAAGAAGTGAAGCAATTCGAGGGTTAAGCTACTGTATCTACTGTTCATATGGGTCCTAGTATATGTATATGTATATATATGAATACCTATACATATATGTATATATATGTATATGTGTATGTATGTGCATGTACATATATGCATACGTATGCGTATCCATATATATATACACACACATAGTTTTTTCCCGAAATTCTAGAAAAATAGCTAAAGGAATAATAGTTATATTGATAAATTGGTTGAAATTATCTAAAATACATAGTAAAATATCTAAAACTAAAAAATATGAAACAAATTTACTGTCGTCTACATGTTAAAATTACGTGAATGCATGAAAGTACTATTATTTTTCCATAATTAAATGAATGTGTTAAATATTGATAAATTCATAAATAAATATTGAGATGTTAATAAATGTTAACTCTAATTTTTTAATTTTTTTCTCTGTACAATAAAAAATAGCGTGACGTAGACACGCTAATCCATCTAGTTTAATTTGGAGACGCCATGCGCGGCGTAGCCCTCGTCTGGTCGAATCTACAAAGCGCAACTCTTCCAGCAAATCCAGCAAAGCGCCATCAATTTCCATGGTACTGCTTCCAATGGCAAGACAGCATAAACAGCTACGGCCGGCCTAATAATGGTGATGGGAGCCCGCGAGATGGCGAGCGCACGGCCGGTCCCCGTCTGCCGGCCGAAGGACATGCCAACGAGCGACATCGACGGCGGCATGCGCTACAGGACGGCGTACACAGCCTCTCTTGTTTCGTTGCGAAGTCATAACATAAGCTGTAGTGAAAAAGCTTGTTGCATGCTACCCACCGAGAGGTACGGTGGGACACACAGTACATTAAGTAAGGATATGTTATTAGTGATGATATCTCAGTACATGTTTCTAAGATATTATTAGTGACGGGTCTAGTTTTGACCCGTTATTAATGACTGATTAATAACATGTACTGAGATATCATCACTAATAACATATTATTAGTGACGGGTCTAGTTTTGATCTATCATTAATGTACGGTTTAGGTCGAGACTCGATCATGACCTGTCACTAATTAGTGACGAGTGAGTGACTGACTTGACGGGTCACATTAATGTTCATCACTAACAATTCAGTCATTAGTGCGGGTATATAAGGATACACATCACTAAATGTAGCCTACTCATTAGTGACGAGTCGTTATGAGACCCGTCGCTAATATTAAAGTAATTAGTGACGAGTCGTAGTTGTTACCGTCACTAATGACTGACTAATTAGTGATGGGTGTTCTTATCACCTGTCACTAATTTCTGCCACACCTATCTGCTCGACCACACTTATTCGCCCATTTCTCTCTCGACCACTCTCATCTCCGCTCAAGTCTGCTCGCCTCCTCCTCCCACCGCCACGGCCGTTCGCACCTTGCTGCCGACACTGTTGCCATCCTCCCCCCTCCACCACAGCCCGATGTATGCTGTCGCCCCCTCTACCCGCTAGGGTTAGGGCGATGGATCAAGGTAGTGCCAGGGGCCGTTGCCGTCGTTGTGGTAGACTTGGATGTATCCCGACAATTCCTCCATCGGCTCAGTACTAGGCGTACATTACCCTCCAGTGTTCCCCCACCGGTGTTCCCCCACAGGTCACGATCGATACCGATCATAGTAACTTCTTTTCTTTTTCTCCCTCATTGTTAGGCTCATAGTAACACTCATTAGGACACAACAATTTAATTGAGTTTATAGTGCATTAGGCTCAATTCATATCACCCTATCATGTAGGTGTTGAAACCGATCCTATGGCTTAAGGAGGTAATCCATGTGATAGGTGGTACTGTACCTTTGGTGCAATCCACTCTAGATGAAAGGAATTTATGAAGCTATCTATCTCTTTTGACATACATTTAAGGGGAGAAAGTAGTAGAGATATCACTATTAGGGCCTGTGGCAAGGCATCACCGATTTTTTTGCATTAAAAAAAAACCGTCGTTGAAGGGTGCCTGAAAGTGCTTATAGAGTATGGGTTCTTTTTGCTTGACTACACCTGTTTTCGAATAAAAGCGCTTAAGGAGGATGAAGAGGATTTGGCTTCGATCAGTGAGAGGCTTGCTCAGTTCGATGAATATGATATGGTACAGTAATATGTAATCCGGTTGTTTTGATATACATGACTGTTAGCGTGTATTATTTTCATAACTTTTTTCTTTGCTTGTAGGATATTTTTGGTGATATTTTTGCAGAAATTAGCTTTCATGTTATCTTAAATCAATCCATGGAGCATCTTGGGTTAATCTTTTATGGCCCTGGAGTGGACTTCATTGCTGAAGGTAACTTTCAGGCTGATATAAGGTTTCATTTAAGTGAAAATGAATCAGCTAATAAGATATTGTTTACTGTCTATGGTAAAGCATCGGGCCATCTATATCAAGCGAAAGAGAGTGCACTAATTCATGTACTAATGTATATTGATGAAGTACTTTGCTACAATATTGTAGATTTCAACTATGTTAAATATTAGAGGTTACATGCTTCGGCAAATGCTCAAGTGTAATGATGTTTGAATATTTGCATAAGTACGTAATGTATGCATAACTATATTGTATGACTGACTTGAGTTAAATTCTAGTTTCTGGATGTATATCTGTGTTCTTAAATATAAAGAAGGCTGTCAAATCCTAACATTACTTTAGGATGTCGTCCATCGAAGTTCAGTTCTATTCTATTTGAAGCACTCTCTGTTTGCATGGATGCCTCTATTCTTAAAGTCTATCTCTTCTTGTAGAAGTCATTAGTGATGGGTCTTAGTTTTCACCTGTCACTAATGTGTCATTACTGATGGGTGTCCTTATAACCTGTCATTAAATGTAGCCTTGGCGGCTCCCTGCCAGGGCCACTCATTAGTGACAGGTTGTTATGAGATCAGTCACTAATGGCTTACTAATTAGTGACGGGTATCCATATAACCCGTCACTAATGAATGATGCTTACTGTTATTTTATTCACCGAGCAGCACGACCAGACAGTGTCTGTCCGCCATGGCTGCTCGGCAAAGGGGCGATTTTTTTGGCGATTCTGTTGAGTCCAAATCAAATCTCAGTGATTTGAAGTTGGTATCTGTCCCTGGCTATTGAAGGTTTGCCTCCTCCCTCTCCTCCTCCTCTTCCTCATATATGCATGGTGGATTCTTGGGTTTGAGTTGGAATCAACAATTTTGCTCCTTCTCCCAGATCTTGATATATGTGGATTGTCCCCCTTAATTAGTGTACATGTGTAACCTACGTCTCCCGTTTGGGTGTGTTTGATTATAAATATGACTTAGCAACTCATTATATTTATAAGAAGATGCTCCCGAATTATCTACGTACTTTAGACAGTTCGAAGATATGTGGCTTGCGTAGTAGGTTTCTGTGCTCTTGTCTAGTTCTAGAGAGAATTTCGGTGGCATCTCCCTGTTGTTTTCCGGATACACACCCTCTCAGCTTGTTGTTAAGATGTGTATTTGGAGAATAGTGGGGAGGTACTGCCAAAATTTTCTCTAGAATCGTACAAGAGCATGGAAACCTACTCAGGCCATATATCCTCAAATGGAATTAGGACCTATCTTTGCCTATTAGAAATTAGCTAGGATCCTTCACCATAGATAACATGTATCATATTTGGATGTTAATTGTTCTCTTGAATATCACTAGAACACATGTACACACGTAATTTAGTTAAATTGAGTTGGAATTTTTATACTTATTCTATCTTCGCTGTCGTTTCTATTTAGAATTAAAAAATTTCAATTTGTAATTGATGGAATGAAGTTGGATGTACCTTGATTGCTGTACTTGTAATGAGTACATAAGCGGGGTGAAGTCTTTCTTGATTGTGACAGTTGCGGATATGGAAGGTCCGGGTAAAATAGCAATTTGGTGTCGATGCTATGATTGCAAGAATGAGAAGAAGTTCCCAAAACTTGACAATGTGTACGATCACTTGTTAAGGCGTGGATTCAAGGAGAGATATCACGTTTGGAACAAACACGACAAGAAAGGCCTTAACTAATGGGAAATGGATCAGGTCCTCATGGACGGCAGTACGGATCAAGGACTCCCGTCAGCTGGTGATATGGATGATTATCTCAGGGACCCAGACATATTAGGATTCAATGATGACTACGTGGATTTCGTGGAGAATATGGACCAAATGGTGCGTGATGCTGAGGGGCACGACGAGTATAGTGATGGTGAGTTTGCCAAATTTTAGGAACTGGTACAAGACTCAAAGACACCATTTTATCTTGGCTGTAAGGAAAAATACACGCTGTTGTTTGCGATGCTTACGCTTCTGCAAATTGAAGGCAACCCATCATTAGTTTGATAGGAGTTTTAAAGCATTGTTGTATCTGCTAAAGGACATGGTATCACAGGGGAACAAGGTGCCCAAAACCATCTATGACGCAAAGACGATAGTTTGTCCTTTGGGCTTGGAGGTAGAAAAAATACATGCATGTAAGGAGGATTGTGTTTTGTTTCATGGAGTATGCAGACCTGGATCAATGTCCTATTTGTGAAACCCATCGATACAAGCGTAGAAATGATGGTGGCGACATGGAGGAAGGCAACAAGAGAAAACGACCTCCTAGAAAGGTGATGTGGTATTTTCCTGTAATTTCCCATTTGAAGCATTTGTTCCAGAACAAAAAGGAGTCTCAATTGTTGCAGTGGCACAAAGAGGGTCGTAAGAACGACGCAATGACAAGTACGGATTCACTAGCGTTAATCTCAAACTTGTCGAATATAAGAACGAACCTTTCATACTCACTAAACAAGTTACCCAGGTGTTTTATGTGACTGACACGACAGATAAGAAATTTCATGTGGTTCTCACTGAGAAAAGATGGATCATCGGAGTTGAAAACATTGTTGATGAGGATGAGTACAATCAATTTGATGAAATCCTCCCTTTTTGCTACTGCAATCATGCCACAGGTTGCACAGAACGAGAAGACTCCATACCTACGTTCCGACCATAATGAAGGGATTCATGTCAAGAAAGCACGAGAATGGTTGCCACATGCCAAATGATACATGAATCAATGTAACCTCAAATTTGCAATATTTGTAATATTCAATTAAGTCTAAATTTCAATCTAACCTCAAATTGTAATATTCAATTAAGTCTGAATTTCAATCTAATCTCAAATTTGTAATATTTGTAATATTCAGTTAAGTCTGAATTTCAATGTAACCTCAAATTTGTGATATATTTGCAGGAGAAGACGGCTGCCAAATCCTGACTTTGCTTTAGGATGCGGCCAGTATATAGGTAAATCCCTTAGCGGGATGAGCACATTAGTGATGGGTAAGAATTTCACGTGTCAGTAAAGATATAAATAGTGACGGGTTGACTTACCACCCATCACTAATGATCGAATCGTCATTAGTGACAGGTAAATTTACCATTCGTCACTAATTACCAAGTCCAAGTGACGGGGTGGTAAATCCACCTGTCACTGTGACCCGATCATTAGTGACGGGTGGTAAATTCACCCGTCACTAATGATATGTTTATAAATAACGGGAGCAGGAACCCTAGCCTCCGGTTTTGCCTAAGTCCCGCCGCCCATTCCTCCTTGCCTCCTTCTCCCGGTCATCCCCGAGGCCGCCGTTGTCTCCCTGCTGTCCCAATCCCCCTCCCTAATGCCATGTTCCCCTGTGCCTTCATCCCCGACTACCCCAATGATGAGGAGCCCACACCGCCGTCGCCTCCTCCTCGACGAGCACCCCGACGCTGAGGAGCCCGCACCACCGTGCTCTGCATCCCCATTGTCCTCATCTGTCAAGGTAGGCTTCCCGTCGTCCCCTCCTCGCCAACGCCTACCGCCATCATCCTCATCCGCCATTGTGAGTTACTTCTGTGCATTCTACCATACTTTGTGTGCCAGGGGTGAATGCAAATGGTATGTCGGGTTATATTATTCGATGATGACATCAGCTAAGTGATGTTGTGTGTGATAGCGTAGTCTACTTAGGTGCAACAATATGAACTTAGAAGTTTAGCACAGATGAATTAGGCGCGTTGTTATCTTACCCATTTAACACTTACTATTGAATACTTAAACTCTATGTGTTCCTAATGTTGACCCTTGAGTTGCGATTTCTATGTAGTATTTACGGTAATATAGGAGATAGAGGGTATGTGAATCAATGGTTAGCAGTTTAGCACAACCATGTAGAATTTTTGCTTTTCAATATGCATAATTATGGAGGCTGCAGTGCATGCTGTTCTTGGGAATGATCTGAGAATTTAGAGTGCGCTGTCACACATATTTATGATATGAGATAGCCAATATGGCATTTGGATGGCGACATCAGTCGTAACCCTCTTTCTGAGAGTAAAACTTGATAACATAAACATGTTCTTGATATTTATATGTTTGGCATATGCAATTTCCATGTTTACCTATTTTTATTCTCACATATTAATTCTTATTCTTTTTTATCTGTTGTTGTATATTCTTGTCACTAATGTATGCATATTGCACAACAAGTTCATGATGGTTGAAATTAAATTTGCCAAAAAATCCCAAAAATAAATTTAGGTTGCGTAACCTTTTACACCGTCTCCCTTTCAGAGTATTTGATTATAAATATGACTTGGCAACTCATCATATTTATAAGAAGATACTCTCGAATTGTCCACGTACTTTGGATAGTTCGAGGATATGTGGCCTGAGTAGTAGGTTTCTGTGCTCTTATATAGTTCTAAAGAGAATTTTAGTGGCATCTCCCTGTTGTTCTCTAGATACACACCCTCTTAGGTCGTTGTCGAGACGTGTATTTGGAGAATAGCGGGGAGGTGTTACCAAAATTTTCTCCAAAACTGTACAAGAGCATGGAAACCTACTCGGGGAACATATCCTCGAATGGGATTAGGACCTATCTTTTCCTATTAAAAATAAGGTAGGATCCTTCACTTTAGATAATAAATACATCATATTTTCATAAATTCGTATAAAAGTGAATATAGTTACTAAGACTTATACAATTGTATCGCATATTCGTATCTACTAGATGTCTACCAACAAGTCATCGGGATCCTTTGAGAAAGCTCAAGCTCCTAGTCAGACGTCTGCGCAACCAGGTCCTAGTGGAGCAACAGTACGAAAGGCAAGGGTACAAGCAAAGTGCCCGACTGAAAAGATTACCGCCATGGAAATTGATGATGACGGCATGCCTACGGAGAAGAAGGCCCTACAGATGTTACGGAAGCTCGCAAGCCTTAATGCTTGGGAGAGGGTATCATTGACCCTTCTTAAGTTCAATGACCTCACTGTGGATTAAAAGAATGCCTTGTTCAATGATGGTGTCAATACATTTCTGGAGTTCCCGGAGAACATGAAGGTGAAGGCTTACATGACTGCTATAAAAATGATTGCCAAACTTTGGAGAAGCCACAAGAGCAAGCTTGTGAATGAGTATATGATAAAAGAGTTAGAGCCCTTCAGGAAGTACCCATATATTAAAAGAGAGGATTGGGAAGCTTTTGTGGCATTGAAGAGCTCTGAGATATTCCAAACGAAGAGTTCAGCAAAGAAGCAGTTTCGGGCAAAGAACAAGTAGAACCACAACCTGGGCACAGGGGGATACGTGGGGAAAGGGATAAATGGCAGGTGGAGGATGCAAAGTTAGCCAACGAAGGCCACGAGAATCCTTGGTTGCAATTCCCGGGACGATCGAGATCATATTTGCGCACAACGGGTACACTGTCAGATAGTGGAAAAATCACCTTCAAATCTAGTGAAACTGAGACAATTGCTCAAAAGGTGAAAGAAATAGCAACCCACTCCTCCGGAGGTTCATTCACTGGGGTCAGGGAACATGATGTGCTCTCCACTGCGCTGGGAAACCCTGAGCACCCAGGTCACATTCGAGGCATGTCCAGTTCCCAGGGCTGGAAGTTAGGCTTCCCCGGACACGTCGGGATGTATAAGAAGAGGAAGAGGTCGGTCCTAATAGATGTGGAAGCATTGACCCAGTCAATCAAAGAGATCGTTTATCAAGACGTCCTGCAAAGGTTTGCAGCACAGGGAGTAGTAATTCCTAGTGCACCAGTGGATGGTAGCCCCATTGCTGGACACAAGGGTAGTTAAGCCTCCAGAGAGGTTGAACAACCTGTCTTCTCTCCATCTATGGAGCCCGATGCCATAGACCTTCTTGATGGGACCGCACCGTGCTCGCTGGTCATAAGACCTGGAGGCTATTATATTGAGGTTGCAAAGGGCCAGGTGCATCCAAATGTCCAGGTATTACATACGGTCCCGATACATCCTGGCTATGCCGTGGTCTTCGTGGATTTTGTACATGCCAATGCCATGGACAGATTTGCCCGTCAGCGCCTCCATAATGATGAGATCCAAAAACTGAGTCAAGCTCGTTTTCAAAGGATCCAATGGAAGAGGGGGGGGCATCATGGTGCACACGATATCTAGGAGCAATCCATCTGGACGTTCAAGTTCCCTACCCCAACCTCAGCCTCGAGATGCGCTAGTTGTGTCGCCTTTGCCCACTCTGCCATCTACAGTTAAGCAACTTGAGGGTAGCCCAGAGAAGAAGAAGAAGCCTTTGCCCACTCTGCCTTCTACAAGTAAGCAACCTGAGGGCAGCCTAGAGAAGAAGAAGAACTCCAGGCCAGGGTCCAAGAAGCAGTTGCCAAAGAAATCCAAGTCCTCTGGTAAGGACTGAATTGGCAAGAAGCGTTGGATAGGAGAAGCTTGGATTAAGGAAAACCCAAAATTCAAGCTTGGGAAGATCTTGCTGTCGGCAGATCCACTTCGGTGGGCAGGACAACTTTGTGTTGAGTTGCATAACTACTACATGCAAGGTTGCAGAGAGAAGAAGGTTTCCATTGTCTTATATTATCAAAATCGTCACTTCTTGACTGGGGACAGCTACTTCCTTGTGGGCTTCAACGACTTATACGACCTCTTCAACCTTGATGGTCTGGACGTGGGGTTATTGTGATGCTTTACATTGTAAGCCCTTTCAAACTAGACGTTCATTAATTATTACCACTAAATTCTCTAATCTAACTAATTTCTTATCTGTAGATGCTTGATACAAGAAACGAGGAAGAAGGAGCCCTTTGGATTCCTTGACCCCCAAAATGTGACGATTTATTTGATGGAACAACAAAGGGAAATTGTTGTGGAATATATTGCTAGGGCAATGAGCCACTTTCAAAGAGGGACTACCTGATGGCCGCCCACAACACGGGGCCATTGGATCTTACTGGTCATTGCCTTCAAGTGGAACTTGGTCTGGTACCTCGATCATCAAGACTAGTGGTGGGACCTAATGGCGAATGGGGACAACGTGACTATACTTTCGTCAAACAAATCCTTGATGAGTAAGCTTTTCATGACTTATGTTACAAATTGAACTTTTCAAACTTACACCAAAGACTATTGGATCCCTCTTCGCATGTAGGGCTTTTGACATGTATATGCGCTGTGATCCAAAGTACGATCTGAAGGATCCCCACACACTCACACATAAGACCATCTTCACGGTAAGTTCCAGTAGACATATTTGTAAATACTCTACTACTACATTTTTTCCTTTCGAACTGACAGCTTTTTCCCTCTCCAGTGTCACTAACAACCACCGGGCAACTCCTACGGATTCTATATTGCGTGTCACATGCTATTATTCATGGCAGCAAAGGATATGAAATCCCCGTATGCAATATAATTGTGTAGTCTTTTCATAGCTGCTTTTATTAATTACAAATAGCTGATGATAAAATGATTTTGCTCACGCTAATTGCATAATTTTTCCATAACTACTTTTCATTCACCAGGAATTCAGCTTATCGGACGACAACATCAAGGAGTCTGCACTCTCCAACATGCGAGCATGGATCACCTTGTTCTTAATGACTCAAGTCGTCTCTTCGAAAGGTGAATTCTATTGTAGGGAGACAAGGCTCTAACTTATGTAATTTGTGGTTGCACTTTCGACTTATGTAATTTGTGGTTGCACTTTTGACTTATATAATTCGAGGTTGCACTTTCAACTTATGTAAGTTGAGCTCTTGATGTGGACTTGGGCCGTTGTACATTTCGAGGACTTTTGATTATGTAATTTGTGGTTGCGTATGTCATGACTTGGTCTCTATAATGTGGGTATATATCCTGAAATGAATGGTGATTATGGCATGAATGTATCTGGATGTGTCTAATTTGCAGGGGAAGATGGCTGCCAAATCCTAACATTGCTTCATGATGTAGCCAGGAAAAAGGTAAATCCCTTCGGGGGATGAGAATGTTAGTGACAGGTGGTAAATTCACCTACCATTGATGATCGAGTTCCAGTGACTGATAGCTTTTCAACCCCTCTCTAGAACTCATTCACTAGAGATGGGTTGAAAAGATACCCGTCACTAATGACTCATAACACCCCATCACTGATGACTCGGTCACCAGTGATGGGTTGTAGCTACCCGTCACTGGTTCTAGATAATTAGTGATGGGTGGTAAATAGACCCGTCACTAATGACTCAGTCACTAGTGACGGATTGTTGTTAGCACCCGTCACTAATGATAGAGTCTCAGAGAAGGGTTGAAAATGTACCCATCACTAATGAATCAGTAACCAGTGACAGATGGTAACAACCCGTCCCTAATGACTCAAACCGTAGTGACGGTTTGTAGTTAACACCCGTTACTAATGACCGAGTCCCAGAGATGGGTTGGAAAGCTACCCGTCGCTGGGGATTGATAATTAGTGATGGGTGGTACATACACCCATCACTAACGACGGTCACAGTGATAGGCAACAGGCCTACTCAGGTTATAGGAGACGTATTTTAGTGACGAGTCTCAATTATGACCCATCACTGGTGATTGTTATTAGTGATAGGTTCCAACTTGTCACTAATATTTTATCATTAGTGACGTAAAAAGAGTGACGGGTGCTGTAACCATCACTAATGATGGTTATTGCCCGTCACTAATGTGTTGTTCTGGCATAGTGATACTATATGAAAAGTAGACAAAAGATATACAAAATTAATAATGAGTTGTAATATGACTCGTTACTTATGATAATAGTGATGAGTTATAGTTACAACTCATCTTTAATGATGACTCATCAATGATGGGTCTGTCTGTAACATGACTTGTTACTTATAATAATAGTGACGAGTCATAGTTACAACCCATCATTAATAATGACTCATCAATGATGGATCATTCTAGGTTAGTCATAGGTGACGGATCATAGTTATAAACTGTCACTTATGATGACTCATCGGTGACGGAAGAATAACTAAATGAGTATACTCTTGGCATACTGCATCATCTCTTTATCCGACCTCCTCACTTCGATGCAACAGTTCCCAAAAGTGGAGCCAATATATGAATAGGAACAATGATCACTATTTTTTATTTTTCTCTTATTTTTTCTCACCTCAGCAGCATTAGAACAGGAACCATTGTACATTTATGCTCAAGTTTGATGTAAGAGGTGGTGGCTATAGACACAAACACGTATTCCAAAAACGGTGCAAAAAACTTCAAGGGGCGAGAACTTAATCTTCCAAGCCATTTTTGGTCTCGAAAAATTTGTCAAACCCAATGTAGTGAGAGAGAAAAAGATGTAACTTTTTTTAGATATCCGTAGAGTAAAAAAACATCGAAATCTGAGTTTGTATGCAAAAATTATGCTTGTTTTACCGAAGACACTCCGGGTCATCTATTAGAAACATTTGTTATATTGTTTATTTCAATTCTATAGCTGCTTTGGGTCAAAATGAATAGCTCAATTGAACTTTAATTTTACTCTGTGATTCCAAAAATTTGAATCGAACCAATAAAAGTGTTTTTACTCCCTTTGCTCTTAAGCTCTAGAGCAACCTGTAATTCAAATTAGTAACATGATCATAGATGACCCGTCACCTATGACCTTCAGCAACCAAAGGTTAAAAGGATAAAATAAATCCGCTTTCTATCACAATGATATGATAGCTGAGGCGGCAAGGGTTGTTCGCGCGTGAAGAGAGGTCACGGGTTCAATTAAAAAAGAATGCAAACACTGAGAATAGTTTGAAAAATAGTGTGACTTGTTGGTTATATGTGATGGACCCCTATGTTGGTGTGGCTTGGGTGATTTTTTTTCATTTTCTTTGTATCCCAAAAAACGCGAATAACGTTCATCGGTCATAAGAAACGGGTCACTATTACGACCTGTCACTATGACCTTCATTAGTTATGGGTCAAGTTGTCAGCCATCACCTATTTTTTCACGTAGTGATATATTTGAAATGATCATGATTCTTGAAGATGCTCATCTCATTTGGACAACTCTTAAAGAAAGATATGACAAGCCTAAATGGGATGAAGGTCTTCTTTTAGAGATATGATTTGAAGAGTGCTCTACTTCATCATCACATCATGAAGAGTACCAAATTACTTCCCCCTTTGTTCAAAAGGATTTCACTTTTGTATTCTCCTCACTAACATACAAATCCAAGCAAGGTAATGATATGGTGAGTGGGATTAGTAAGTGTCCAATCTTACCTTTGGACTTTAATAACATTAGAAATGAAATTTCCATATCTACTAATGTAATTAACCCTTGCATATCATCTTGTATTAAATGCATGTTTATCATGACGATATGGTTCTTTGTCCTCATAGTGATGCATCTATTTCTACTAGTACTTGTGAGACTAATATTTTTAAGGAAATAGAAACATATGGGAGACAAATTAGGTGGAGAGGCCACAAAGAAAATCAAGAAGAAGGCTTCGCTTAGGAGAAGATCAACCACAAATAAGATGTGCTATACATGTCGCGAATATGGACATTATAACATTGATTGTCCTCGACTTGGAAGTGAAGTATCCACTTCCTCAACATGCTCATCCTCTCACTCTGATGCACCAATATGTCTTATGGTAAAAGGTAAAAAGAAAATAATAAGTGAGGTTGATAGTGGCAATGCTAGTTGTGATGCTAGTAATAGTGATGAGTTTGAGTTTAATATTTTGAGCAAAAAGGATATGTCTAAAATGATTAAACTCGTGAGCTTAATAGAAGGGCAAAAGGAAAACCTCAAGAGGCAACAGGAATACCTCATAGAGAAAATTGAAGAACTTAAGACCTTAAATAAAGAGCATGAAAAGCTTAAAGAATCCCATAACTCTTTATCCAATCTTTATGGGAATCTTCAAGTTAAACATGCTAATCTAATTGATAAATTAGATGATATGCTTCTAGTGGATTTAGATATGCCATGTCCTAATTGAAATGTTTTATCCAAGGATAAATTCGTTATATCTCCTATTGATGATGCTTGTGCTTCTAACTCTATTTTTTTGTGTAGTATCTTTCGAGAAAGAAAATGTTGAGCTAAGTGCTCAACTTGAAAATTAGCTAACTAGCAACTATGTGGAACTACAAGAAAATCATTACGGGTTTTTGTACACTCATAAAAATCTTGTAGCTTCTCATACTAAGCTAGAAGTAGCTCACAAGGTTATTCTTACAAAGGTAAAATCATATGAATCTCGTGTGGACAATAGAACACATTCTTTACATAATATAGATTTAACATGTGCTAGTCCTAGCAATTCAACTATTATAAATTCTATATCCAATGATGATTTGTCATTTTATTCTATGTTTTTATAACACTAATGTGTCCACTTCTCCACTTGTGAGTTTAATCATATATAGGAAATTAAGAAGCTCAAGGATCAAGTCAGTTCTTTGAAGAAATATTTGATCATATGCTTCAAAGGGAAGACCACACTAGATGAGTTTCTTAAAGACCAAAGGCACCCAAAACATAAAAGTGGACTTGGATTTAATTCCTACAAGAAGAACAAGTCCAACTATGCTAAGAAGAAGGGTCAAGGTCAAAGGAAGATCACTACACTCATCACTTGCTTCAAGTGCAAGAAAGAGGGACATCATGTCCGAGAGTGCCCTTCGAAGAAGAAGAAGAAGAAGAAGAGAGCATTGATCAAGAAATAACAAGACAAGAGGTAGAAGGAAGAAGCTCCTTCGTCATCAAGAGATCATGGAAGTTCTCGTCAAGATGACCAACATCAAAAGAAGAGGCCCCAAGCTATGTCAAGATCACATAAGCAAAGGGGTGAAGCAAAATGCTATCAAGGTGAGAATCCTAAAGTAAAGAGGCTTGGTGGCAAGATTTTCTATACATGCCATAAGAAGGGACATCTGTCCTCATCATGTCCTCAAGTACCTATTCTGAGTCTCCAATTGTCAATAACAATTATTCACTTAAAATGATAGAATTGACAATGTGTTTGCCAAATTAATTGGTGCTTAATGTGGCTTGAAGAATAAAAGGGTCATTTAGGTTACCAGGCCTATCGTGATTAATGTCTTAGGACCCAACAATGTTCGGAACAAAAAAGTCTCGAAATTGATCAATAGGTGAAATGGAGGGCATTGAAGACTTGACAAATTGTTTGAAGATTTATCTAATTGATTAAAGAGCCAAGTTATGTGAAAGTATAATTATCATCTATTCAATGTCACTCTGTGAGGGTAAATTTCTATCGTAATATCTTAAAATCATATTTCCATCTTTGTGATAGACAAATAGTTGAATAGGACTTTTGGAACTTTTCACATACCGGAAAATCCAATCGGAACATCCAATATAGTTTCGGGATGTTGTAAAATCTGGTTTTTTACATACATCCAAACATCCAATCCTGAGATCAGAACATCCAATTTGTTCTTTAGCTCTCTGAAAACCTGATACTCTACACATATCAAAACATCTAATTGAAATAATCGGAACATCCGATATGCCCATAAACTATTGAAGGTTCCTACATTTTTGCATGTGTAGGTTTTGTAACTATGCCTACTTAAGAGTTTGTGCTTTATGTAAGCTTTTGTACGCTCTACATCTAGCATGTGTAGGATCTATTGTTTTCTTGATATGATCTTATTTCTAATTCAAACATATCTTATTTGCTTGCTAGTGTGCATAATTTGTTTCTAGCACACATAGCCTTTCTTACCGACTAGTATGTGTAGGTTATATAACTAGTATAGGTAGCGTGCATTGCACATTCATATGTTAAGTTTGATTTTGGAGCCTCATTCGATCTTATTTGTCTTTATTGAATTCTATTTGGCTCTTTAGAGAAATTAATGGATTATCACATTATGGGGGAGTACTATGCTTGGTGCATCCTACTTACTCATAAATTATGAATATTTGATGAATACAACATAGAATTGATATTATTACTTATCTAGCATCTATGTGGTATGACAAGTTCATTTAAGACACAATGTCTTAAAATATCTATTAATTGATCCATATTTGGTTTTAAATTAAAACTTGAGATTCTTGGCACTTCTTTAGTAATATATTTAATCTCAATATATTATTTGAATTACCTTCTCATTTGGATCAAATCAACTATGGTTTTATGTGTTTACTTGTGATAGTTAAAATGTGAAGAATGCATTTGAAGCATAGTGCTTAATTTCTTAACCTTATTCACATGCTTCTTTAAAAGAAAGTTGATATATGCCTTATTTCAATCACCAACTTGTGATATCTCCATATATCATTGTTCTTACAATTGGTAGAGATATAAATAGTAATATTTGTTGATCTACTTTATTTCAACCTTTTGTTTCTAGTGATTTCTTTCTTTGTAAAATATTTCCTTTTAACTCCTATGTTAGGAAAATTGGTTTCTTAAAGGAAACTTGCCTTTTAGAGTTTATGGAAACTTGCTATCTCAATGCTAGAATCATTTTCAATATAATTGTTTGAGATATGTTTTTGAACATGTTTGCAACTTACTCATCTCTTGATTTGCTCAATCTTTTCACTTGGTTCATTAGTTGAACTTTGTGAGTGACCATTTGTTGATATTTTGTCTTAGTTGTAATTTAGACATCGTTTATGATATTTATCCTTCAATTGATATCTATTTCATATTCATATGCATCATTTATGTAAGAGTTTGCACTATGTGTTGAGACTTTTGCTAACCTCTTCGGACCCAATGAGTTTAGGGACCAAATTGTACTTGAATAAGTTTTAGGTACAATATAGATGTATTGGATTATTGGCTCATTCATAGACAAGGTCTTTTCAAAAGGAAGATCATTCAATTGGAATTCATGAAGAATGTATTTATCTTTCAATTAGTAGTTATAAAGAAAATCATCTCCTTCAACTTCAATTGGAATAATAAAGAATGACCATATCAAAGTAAAGCCAAGCAAGGATAAATAATGATCTACTACACCAAACCAATTACTTCTCCGTAACTTATTCTTAATTCATGCATTTAATGCCATAGATTCAACCTTGTGCAGGTTGCATCATAGCATGAAAATAACTTATGAAAAATTATTTTTCATGCAAGTGCCTAAAAACTTTTTATTGCAAATATGAGCAATTTGAAGTAGCATATTTTTATGGGTACTCTATAATCATGCTTATGATTCATCCAATCCCAAATATGAAAAAGAATTCATATCAAATACTTGAGTTGCTCTTGTATGCAATATTGATAAAATTGCAAATTTTTCCATTTGCTTGAAGTTTATAGTCCACTTTGAATTGCCTTATTGAATATATAATCTTATAAGATATTTACACTTTGTGATAAATAGGATACTCGTTATAGTGTCAACTATTTTGTTATGTTCAACTTTGACCCTAATTCATTGCACTTGTGTTTTGGATATTAATTTCAGACTCATGCTTGATTTGTCTTCAATTGACATTTCTTTCAATTGGTATGCATTGGATTTTCAATTGTTCTACCGTTGAGTGCTCCCTTTCTCTATCTAGGATTGCTTTGTGATATCCAAAGCCTTTGAGGCTTAGTGAATAGAGAGAGAGAGAGAGAGAGAGAGAGAGAGAGGTGAGAAGTGTGGTGCTATGGTAGCCCACGGTTGGTGCATTAGTTGCATGTGTTTGAGCATTCAGCGTTGATTGTGCGCAAATTCAGGCGTTTGTTACTCTTGGAGACTACCGTCACCTAGACGGCTTGGTGGTAGATTGTCAGTGATCTCCTCAAGTGAAGATTGTGATGCCTGAAAGTGATAGCGGAACTCACCATCTTTAGAGCGGAGGAAGAGTTGGCCATAGTGGAGATGAGGAGTGCATGTATGCAACCTTGTGAGAAAAAAAGGTAGAAATAGACCCGGCTCAATTGTGACCAAGCTTTCTCAACAGAGACGTAGGATATCAGTAGATATCCGAACTTCAGTAACAAATCATTTGTCTATATTTCCTTACTCTTGTGATTTACAATGATTTAATTGCTTCTATGCTTATATGTATGTGCATTAAGTTAATTTCATGAGATTCAATCTACACTACTACAAAACAACACATCATTGCCGGCTCCGAAACTCCCATCACTGCCGGTTTTGGAGCTGGCAATGGGAAATAGGCAGTGATAGTCGAGGACTATCACTACCGTCTCAGGGGACTGACAGTGAAAGAGTTATCATTGCCGGCTGAAGGCTTCAGCCGACAGTATTTTGCCTCTCCTTCTTTTCTGTGCCCCCTCTCTATCCTCTCTCTATCTCCTCGATCTTTCCGTCTCTCTCCCTCTAAATACATGCTTACAATGAGATATATATTTAATGTAGATGAATAATAAAGGCACCTTCATTAATACATAGTAATTCATGTCATACAACGAAGGTCATGTGCATCGATAATCACACATATATACATAATAGTTCTCATAGGTTACCCCGAAAAGTCAGTTGAGTTGAATCAGTCCAGTATCCCTCTACCACTTTCACGATGAGGATTGCGTCTCCGCACGGACGGTCGATGGCATGTGTACGTCCGGAGTCGCCAGGGGGCCGATGGTGGTGGAGTGGCGGACTCGGCTACACCTGATCTTCCGCAGCGTCGCCTATACTTTAGGCTCACTGGTGTGTCAAAGACATCAAAGTTGGACGCCTAAATGCCACTACGGTTTGAGCCTTCGATCACCTCCACAGCGCACTGATGGACCACCCTCTCATGCTCATCCATAACATACTGACGAGCCAGCCTCTCATCCTCCTCCTTGGCACACTTACAGGTTGATGCTTAAAAAATCACACAATATCATCATGGACAGTACTATTGTACCAAATCAAAGAGCATAGAATTCTGAAAAGGACAAGAAATTTTCCACCGAGACTGATATAGAGACTGAATAGCAGGATTCAAACAAGTAATGACAGAACAAAAAGGATGAATCAACTTCCTTATCCAGAATCTGATATGCTAATCAATCTTTGAACTTACAGTAGCACACCATCCGAGGATCAAATTATAATAGGTAGTCCACTGCAGAGAGAACACAAGAAATATGTCTCAATATACAAGTACAGACCAGCAAGAACCATCAACAAGTCTCACCAAGGGCTACAACAAATATCAGACAACTTGATAATCACAAATCTAAACTATTGTACTCAGTAAATTGCCTAATTTTAGTGTATCAATTCATCATCGAGCAAAGGGAATATATACCAATACTGTCCAGAACAGAAGAGGAAAAATACTCACAAGCATCATTTGAACACACAAAAAGGACAGAGGTAGCATCTGTTCTTATCATTTGAACACACAAAAGGACCGATGTAGCTTATATGTTGTTATCATTTGAACATACAAAAGAACAACAAGAGCATCTATTCTTATCATTTGAACACACAAAAGGACCACAAGTGGCATCAGTTCTTATCATTTGAACACACAAAAGAACAGCGGTAGCATATCTGTTGTTATCATTTGAACACACAAAAGGAATACAAGTAGCATTTGTTCTTATCATTTGAACACATAAAAGGACCACAAGCAACATCTGTTGTATCATTTTAACACACAAAAGGACCATCACACATGCATCTATTCTTATCATATGACTACACAAGCAACTGACCACGAATCAGTATGAACTTGCGCTGAAACCATAGGAATCAGAGGGGAGAAGGAGACGGAGGGGGAGCCAGGAGGCCTACCTTGACATCGATGTGGTTGTCCATGGCGATAATGGCGATGGACGAGGACGCAGGGCACAGCGGCGCGGGCTCCTCGGCGTCGAGGTGCTCATCTTGTTGGAGGCAGCGGTATGATATACATATAGCGATAACTTATCAAAATTAAACAGCACATTCACCCTAGGGATCAACCTCATGACACTCTGTGATATTGTTCTCTAAAGAGCGATAAAGTGCAATGAAATGAGAATGAATGAAATATCATGAGATGTGATCCAAACGACATAAAATTTGGTAGAGATGTAGTGAATGAGGTTATGAATGCAGTAGAGGAAGAATCACATATAACTGGAGTTCATTTGCCCGCTTAATTAACCAAATTGCATGCTTGATGTTTTTAAATCCAAAATTATATGAGGTAGTTCAAACAAACTCACATGAGGAAAGTACTCACCATGGAAAAAGGTATTTTTTTAATGTGCAAGGTATACATAGAGAAGACCTAAAAAATTACTTTCATATTTTATGATTTTTTTAATTTCTATAGAAATTAATCATGTTTAAAATGATTAATAAAGATTAACAAAGAATTAGTGCTAAACAAGCATTCCATGCTTGAAATATATTTTTCCTATACAGAGCATGACAAAATAAGATTAATAAAGTTGGATTGACCAATTTTGGATATTTTAAGATTTAATTATGGATTAACAAGTTACAACATATTTAATGAAATAGAGGTATTCGGTGGATATTTCATGTATGCATGTATTTTTATCATGTAGATCATGACAAAGAAAAACTAAAAAACTTAGTTTCATATTTTTCTGAGCTCTAGATATTTTTCTACAAATTATAGATTAGCCGATTTATCAATACAACTAATATTCCTTTCGGCATTTTCTGGATTTTTTGACTTTGACTGGTTGTCGGTAGCGAACGGCAGTAGAGCTTGGCTGGGGAGGGGTATCAAAATGCTCAACGCACTTCGGCGAACTCATTTGAGGGGTCAGCGGCAAGCACGACTGGCGGCGACCATGGCGCACCGCAGAGCTAGGCCGATGGTGGTGGTGCTGCCGAGGGAGAGAGTGGAAGGGAAGGGAGCGGCGAGGTTTCCTGGACCGCGGTTAAACTCACTATACATTCGGCTCATGTAGAGGCGGCTCATGGTTCGAAGTCCGTTGGCGAGGTATGTGAACTTGCGGTGGCAGCCGACGATGGGCTACGATCGAAGTAGTGCGCGCAAAAGATTGAGTATGGCACTATGAAGCTCACCGAGCAATATAATTGGATGGGGAGGGCTCAGAAGTGGTGATGCGTCCATGAGGACGACGAAGGTCGTCGAGGACGATGGTGTGCTCGGGCTTGTAGGAGGGCCGTTGTTTTATACATTACATATCAATACTGGCTCATCCCACCAGCCGGCAGTGATGAGGTGGCTAGGTATCACTGTCGGCTCAAGCCATCAGCCGGCAGTGATTCCCCTTATCATTGTCAGTTCATAAGCTACGATGAATGGTTCTTCTTACACGGTCTACAAACCAGCAATGATACTCTATCACTACCGACTCATAAATAATTGGTAATGATGAGCTGATATATAAACTCAGTTGTGTAGTAGTGTTGTGTCATCCGATGCATCTCATGGTATTAGATCTGTGAGTTTCCGAAAAGTTTGTCTGGCCGAATAAGTACCCCGGCAATAAGCAACTTGGCCTGGTTCTCCGGTCCGTTCGATGCCTCGTGACCTACCAAACGGAAACGTGCGCTATGTCTGTCCATTGGCTGCACTCTCTCCACCAGTAAGCCTGATCTCGCGGAGCAGTGTGCCACACCAAATAGGCGCTGTATTTAACCCTCGTGAGGTACAATGATTTCTGTTGCAAATTAAGCTCCCTCTCTCTCACATACCACATAGACTGTGCTAGCTCCTGTAATGGAGCAGGAGCAGGAGCTCGACCTCGAGCTGACCCTCCTCCACCGCTCGGCCTCGCCTGAGCCGCCCGGCTTCTTCGTCTGCATGTACTGCGACCGAAAGTTCTACAGCTCGCAGGCGCTCGGCGGCCACCAGAACGCGCACAAGTACGAGCGCAGCCTGGCCAAGCGCCGTAGGGAGATGGCCGCCGCCATGCGCGCGCACGGGGCGGCCGCCACGGGCGGCCGGGACGCCGCCGCCGTCACCCGGGGGCGTCGGAGTCAAGAAAGCAAGGATGGACGAGCAGCAAGCTTTTTCTGTTCTGCTGCCTGCTGCCCTGCTGAGCAACGAGAAGAGGTCGTCGGAGTGGGGCTACGGCTAGGCGTCGAGCGTACCGACGAGCTGGACCTGTCCCTCAGACTTTGATTGGTTCCTCTTCCTCCTGCACCATTAATTCGCTTGTGTTTGCTTCGATCATTCAATCGGTATGATGAGTACAAGTCATCTTTTTCGTGGTAATCGTGTCGGTGTTGGATTCATCATGTACGTAGTTGTGTTCCTCTGATGGAATTTCTTGGCAAGAACTATTCTCGATCCATCCTGTTATCCAAAGGGCGAGGTATTTGGTGCGCTCTTCAGTAATTTCCTCTTTGTGCTCAATTAGCCTTTTAATGTTAGCATGCATCTGCAATTGAAAGAATCTTCTGGGCGGGGTGCTTCTTCAAGCGATAGTAAACTGCGACTATGCCATGTGAAACTTCGATCAATTTATGAATAAACAGTACTCCTTCAACTCTTCTACCGAGTATGTTTGATATCTTGCGTCACCGAGCTTATCGGATTCCTGTATTTCTCTGTCTGTAAACTAGTGGCCCCGCGCACTGCCGCAAGCATTTGTTCTATAGTATTTTAGTTCTCATTTAACATGAACTTTTTAGGGATCCAAGGCCTCACTTGATTGCCGGATTTTCCTTTTAACTTCTCGTAGGATTATTCTATGTTTTTTTTTTCATATGAGATGGTTAGAACATAGAATTATTAACTAAATTGCTATGCAGTGCATGACTATACTTTTCTGTCAACCATCCAAACACATTGCCCCTAGTATTTTTATATTTTGAAGCCGCGAACTAGTCCACTTGGACTCAAATCCAAAGTCAAGTAGATTTGAATCATTGCTACAGAACATGTTATAAGTAGCACCTCATCAGTGTTAATTTGAATGTAACCGGTACTGTTGATATATTAGTGCTGGTTCTTAAACTCCCGCGCGCGAGCAATAGTGCCAGTTCTTAGCACTCAATTATTGCTCGCACACGGTAGTTTAAGAACCGGCAGTGATAGTCACTATCAGTGCCGGTAGAAAGTAGAACTAGCACTAATACCTCTGTTATATGTATATCCAGTACTTAGCCGTTCTCCTCGTTTGCTCCATTCGGCTTGACACCGCTCCTCTTCCCCGACCGCCACCTCCTCTCCGTCCGCAGTCTCCTCGTCGTGCATCAGCTCGTTGCCTCCTCGTCCTCATCCTCGTCGTGCATCGGCCCGCCGCCTCCTACTCCTCGTTGTGCATCGGCTCGTCGCCTCCCCGTCCTCATCCTCATCATGCATCGGCCCACCGCCTCCTCCTCCTCGTCGTTATGCGCCGACCGCTGCCTCCTAGTCCTCATCATGTGTCGGCCCGCCGCCGCCTCCTCGTCCTCATCGCATGCTGGCCCACTGCCTCCTCGATGTCTCCATGCCGAGCAGTAGTGGCAGTGGAGGTGGAGGGTATAGATCTAGGCAGCGTGGACGCGGCCGCTCCATCCTATCCAGCTGTCCAGGTCCGGATGACCACCCTCATACTCCCAGCCTCCAGATCCTCAACGGCGTATCCCCTTCCTACCTTGAAGGGCCATGAAATACCTGGGTTAGTTCTCAAATTCAAGTTAGCAAATTATAGTTAGCAAATTATAGTTAGCAATTTTAGTTAGCCAATTTAGGTCCTGAAATTAGATATGTATTTTAGTTCAAAATATGTTGGCTTATTATTATATGTGTATGTTATGATATTAGATGAGTATCGCTATATCAGTGTTTTAGATGTTACCATCACTTCCCAGTGAGTAACTAGTTTGGTACTTCCTTGTTCTACAATTGATGACTTGATATAATTGAGAGATTATCCACATGTGCCGATTGATATGGCATTGGCGTTTTTTTCTCTGGTTATGTAGATGTACTTATGACTTGTCTTAGGTATATCTGTATGCTCAGAGATGAAAATCCCTTTGCTATAAATTATAAGAAGGTCAGTTAATATTCTAGTTTGTAGTTAACAAATTCAGAAACTAACATGCCGATTGATGTAGATGCTTCCTTATCTACAATGGCTATATGACATTATTGCGGACCTTCGTGGTACACCACCTGTGGTGACAACCACATTGGCTGATAACAATAAAATGAAGATCACTAACTCTTTTAGCATTGCTTTTTCTAAAGAAGGATATATCACTTTAACAACATCAAGCACCGAAGCAGACCAAAGACTTATGGCTGAAAGATCTGCTATTCATGCGTTTCTACAATCGGTTAACCTGCAACTTGGATACATATTTTCAGACTACAGCTATTTCAAATTGAAAGTGCTTGAACAGAAGGAGGATGTGCTTGCAATGACTCCTAAGCTCTCGCGGTTACATGCAGTTGAAACGGTTGATGATATGAACTTGTAGTTTGTAGCTAGGATTATTTCAATAATATTAAAATTTTCCTCTATATTATTGCTCTTTGTCTGTAGGATTTTTACTGGAACACTCGGATGCGGATGGATTGTATCTTGACTTCAATCTTATATCTTCTTGCCCAGCAATGGGGGTACACATTACTTGGTTCTCAATGCAGGAAGGTCCAGGAAGGAAAGTACTAGTCACACCTTAAGTTTCAGTGTGATAGTAACAGTTTTGTTATTTACAGAAGTCCAATGAAACTTCCGTTTGAAGCAACAACTAGTGCGCTGATTTATGCAGTGAATCATTTTGATGTAATATTTGGAGTTGAAGTTTTAGATATCAACTATGCATGTAATGGTATTTGATGTAATTTTAGAAATGCTTATAGTTTGAATTAATGTATTATGTGTTTGTCGTTACTTAAATATTAGAAGAATGGATGCATGTGCATGTGATGTATTTTGGATTGTGCAATTTTTTTTGGCTGCCGAATATCTATCAATGTCGGCTCTATTTTAGAACAGATACTGATTATCAGTGCCGGTTCCATACCCGATACTGATAGTTAGTGACTATCAGTGCCGAGTAATCAGTGTCGGTTCAAAACCCGCCACTGATGGTGATTTTGAACTAACACTGATAAGGTATTCTGCAGTAGTGGATCCAATTGCTCGCAAAAAAAAAAGACTTGGTTCCAAGGAACAAACGTACATACGGACTTAATCCCAGAAAAGAGCTAAATTTGCCAAAATCGAGAAGAGATCAATTTGCCAAAATTGAGAGCTAAGACAAAACAGGACACAAAATACTTGGACTCAGGTTTGTAAATGACTTGGACTTTAGTGCAAAGAAGTAAATATGGAATGGTTTCACTCGAGTTTAGGTAGATTCCTTACAAATCTGCCATACTGAATTAAAACTATCTCAGAACGGGTTATCACAAACGGATTTTAAACCATATCACAAACGGTTAGGGGTTCCGTCTCTGTAAAAGTGTTTGTGATATCGAGTTTGTTACAAACGGTTATAACTCTGTCTGTAACAAAGCTACACATAGACGGGTCTTAATAAGACCCGTGTTTGTAATATAGCTACACACATGTCAGTTTCACAATACACATAGACGGTTTTTTTTTTGAAAAATTATATATACGTATTAAATGTCACATACAGATTTTGTTGAAACCCGACTGTATAAACCATCGATGTGACCCTTTTCCCCTAAAAAACCATTTTCCTTCCTGGCTGGCTTCATGCTATGGCATATATCATACAAATAAAAATATCACAAGCATATACATAAGAACATCACACAGATATTTAACACATAAGAACACATTATTCTATATACACAATCGAAGCAACACATATTGTTCCGAACATAAACCTATATACAATCCCTAGTAATATCGTCTAGCCGTCCAGAAGGATGATTGGATGAGATATAGACAACATTGACGCCATCTTCCAGAAGGATGAGATGATTGACATCATTGACATCATCTTCCAGAAGGATGAGATGATTGACGTCATCTCAGCCGCCTGGGTTTCACCACAATGTCAACCCAAGTACCATGTTCAATCATTATCTCGTTGTCATCTGGATCAGACTCCATCTTGACTAACTCAGTCATATGCCAGAACCAAACTACATTGCTTTCAAATCTCTTGCCGTTGTTAAGTAAGAGATGAAGGTTCAAACCAGACTTACAATTCCCGAAAATGTCTCTATTAGGACGAACAACAATGAAGAAATTTCTATTAGGAATAAAAGACAATAGAACGTGATTCACAGCATAAACTAGGTTTACAGTGGTGCCCTTTACAATAGCGAAGAACACATATTCCACATGACCAAAATCGACACCAAGAATCCAGACCGTGGAAGCAGCCATAGGAACAACCACATCCTCCCAGTGCTTGATAGCAGTGAACAAAGATTTTCTATTGCTGATCTGGGACACACAAACACCACGTTACACTCAGTACAAAGATCGAATCAAACCCTAACAAAATCGCGATACAAACCTTACCCACCTCAGTATAGGGAAGGAGATTTGGAGCCTAGATCTTGAACCTCTATCACGAAAACAAACCCTAAAAAACCTTTGCAAAAGGGGGTCGGATTGCAACGAGGAGAGCAAGATAGATGAACTTCTCGTTATTTTAGTGAGGGAGACGAGCAGTTTGTGTCTATGTGGGTAGTGGGAAGCGAAAGAGTGAGGGTCAAATTTAAAACAGTACCTGAGTCTTTAACTATAGATGGTTTTTTAGAAAATATGTCTGTGTCTATCATACAGATATAAATGGATCGTACAAGAAACCGTTTATGACAATAACATAGACGGTTTTTTCTAAACTCCATATATCTCTATATGATAGAAACAAACGGATTTGTAAAAATCATCTGTGGTTTTTGCACACTCAGACGGCAGTCATATAACAAGCACGTCTATCTTAACAAGTGTCTGTGGATATTTTTATCAGTGACGGGTCATAAGAAACCGTCTATGTCACTTCATCTGCTTTCACTGATTATGTGGTAGTATAGGATCAAATGTTTTTTGTTTTCAAGAATCTCTAAAATATTTCTCTTTTTATGTGAGCGACTATATGGAGTCCATATTGTACTTCTATTATATAATATATATAGATTATGATTTGGATGATACATTGAAGTCGGGATAAAAGAATAAGATAGCTACTAGGGGACAAAGTGCAATAACTATGGACTGATCTTGTTTGCCACGATTAAATATCTTGCCTATATATCTTGTACTCTGACCTAGGTGAGCATCACTGATGAAAGGACATCTATATATGGATTTGCCAGGATTGGTGTGTGTGGATAAGGATCATCGGATAATGTTGGGAACGTTTTTTTCAGGATCAGGGAGAAAGAGAAGAACCAATTAATGGATCGATGCACAAGAAATGTTCCTAGCCTCTGCAACTGCTACTCTATGGAGCTCAAAATACTTTGTTGACAAGATGTTTTAGAGCCTACCAACAAGTAATAGTGTATGTGACTGTGCATAAAGCACAACACTATATATCCTGTCAGAAGGTTCACACATTGGAATAACCTATTTTTATTCTTGTCCTATATATGAAAGTATCTCTATTATTTCATGTTTTGCTGGTTAGTGATCGACATGTGCAGGGTTCCGATCATATGCTCCTGCAGGTTGACATGTAGTAAAAAATTCAGGCTTTTCAGGTCACTATTTCTCCACAAAACACAATAGTTTTGAGGAGTGTAGAGAGATGAAAAAGAAACTTTTACAAAGAGCTAATGTAAAAAAAATCCAAAATGCTTTTTTTTAAATGTCTAATATTTTGTCATCTCTCGAAAAGAATTGTCTGAATGTGAATTTTGGCACGTACTAGTTGAGCTACGTACAGTTTACTTGTATGAACTCCCATCTTGTTCTATTTTAAGAATGATGACCTTGGAATTGTGTGAATTTTCAGCTAGCTTTTCACTTGTTTGACAAAACTAATTAGTCTAATGTAGGGCACGAAATTTAGAGACATAATAGACAGAGGATTGAACATAGTTAGCTACATTTATCATTCTTTCATTCTCAAGACTCCAATGAAGAAGAGATGAGTGAGTTATATACCGTATCAAGTCATTGCCGCTGCTAGCTGCAACTAAATTAAATATGGTGTCTTAGCTATTTAACTCAGATCATTCCTTGTATGTTTAATAAGATTCATGGTATGCTTATATATGCATGCCAACGAACTTGTGGGCTTACCAAAACTGCCTGGCTCAAACTTACCACACCGATTTGTAGGCTTAATCCTTTTTTTCTTATATGCCCAGGCATATAAATATGTATGTTCCAAAAGAAAAGAAAATTAGCATTTTTTTACTTGAAATCTATAGTTCTTTTTTCTATAAAATTGTTTCCGATTCACTAAACCAATTCTTACCTCATTCCAAAGGAATTCAATAAATAAGAATAAGAATAAATACTGAAATTTTCAATTCTTTATAATTCACTACTACAGAAACTATTTTCTGAGGCGGTTCGTAACCGATTTTCACAGGTATTTAACGCAACCGCCTATGATTGAAGGCCTATGAAAATTAACGATTTTCACAGGTGCAAAATAGACCGCATGTGGAAATACGGTTCCTTAGGACAACCGCCTATGAAAAACCAATATCATAGGCGGTTACTTAAGTAAACCGTCTGTGAAAATATATTTTTATAGGCGGCACACTTTAGCGTCCGCCTATAGATAGATAGATTTTCACAGGTGGGTGACATTAAGACCCGACTATGGTATGTATTTCATTTAAAATTAATAATGAGCAGATATTTTATTCCCTCCAAAATTCAACACGTTTTCAAGACAGATATCAACATCATAGATTTCAATAACATTTGAATCAACAAAAGTCCAATATTTAACACAAATACAATAATATTCACAAGTACAATATTTTTACATCACAAGTCAATTTACATAACAAGCCAAATATTCAACACAAGTATTCTTTCATCTCCCACTCGCAAAGCCTCGGATTGCTAGCCAATTCACATCTGAGATCAAAGAATCTACCACTCTTGTGAATAACTTCATGCATGATGAACCGACACATGTCATATTGGACGTTTTGGATATCTTCGTCTTTGAATGAGGTGTGGGTACATTCGATCATCCATGCTTGAAATAAAAACACAACTAAAGGAGCTAAAACACTACTGACAATGGAAACATAACCAAATAAGAATGTGCAAGCGCAATGATGACTTACATCCTCGGGGTTCGTTGTGTACCTCCCGTTTACCCTAAGAAACTGAAAAACATAATATCCATAAAGAACGGTGTCGAAACCTTTTTGTGGCACTTCAAATAAAAACACAACGTATTCGTTAATTCAATAAGACTCTAAGTCATAAATAGTGAGATACAAGCATTAGAAGTGTGTTATTACCGGAAAGTGTGTATGTACCGTCATCGCATTTGGCTTGGCCGTATTGTGTATCCCACCTTTCATTACGTACCATTTGTAGGCCCTATTCGAATGCCAATAAGTAATTATCAATTCATAAATGATTTATAAGAATTTTCTATATGTTGATTTTCTTTACCTCTGTATAACATCAATGAGATCTTGGTAAGATTTTTGGGGGAGATCGGTTGAGTCAAGGACTACAAGTTTGCTCGACTTCGGTATCAACATTATACAAATAAAGTGATCGCTACATGAATCTTTATGTTAGATTCTTGATTTACCAATTAAATTGAATACTTATGTTAGGTTCTGTACGTATCACACTTACTTAAAGTTGTAGGGAACCATGATGTAGTCCTTATCTTGCATTTTTAGCATAGCCCTTCTATGTAAGTTGACATATCAAGCCTGCATGATTTGGTCATTTCTCTTATGATCCTTGCTTTCTCCTTGTTACTCTTCCCCTTAATCTGGAGGTCATCTATCCTTAACTTCATGACCAAGTTGGGCTGCAAAATTCGTTGTGGATTAATGAATCCATCCGGTACCTTCAACTTTTCCGCATCGTTAAATTGCATTCTATAGAACAAGTCACTAGTCATTAGCTTCTATAGCATATATTGGTAGATATATGAACATATGGGTAGATTGTATGCACCTACAAGCACCACACATTTATGAGATTGATATCTAGTTTGTCACGGCAGAACAAAGCATGCATGTCCTTAAAATCCACCATAAGATAGGAGTCTCTGCATAGAAAAACATTAGCGGGGACAAAAGCAGCGATTATGGATAACCCTGCGCGACATGCTCTCATATACCATTCGTGGAATCTCCTCATCTCCCATGGACCTTCTTGGAGTTGAAACAACGGCAGAAATGGCTTGCCACTCTCATATTTCTCAGGAACATCTAGTGTAGGCAAGAAATCCAACTGACGGGTACTTAATATTTTGCTGGTCTCTTTCGCGAGATCGCCCTTCGCTGGAGATTCTGGAGTGGATGATGCCTTTGCTTTGGAGGACAGAAGCCACCTCTTCACTGGAGATGTTAGAGTCTTTTCGTATGGGGTAATCATGTGAGGGACTCTCCGATGCTCAGGTGAAGGTGCCGGAGGCGCAGACGCTGGAGGTGGAGGCGCCAGAGTCATAGACGGTGAAGCATAATGCGAAGTTGCCTAAGGCAGAAGTAATGGGCGCAGGGGCGAAGGTGCCTGAGGCGGAGAGGCTTGGCTCTGGGGAGGAGGTGCCTGAGGTGGAGAGGCTTGGCTTTGGGCGGAGGTGCATGAGGCAGATATGCTGGGCGCGAGGGTGGTCATGACGCTGGCGTTTGTGACTTCTGACGGCTGATGTCCCGTCTAGGCCACAGAATGAAGTTGTCAACAACCTCATCGAGAATCTCGATACTTTCAGGTGTGCTGATGTCTAGCTTGTACTTCATGAAAAGTGGTTGTACAGAGTCATACCTTGGCGTATCCGGCTGGAATGTCTTGATTGTGAAACATAAGGCCTTGAATGGCCTGGCCCGTGGAAGCCTCGACAGTGAAGTCTCCTTTGCTGACCGAAACATGTAGCATGCAAGAGGTAGCCTCTGTGATATCATCCACATGATATCTCTGGTTATCGACCTGTGTGGATCCGACATTGCTCCGAAAGCCTGGGCTGGTTGGTTTCTCTATCATCACTAATGCCGCCATTTCCTTCTCCTTTTCATTCCACATTTTCATGAACTGGACCTTAACCTGTTCTTGTATCTCTTCTGCTAGGGTCTTCTTATATCTATTATGGGTCTTATACTAGCTGGTGGCATTTGGAAACTCATCCTTTCAACCCACTTTTGATCTGATGCATTGAGTGCGACCCGGGTGTTCCTTGTTCCCTAGGTCCTTGGTAAGCAGATCATTCTCCCTGTCGGGCTATAGAGACCCTTCATTAGCAATCCCTTGAATGGTCTGGGTCACTTCCATGGTCTCTGGGCTTTTGAAGGCTAAGTCCCCAGGCTCGGTTCGTTCTGACCGAGCGTCGACCTAGTTCCTGCTTCCCTCATGACAATTTTTCAAAGGGTTGAGTTTCCCAGCCCAAATAGCCTCTTCTTCTTGTCTCCTCCATTCAGAAATTTTGGGGGCATGCCCAGAAGAGCCCAAGTGGTGGTGGTACTTGTTCTTCTTCGTAAGGTTCTTGGACAATTCACCCAGTTTGATGGCCTCAGGTGCGGTCTACTCCGCCCATTGGCCTGGCATAATCTTTTTGTATTTATTAAAGGGTGCCAAGTTCTTCTACATGAAGTCCTTATTCAGCTCACTCTTCCAACCTCGGAAACTCTTTCCCATAGTTTTCAATGCATTATGTTCGGCGGCTTCCTCTTTTCCCGAGGGGAATCGAATGGTTCTCTGCAATGTTTCCCACAGGAACTCCTTCATCTCATCTAGTAGAACCACCAATCAGTTATTATGATTGGGAAGAACTCCTTCATCTCCTTGACAAGAAATCTACAACTGTTGCGGAATTTAGTGCATGCCTCACAAAGCAACAGGCTCCCCTTCAACACCAACTTGCGTTATTGTATAAGTGCCGGACGGTAACTTATTTCTACTTCGCTCGCCCCGTATTTGTTTTAGCGTACCCCCAGAGGGACCCGAAGTTTCGGGCACAGAGGGAGCGGAAGGTTGTGGCACGGAAGGTTGTGACACAGATGATCGATGCAATGATCTTTGCACCCTCACCATCTAGAGAGAAAAAAAGGAGAGTTGACATAAACAAAAAATATTCCTCCATTTAATTAAGAAGTATAAAATGCATTGACTCAGCTAAATACATCTTCGGCGGGATCGTAGTCGTTGTCACTTTCCCGATGGCAGCTCTCCCGCTTGCACAGAACAGGGCTCAGACTGTGATACGAGCCCAAGCTTTCACTGCTATCGGAGGAGGACGGCTGGTGCAGGCTTGGGCTCCTATCCAACCTCCGGCTTGCATCCGCCCCATCTTGTGCCAGGGCACCCTCTATTGGGAGCGGCCTCTGTGCCGGGGAGGCCTCTATTGCGAGCGTCCTCTGTACCGGGGGGCCCTCTATTGCGAGCGGGCTTGGGCTCCTATCCGACCTCCTGCTTCCTTCTAGTGTTTTAGGGGTAGCTGTCCTCTTTTGCCCCATGGTACTTACTCGACCACTGGATTATTGTTACCTAGAAAAAACTGACAAGTATGCAATGGTTCATCAATGAAATTTCTCATTCCAATATGCCATTGTGAAGAAAGATGCAATAAAGATCAAATTGCAATGAGTAATATTATTTAGAGGAAAGAAAGGAATCAAGGTATGTGTTTTAAACTTTTCGTATGGTATATTATTTTAGAGGAAAGAAAAGGAATCAAGATGCAATAAAGATCAAATTGCAATGCTAGATCAGTAGCATATCTTCTGATATGTTTGAAAAAAGCATGAGCAGCATTTGATGCCATCACTTCTATGAAAAATTCACCTTGTCTATTGACAGCAAGCGTTTAGCCACAGATTTTCTTTCTATAAAGCTTAGAATTTCTACTTGGTTAACATATTATGTGATATTATCCTTTAGAGCTTCTTTCTTATTTGTTAAAATGAGACCAAACTAGGGAGGATAAAATAATAGTTCCATATGTTTCTCAAAGTCCATGCTAAGAGAAACGCTTTCTGCATTCTTAGGCAAATAATTTGGAAATGCAACTAATGATATTTATGGTGATCCCAAGTTAAATTAATTTGTATTCAACATATGGTTGTAACCTACAAAATAAGATAGTTACTCTGTTGAGAAATGCATCTGTTAATTATTTATTTAATAATTGATGGGTTCATAGATGTTCAGATGATTTCTTCATAGGATTTCTTTAATTTGTAATGTTCATATGATTTCTTTGAATTCTTGGATCTCTGCTACATGGTTTTAGGTATTAGTGGTAATCATTATGTAGATTTTTTCTTTCAGTGTGAGTAGGTCCACTTTTGGCATATTATCGCTCCTCATACTGATACAAACCTAGGAGACTGCTCTTTCCTGGACACTTGCCATCACACAAAGGTGACCATAGATGCATACAACGATTTCTTTTAATCTACTATCATGTGTCTGTTTGGCTATTTGTATCTTACATATATCATACAACCTGTATACTTGCAAGTATGTTCACTACGAGCTTGATCAAATACCAGATGTACCTCCAATGATGTCTGGTGCCCTTACACCACCTAGGCAAATAAAGCCCTAGAGAGCTTAATATTGTTTAGAAATAGAGCTTGGAGAATGGATAAAGTGTGACATTCGGAACTTTGGAATGTAATTTCTGCTTCCGTTGCAACGCATGGAAACTCAACTAGGCAAATATTCAGAATCATTGCACAGATATTCTTATGTAGGTAATCTGACAAGAAAATCTATATTTTCAATCCATTGATATGGAAATCAACAAATGTGTTTCTTGCATTATGCTGACCTTATTTTCCCTATGTTTTAATAGTGTCTAAATTTGTATGTATGCACTACTTGCAGCCTGTGTGTCTTTATTTTTTCATTCACCGAACCTGGATCATAATTTATTTATCTTTATTTTTGTTATGATCACTGGGTAGGTGCCATTTGTTAACATGTAGATGCCTTGCCTTTTAATACTATCGTCCTAATAGCCCACTTAGCTAACACTTAACATATGCAGTTATTTAAAAGATTTCATGGTAACAAATGCATTATTATCTCTTCAAAAGTTCAAGCACTTGAACTTGGTCCTGTTATTTCAGTGTACAAAATTAAAAATTTCGGGAGCATTTAATTACTGGATCAGCAAGCCGCGCCTGGGGTGCACGACCATGATTCGCATCACATGGCAAGAGGTCCACAACCACCATCGTGTGGCAAATGTTTATACGTCCATGAGAATGTATTCACTTACCAAGAGGGGACGACGGTAGAGGACTCGAGGTCGATGACTTCGATCAATCCTACAAAGACAATGCGCGATGAAACTACAATACATATCAAATACACCCTCATTTGGGATAAAAGCAATTAATCAGTGAACTATTTCAATTTTTATATATTTTCATGAACTATTTCAGCGACGGAATGGATGGGTGGCAGATGGAAATGGAGCATTCTAAGTATACGCAACAGTCTTTCGCAAAACTAATGGCAAAAAAGTCTTTCGCATAGCTAAGCAGACATTATTTCTCTCCCATAAATTTAGAATCCCTTCCCAAAAAATCTTCTTCACCTTAATTGCCACTAACCACCTCCCTAATTATTTAGGAACCAATCATAACCAACTTAACTTCCTATATCCCTGAGATCATAGCACGTTTTACACATGCTAACAGGAAAAGAAAGGAACTTAAACTGACACATCACAACAGTTGGAGGCCACTTACACTGTTAGACGTTTGGTTCATTAATCATGGCAATAAAAAAGCTCAGGCATAAAATAATTTAGAGAAAGTTAAAAATATAATCCAGCTAGAAGCTATTCAACTAACCTGTAAGCTAAACCGAAAATACTACATTCTTTCGGTTAATAGTCTAACTTGAATATCCACAATTCTTGTCCTATGCATAGACTATTTGCCTAATTTATAGCTTCAATCAGCCCAAATCATGCTCCTTGCTACTTGTTGTTGCTTTGTTTTCTAGGAAGAACCACACAACTTTGATGCACAAAACGGCTCTCAACCGAGACAATGGCGACGGCAGCCTCGTTCACAGTGACCACGACAGCACGATGGCCGGACATCACACAGAGAAGAAGGATCACGGCTCGGTCGGAGCACTGGCTACAATGGCTTGGCCGGGTATATACAGAGAGAGAGGAGGGGATGGCTACTGACCACGGTGGCAAGGTGGATGGCTTGTCGTCGGTGAGTTGGATGCGAGGACCGAAGGAGGGCGGCCGGACTAGGCGTGACGTGGACGATAGTGTGGGTGGCTCCTCCTCGGGGGCGGCAGCAGCACAGGTCAACTCCTCCTCTGTGGGGGCGTCGGCGGCACGGGGTGGCCCCTCCTCGTCGAAGGCGGCGGCGTTGCGGGGTGGCCCCACTCCTCGTCGGTCGTCGGCATCAAACTCTGGAACGGTGTCGTCGTTGGCAGTGGCGGACGATGGTAGAACGGACGCCAGAGGGAGAGGGCACGTAGCTAGGAGGAGGAGTAGGGTTCGGCGTTGGAAGGGGCGCGTCACACTCTGGGACGGCGTCAGCGACGGCGGACGACGGCGGAACAGTGGCTGGAGGGAGAGGGCTAGACGGCAAAACGAAGGATGAAGGGGCGCGGCGGCGGAACAAGGCAGCCAGACGGTGTGGGCGCGTGGTGATGTGTTCGTCAATGGGACTGGGGTTTCGAGGGCCTTGCGCTGCTATATATATATATAGAACGCATTTCCACAGCCTATTGACTTAAGAAACCGCCTGTAAAAATACATTTTTACAGGCGGTTTATTAAGCCAATCGCCTATGATTCACATGCAGTTTCTTAAACCAACCGCATGTAGAAACAATTTCCATAAGTGGTTGACTCAATGAACTACCTGTGAAAATTGTTTAAATATGTTTTTTAACTTTTCCCAGGCTAAAATTATTCTAGATGCATATACTTAATAGATATTCTTAATACAACCTTGTATATTAATTAAAGCATTTTAGTACTCGATACATGCCCTCGGTATTAAGTTACATAACATGTATGTCACATTGGAAAACAAATTGTATGACATGAAAATCACACTGGAAACTAAGTTACCTAACATGGCACTATTTGCCTTGAACTATTTTTTCTACTCCATCAAGGCGCATGTAGGGCATCACAGATCTACCGAGGGTTGCTTCTACAAGTTGATCTTTTCTGGATCTTCGAAAGGCGACACGTCGTCGAACTGATTGTATTCTTCCTCATCCTCCATATTCTCCACTCCAACAATTCTTTGTTTTCCATCAACAACTATGTGCTTCTTTTCATTCGCGGGGTCGTTTATATAGAATAAATGTGCGATGTGATCAGCGAGTACCCACGAGTCATCTTTGTGGCCTACAATGCTGAGGTCGACAGTTGTAAACACATAGTTGTCCACCGCCATGCCATTTGAGTGTTTGAACCATTTGCACCGAATGACGGGGATCTATAGATTCACTCCATAGTCGAATTCCCAAATTTCATCTATGAACCTATAGTAGGTGATTTTTTGCTCCCCTGTTGTGTCATAGGCTTCTATCCGAACGCCGTTGTTTTGGGTCGTGCTCTTCTTGTCATTTTCTTTGGTATAAAACGTGTACCCATTAATTTCACACGCTTGCCATGACGTAACTAAACTTGATGGGCCACAAGCCAACATTTTCACTTTTTTTTTATCTAAGGATTCACCATCTGGAAGGTTTTGGTTCTTGAGCCATGTGGTGAAGCGACGCTTGTGCTCTTTCACAATCCAATCATGTGAGCGGTCTTGATTTTCTGCGTGAAGCTCATTTAGGTGTTGCTCGACGTACGGTGCCACTATCTAGAGCTACTACAAGATGGTAAAATGTGCTTCTTCCACTACTTTGTAATAATGATCTATGAATCTTTTCTTTCCTTTGGTCCCACTCCTAGACAACCTCCCCTCATGTCGAGATATAGGTACACCAATCGGTTTAGCATCTTTTATGTAATCGAAGCAACACTCAACGACTTCCTCGATACTATAGCCCTCGATCATGGAACCCTCTAGGTGAGCATGATTTCGTACATAGCCCTTGAGAATGCCCATGTACCGCTCAGACGTATACATCTGATATAAGAATATAGGGCCCAGTGCAATTATCTTATTCACGATGTGAACCAAGAGGTGTACTATGACATCGAAAAAGGATGGAGGGAAGCACAACTCAAGTTGGCACATAGTCTCTACCAAGTAACTATGTAGAGCACCCAGTTTTTCAGCATCGATCACCTTTTGAGAAATTGCGTTAAAGAAGTGACACAACCATGTGATGACCACCTTTATGTATCCTAGCTTGATACCCCTGATTGCAATAGGGAGCATCTGCATCATCATCATATGACAATCGTGAGACTTCATGCCGATTAGCTTCAAATCTTTCATCGAGACTAGTTTCTTGATGTTGAATGAGTAACCAGTCGGAAATCTCACCCCACGTAAGCACTTGCACAATGCCTTTTTCTCCTCAGGTGTCAGAGAGTAGCTAGCCAGGGGAAAATAATGTTTCTCATTTGGTCTGTCTTCAGGGTGTAGCTCTGGCCTGATTCCAAAATGCACCAAGTCCTTACATGACTTGATTCATCCTTTGTCTTGCCTGGTATGTCCAATAAGAGGCCAAGGATGCTATCACACACATTCTTCTCAACGTGCATGACATCGATGCTGTGGCAAATATCTAAGTCCTTCCAGTCGGGCAAATACTTAAAGAAAATCGCCATTTTCTACCACAGCATATCGGTCGGCATCTCACTTTTCTTCCTCTTTTTACCCTTCTACATCTATCCATGGCTTTGTACTCTTTACGGTAAAGGATATAGTGGTTCGGATACGCGTGTATTTTTTTTACATCCAATGACAAGGGAAAGATAAGCTTCTTCACCTGATAAGTGGTGGTGGGCAAGGAGTTAGGCTTCAGAAGCATGTTTGCCAAGAGACTCAACAGATCCGAGAAACTCTTGTCGGACCATCCATTGTTGGTCTTCAAACTTAGAAGTTCAAGCACCGAATGCAACACCGTAAACTCCTTATCACAGCCCTTCAGGGAACGGTGAGTGCTCGGGGACTACTGTTCACAGCCCCGAGCACTCTCTCCCGGATACACCCTCTCCTGGTCCTCGGGGAACTCGGGTGCTCGGGGACCACTGTTCACGGCCCCGAGCACCCTCTCCCGGAACTTGACTGCTCGGGTCCTCGGGGAACTCGGGTGCTCGGGGATCACTGTTCATGGCCCCGAGCACCCTCTCCCGGAACTGTGACTTCTCCTGTCATCGGGGAACTCGGGTGCTCGGGGACCACTGCTCATGGCCCCGAGCACCCTCTCCCGGAACTTGGCCTTCTCGGGTCATCGGGGAACTCGGGGACTACTATTTATGACCCCGAGCACCCTCTCCCGGAACTTGATCTTCTCGGACCTCGGGGAGATAATCCCCGTGGGAGGGCGCCACATGGCACTCTGCTATCCTGGCCTCAGGACTTGGGGACCCCTGGTTCCCATGTCACCGACAGTAGTAGTGATAGTTCTTGTTAGCTCATGGATTAATAACTTGTTAGTGTTACAAAAAGATGAAGGATATCAAAGGCTAGTTCGCAAATAGATGGATCAACTTGGGTAAGTAGTGAGAGGGGCGTTTTAACTTTTTGCAAGGATATGTGCTCCAAGAACGAGAAAACTGCAACAGAGTTTTCATATGGTGTTTTTCTGATAAACCAAGTTGAAATATGTCTTAGCTTGCATGTGATGAGTCATTGACAATGTTGGATTTGAAATTATTTTGGTTGGCATGAGCTTGTATGTGTGAGATCTTATTTATAGCTAACCAAAGTTTGAGTTAGAGCAGACTGTTTCAGAGTACAGTAAATTATGCCTAACTGGAACATCTGGTGTGTGATTTTTTTTACTACACCGGATAGTCCGGTGTTACTGTGAAGTGAGCACCAGAGTATTTTCAGTGCTGAAGTAGAAATGAATGTAAACACCGGATGGTCTGGTGATGGACTTTGAGCGCGCCAGAGTATTTTCTGCATAGAGGAGATTTTTGGCACCAAGTTTGATTATGTACGCCGGATAGTCCAGTGTTAAGATTATGAACACTAGAGAATGCACCGGATTTTTTTTGTTGTAGAGAGGTTGCAGAAGGGTGGTTCGGTGGACTGGCATACGCCGGATAGTATGGCGTTGAGATTGTGAACACCGGAGAATGCAATAGACCTTTTTGTTGTAGAGAGGTTGCAGAAGGGTGGTTCGGTGGATTGGCATACGTCGGATAGTCCGGTGCTGAAATTGTGAATACCAGAGAATGCATCGGACCTTTTGTTGCAGAGATGATGCAAAAGGGTGGTTCGGTGGATTGGCACATGCCAGATTATCCGGTTATGGACATGAGATCACCGGAAGCTTTCACTTGACCTTTTTCTTGCAGAGTAAAATTTTCCTAGAACAGATAGTGTTACACTCATAAGATGGTCCGGTGTTTAGGAGTAGAACACACCGAAACATCCGGTGTTCACGTTTTTTTTGCAAGATATGCTCTGAGTTGAAGTTTTTGATTTTGTGCTAACCTGGAGATATTTTGGAGTGTGGAGAAATATGTTTGCTTGTTTCAAGGTGTCATGTGGCGGATGGAACTTGGCGGTCAACGACGGGTGATCGGGGCTAAGCAGGTGCTTGGTGCTGGATGATCAAAGAGGGTCGGGTGGAGTGAAAGGTGATCCTAACTGTACATATGAAGGTCAAGCAAAATACGAAACATAGGATAAAGATGACGTGTTAACAAAATCAAGCGAATGGGGTACCAGTGCAAGTGACAAGTCGGCCCAAGGGATCGGGAGTGGAAGAGACTTACAGGCGGTCAAGATCGCAAGACAGAGGACATGCATTATCATCGGAGCGCTTGCTTCAGGTGGAAGCAAATAGTGGCTAGTCACCCTTTGAGAAGCATGCTAGGGTTTCGCGGTTTGGCCTCAAAAACGTGAAAGGACTGGAGGAGTACATGGCACCATTGCAAATCTTAGCTCGAGGCGAAGCTAAGTCATAAAGTCGCCGTGGCTGTCCGATGAATGGAGAAGAAAATAGGCTAAAATGATCTCGATGGTCGGTAGAAGTGTACTACAAGATAGGGGTATTTTGGAAAAAAGCTAAAAAACTTGGGGTTAAATTTTCTAAGCCTATAAATAGAGGGGTAGGGCTAGGAGTTGGTGAACCAACCATTTGAGCACCTTGTGTCACCCATATGAGAGCATTGTGCTATGGTTTTAGATGAGAGGAGGATGAGTGCTTAACCTATGTAGTATGTGAGAGTTTTGAGAGAAAAATCTTTGTAATCTGACTAAAATAGGGCTGACCTACCTAAGTAATGAAGTTTATTTTGTTTCATATGCTTGGATTTTCCTCCTTCTAGTTTCTCTCTCTTGATTCTCTTGCCATATGTGCAAGTTTTTCTTCTTCAGTGTTGATTTTTTCTTTTTGAGCTGAAACTTTAACACCTTTGGAGGTTATTCTTCATGCTAAAAGCATAAAATTCACATACACATGTATATGTGACAAGGTCTTAAAATCTCTTGCCTTTTAGACCATCATCTTGGAGATCTTCTACATCCAGTGTTCATCTCTGATTCCCTGAGTGATCTTTTCTTAAGATTTAACCTTTATGTAGGGATGAGTCATGAATTGATTTGCTGTGGAATCAAGTGTTTGATTCCAACTATGAGACCTACTTTTTGTTGAATCTTCTAGTTTGATTTTTGATTTTTCTCTGGAGTTTCCAAAATTTCTGAATATGTGTACTTTTTCTGCTACGTATTTGTGTTACGTTTTGCTATAATTCTCTTATCGAGATGCGTTGGGTATTTGAATAGAAGAAGATCATCAATTTCGTTAAAGATTTATTAAGACGTCTATTCAATTTTCTCTAATTGCTACTCTGGATCCTACATTTTCTGATCTCATCAAGATGTGTACTCGGGAAAAAAAAAGAGTCTGTGATAATAAGTGGAGTATGTGGTTAGCTGTTTCTGCAGCTAAAACGTCACGTTTCTGGTTAGTGTTGTTAGTGCTTTCAGTAGCTTACAGAATGTGAACGGTCAACAGTCGACATGCTTCTCAAAGAAATTAATGAAGGCATCTTCGATCGTTCGATCTCAGTCCTGGACAATTTTTTTCCAAAAAAAAAAAAGATTTCAGTGCTGATGATCAGTGGCTCATCAGTGTTAGATCGAACTCGCAAGCGAACTGGGGCCTGTGGGCAGTGGCCAGGGCACAAGTTCGTCTTCTGCCAGGCAAATTAATTACGCGCGTGACGGAACCAGAGTTTGTCGTGAAGCTTGATGCTGTGACAGTCCGTACAAGCTCAAATGTAGCAATAAATGGGATGTGAATCGACAACCAAACGATTTGGCTCCTTAAAACGGATGGTTTTTGGTAGTGCTGTCTAAATCCCTTTATGCGTGCACAGCACGTACAGCTAAGCTAGCAATAATAATGTAGCTCAAAGTTCAAAATAATAAATCATCTTGTTTGCAGGCAGCTTGTTCAATGATACACACTACCTCCATTGTTGATCCAAGACTTCAAGCACCGGTGGAGTGGCGATTACCGGTTAATTTGGCGCACACTGTATGGTGGTCCTGCGGGCCGGTCCCCTGACTTCAGGTACGAAGTTACGAGGGAATAATAAATTATGAGTAGATGAACAGTTCCCTGATGGTAATTACTGTATTGATTTTACTGTTTCCGTTACACTGTAGCAGTACATCTGATCCATCCATCCATGATCCAATGGTCCACGGAGGTTTGAAGTCACCTGACATTACCCGTCGGTGAAATCAGAGGATCCGATTCCATGGTCCTGCTATGCTGGGATCGAGCATACTCTCTCAACAAGGAAAATGGCACACTCTCAATATTAAATCGACAATGCCTTCACCAGCTGAGCCCTCCCTGACGATACCCGTGCATGGACCATGTCTGTAACATGCCGATCGGTACACCCGGCCTCTATTGGTGCAGAGAAATCCAGAGCCGCAGACATCACATGATCACCAAGCAAGGCGGCCAGGCCCGCCGCCGCTGGCCGGCCTGCAGCAGCCTCGAGTGATTCATCGATTGGAGCAGACTGAAGAGAAAGCGACAGGCGGGCAGCGACGATCCGGCCCGGTCGGCTGCTGATGCAGGCCAGCAGCCTCCTCGAGTACGATCGAGTCAGTGTGGGGACTGGGGAGTACGCAATGCTGCTGCGCAAGCTAAACGTGCGTTCCGTGGCGCGCCATGCATGCAACCTAGCGGCAGGCCGTCCGGGCTCAGGCGAACGTTCAATGGCGCATCTGCGAGCTAGCTAGCTAGCTACTGAAGGACCGGACTAGGCGACTGAAGGAGCTAGCCTCACCAATCTCTGGTGAAATGGATGGTCTTCCCCAATTTTCACCTCACGCGTCTCTCTTCTAACTTAAACTTTGGACAAGATGACCTAGTTATAAAGCAACTAGTGACCCTAAGATCCATGCTAGGAAATCCTCGACACAATCCAAAAGCACAAATGCGGGAAACGCAACTGAAATAGAAAACACTGTGCTTCAGCAGCCTGGTCGTAAAAACCTGGCATATTGATTGTAAACACCCGGTGGTCTGACTGTAAAAGCTGGCGGTCTGATAGTTGGGACATCTTCTAGATTATTTTGGAGCTATGTTCTCTCTGGTGGTCTGACTATGGCCCTGACGGTGTGACCGCTACCTATGACGGTCTGACTGTGATCCCAGCAATCCAACTCCTAATAACTTCCCTCAAAACCAATATTCACCTAGACGCTAGATGTAGACAGATGGTCACCCTGTGACTAGCGTCTAATCGTCATTTAGACACACTAGACTAGACGCCAAGCCCTCGACTAGCATTTAGTCGTTGTCTATGCGAACACTGCCCAACACATAGAAACACTCCTCGGACCAATTCCTGGCGGTTTGACCGCAAATGTCGCGGTCTGACTGCTGACACTTCGATAGAAAGCCCTTTCAAAAAACCTCTCTGGATCAACAAGATCCAAAGGATGAAATCCAACTAAATGCCCTCAAAATTCAATGAAATTTGAACCAGAGATACATCTGGGCATGAACAATCACCACCAAAAGGATCCATTCTAAAAGATCAAGAAATCCTCAAAAAGTTCATGAATTTCGAAGGAACCGAGTTGAGGAATGAACAAGTGTAAGAACTCTAAATTCATGGTGGTCGTGAGAGGGGTTGATCCAATATCATTCAAGATATATTATTACACGTCCTAGCACCTTGGAGACTCACAAAAACCCATCCAAAATCACAGCTCAAAGGAGAAAATGAAAAGCACCAAAATGGATGGGGAAAACACCGGTTTTTCATCCAATACGTCAAGAGGAGATAGGAGATGGGGACAAAGACGAAATTACTTAAACAAATCTCATATCATTGATAGTGAAGTTTAATACATACAGGCACATTGCTAGGATATCACTCTCATCCTCCTTCTCTTGTGGTAAAACAACAAAGGCTAGCTCTAAACTTATCTCTCTTCCTCTCCCTTTCTCTCTAAGCACTTACTAGCAAAATCCTAATGCTAGAACTAAAAATAAAACCCTCAAGAATCTCTCAACCAGCCATCTCTCTATTTGTAGGCATTTTAATATCCCCATAACGCCCTTCACCCATAACACACTCTCACCTACCATTTAGGGGCAAAATCATCCAACTTTTTCTCCATTCATCGAATGCTCCCAGCATCTTCACCACTTTGCTCTATCTCGACACAAGCTTCGTGATGGTGCCATATGCACCTCCATCCGTGCCATAGTTTTGATGCCAAACAATGAGATTGTCTTGTATGTTTCTCAAAGCGTGACTCACAATAACTAGCTTACATCCTAAGCAGGTCTTACGATGTCGATGCATGTCACCTCGTCATGTGATCTTGAACACTGGCTTGTCACTTCCACTCCTGCTCTCGCTCTCAGACCACCTTGTCACTTGTACTAGTATCCTGCTAGCTTTAACTTGGTCAACATGTCATCTTCATCAACCACCTTGTGTTTCTTGACCTCTTCATGTGTACAGTGTGGATCACCTATGACTTCATCCAGCATCCCCGATCATCTAGCCCTAAGCCTCCCGCTTAATCTTGGTCGTCTCATCATTGACTGCCATGTTGACTCCATTGACCTATACATCATGAGATAAGAAACATGTTTCCTTCTTCTTCTCCAACATCACCAACACCTTCACCAACGTAACGCTGGTTAATCTCAAATATAAATATGCATTGTGATACATAGACATGCTCATGCAATCCCAAAAACCTGCAAATAAACTCAACTGTCAATTAGTCATCACAAATCATAAACCACGGCACATCTCAACATGGTTCTTCAACTACCTACCAGGTGACCACAAGCTATAAACAGCAGGCACTCAACATACATATGCGCCTGTGGTGGTGCAACCGCACGACCACCGCAGACCACTGTCGTGAGTAAGGGGCTCCTGAGATGACTGTTGAGTGGACATCCCAGGACAAGCCAGTTCTTGGATAGGGATTGATGCATTCATTGGTGCAGTGAAAGCTAATCACATATGTCTATGGATCCTAGCTGAGCTTCGGCTATGATAGAAGGATCAATGGACCATGAGACCATGTAAATACGGCCACATGTATGCATCCCCTAGTTGGTGCATATAAAGCCATGCATAATCATGCATCATGGTTGAGCCCTAACTACGAGCACCATGGACCATGCAAATACAGCCACTGATCCATGCCTCAATTGGTGCAAAGGAAGCCATATATAGCTTGCAGAAACCAATCAGTGTAGGGAACTTGAGCAAACCTGCGCTCGATGGTGCTATCACCCGTGCGAGCACCACACTGCAGACTGCGCACGGTGCCACCATACATTCAGGTTGAACTTGCGTGTGTTGTTACATCTATTTTGCATATTGTTCCAATTCCAACAATCTTTCCCGTCACACATCAGTGTGCATCAACCCATCACCTCTCTTTCAAAAGCATGTGGGCCCCATAGGCGCCTACATTAAAGGACTTCACACACCTTAGTGTTCAAAAACCTAGAGGTTGCACACTAGCTCTGATACCACTATTGGTCGAGAGGCCTTTCTCACCAATGTGGGACTATTTTAATATTTCTTGCTCTAGCAAGGAGGACCCTAGTTTGGGGGCTTAACCTGGCTCACGGAGCACAACAAGCATCATGCTCATGTACGCATCTCGGTATGTGCGTGCCATCCTAGCCTGCTGGGGATGTTGAGAGCTTGCATCCCAGAAGGCATCTCATTGGCTATGCTTGAACACCCAGCCCAAGCCATCACCATTCATCAATGAGCCTTTTTTACCATCCTTAGGATGTTAAAAAATTATTACTAGGTGAAGGTTTATCTTGCCCCTAAGTCTGATTTTGGTAATTAATGACAATACTTATGAACTAAATATTGTATTGAGATTATTAGTAGGTTTTTCCATATGTGATGCATGGAGGATTGGGTATGAATTCATTGAGGAATGCCATGTGATCAAAAGAGATGCATCAATAGTGATGAGATCTAGGTGATGCTCATAAGATAAAGGAGAAGCTCAAGAAGATTGACAATAAGCATGAAGGCTAATTCACTTGCGGAGATTATGTGATTAAAGGTATGAGATTGTCAATTGAGTTTTATGGACTAACCCATGTGCTATGTGCTTGAGAGTGAGTGGGGTTAGATTCCATATGAAGATTGACAATAAGAGTGAATACCAAGTTACTTGTGAAGATCAAGTGACTTAAGGTATAAAGTTGTCAATTAGGTATTATGGACTAACTCATGTGCTTTGTGCTTGAGAGTGAGTTGGGATAAGGTTCCATAAGAAGGCATGAGTTGAATCGAGATATTCAATATACCAAGTTGAAAGAGCAAGATCAAGATAAGCTTAGTAGACAACTTATATGCTTGATGCTTGCGGTTATGCCTTGGTGGTGAACTAAATAAAGATAACGTAAAGAGTGAAGTCTCCTATGCTTGGTGCGTGGGAAGCTATCAAGAGAGTTTCATTAAGCTTCTGGAGATTGTGTGAAGATCAAAATGAAAGCGAGGATAATCATCATCATCAAGAGAAGAGGAGTTGATGGCGAGCCTTGAAGAGCTATGAGAAGCTTCTGGGCTTGGATGATGTGTTCGTCAACTCCGAATGGGATTGCTCAAAGCAAAGGTATAACTAGAATATGTTTTCTAGTTTTGCCAGTCTCAAGGAGTTTGGTGGGTGTCACGTCCCAAAATGTTAATCATGTAATTAAGCATGTATAATCATCATGGCATTTGTTTCTACATGTTTATTTATTAAATTAAGTTTCAAACGTGTTTCAAAAATACTTTGGAGAGGGTCTAAAGCTCTTTAGGGAAGTCCTAAATACTTTGGAGAAGAAGAAGAATAGGAAAAAGAAGAAAAAGGAAAAAGACCATTTCCATGGTGTGATCGGGATCCCTAGCGGTCTGACCACCAGGGGTAGCCACGTGGGCTTTCCGCGGTCTGATCGGGAGCTTCCACAGTCTGATCACCAGAGCTCAAAGGCTCAACTTAAGTGAGTCGATCACTCTCTCTTGCTCTCTCTTTTTTCTTTTATCTCTCACTACCTCTCCCTCACCCAAACCTTAGAGAGAGAAGGAGAGGACAACCTCGACGACCGAAGATTGACTGTGGGGACTTCCTTGAGCTTCCTGAAGGCTTCCCCGAGTTCTCCCCTCTCTTCTCCATTGCTAGATTTGCTTTTCCATGGGCTTCTTCATCTCAAGCTTAGCAACCAACTCGATGTTTGATCCACAAATCAGAGATTCCCTGAGGTGAACAAATCTGATAGGAAGTTCCCCTACGCTGAGGTAAACCTTCTCTTGTTGTTTTCCGTTGGTTCCTAGCTCCAGTTGCTAGCTATTTTTGAATTGAACTGAGAAACCCAACTTATCCATAGGGTTTCACATGTTTGAACCATGCATGTTGTCCGAACAATCATAGAAAACATTCCCCTAGTCTTGTGGAGTACTTTGGTACCCTTCATAATCAAAGTCTTCACCAGAGCCTTCATCGGCGTCATCACAAAGTGACACTAGTAGAGTCTCATGGTCTCACCGCCACTCCAGTCGGTCTGACCGTTGGTAAGTTAGTTCAAAACCACAGCAAAACCCAATAGTCATGAGTCAGACCGCCACTAGGGCTGTTCTGGCCACCATCTACCAATCTGACCACCACCGTACCATTGATCTGACTGCCAAGGATCTAAACTCTCTGCACGCCACCGATCTGACTACCACTATACCATCGGTTTGACTACTAGTAGCTCCAAGCTTTATGCACTTAGATTGTCTTATCCGAGGTTCAAACCTTTTCTAACCCGGATTGTTTAGCGTTCATTTGCAAATGTTTTTGAAACACGGTGCTTTATTATGTTTGAACATGTATCATATGCACACTTTTCTATCGTTCATTTGTTTATACGATGCATTCTTGATTTTCTTAGAGAGTGTCACGCCTATGGTCCAAGTGATTGGAGGCAACACCAGGCCACTGGAGTTCTATGAATGTTGCGCAGGTAACATCAGGCAAGCGTCGGAGCAGCAAGGCAAGTATATAAGCATACTCAACCCACTACTTTGGGATCAATTGTGTCTAATATGTTAAACTAAGCTTTAGGTATGTTTTCATGATTAGCGTTCCAGAGTCAGGTGATATGGGTAGAACCTTTGTTGATGCATTATCTTAACCTTGATTTGTTGTTGATCCTTATCCTTGTAACCTGGGTATGACAATGTTGATGTCTAACTTCAAAGCTTAACCAAAATGCTTAGCAATGCATAAGTTCTTAGTAGAAGTCGAGTGGTGGTTCAACCATTGCTCGCGAGCTTGGGCTTACTTATGGTTCACAATGATAATGACATTGGGATGGATGAGTTGTGAGGATGAGACGAGATGTGGGCGGTGCTAGAGGTAGATCGGGTGAGGAACCCAGATACCATAGACTGCTAGCATTGTTTAAGCATCGACTGTTGTTGTAGTTAGCTCTAGCACTTTCCATACTAACCACATGTCAATCTAATAGTAAGATAAGTCGATTATCACACGCCATGCTAACACTTTCCTAGCGGCTCTATGACGTGTAAGAGAAAAGAAAAGAAGAAGCAAGGTGACGGGAAGCTGGAGGTGTCTGGGATACGCTCGCGGTAACCCCAGTGCCATAGGGGCATGTGCAAGTGGATAGTTCCGGGTATAAGAAAGGTTGGCACGAGTACCCCCTTGTATGGGCCTGTGTGGTCACACAAACTGAATGGTCCTCGAGTCGTGTGGGTAAGGATGTACCCCCTACAGGGTGTAAGAATAATTTGAATTGCTGCGCTCTCAGTCATGAGCATGCTTCTGTCCATTAGCAATAGTCATAGAGTCATAAATGTGGGATAATATGGTATGGTATGTTAGGATGTGGTTGAGATGATTCTGTTACGAATATGTTTATGATAGTTCCAGTTACATATAGGTTCATGTTGAGGATTACAGGGTAGAAAGGTGTATATGGTTAAGAATAGATGCTCACATGTTTGTGTCAAAACTGCTTTTGCATATGAACTTTACTTAACCTTATGGCCGATCCATGCTAATTCATCCAAATGCATAATCATTGGAGTTAGTTTATTTATATGTACCTAATATGGATTAAGTATTACAAGTACACTCGTACTCACGCTGCTCTGTCAGGTGCTACCAACGTGGAAGAGGTAGTGTTCGGCTACTGTGCGCCCGCCGAGATAGGTGGCGGGGATGAGTAGTGCAAACTACTTGTGTGATGTTTCTCTTTTCGCTATGGGTGATCTGTTTTATTGTCCCCCTAACTCTCTCTTTTGTTGTACATTGTCAAAAATTGTTAATACTTAAAGACTTGTAATAAAATTTCATTACTCGCTCTTTATTAAGGTTTGTTGTGATGATATATGTTAGAAATGTGTATGTTCCGATCTTGGGTATAAAACACATGCCGGAACTACCAGAATGATATTCTGATTAATCATTGTAGTCGTGATTATGGAAATGATTAACTTAATGATTAATTAGAATACTATTTGGACAGTTTATCACAGCGGGAGACTGGGTTATAGGATCGATAGCCATACTATCAAGAGGGTTTGCCAAAAGTATTGCTCGATTGTTGTGCCGGGTGCTCAAATCATGTGCTTAGTGCGGGATGTGTTTGTGTTGAGAGTTTGTTTTATGAGTCCGGGGTATCTAAAAGGTATTTTAGATTTAACCCTTTGTTGTTGTCAACCTTAGTGGCGAAAAGTGGTTGTGGCCAAGCCTTAGTGTTGTTTGGCATGTTTTGTGTGGTACCTAGTTTAATCTTGAGGATCAAGCTTTGTAAAATGGGTGGAAGTGTTCAAATAAGCTTTTGGAGTGTTCCTAGTTTTGATCCAATGTGATTCAGATCATTAATTTAGTAAGGATATATATCCCTCTGAATAAGCTTTCCATAGAGTCCGAGATGACCAGATATCAGAGTCAAAAGTTATTACCATTTTTCAAAGGTCAGCTGTGCTAATTTTGGAAGTTACAAGATTTCGGACATTTCGATGTATCAGAAGTTCTGATGTGTTAGAACATCCGATTTTCATAAACATGGGGTTCTTAGATTTGAGTTGGTTTTTGGATCGGATGTTTCGATCCATACATCGGATGTTCTGATGTGTTGTTTTTCCTAGATCTGATTGTTTGGATTCGAAGGATCGGATGTTCTGATCTGGGGATCAGAAGTTCGATCAGTGCAGAGTCTATCTAACGGCTAGTTTTTCAGAGTGGGGGTATAAATACCCATTTGCCTCCTTGTGTGGGGGCAAGTCTTCAGAGGAGTTTGAAGGTGTTTTTCTAGTGCTTTCAAAAGCTTGAGAGGTGTTAAACTTTGTGTTCCACCTTTGAGTGCTCTCCTTCTCTCTCTAGGATTGCTTTGTGATATCCAAGGCTTTTGTTGCTTAGTGAGTAGAGAGACAGGCGTGGTGCTTTGGTAGCCCATGGTTAGCACATTAGTTGCGTGTGTTTGAGCACTCGGCGTTGATCATGACCAAATTCAAGAGTTTGTTACTCTTGGAGACCATCATCTCCTAGATGGCTTAGTGATGGATTGTTAGTGATCTCCTCAAGTGAAGATTATGACGAGGTCTAGAAGTGGTAGTGGAGCTATCTCTGGAGTGGAGGAAGAGTTGGCCATAGTGAAGACATGGAGTGCATGTGCGCAACCTCGTGAGGAAAAGAGTTGAAAGTGATCTGGCTTGAACGTAACCAAGCTTACTCAATGGAGACGTAGGATATCGGTGGATATCCAAACTTCGGTAACAAATCATTTGTCTCTGTATTTCCTTACCGTTGTGCTTTACATTGATTTAATTGCTTGTATACTTATATGTATGTACATTGAATTAATTTTATGAGATTCAATCTAGCTATTTCTAAATATATCGGAACATCTTATGAACAATACAGAACATCTGATCAGTAGGACCAAAACTCCCAATTAGAGTTTATTTTGTATCTTGCTAGATTTGAATAATCTTTGTCACCCTACGGTTGTAACCTTTATATTTATTTAGGGTTATTGTGCACTAGTTGAGCCTATCATATTTAGGTTTTTTTACATATGAAAAATCCATTAGTTTATTTTCGCTACAAGTTTAAGTCAACTATTGAACAAGGGGACGAAGTTTTCAAAAATGCCTATTCACCCCCTATAGGCGACATCATTGTCTTTTCAATTGGTATCTGAGCCAAGTCTCTCGTTTAGGGTTTTACTGCCTAGAGAGTAAATATATCGACTAGTAGATTAGTGCATATAGAACCACTCCTATTGGATGGCTCAAATTATTATGAGTGGAGTACTTGCATGCTTAATAATTTTAGGACAATGAGTCCTCGAATAGAGCGAGTTGTAGATGTGAACATATATTTCAACTCTTGTGATCAATTCATATTATTCGATGAGGAAGCAAAATGCATACATCACAATGCTCAAGCTACTAATGCCTTATTAAATGCTTTGAGCGAAGAAGTATTTGAAACGATCATGGTTCTTGAAGATGCTCACCTCATTTGGATAACTCTTAAGAAAGATATGATAAGCCTAAATGGGATGTAGGTCTTCTTTCGGAGATATTATTTGAAGAGTGCTCTACTTTATCATCACATCATGAAGAGCACCAAATTACTTCCTCCTTTGTTCAAAAGGATTTCAATTTTGTATTCTCCTCACTAACATACAAATCCAAGCAATGTAATGATATGGTGAGTGGGATTAGTAAGTGTCTAATCTTTCCTTTGGACTTTAATAACACTAGAAATGAAATTTTCGTGTCTACTAATGTTATTAACCGTTTGCATATCATCTTGTATTAAATGCATATTTATCATGACGCTATAGTTCTTTGTCCTTATAGTGATGCATCTATTTCCACTAGTACTTGTGAGACTAATATTTTGAAGAAAATAGAAGCATATGGGAGACAAATTAGGTGGAGAGGCCACAAAGAAAATCAAGAAGAATGCTTCACCTAGGAGAAGATCAAGGACAAGTAATGATGAGGACATCCCAGCCATCCGTAACCCGAGTGCATCGGTTACGCCGGCTGTGTTACTTACACCATCGGTTACGCCACAAGTTACACCAAGTCCAACTAAGGTTACACTTCAAGAGACAAGTGCAACACCGGTTACACCAAGCAAAGCCATGGATACACGCGCTCAAGCCTATGAAGGACCCGTTACATGCAGCCGTACAAAGTTACTCCAACAAGAGGTGCATACTTTCCTCTCTCGGTTACACCTTGATATTGATGAGAATTATATACTGCCTAAATCGTGTACTCTTATGTTACTTAGGTTTACACAAGAGGCGACAATGTCGGGTTACATCGAGGACGCTGAGGGTTACGCCAAGAACACCAAGGCGGCTGCTCCCGAGGAGAATGGGTTACGCGCCAAGACCCAGTGTTACACAGTAACTGCTCCAACTTCCAAGGCAAAACTGTACCATCTCGGAAAGAGACGGGGGTCATAATATACATGGTTGGAAAGTGCTTCAAGTCTAGTTTCCAACGCAACTGACGGCACGTCATTTGGACTTCCGAGCTAGGAGTAATGGCCATTTTCGTGAAAGACTGCGCAGAAGACCCCGAGACGCGCGGGAATTAAAGACCATCTCGGGAGTGCTTCACCTGTTGGCCTTCCACTTCCCAATGTGGAGACTTCAGTTCATACTTATCTTAGAGACTTGTTACTAAGTATAAATACCCCTATGTACTGCTGCAAAAGAGAATTAATTTTGATCATTTTGAATGAACACATAACCTGTATAGTTTGCAGCCGAGCTGCTGAGTGCCTTGCACACCCTTGTTCTTCCTTGTTCTTCCTGGACTTGTGAAGAGATCCCTCTGGGGTCCTCTACTTCGTGCTCTACGGTTTCCAGTACGGCTGCACCGTTTTGTGTGGATTAGTCCCGGTTTGTGGTTCTGCGGTCGTTCGGAGATCGAGTCGAAGTCTTCGCGGTTTCGGTGCCTCTCTCCCCTTCGCTTGGTCGCATCCAACCTTGGCAGGTATAAAGCTAGTTATCCTCCGCTGTTCGCAGCAAGTTATCTTGTGATTTCCAACCTACTGTCGTGAAGATCGGGCCACCCCGAGGAGGTTTCCATCGGTATCTTGCTGTTGGTGATCTCCGACCCTTATCATGTGGTAATCAGAGCTATCGTTGTCACGGTAGGTTTTGTTATCACCTACTTATCTATCTATTCGTTTACCATCTACTACTGCTTTTATCCATCACATATATTTGTTTCGCCATATCCTACAGTCCACTAAAAAGCCACAAAAAAAAATCCTATAGCCATTTCGTGGTACTGTTACTTTGTGTTCGTTTCGTTCATCTTGTTGCTAGTCACCATCTTTGTTCTTCCGCCGTACTCTTGTTTAACTTTTATCCGCACCCCTCATATGTCATCGTGTGTTTGCTGAAAAAAAAATCTGAAAAAAAAGAGTGTGAAAAAAGTATCAAAAAAAAAAAAAGAAGAAGAAAAAAAAAGAAAAAAAGCAAAGAGGGTTGTGGTGCACTGACAGCAGCATTTACACATCATTTGAACGGTTACGCCACTTTGTTACAGTACCATAGCCTCCCTTGAACAGCCACCTATAGCTCCACAAAAAGCTGTAAACCGGACCTCTCGTTTCGTAATCCTTTCGACCGCTTAATCACAGCTGTGTTATACCACTTTGAGCACATTCACGGTCCTTGAGAACGAGCAAGAACTTGGGTAAGCAAGAGGTGAGATTGTGTGTTTCCACAAATTTACCTATTCCACTTTTTCTTGCAACTAGTCTAACATGGCAGGATCCAATTCGAGTGTTCATGGTGGGAACCACGGAGATGAAGAACCCCCTGCTGCACGGGCTGAGCTACGCCAAATAACCAACTCGCTCTTGGAGGTGATGGAGAGGATGTTCAACGAACGTCTTCCTGCAGCGGGTGGTCGAGGTCCACAACATCAACATAAAGACAATCACCGTGAAGAATTTTGTGATGAAAATTCTGGTTTTGGTGCTGGATTTCATGGCCGCGACGGCAATGGTCGTGGTGGTCATGGTGGAGGGCGTCGTGCTGATTTTGATCAGCGCGGGGGTGGACGGCGTGCTGAATTTGATTATCAGCGTGGAGGAGGACGTGGACGTGATCGTCGTGTACATTTTGATGATGAAGATGAAGTTCATGATGAGTATGAGGAGGGATTTGATGATAATGAAAATCCTTTTGGTCACCATGGGCATTTTGGACAGCCACATGAACATCGTCGTGGTGCTGGTCATGATGGGGAAAATCATCGTGGTCGTCGCAATAGAGATGATCCGGATAGCATTGCTCGTGTAAAGATAAGTGTCCCAAAATTTTCAGGGAAAGAAAATGCTGATGCTTATCTTGAATGGGAGGAGCAATGTGATCAGATTTTTAGAGTGCATAATCTTTCTGATCAGAGGCGTGTCAACCTTGCTTCTGTTGAGTTTTCAGGTTACGCTCTCACATGGTGGAACCAAGTTCAAGAAAATCAACGTGTGTTGGGACGTGATCATATCAACACATGGGCTGAGATGAAGAGAGTGATGAGAAGACGCTTTGTGCCATCAAGCTATCAGCGTGACCTCCGCAATAGGTTACAAACATTGAGACAAGGATCAAAATCTGTTGATGACTACTTCAAGGAGATGGAGTTACTCTTGGTGAGATCTGGAATTAGAGAAGATGAAGAGTCAAAAATAGCAAGATTTTTGAATGGTCTCAATGAAGAAATTTCAGGTTTTGTTGAGATGTTTCCATATCATAATTTGCAAGACCTTGTTGATCAAGCTATGCGCACCGAGAGGAAAATTCAGCAAGAGGGACGAAGAAGGTCTTATGGGAGCCAATCAATTTCAGCCCCATGGCGTCAGCAGCAGCCCGGTACCTCTGTTAGTGGGGGAAGATCACAAGGAGTTGCTGCTAGGCCTTCTCCATCCATTGGTGCTGCAAAGACAACGGTTTCTACTGCTTCTTCACCTGCAATTCAGCAAGAACAACGACGTCCTGCTGCAAGTACAGCAACCCCTTCTGTTGCATCAGCTGCTGCTTCTTCTTCCCATACCCGAGGCATTGTTTGTCACAAGTGCCAAGGTCGAGGACATGTTGCTGCTCAATGTCCTAGTCGAAGGACCATGATTATGAATGAGCAAGGTGAATGGGAATCTGAAAGCGAACCTGAGGAAGAAGCTCCAATATATGATGAAGAAATTATGCAAGATGAAGGTGATGAAATTCAACCTGATGATGGAGACAATAATTGCTTCATTTCTCGCCGAGTGCTTAGTGTTACTGCTGTCCAAGAAGAGAATAATCAGCGGCACAATCTTTTTCACACCCGGGCATGATCAAGGACAAGTTGTGTCGAATCATTGTTGACAATGGCAGCTGCAATAATATTGCAAGTCAAGAATTAGTTGAAAGATTGGGACTGAAACAGCGGCGCCACCCTTCTCCATACAAGATACAATGGTTAAATGATTGTGGTGCGCTGCGTGTAACAAACATTGTGACCGTTCCCTTCTCCATTGGGCGGTACAATGATCATGTGGAGTGTGATGTGGTTCCAATGAAAGCATGCCAATTGCTGTTAGGAAGACCTTGGTTGTATGACCGAGATACTCAGATTTGCGGTCGCGCCAACAAGATTGTTCTCATGTACAAAGGAGAGCGCATCACTTTGCTTCCTTTGTCACCGGAGGAGATTGTGAGAGATGATCTGAAAAGAAAACAGCGAGCGAGCGAGAACCACTTGCGAGTGACCCACAAACATAGTGAAGGAATGTTTCCAAAGCCAAATAAAACTCCACAGCTGCAAAGAACCGAGCCAAAGGGAAAAGAGGGTTTAGTGATGATGGCTAGGAAGGGGGATTTAAAAGAATTGAGTGAACCCAATGCTGTGTTCTATGTACTCCTGTACAAGGACAATTTTCTTGTCACTAACGACTTACCCTCTACTTTGCCTAGTGCTGTTTTTGATGTGTTACAGGAATATGAAGATGTGTTTCCTGAGGAAGTACCACCAGGGCTGCCACCAAAGAGAGGGATTGAACATCAAATCGATCTTGTTCCTGGTGCTCCACTTCCTAACCGTGCACCATATCGCACCAACCCGGAGGAAACAAAAGAAATTCAGTGCCAAGTGCAGGAGCTCATCAACAAAGGTTATGTAAAGGAAAGTCTATCACCTTGTGCTGTTCCTGTCCTTTTAGTTCCAAAAAAAGATGGCTCTTGTAGAATGTGTGTTGATTGCCGAGCCATTAATAACATCACCATAAGGTATAGACATCCCATACCTCGACTTGATGATATGCTTGATGAGCTTAGCGGTGCTATCATTTTCACCAAAATTGATTTGAGAAGTGGCTACCACCAAATCCGAATGAGAGAAGGAGATGAATGGAAAACAGCCTTCAAAACCAAGTTTGGGCTGTATGAATGGTTGGTAATGCCATTTGGTTTGACCAATGCACCTAGCACCTTCATGAGATTGATGAATCATGTGCTTAGAACTTTCATTGGCAAGTTTGTTGTTGTTTACTTTGATGATATCTTGATTTACAGCAAGTCTCTTGATGAACATGTTGAACATATAAAATGTGTGCTTGCTGTTTTGAGGAAGGAATGCTTGTATGCTAACCTTGCCAAGTGCACCTTTTGCACCGACAAGGTTGTGTTTCTTGGTTTTGTTGTTTCAGCTCATGGCGTGGAGGTGGATGAGGAGAAGATCAAAGCTGTTCGTGAGTGGAAGCCTCCACAAAATGTGAGCCAAGTGCGAAGCTTCCTTGGACTTGCTGGCTTCTATCGTCGGTTTGTGAAAGATTTCAGTTCTATTGCTGCCCCCAATCAACGAGTTGACAAAGAAGGACATTTCATTCCAATGGGGGGAAGCACAAGAGAAGGCATTTGAAGAGATGAAAAAGAAGTTGACATCAGCCCCACTCCTTGCACTTCCAAATTTTGGTAAGACCTTTGAGATTGAATGTGATGCAAGTGGTGTAGGGATTGGAGGCGTGCTCATGCAAGAAGGAAGACCCATTGCATACTTCAGCGAAAAGCTAAGTGGTCCAACTCTGAATTATTCAGTTTATGATAAAGAACTTTATGCTCTTGTGAGGAGTTTGGAAACTTGGCAACACTATCTATTGCCCAAAGAATTTGTGATACATTCAGACCATGAATCTTTGAAACATTTAAAGGGCCAATTAAAACTGAACAAAAGACATGCTAAATGGAGTGAATTCATTGAGTCTTTTCCTTATATTGTCAAATACAAGAAAGGAAAGGAAAATTTTGTTGCAGATGCTTTATCTAGACGTCATGCTTTGCTGTCCCAACTTGATGTTAAAATTCTTGGTTTGGAGAACATAAAAGATTTGTATGCTACTGATTCATTCTTTGCTGAACCATTTGCAAAATGTTGTGATGTCAAGGGATGGGAAAAGTTCCATTTACATGATGGATTTTTGTTTCGAGCTAACAAACTTTGCATTCCAGATTGCTCTGTTCGCCTAATGCTTTTGCAGGAAGCTCATGCCGGAGGACTTATGGGCCACTTTGGTGCCAAGAAAACGGAGCAAGTGCTGGCTGATCATTTCTTTTGGCCAAAGATGCGGCAAGATGTGGAGAGACATGTTCTTCGTTGCATAACATGCCACAAAGCTAAGTCACGCTTGAACCCTCATGGTTTATACACCCCTTTGCCTATTCCTAGTGTTCCATGGGAAGATATTTCTATGGACTTTGTTCTTGGTTTACCTCGAACAAAGAGGGGGAGGGATTCAATCTTTGTTGTGGTTGATCGTTTCAGCAAAATGGCACACTTTATTCCCTGTCATAAGAGCGACGATGCTTCACACATTGCTCAATTGTTTTTCAGGGAAATTGTACGTCTACATGGAGTGCCACGTACCATTGTGTCTGATCGTGACACCAAGTTTTTGAGCTACTTCTGGAAGACCTTGTGGGGAAAACTTGGAACAAGGCTGCTGTCCTCTACAACGTGTCATCCTCAAACTGATGGGCAAACCGAAGTTGTGAACCGCACGCTATCAACTTTGTTGCGAGCTGTCCTAAAGAAGAATCTGAAATTGTGGGAAGAAAGCTTGCCTCATGTGGAATTTGCATACAACAGGGCGGTACACTCAACCACAAAATTTTGTCCATTCGAGATTGTCTATGGTTTCAAACCTACTGCTCCCATCGATCTTTTGCCTTTGCCTATGCAGGAACGTATGAACTTTGATGCAAGCAAGCGAGCTGAATTTGTAAAGAAACTTCATGATCGAGCAAGAGAAAACATAGAGAAGATGACCAAGCTGTATGAGCAGCGTGCAAACAAAGGGCGCAAGAAGATGTTGTTTGAACCAGGAGACTTGGTTTGGGTGCACCTACGCAAGGACCGCTTTCCTGAACAACGCAAGAGCAAGTTGCAGCCCCGAGCCGATGGTCCATTCAAAGTGCTTCGCAAGATCAATGACAATGCATATGAAATTGATCTTCCAAGTACTTATGGTGTGAGTACAAGTTTCAACGTCGTCGATCTGTCTCCTTTCTTTGGATTGGAAGAGTCGAGGATGACTCCTTTTCAAGAGGGGGAGGATGATGAGGACATCCCAGCCATCCGTAACCCGAGTGCATCGGTTACGCCGGCTGTGTCACTTACACCATCGGTTACGCCACAAGTTACACCAAGTCCAACTAAGGTTACACTTCAAGAGACAAGTGCAACACCGGTTACACCAAGCAAAGCCATGGATACACGCGCTCAAGCCTATGAAGGACCCGTTACACGCAGCCGTGCAAAGTTACTCCAACAAGAGGTGCATACTTTCCTCTCTCGGTTACACCTTGATATTGATGAGAATTATATACTGCCTAAATCGTGTACTTTTATGTTACTTAAGTTTACACAAGAGGCGACAATGTCGGGTTACATCGAGGACGCTGAGGGTTACGCCAAGAACACCAAGGCGGCTGCTCCCGGGGAGAATGGGTTACGCGCCAAGACCCAGTGTTACACAGTAACTGCTCCAACTTCCAAGGCAAAACTGTACCATCTCAGGAAGAGACGGGGGTCATAATATACATGGTTGGAAAGTGCTTCAAGTCTAGTTTCCAACGCAACTGACGGCACGTCATTTGGACTTCCGAGCTAGGAGTAATGGCCATTTTCGTGAAAGACTGCGCAGAAGACCCCGAGACGCGCGGGAATTAAAGACCATCTCGGGAGTGCTTCACCTGTTAGCCTTCCACCTTCCCAACGTGGAGACTTCAGTTCATACTTATCTTAGAGACTTGTTACTAAGTATAAATACCCCTATGTACTGCTGCAAAAGAGAATTAATTTTGATCATTTTGAATGAACACATAACCTGTATGGTTTGCAGCCGAGCTGCTGAGTGCCTTGCACACCCTTGTTCTTCCTTGTTCTTCCTGGACTTGTGAAGAGATCCCTCTGGGGTCCTCTACTTCGTGCTCTACGGTTTTCAGTACGGCTGCACCGTTTTGTGTGGATTAGTCCCGGTTTGTGGTTCTGCGGTCGTTCGGAGATCGAGTCGAAGTCTTCGCGGTTTCGGTGCCTCTCTCCCCGTCGCTTGGTCGCATCCAACCTTGGCAGGTATAAAGCTAGTTATCCTCCGCTGTTCGCAGCAAGTCATCTTGTGATTTCCAACCTACTGTCGTGAAGATCGGGCCACCCCGAGGAGGTTTCCATCGGTATCTTGCTGTTGGTGATCTCCGACCCTTATCAAGTAAGATGTGCTATACATGCAATATGGACATTATAGCATCGATTGTCCTCAACATGGAAGTGAAGCATCCACTTCCTCAAGATGCTCATCCTCTCACTCCGACACACCAATATGCCTTATGGCAAAAGGTAAAAAGAAAACGATAAGTGAGGTTGATAGTGACAATGCTAGTTGTGATGCTAGTAATAGTAATGAGTTCGAGTTGAGCAAAAATGATATGCCTATAATGATTAAACTCGTGAGCTTAATAGAAGGACAAAAGGAAAACCTCAATAGGCAACAGGAATACCTCATAGAGAAAATTGAAGAACTTAAGACCTTGAATAAAGAGCATGAAAATCTTAGAGAATCCAATAACTCTTTATCCAATCTTTATGGGAATCTTCAAGTTAAACATGCTAATCTAATTGATAAATTAGATGATATGCCTCTAGTAGATTTAGATATGTCATGTCCTAATTGCAATATTTTATCTAAGGATAAATTCACTATATCTCCTATTGATGATGTTTGTACTTCTAACTCTATTTTTTGTGTAGTATCTTTGGAGAAAGAAAAAGTTGAGCTCAACTTGAAAAGCTAACTAGCAAGTATGTGGAACTACAAGAAAATCATTACGGGTTCTTGTGCACTCATGAAAATCGTGTGGCTTCTCATACTAAGCTAGAAGTAGCTCACAAGGTTATTCTTACAAAGGTAAAATCATATGAATCTCGTGTGGACAATAGAACACATTCTTTATATAATGTAGATTTAACATGTGCTAGTCCTAGCAATTCATCTGTTATAAATTCTGTAACACCCAAAAATTCAAATTTTTGCAATAATTTAAAACTTTCTTAGAATTAACTCAGGTGTTGCAACTTAGCTCAATAGGAAATCAATTTCTAAAATTAACATGGCCTAGGACAATTGTTTGATTGCATTCATGCCGTTGTAGATGCAATAAGGTTTTATTGGGTTGAAAAAGTTTGCAAAATTTCGCTAGGTTTCGCCGCTTTAAAACCCCATTGGAAAATTTGTTGAAATTCAATTGGAAAAAGTTTTGGAAAATCAGAAAGCGCTCTCGGGCCGAATCCTCCTTCTCCCTCGGCCCAAACCCCCTCCCCCTTCTCCTTTTTTTTCCTTCCCTCCCGCGTGGGCCGCCGACCTCCCCTTTCCCCGAGCCGGCCCACCGGAGTCCTGAGCCAGCGCCCGCTCTCGCTGCCGTGTGGGCCCGCTGAGCCCCGAGCCGAAGCCGCCTGCGCCGAGCCGAGCCCCGCCCACGCCCCGGCTCCTCTTCTCCTTCCTCCGGCCGTGCCCAAGCTCCAACGGCCGTCGGCCGTTTTCCCTCCTCGCGCGACCTCTCCTCTCCCAACAACTGCCGGATCCGAGCCCTAAAGCCCCATTAAGTTTCCCCGGCCATTGCCCCCTCATTTTCCCCTCTCCATTGCGCGGTTAAAGCAAGGAAAACCGTCGGCCATTAATCCATGGCTGCCGCCCCCTTTCTCTTCCAATTCCGGCCACCCTACTCCTCCTCTCCTTTATTTAAGCCACCAGTCTCTCCGTGGCAAAGTTCCTCGCATTTTTGCTTTAGCTCCCACTCTTTTTCCTCGCCGAATTCGTCGTCGCCGTCCTCTTCTTTGCCAACTCCGGTGAGGAGCTCCGCCGACACCGTTCTTCATGACCGAACAGCCTCCGGCCAAATTGACCCGTTCATCATCTTCGCAGGATCCTCCGGAGTCGGTTCCTCGGTTTGCCGTCGTCTTTCGGTCGCCGGAGCACCCCTTCCGCCGCCTAGCCGACCGCCATTGCAGTACTCGTCGTCGCCCGACCACTCCAGCGCCTCTCCGGTCTCCTTGACGCCCGGGGTGAGTTCGTCGCCCCTCCCTCCTTCTCTTCCACCGCTCGTCGGAGCCTCCCGCTCACCGGCGCGTGTTCCCGGCCAACTCCGGCCGTCCCCCGGCCGCCCGCCGCCGGCCCGTAGCCGTCCAGAGCCATCGGTCCTTGGTGGACCATGGGCCGAAGGATCTCGGCTGGTCCACCGCTCGGTGGACTCGGTCCACCGCCCCTCTTTTTTTTCCACAAAATAATTGATGTCCGTTTTATGACATCAGCATTGCGCAATAAACCCGTTTTCAGTATAAAAATAATCGGTTTTAATCTCTGGTAATAAGAATAATTTGCAGAATAGCCCCTAAATCTTCAAAATCTCATAACTTTTTGCTCGTAGCTCCGATTTAGGCGATCTTTGCGCTCATATTCTCGTAGCGACGTGTAGAATCTGTTTATAGGGTTTTTCTCTAGTTTTAGGAATGTTTGGTGTACTGTTCTCATGTTAGATTGTGTGCTCGTGTAGACGATTCAGTCCAGGAGTTCGACAACTTTCAAGAGGAAGATTTTGAGGGACCTGTGCAACACTTCGACGAAGGCAAGTGTCTTGACCATGTTGCAAACCCAGCTTTTACATCAAGTAGTCTTTCTCAAAATATGCATGATGCTTTACAAAAATGGGTAGAATAGCAAATACTAGTGTTGGATATAGATGCTTTATCCATACAAGATCATCATGTTTTTGCTTAGCCATGCTTTAGATGAACATGTAGCGTGTAGGATGATAAATCTTGAGTTATGAACTAAAAAGAATTGATATAGGAAGAATATCATGGAAAATTAATGTTGTTAAGGGAGTTAACAACGGTGATAATTGGGGTTCTGGGCAAGAAAGGGGTACTTTTCCCGACATGGTTGGTTGTTTGGTTGTTGGGTAGTATACCCTTATGGGGTTATTGGAGGTCTTGCCCAGACCATTTTAAGGACCGGTTCGTGGAGCGAACACCCATGGCAAACAAGGCAACCACGAGACCAATATGGTACGGCTTGGCCTAGTAACTAGATGTTCTCCCAGGGTTGTATGAGCCAATCGGATGTGTAGATAAGGAAGGGTTACTTCCCGATTCTACCCGGCACAAGAGGGGGCCTCTGGGGTGGAGGGTTACTCCACTTATGTACGGCGGTGAAACCTCAGTGGGCAAGTGCATTCTGGGAGACTCTCTGGAAACGCCTCGTAGTGATCTCTTGGCGCACACCCCGGAAGTGTGTAAGGTACCATCAGGTGCCGGCAACAGAGAAGATCACGACTCGTGGGTAAAGTGCACAAACTCTGCAGAGTGTCAAACTGAATATTCAGCCGTGCTCACGGTTATGAGCAGCCTGGACCCTCGCATGATTAGTCGGGGTGGGTGTTTTTCTTGGTCTGGGAATTGGGTTGAATTCCCGGAGGTTAAAGAAAACCTTTGGCATCTTTTCTCGGTTAAAATAAAAATTTGTTTCCGTAGTTCAGGGCTAAAAACCAGCTTTTATGCAAATGAAACCCTAGATTAGGAAAACCTTGTCTCAAGCCACCATATTTGATTCATTTGTTTTCCCCCACTTGTTGAGTATTGGAAATACTCACGCTTGCTGTTTCAGAAGGTGACGCATTTGAAGATTTTCCTGAGGATGACTTCCCCGAGGATGGCGCCGAGTTCTAGGCTTGTGGAACCTCTCGGTCGGCTGCCTGTTGGTTTGGGGCTGTGCCGTTCCCTTTTTCCGCTGTGGTGTTCTTTTCTTTAGACCCGTGGGTGGTCATTTTGTAATATTCTAGCGTTGTAATAAGAAACACTGTGTCTGTTACACTAATGAAGTCGCTATATGTATGAATAACTGATCCTGGCATACATATAGTTTACATCTGGTTTTGGTCTTTAAACCGGGTGTGACAAATTCTATATCCAATGATGATTTTTCATTTTATTCTTTGTTGTTATAACACTAATGTGTCCATTTCTCCGCTTGTGAGTTTAATCATATAGAAGAAATTAAGAAGCTCAAGGATCAAGTTAATTCTGTGAAGAAATATTTGATCATATGCTTCAAAGGGTGGACCACTCTAGATGAGTTGCTTAAAGACCAAATGTAAGACCCCCATTACCGGGATCACCTGTGCCTCCTGTATCATTCCCTAGATTACGTAGCTGATACGCACAGTATAACAGTTGTTGTATCATGGTCAAACTTCATACATAAATAGTAAGGTTCTGGGTACAAAAGGCTTACAACACATATCGTATATTATAAGTCAGGCCTAGCGGCTATCAAAACACACAACGGAAGCAAAAGCCCAAGTCACAAGCAGCGAGGGTGCAAACGTGACTTCAGAGACTACTCTTCATCTCTAGCTTCACCTCCGGTGAAGTCGGCATTAGCTTCTTCATCTGAAGGACAACAAGAATGAGTACGGAAGGTACTCAGCAAGCCCTATACTACTTCAAGGTGTTGATAGATGCATAAATGGTTTATTCAAGGATAAAGTTTTATGGTTTAGATTTAAGTGTAAAACAGTTTATGCAGATATCCAATTGTATCAATCATGATCAACTTCAAAACATTAAGTAGCTCAAGCCGGGTAACAAGGTGTATTTGGGGTTTTTGGGTCCTGGGAGGGGCTACACCTCACTCCGCAGTCCCTATTATCACATCTGGTGTACCTCTAGTACCACACAGCTTCTGGCGGATCGAGCCAGGAACTCATCACATGGACATCTAGTCCACATACTCAAGCATCAAGACACACGCACCCGGAGTCTAGTCAAAAAGGTTCTGCCTTCGCCTGTCTATGACCGTCTACACGGCTATTCGGATAGATTTACACTCTACAGAGGTTGTACAGCTTTACCCACGCGATATGCTCAGCCTCCAACCATAGCTAGCAGAGGAGCGAATCATACCAAGACTCTCCAAACACCTTTCCTGCTAAGCTTTTCCACGAGACACGTCAAGTACCAGAGTTGCATGTTCTGAAGGCCAGCATCCATTTTTAAGCCTAAGCTGGTCCCTAAAACCTCCAAACAGTGGGACAGATGGACCCTTGTCTACTCGTTGCTCTCAACCTCCTGGTATGATGCCCAACCCAGTCCGGTGAGGGAGATGTCAAGTCTTGCCCATACAGGACGCATGGTTGCACGGGGTGGCTAAGGTATGGCTGCGAAATGACTCGGTCCTTAAACGGCCAGGGAAGGTATCTTTCGGCAATGAATACCACAAAGTTAACTCAATCTCCCAAGGCCATCCTCATCTAGAGTATTACTCCACCTGCCCTCGCTAAAACAGTTTTCACCCATTTTTACACGTCACCCTCCACATCCCACACGACATCAAGGATTTCACAACCATCAAGGATTCATGGTATATGAGTTATCATTGATACAGTAAATCTTATTTCCGAGGAGAGGTGTTTTAAAAGCGACGTCTCCAAGGAGACATAGTAAATCCTAAGCATTCTAGATATCAAGGCGTCGTCCGACGTTAATATAGATAACGAAAGGTAATCCTAGGGTGATATGTATTCTGGATGATAATATTCAAGACATGGCATTTGTTTGATAGGATTAACTATTGCAAGTTGTAAAAGTGTAATACATATCACATGCGAGAATAAGTTCGGTTTTAATTGATCATGTATATTATTTGAAAACCATAGGTTCAGTATGATCAAGGAAATAGGACTTGCCTTCCTCGGAGTTTTCCTCAAAGTCTTGAATAAAATCAGGATCCTCCTCGCTTCTGACGCTTCCTACGCAGAACTCGTAGAGTCATGCTTTTCTGCAATTACGACTATGATTAGCAACGAACTATACTAGAGAAGAAACAATAAACACCAAATGGAAAGAAAAATGAGTTCTAATGGATATCATAATGTGACAGATGAGTAGATCTCGATTTTAGAAGGATTTTGGTGAAAGAATCATCAAAATCGAGGCTAAAACGGAGAAGTTATGACTCCTAAAAGATTAAACCGAAATTAAATCAGAAAATTACCAAAAGTTACTATTCATAGTAGGACCCATGTCAACAATAAATGGGGCCCACTGAACAATAGCCCAGTGGGTTTCAAATGAACAATAGGGTGTTACACAGAAGTATTGGCGACCTAACAACTCTACATGCACTGACTGGAAGACACGCTCCTAGTACACTGGGTCGTTGTCTTGGAAATCTTCAAAGTTTTCTACTGAGCAACATATATATTGTGGGAGATAGCAAGAGTGAGCACATGGAGTACTCAGCAAGTGTGAAAAAGATAATGATATGCAGGCTTATAACAAGAATATGCTAACACATGGTATATTTGCGTAAGTGTGAGTAAAGAAAACGGTAATGTAATTCAAAAGCATTAAGCAGTTGTTAAATGAATATAACTCAACAACCCGACAACTAACCTTCCAAGTTTAACCATCCCATAAACTATAACCAACTAGTACCACCTGTATTATATCATAACCATCTAATCAAGTGAGGATCCAAGACTCCCATAACCAAGGGCATGGTTGTTATAACAATTTTACACTCTGCAGAGGTTGTCCAACTTTTAGCCACGAGTCATGATACCCATGTTGTCGTGTTTGTAAGACACTAAACACACGCCAGTGATGTGTCGCCAGGAGATCACTATAAAGAATGGTCCATCAATTAGGTCATGGTACCCCAAATGAATGCCAGCCAAGTGTCTAATTAATATGTTAAGCCTTATGCATATCGGCCTCACGTTTGAATGGTATTTCTTGGTTGTCGCTCCTCGAACCGGTTCTTATATGTGACACTTAGGCAAAGACTATCTAACAGGGAAATAACCAACAAAATCTAACATCTTTTCTTGTCACGTATCCACAATCCCACTAGATAAAACACCATTATCAAACCAACTCCTTGCCCAAGTCCTAAAGTTCCATGTTACTAAAACAAATTCATAATCAGTATTGCATATGTCCACTAAACATGATATGACACTTCCCAACATCCCAAAAGCAATTTTACTCTACAAGTCCGCCTTGTTATAAAATGGAAATCTACAATTGGATTTATTTGATGGAAAACATAAGGTAAACCCTGGTAACTACCACTTAGGCTTCAAGGAATGTAAAGGAAGAACTAAGTAAACCCTAACATAGGTAACATATCAAGTTGATAGGAATTGCATGAAATTTTGTAAAACAAAACATTTAAAACATAGGTACAAGATGATCAAGGACATCCGGGTAAAGGCCTTGTCTTTGTGACTTGGTGGCTCAAGTGCCATGACCGGGTGTCGACCGGGAGCATATCCTTTGTGGAGCTCCAACATGGACTAGGGGTGGTATTAATGCCATCGATACCACAAGATAAACATCATTATACCAAGTTTTCTCTCTCTACCTTATTTACGTTTTCGTATTTACATTCTTGTAATTTACCTTCTTAGATAAGTTGCAAGCGTTTTGATTGGTAGAGTAGACTCACTAGATAAACCTAGAGCACATTTAGATAGAAATTGATATAGATTTATCTTGTGTAGTTTTTGGAGCCGAATAGATTTTAAGTGTCCTAGTTCACCCCCCTCTTAGGACATCATCGATCCCTTCAATTGATATCAAAGCTAGTGCTCACATCTAGCTCTTCAATTTGTGTTAGAGCTTCACAACTTTCATAAGGTTTTGCCAATTCAAGTGGTATTTGAGCTTTAGTCTCATTGTGGTCTGTTAGGCTTCTCTGTCTAATAAGTTGTGACATCCGGGGTTGGAATGGATTCCCATAGTGCTCCACTTTTTGATGGAAAAAACTTCCCGGTGAAAAATTCTAATGACTTGTTATTTGCAAGCCTGAGGGTTGGATGTTTAGAGAATTACCGAGGAAGGGATGAAATCTCACATCGCCAACAAGAGGGAGACAAGAGGACAAACCAAGGCATTTGCAAGCATAGGAAGATGGGTGAGTGATGATTAATATTCAAACTCAAGTGATGAGAGCATCATCATCCACTCCTCCAAGAGAAACTCTTTCTCAAGGTTGTCATCATGTAAATCGACACACAAACTATCTCACAAGTGCCTTATAGCCAAAGGTATGAATAACAATATAGGTGATAATGAATCTGATGAGGATTCTCCCTTCTATATTGAACTCCTTCAATGAGCAATAAAAAGGACATTAAGAAACAATCTAAAAAGCTTAAGAAATTCAATGCACTTGATGACATTCATGCTACTTTTATTTCTAATTATGAATAATTATTGAGTAAATTCAATTTGCTAAACAAGGGGCATGATGAGTTTAAGGCTAAATTTGAGTGCATTGAATCTCAAACTAAGGGGGAGTCCCTTAGTTCAACATCCACAGCACCGGACCATCCGGTGAGGCAAATCTTCTTTGTCTCGACTGTGGTGGCTTCTTCATATATTACATCCATGAGACCTACTAACATATATTCTTGACAAATATATTAGTCCTATTAACTATGTTATCATTAATTATTAAATTCACAATTATAATTTAATAAGATCATTTTTGTTACAGAGGATAAAGCCTCAGGCTTGCAGCCGAATCCCACGCCGACGCTGAGATCCATGGTCGCATCCACGAATTAAGGATGTTAGAGCCATATAGGCACGTGGGCTCATGACCCAAGGGGCTGACTGAGTGATGGGCCATGTACTATGTACAGGTAGGTAACCGACCGAGAAGAATATACAGTTTTACCCCTAAAGGGCAAGCCACTAATGGATATCTGTAATATAGGCCCCAATGGTATTATGTTAATCTGACATTCCGATAATGATACAAAAGGCTCTTTTCCCATCAAGGAAGGGTAGATCTCTTTTCCGCACTCCACAAGCCATTCTCAGACTCTCCATTCTCTCTACAAGCTTTCCTCACCCTTCTGAACACCATTCATTGGTGGAGAGGAGGTCTTGCATCATTTCATAGCTGAGCTTGATCAGCTACGACTAGGAGTGAAAATGGCTCGGATAATTTCTGATCAATCCAAGTCGGAACTGGAAACGTTTAGTTTTTTGAATTGGTATCGGATATTTTTGGCTCAGAATCAGTATCAAATATTTTTTTAGAATCAGCATCATAATCGGTGTAGCAGTTTTTGACAAAATCGGCATTAGCATCGGATATCCAGACTACCTGAGTTTGGATATTATCTGAAACCCAAGGGCTGAAACAGTGTTCTAATGCTCTAAAAATTCAAAACATTATTGAAATAATCATGATTTTTTTTTGAAAAATAAATATGTTGTAGAAGATTCTATAATCTAGCTCTAAAAAAATTCAACTCCAAATATGATATGTACAATGAGAAATAAAAAAGAAAAATATGGGAGGGGTGCTTTTTACTTGGTGATGGAAGCTTATACTTTACAACCTTCAAAGACCAGGAAGTGATGCAAACTCTTGCAAAAAGGTTTGCGAATGCCCACACGCAGTCTGCAAAAGGCTCTTTCAAGCCAGATAAGAATAGGGACGAGCTCACCTTGGCCCTGGGAAATAAGGAGCACGGTGGCGTTGATGTGATGGGTTAGAAATATGGATTCTCAGGCGTCATCGATAGTTACAAGAGTTGAAAAAGATCCCAAGTAGAGTAAGCTAGGATGATGAACATGTTTGAACTTGCACTACAACATGATAGGAAACTGACAGACGTAAGAATAAGACAAGCAGTACAAGAAGCCATCAGGCTTGAACGGGGCGCAATTGGGAGCGAACATGAACAACCAGCAGTGTCTCCTAATGTTGTGCGCTCCAGCCCCGGTGGTCATCAGAGTAGTTGTGGATCCACAGGAGTTCCAGGAGCTAACTCCATCACTTATCTCATGGACGACATCACAGCATGGACACCGTGTGAACTACACATTGGTGCTAAGAATATTACCATTAAGGTGGCTTTCGACGTGGCTTATCATTGTGGCTCCTATGAACTTTTGCACAGACGTCGGACACTAAAGGGCTACACCATGGTTGAAGTAGATGAGGCAGTTGACTATTACCGTCAAGTTGAGGTGGACTACCCCGCAGAAGAGGGGTCAACACTATAGGATAGAAAGAGCATTGTTTCATCGCATGGAAGAAGGCCTACATAATGTTTTCACCAGGGATAGCTCTTGACAACCTCTACTCTCCACGACACCCTGGGCCGTCGTTGCCTCATAGATCCCCCTCTCATCAGCCATCTCCTAGAAGAAGTCCACCTCCTCAACCATCGCCTCAAAGAAGTCCACCGTTCAAGAAGCCAGCACTATCAATAAGCCAACCATCATCTCAAAAAACACGATCAGGTTTCACAGCATCCAAGAAGATGACATCACCTAAGAAGTCAGTAAGGATGTCTATTCACTTAATCTTGAGCAAACCAAAAAGATTATAGACGCAAGTGTAAAGGCTTTTTTCCATCCTTCAGTACCTCCATCGAAGCTTGCTGTGCCTGAAGATAGCATTATTTTTTTTATAAACATAGCCAAAGTTAACAGATGATGGTGGCTTTAAGTAAGCCACTGACTGACTACGAATGCATCAGTAAGAAGCAGGCCAAGAGCAAATTAGGTCCAATCATTGAGGATGCTCCAAGCATTAGGGGCTTTCTAGCTACTTCTAGATTAACAGCAGAGCAACTAGCACAACTTGTTGTGGGAGCAGAAATTCCAAAATTGGTTGTTAGATGGTTGTTTGAGTTGGGCAAACCTTTGGTCAAACCAGATATAGAAAATAATCTTACAACTCAAATACGTCGATTACATCTGTGGTACTTGGAGCAGTCCAGACAGAGTATACAAGCGTTCCTCGTAAGATACAAAGATGAATATTTTCTCATTCGTGACGACTCCTTTTGGGTGGAGTTCAAGTGCTTGTATGAATTGTACTAGGAAGATGCTCTCGATGTGTCCATAATCAGAGTGTAGACTCTGTAAGTAACTTATATATATAAATCACATTATATGATCTTGTACCTTGAAATTTCATGGCTAACTTTCTCTATTTCGTAGAATGGAGATCCACACATGTAGACAAAAATTAGATAATAAAATAGGATTCATCGATCATGGGCTTATCAAAGAGAAACTTGTATAGACGAATTCAGACTTACTTGAGGACTACTTTGTGAAGTGTCTACTTCATCACTAATACAAGACCTTCATACTCTTACCCTACGCTTTGAATATGTGTTTGCATGTCAGGGTATTTTTTTTATGGGTAACTCGATTCTAATACTAATTTGCTATGGTGACATATTTGTGCAGTTTTCATTAGATCATCCTTATCATCCACCTAGACTTGAGCAAGATTATTATCTTGGAGTCACAAAAGAGAGATCAGTTAACTTACCAAGACCTCATTGACATGCTAAACAAGTAAACTCGGTCATTTAATCTTCGTATCGATTGCATCTAAGTTTAATTGGTATTCGTATTCACGTACAGGACGTATACAAGATATTGCAAAGAGTGTTATCTACTTTCCATACAGGAAGCAATATGATGTAAAAAACCAATTTTTCAGTACACATGGAATATTCATGTCTTGCATTTCCTACTAAATAAAAAGGTTCAATTTATTCTATCACGGATCCTTTTCTCTTGAAGTGTATGATGCAGCCACCCGGTAATAATCTCTGCGGGTTTTATATTCTTAGTTTCATGCATACATTCAGCGGAGACGGAGACACTATCATATTTAATGATGTTAAGGTATGAAATTACATATCGATGCCTTTTTTTTCAATTTTTATACGTGTTCAAGGACTAATTCTTTCGATTCTTCAAATACAACACTTCAAACACCGCACCTGCAAAAATACATACCATTCAAGAACAGATCGTCGGCTTCTTCATTGAACATGTTATCAACCCAAACGGCGAGTTTAATGAACCAATTGTGTCGTCACCGCGAGGGACCTTCAGATGATACTATATCTTCTAGTAGAGAGTATGTGATAAGAAGAAAGTCTACCAGAAATTTTGACAGCGTATATATGTTCAGATAACACCATATTTCTCAATATATATATATATATATATATATGTTTACTTGATTAAATACGTGTCTCATTGTATGCATATATTGAGAGGAAGGGAGAGAGAGACAGAGAGAGGAGAGAGGGAGGGAGATGGAGGGAGGGAGGGAGGAGAGAGAGTGGTAGGTAGGAGAGAGAGAAAAATCACTGTCGGCTCAAGGCTTCAGCCGGTAGTGACTTCACGGGCATCACTGTCAGCTGAAGCCTTGAGCCAGCAATAATAACCACTTTCACTGTTATCGTGGTCCAACTGTGAAGGGAATTCTGAAGTAGTGATATTATCTTAACTATTATATAATAACTTCCTAGTATGAATATGTTCTTTACTTTTACTATGATCTTACATACAATTTGAGTGGTCTTTCATATTCTGGTAAATATCCATTGGACGTATTCGTTTTTTATCCATATTCATTTTGTACTCGTTTCCAACATTATCCGTAAACATATTTTTATCCGAACTATCCGTATTCAAATCCATTTTTAATAAAAAAAAATATGATTTAAAATATAGTAAAACCTGGTTCCGCTCAATTTCGAGCTGTTTATCCCTAGGCCCATGGACCATGTAAATACGGCTACTGATCCATCCACCGATTGGTGCAGCCCTGCGTGCACTGTAAGTCATGCATCACGCAGCCGAGCTCTGGGGAAACGATCCAGCATGGACCATGCAAATTAGTACAGCCACTGGATCGATCGATCCGTCCATCGACTGGCATAGAAACCACCCGGTCGAGTACGAGCGAGCCACTGCGCGGGGGGCACTCGTGTAGTCGTGTACGACGTCCGACTACCGCTGCCGCCTGCCGACCGTGCGAGCACCGCAGGTTCACGTGCGTAGGGGTGGAAATGGATGGCAGGAAATCCGAATTATCCGATTCCGTATCTGTTAAAATGCGAATATGGATATCCGTATCCGTATTCGTTTCTGAAATGGATACTAAAATGGATATATCCGAATTCGTTTTCGAGATTCGGATTCAAATGTGGATATCCGAATTCGAGATATATCCGATTCGTATCCGTATCCGCCAACCAGGGAACTAAATTTTGCTAAAGTTTTAGAAATTTCAGATATGAACGAAATTCCAACCCAATCAAATTGGAACAATTTCAGTCAAATTTCATCAAATTTCAGTTAAATTTGATCAAAAATTTAAATTTCCAACATGAATTTTGAACAAAATTTGTAAAATTCCGGCCCAATCAAAGTAGAACAAATTTCATTCGAATTTTATCAAATTTCAGTCAAAAGTTTTCAAAAATTTAAATTTCCAACCTGAATTTCGAAGATCGAGTAGATATCCGAATGCGGATTCGTATTCGAACTATCCGATTCGTATTCGTATTCGAAGATATCCGGATCCGTATTCGTATTCGGATTAAAATATGGTAAATCGTACCATCCGAATTCGATTCCATGCGTATCCGATCCGTTTCCATCCCTACACGTGCGGGCGGGACGTACGAGTTGAGACTCCTGCGCGCGCCGGTTTCGGTGGCCGCGCAGAGATGGCAGGCGGCGCGGTTATGGACTGATGACTGGCATCGGGTGTGAGGCTTTTGAGGAGCGTAGATGGGCTCATCCGGTCATACTTGTAGCTACATATCTATGGTGGCAGCCGTGTATATTTACTAATTTAAAAGCAGTTGTTCTTTCAAAAAAAGTCAGAAATTATCTAAACGCTTGGTTTTTTTCTAATTTGTAGTAGCTTTTGGCCAGCTAAGAAAACGACTGTGACTAAAAGTTTAAGAAACAAATTGAGATAAACTTTTCTAGCTTTTAATATATCAAACTAAATATTTATTGTAAAAATTAATAACTAAAACTTAACAGTCTCTGTCGTTTTATCAGTTAGCTAAGTTTCAGAACCACATTGTACCACATTGTATCTAAACGGGATCTTAGTATTAGGGGTGGAAATAGATGGCAGGAAATCTGAATTATCCAATTTCGTATCCGTTAAAATACGAATATAAATATCTGTATCCGTATTCGTTTCTAAAATGGATACTAAAATGGATATATCCGAATTCGTTTTCGAGATTCGGATTTAAATGTGGATATCTGAATTCGAGATATATCCGATTCATATCCGTATCAGCCAACCAAGGAACCAAATTTTGTTAAAGTTTTAGAAATTTCAGATATGAACGAAATTCCAACCCAATCAAATTGGAACAAATTTCAGTTAAATTTGATCAAAAATTTAAATTTCCAACATGAATTTTGAACAAAATTTCTAAAATTCCGGCCCAATCAAATTAGAACAAATTTCGGTCGAATTTTATCAAATTTCAGTCAAATTTTTTCAAAAAATTAAATTTCCGACCTGAATTTCGAAGATTGAGTAGATATCCGAATGTGGATTCGTATTCGAACTATCCGATTCGTATTCAAAAATATCCGAATCCGTATTCGTATTCGGATTAAAATATAATAAATCGTACTATCCAAATTCGATTCCATCTGTTTCCATCCCTACTTAGGGCCTGTTTGTTTCAGCTAGAGATTCTGAAAAGCAGCTTATAAAAGCTGGATTGTGAAAAGCTGGATTGTGAAAAGCTTTTAGACTGTAGATTCTAAAAAAATTTAATAGACAGTTTAGTAAAATGGACTTTCATAATCTATCAAAAGCTGAGGAAAACCAGCTTCTCAGATTCTCACAATCCAACCAGCAGATTTTAAAAAGCTATAACCAAAAGCTGTCTGTTTATTTCAGCTTCGGATTATAAAAGCTGAAAGCCAGAATCCGAAGCTGAAACAAACAGGGCCTTAGTATTACTCGTTGCCACGAAAACATTTATCTGAAAGTAGTTGTCACCGCATGCTTCCCAATGCTACCATGTCTGCTGCGCTGCACGCAGTTGATGGGACCAAACACTGAACTGGACAGGCAGAGCTGGCTACGTACCGCAGTAGCTTTGTCCAATAATGTCACACCAGGAACCAAAACTAGCTAGCTAGGGCTTTCCAGAAATCATTTCCTCTACTCCGGAACGCAGAGGAACAAGTGATGCTTGCATTGCAGCACATTCTTCAGGATACTTGTCAACTCAACGAGAAGTTTACAGCAGATGTACACAAACACAGGAGTAGCAAGCATGTCGAAGCACATTCACTTACGCAAGCAACCTCAAGAAAACATAGATGTTGAAGCAGACTGAACTGATCTGGGCATTTGTTTGCGCCGGTCATGGGCGGATCCACCACCATGGGGGCAGAGGGAGCTTAAGCCCCTTATGCCGGGATGCACTTGATGAGAGCTCCTGCGCTCCTTTCAGTTTTTTTAATACCTAAGAGAAAGAAGAGAAGAATGAAAAAGAGGAAGAGCCCGGCTCTGTATCTGCCACCGACACCGGTAGGCCTTTGAGTTGCACTATCGGAGCAAATCAAACCAACGCGAGGATCTCACATTGGTACCACGCAGCAGCAGCAGCTTTCTTTTTGGTCCCCGTAGGGATCAAAGGCTGGACAAAGGTCTTCTTCGCAGTCTGGTGATATGGACTGATCGGGGATACCAGAAGAAAAAGAAGCCAGGACCAAGGTGGTCTCAACCAAAGGCTGAGCGCGTGTTTCGGGTCCACGGTCACTTTTGCTGTGTGCATCAGGAAACATAGATCAGCCTAGCAAGCTCTTATGGCAAAACTTTTGCTCTGCTTGTTGAATTGGACAGTGAGAGACGATTTGACCATCGCATGCATGACTGTTTTGCTCGGCACAACGATGTGGAGCCATTGAAAGAGAGAGACAAAAAGGAACATAAAACTAGCTACAGATTCAGCCACAATTGCAGGCTTCAGCGTCTTGCTTGAGTGTTACTTGGGACATGCCCACACCGTGGATGTCTGACGAGTAGTCGCCTGTGAACTTCCACAAAATGGCAAGAGAGAAAACACCCAAGGGTCTTGAGCTGGACGTGTAGCTGCCTTCGTACATGTTACCGCTTTTTACCACCACCACCATTTCGGACTTCTCTCTAAGGAGGAGATCAATGACATGCTCCACAGAGGTTGAAGTAGGCACACAGAGCGGTGCTCTCGCCATCGAAAGAAGAGGCACATCCAGCTGAAAGGGAAATGAAGTTGTCTAGAATCACAGGAGAATACTGGAATATCAATTATATGGCAATGAAATGGGAGTACCACAACTTTGTTATAGCATGGCACAAAGTTTGATACTGGTGGAAAGTATTTTGAGCCATTTATTGTGCATTTATGCTCTTACATGGCACAAAGATTAATATACCTTAACATTTTTCATGAACCAATATCACATTTCTAGTTAAATGACCAGCATCACATTTTTTTTTTTTTGGTACAAATAGGAAACATGGCCAAAATCACTAAGAATCAATAACAAACCGTCATGACAAAAAAAAAATCCTAACTCCCTGATTTGTCAAATACTGGTCCCTGCCACTAAACCAGTCCCACACGTTTCATTAGCTTCCGTACAAGGAGTGACACTACCTTGCTGATGCTGATTGAAGGAGAAAGCATACCTTGGTACAATCGTCGCGGTGAACAATTCCAACGCAACCTCCCCAATCATCCACAAGGGGAACCGCACGATCTTTCAAAAATCGCATCACAACCTTCCGCAATATTAAGTCAGCAGGTAAAGGTTGGGATTCTTGAAATGGAATCATATACTTCTCAACTGGATCATTCAAGATAATCTACAATTCCAATGGACAGAACTTCAGATTTGACCAAACAGAGTTAAGCGAAGAAAGGGATAAAAAAAAAAAAACGTAACAAGCATACAACCTGTGGAAATATATGAGGTCTTAGAAGAGAGTTGGTGAATCCAGATAAGCTTTCAACTTTAACTGCAACCTGTTAGCAACAGCAAAGAAACTAACTCAAAAAGATCATGCTTTCACTTTGAAACATTTAAGTTTATAAAAAATTGGCAAAACAAAAGAAATATTCGTAATATGCTCCTAGATCCTGGCATTAGTCCCAACATCGAATTAAATTCCCAGTTTAACGCATTCAGATACATAGCCACATGCAACTATATACTACGTAATTATCATCACGCCTTTCATAAATTTCAACGTACAAAAACCACCATATGCAGCAGCTATTGTCAATTACATGTTGGCACTGTATTTCAAAAGCCAGAATGGCACTGCATATAGATTAAGGAGGGAAACATAAAAAAAATCACAAACTGCATTTTTATACAGAAACTCAATGCGCTCTCTGTGTGAAAGGAAAGAACACCCTAGTTCTATGCCTGGAATGAAACGATATAGTATGTAAGAGATAAAATCCAAATAAGAACAAGAAACATACCAGACCTACTCTACTTGTCCAAGAGAAACATTCCTTCTCGTTCACTATTCTTCTTAGAAGCCCTCTAGCCAAATCTATCTGTAAAAGATTTAATCAGACAGCCATTAAGTAGTCGGGACATCTGAACATGACCTATTGAAAATGTTACAACTAAGCAAAGGCAGACATTCACAAGTACAATAATCTAGAGAGAGATGAGCATAATCATGCACATGGTGCAGCCACCTTGAATCTGGTACATGGTCAAATCTGACAGCATATAGGTCGGAGGCAGTTTAACTGATCACAGAAACAAACCTGTCCTTTCTACAACCCTTAGTTCCCCCTACATTTTTGATATCATATAATACTAAGCTTCATAAGATCATGCAATTAAGAAATGATAATCATATATTCATATTGTATCCATCTAGTGTCATACGACAAATGGGAAAACATGTACTTATAGCAGCATAATGAAACCTCATGGACCTAGGAATTAAGAGACCACTTCGACAAAGCAATTTATATGTTATCATTTCTTCATAAGAGCTAGAGACAGGGAATAATTTGCTGATTGTATACTTTGGTGGAAGGGCTTAGAAATAAGTTTGTCATCGGATAAGAACTCTCACTTCAACAGTAAATACCTTTTCATAACAGATACTTCTATACATCCCTAGCAGGGGTTTCAATAGTAAGCACACAACACAAAAGACACTAGTGTTTCGTTACCTAGTATGTGTCTCAATTCCAAAGGACTTATAATTTTGCTTATCCTAGTCAAAATTTAGTAAAATTAATAGCCAAGTGGCCAAAGCATTGCATGGATAATGAATCAAAATCACATTGTCAGACAATGTAATTTCATCCTAGGCTTCATTTATACCTGATTGTTATTTATAGCAGCTTCCATTAATAGCTCATCTGCCTCTTCTTTTGCTGCGCGGCTAATGGATCCAACTGAATCTGGCCACATGCGCTTGTTCAATCTCTCGACCATATCAACATCACCTCTGGTAGCAAAAGCTCTCATAATTGAAAGATAAAGATGAGGCTTAGGTGTAAAATCTTTGTTGTTGCCAGCCTGCTTAATTATCTCACCAAAAATGCAAAGGGCCCCTACAATAATCACCGAAAAAGTAGAAAGCATATTAGTGTTACTGAGAAAATTGTGGCAATAAAAAAATACTTAAAGCTTACCATCAATGGACCCACAAGCTAGCAAGGCATCTATCATAGCAGTGTATGCAATCCTATCGATTGAAAGAGGTGAAGATTTCATCTCCACAACAATCTTCAAAACTGAATATAGATCTCGGCTATTTCCTAAACCCTGCAGCATGCTTTAACAACTTGTAAAATTAAGAGCTATTAAAAAATGATAACAAATACATAGATCAATTGAACTACCTATACATGATAGGTTGAGTCAAAGATCAAAGGCATCTTTCCGAAAGGCAATCCTAATTCTCAATATTAAGTCTCTCAACATATTTTATAAAAAAGCAATATCTTCCTCTTTTTCGATGATGTCAAAGCATTCTCGATAGTTAAATATGTTTTTTGAACGAAAATAGTAAAATAAATGAAGTAGTGTAACAACCACTTCAATAATGTTGTCTAATAATGTCAAGTTGCCAACAAAAGAAGTAGGGTGTAGCCACCATTATTATCTATCATTAAAAGTAAAAATAAATGATGTCATGCAACAGCCACTACAATAACATTGTCTAATAACGTAAATAAACAAGTAGAGTATAGTCACAATCCTGTAATTATTATCTATCATCAGGACAGGACACCAGCTGCTATGAACCTAGCAGGCATCATACCTTAAGTAATGTTGTGTAGGTAACAGCATCGGGGAGTAGTTCAGGATTATTATCCCTGTTAGCTTCTTCCTGCATTGTAATATAATCAACTAATTTTCATTACACAATGCAACTACTTGTATAGCAAAACAATTTTGTGGCTAAAACTGGCCTTTCCAACACTTGTGTGACACCTTCATGTCTTCGAGAAATTGGATAGCTTTATCAATCTCTGCTGATTTTACACAGGCAGAAATGATGGTATTGTAGGTCAATCTATCAGGCTTCAACCCTTGACGCAATATCTCATCTTTGACAGTCAAAGCTCCAAGAGGGAAGTTGCTCTTAATGTAGCCCTGGAGTTTGTTCAGTTCAGAAATTTATGTAATTACAATGGTGATTTGATGAAAACGAAAATACCATATTAACAATTAAGGGAACTATGTTGCATTCTACCTTCATCAGTAAGTTGTATAGTAAAACAGAGTGATCTTCATAAAGGACTTTGCGAAAACGGGCGACAAGAGCATTGGCACGCCTCATATCTCCTGCATAAATTGCAGTTCAATTCCATCAGTAAATGGTCAGCTCGTGTATGTGAGTAAAGAGTGTTGGTTGAATGTTGTGGCTACAGAAAAGCAATTTGTGATGAAAATGTGCACATGAGTGCAATCGACCAACACCCATTCAAACTTAATCTCGGCTATACTTTGGAGTTCAGAAACAATGGAAAAACTAGATTCAAGTCATAAGTAAAGAGAGTTAACTCTTTATTGATGACCCGCCTTATTATACTTATATCAACCATACTCATTAGCAACGAAATGCACTTGTATTTTAGTTTCAAAAAATGCTGTCAATGATCCTAACAATGAGGATTACTGAGAGAATAATTTTGATATTGATTTACATTTTAGTACGGTGTAAATAAAACAGAATGGAAACCCATCAACACTTACACTAAGTAGAATTTTAACCAACACTTTGTATTTCTTGGCCACGAATGTGGGATCATGTATCAATTTAGACACAACGAATATTATTTTCCTGAGAATAAGGCAATTAGACTTTGAATCTTGGACTGCTGATCTGATTCTGAGTTGGGTTTTGTAAATAAGCTTTTTAATCAAGAATAAATTGTTCAAATAAAGAGGTGAATTATTTTCATGCTGGAAATGTGATAACTCTAGTACTCTTCTCACACTTTAGTACTATTACTGGAACATGAAAAGATCAATCTTGTACCAACCTGCTTCAATAAGGGCATTTAGAAAACCACAAATAAGATGTGGAGAGAGTCTAGGGCTCCCGACAGAAGTATCTTTCTCGATTGATTCCAGTATTTCGAATGCTTCATTAATCCTTCTCGCTATTCCTAGGCCCTTCAATTGAATAGCAATGTAACACATTAACATTTGCACCATAAATATTTCCTTACTCCTTAATTGGACCAATTGGCAGAAAACACATATTTGTAAAAAATAAATTTGGTCACATATTATGCTAGCAAGCACTTTAAAAAAAATATCCTGAAATATCAATCCATTCATTGAAGGATGCAAGAATAGAGGGTGAACATCCTGAATGCAGAATAAATAAGAAGGCAGTTGGTGATTAAGGGTTTGCACGTTGAGGGTTCAGACAATCTGAGATGGAACTTTAATAAAGTTACAGGGGGCGGAAAAAAGAGTGGACAACATATATTAGTTGGGAAACTAACACCTGACTTTCAAGAACAATAACGAGCCTACGTTGAAATTCAGATTTGAAGAAAGTGTCTTGTGACAAATCGGTTACTTAAAACTTTGGTTAATAGAACATGGTATAATATGATGAATTTGCACGATCACACACAAGCTCACAAAAGCACCTAGTACCTAAGTAGACAGGTCTAGTACTGAAACTGATCCTAGATAGGTCTAGTAGGCCTTTCTGTGTAAAATGCCTTGCCATTATCATAACCGAATTGCTTCTTCGAGAAATTCAATGGACTCCTCCATTGATTTCGGGCTTCCCATAGGTACTGGTAAATTCCATGGATATCCACCTAAAGCAAGCATAGGAGATCAACATGTGAGGGCTCCTGATTCCTGAATTTACCAGTACCTATGTATCACCACTGAAAACAAACGCAAGTTCCCTTGAGCAGTTTGGGATATCCACCTAAATTTTAGAAAGGGTGGTTTTTCCTTAGTCTACCAAAACTGGTTCTTCAGAAGGGAAAAAGAATTGTCGCATCATATCCTATCGAGGGTAGAAGTACATAATTACTGTGTTCTGTTCAACATAGGGAGTAAAGTAATGCTCCTTTGTTGGACGAACAGGCATTCTATCAATGCCAAACGGCTAAACTCACTAGATACACATTTTTCTTATAGATTATAAGGATAGATTATGTTGTTGGAACTCACATAGCTCTTCTTCAGTTTGTCTCCCCAAATTCACTACTACTCACTATCAGTAAAAACAAACGAATTGACCTCATGGATTTTTGTGCAACCCAATTTGAGCACCAACGTCTCAGGACTCCCAATGCAACGAGGTAAGAGCCTTAAGGCTGCGTGCGCAAACAAAAACCGCACACCTTGAGCAGGATGCCGTAGGAGACGCCGTCGACGCCGCACCCCCTGGGCCCGCGCATGTCCTCGAAGAGCCGGAGAGCGCGGTCGACGTCGCCGCAATGAACGCAGGCCTCTAGCACCGCGTTCATGACGATAGTGTTGAGCGCCCCGCCTCCAACCCCGCGCGCCCGCCGCCGTGCCGCCTCCACCTCCTCCATGATCTGCGCAGCATATGCGCGTTAGCACCGGCCAAACGCACAAAACAGCATCATCGTCGGCGAGAGGAGGAGGGATAGCACGCGAGGCGAACCTGGGAGAGCTGCCTGCGGCGGGTGAGGTCGACGATGCGGGCGGTGAGGCAGCGGAGGTCGGTGGACGTGGAGGCGGGGCGCGGGCGGGGCCGGCGCCCGGGTGGACGAGGGGAGGAGAAGATTCTGGAAGCGTCGAGAGGCCGGCGGAGGCGGGGCTCGCCCATCGCGGGCGCCGGCGCGGGCGAGGGGGAGAGGAACCGCGGCGGCCTTATCAGCATCATCTCTTCTCTCGCCGCTGCCGCCGACCGCCGCGTGTCGCCCGACTCGCGAGCGCGCGGGCGAGTGGATAAAGCGGGGCCGCCGGTTGCGGTGAACTGGTTGGGCCGCCCGTGGTGCTCGACGCGATCGCCGCGGAATTATTGGCCCAAATGCGGCCTGTTAAATCGGTTGCCCACCTCTCTTACAAGTGGGCCCAGTTGCGTCCCGCTGCCCCCCGGCGACCCTTCTCCTGTCGAAGCCGCTGCCGTCGTCGTTACTGACACCTATCACCGCTTCAGAGTCGCCGGCAGCGACGTTCTCCCACTGTGAGCGCCGCCCGCACCTTTCGTCCTATCGATCCGTGCGCTTATTACCCTTCCCAGCCGCACTTGCGGTGAAGGCGGCGGGACGCGAGGATGATGGGCAGTAACTGCGGCAGCGGCGGTGGCGGAGGCCCCGGCGGAGGCATGGGTCCGGGCATGGGCGGGCCCGTGGGTGGAGGTGGGGACGGGCGTCACAACGACGAAGCGGCCCTCACTGAGTTCCTCTCCTCCCTCATGGACTACACCCCCACGGTACGGTGCCCCCTCCCCCCCCCCCCCCCCCCCCGGGGTCTCCATCGGCTTAGCCCTGATGCTTGGTTCGGTGGCGCGGCAGATTCCAGACGAGCTGGTGGAGCACTACCTCGGCCGCAGCGGCTTCCACTGCCCCGACCTCCGCCTGTGAGTGCTCTTCCCACTCCGATCTCTCTCTCCCAAGAAGGGTTCTGCCTTCCCCAGTATTGGCTTGATTGGTATTCCCTCTTTCAGAAATAGTAGGCATATTTCTTTTGGTTCGGTCTTCAAAGATGAATTTTGGCTAAAGTTTTCTCATAAAATATATCATTTATAGCTACAAACCTATATAATGTGAAATCATTTTGAATTGTGAATCTAGTTATATAATTTTTATACACTAGATATTCTTATAATTTGATTAAATGTTAATCAAAGTACATAAAGTTTGACTTTTCTAAAAAGAAATATGCCTACTATTTCTGTGACTCAGACTTGCTCACCACCCTAGAATCATTGAACTTAGGGATAGGAATTGCTTGATTTCTTGCACGTAGGGCTGTCAAAAAAGCTCGAAGCTTGCGAGCTACTCGAGTTCGACTCATTCTAGGCTTGATTCGAGCTCGGGTCGATCTCAAAACGAGCCAAACTCGAGCCTGGGTCAAGGCTCGTCAGCCTCACGAGCTCAATAAGACTCGAGTTAATGAGTATTACGATTTTTATTTGAGTTTGCCACTCTACCAAGTCTATACAGCCTTAACTTTCTTTATGTATATCCAAGGCCCAAAGAGGCATTGCAAGGACCGGAAAGGAGGGATCATCCTCAAGCCTACCTAGGTGACTACATCATAGCAACCAATCAAGACGGCAAGACCTACTCGAGCTTTCTCGATGTGTCTTCCTTTGCCGAGATTAAGCGAGTTGAACTCGAGCCTACTCGAGCCCATCCCCAAGCTCGGCCGCCATCGTAGACTTGATCTTTTATCAAGCTCGAGCATGACATGGCAAGCTCGCTCAAGCTCGGCTTATTGACAGCCCTACTTGCATGCATGGTTCCAATGGAGCCACACCTAAATGATTTGTTGTTTGGGCTCTAATGGCGTTAAGATTGTCGGTGGCGTGTTGCTACTCTAGTCAGGGAGGATCCTATCTGTTTCCTCCCTTCAACTTGGTGACCATCGGTTCACGTTAAACTCACGAATTCTTTGCTATCGTCTGATTTCATCTTTTGCAGAACGAGACTGATTGCTGTAGCCACCCAAAAATTCCTTTCTGACGTCGCAAGCGATTCTCTTCAGTAAGTAAATTTACAGTCTCATTCTTTTTATCCCATATCATTGCATATCTTCTGTGCAACTAAATTTCTTTTCTATTAGTTTCTCAGGTTTTAATCAAAATAGATGCCTCTGTTTGCATATAGTACTCTTGGTGGATTATTCATTCATTAATGGGATTTTGGAATAATAAAGTTTTCCTCTTATCAGAACATTTCGAGCTCCTATTTATCATTCAGATCATGTACTTCTACTTGTCCATTTATATGTTGTATTTATGATAGTTACAACTCTGCTGCAAGCCTTGAAGTGTACCCAGATATGCAATCATGAAACATGAATTCACTATGTGCTGTTGCACTCTTGCAAACTACCCATGCCACATTAGTGTTGGATTTTCAGCCCTTTTGTTACTTATTGGTAGAAAAAGAAAATATTTTCTCCAATATACTCCAGTAGCATCTCCCGTAACCAATATAATATGACATCTCTTGATATATGCTAAACTATCCCAGATTTTCCTGGATCCCACTGCCTATGCTGCACCCTTCCCAGAGTTTTAGCTCGTTAAAGGAATTATCTTTTTTATGTTTAGATAAAAGCTGAGAAAAATATATCAAATCCTGGGCACATACTTTGATGTGCCTAAATTACATGCATGATTTGATATCTGTCCTCCTCTGGTAATTAAAGTTGTGGCCTTGTGCTTTGATGTTGTTATCTGATGCATTTGGTGTGCTCCAAAGATCAGAAGTTATTTGCGTGAACATGTAGGTTTGAGGATCAAATGTTCTCTGTTCTGTTTTGGATTATTTTGTGCAAATTTGTTTGCTTGCATCTTTTGTTGCGATCTTTTTGCCGTATAACCTTTTTTATTCTAAACTTCATACAAAACTATGTAAAGGATTTCTTTTGAATATGCATTGGATTGATGATATAGGATAAATTAATTCACTATTGACTTCATCTTTGTGTGAATTCAAGCTGTTTATGGTGTGGGTACGTCATAACTCATAACAATCAAAATATACCTTGTGAGCTAATTTCACTATTACATGATTCTTCCCCTTAAACTAGGCACTGTAAAGCCAGGGTAGCAGCACCTATCAAAGACAATAAGAGCAAACAGCCTAAGGTGACTTTACTTCGTAATTGAACTTCTTGTGTTATTCCTAGCATAAAATCTTCCTTACATTCCTACTGCTTACTGATTCCACGTTTTATTTATCTGCAGGATAGACGTCTTGTATTAACAATGGATGATCTTTCTAAAGCCTTGCGTGAGGTAAACCAGTTTCCTATTGATTCCAAACTTTTTCTGGGCTGTAGCTGTACATTTTTCACATGTTTGAAGTCAGTTGGGCACATCTTGTATATTCTTGTGAGGGAAAAAAGGTCAGTCAGGCACACATTATTGGGTTTGCACACAGAACAGCAATAGTTCTATTGGGACTTGAATCTCTGCACTGAAACCTGTATAGATTCACTATGGTAGAATGAATTTAGTTGACCCTTTTTAGACAAAAATGATTATAGGTATACAAATTCAGTTTTATATCATCTATGATCCTCACAACTTTCAAAAATCATAATGGCAGACTCAGCTGTTTCTGACAGTTAAGAGTATCTTATATGAACAAAGACATCAATGTTACAGAAATTGGTCTTGAAGCATATACTGGACAGGCTGCACACTTGTTGGTTTATAATCACAAATGATTCCCTTAGTTTCTCCTTTCAAGAATGCTAGACCAGACACGACCCATTCCAGCAGCAGGGCATCAAGTCCGTTGTGACCTGTATCTTTAATAACATCGAGCTACATAACAATATTTTGTTATCGATATGCCACAGTCACTAAAACATAATAGGCCACAGGGAGATTAGAATACCTTGTTTATCCTTACCTGAACTGATGAAACCGATTATCGCTCTAGTTTTCGCTGCAAGAAAGAGGACCGGGTTGTGGATGATACTAGTTAGTAGTTACCACATTAATATATACTTCAGTTACGATACTACATTCACATGAATTTTTCTTGCAGCATGGTGTGAACTTGAAACACCCTGAGTACTTCGCAGACAGCCCTTCAGCAGGAACGGCTCCTTCGACAAGAGAGGAGTAGATTTGATTGTGCCAGCGTGGACCAAGTGGGACTTGGAATCATAAAGGGAGCATGACAAATGAATGGCCATGCCGGTGTTCTTGCCCAATTTGATGTAACGGTGCACTACATAACCTCCAAAAGTGTGTATTTGGTTCATGTTCGTGATGCATTATTGACAATTAGCTTGTGATACCACCATCGGCTGCTTCTCTACCAAGATCCTATTATCTGCCTATCTGGTGCTGGTCGATTACCATAAACACTGGTTGATGTCACCGACAAATCTATACTATATATTAACCGGCCAAGATTTTGAAGTCTCTCAGTGAGCTAAGGTATTGTAGCTACTATAGCGACTACTGTAGTATCTAGTGTAGCATTTAATTCTCTTATGTACACATATAGATGTGTATATATATATGTGTATTGATAAATTCCAGCAAAAATGTCGAATGGAATATTAGTTATATTAATAAATTGGCTGAAATAATCTAAAATGTAAAGAAAATATCTAAAACTTAAAAAAACGTGAAATAAATTTTGTTAGGTTCAAATTACTTTTGTCTACATATCGAATGAAATAATAGTTATATTGATAAATCGATTGAATAATCTAAAATATATTATATATTAACCGGCCAAGATTTGGAGGCCTCTCGGAGGGCTAAGGTACTTAGCATCTACTGTATCATTTAATGAAATTGGCTGAAATAACCTAAAATGTAGAGAAAAATGTCTAAAACTTAAAAAATATTAAATAAATTTTGCTAGGTTCGTATTACTTTTGCTTACATATCGAATGAAATATTAGTTATATTGATAAATGGACTGAAATAATCTAAAATGCAGAGAAAAATATCTAAAATTCAAAAAAATATGAAACAAATTTTGTTAGGTTTGTATTACTTTCGTCCACATGTTAAAAGTATGTGTGTGTGTATGAAAGTACTACTGTTTTCCTTATAATTAAATAAATGTGTTAAATATTGATAAATTCGTAAATAAAAATTGATATGTTCAAAACTGGTGAATCTAAATTTTTTAGTCTTCTTTTATCATACTCTGAGCAAAAAAAACAGGCGCGGCCTAGGTGTGCCAATCAACCTAGTTGACTTTTAAAGCTCTCATTTTAACTTCAGTTCGTGGTAGTTGGGTTTGCAACAACTTTCTCAATGGAAACTCTGCAGGGAGGCCTGGAGAAGATGATCTGGGGATCAGATGTGTCTATATTTTCTCCGGTGTTTGCTGTAACAGAAGCCTAATGTGTATGCACTTCATACCAGCTTGATTTACTAGTTAATTTCACAAAATGCATCGCTGGCATCAGCAACAAACTGAAAGGAGTAACGCATAATGGCATATCATGTCATTAATTTGTCATCTAGGGCGATAAATTAAATCAGCCATGAACGTCATCCATGACATTGTAAAACAAATGATTGATCAAAGAATGATTTGTTGATGTTTCGTTCAATTATATATATTTTTAATATAATTTTGATAGACAGTTTGCTAGCAAAAATAATTGTAGCACGAGCCTTCAGGCAGCCCTTCCATGGGGTCACTCTCAGGCCATCGCTTTGGACGCAGAGCAATAGTATCAAGCTCCAGCCATCTCTTTAGACGATTCGTACAGACATGCAAAGGTCGCCTCATACTTCCATCAATCGTACCATACACGCTTGACTTCGTTTTATAAATTCGCCAACATGAATAAAACTTCTTGCTACAATTTTTTTTAACACAAAACTTGACACTTCATCTTTTCAATGCAGCTTGGATTTCTGAAAGGGACCAGCCCTAGTATCATATTTGGGCCACCAGCCCACCATCAGCCCTAGTCTGGCCACTCTCCAATTTATATATGCATGCATGATCATCAACATGGATATTTTTAGTCACAAGTTCATCGGGTCTATCTCAGTGTTTTCACTTGCATGAACTGAAAAAAGGGGAAAGCTTTGACTTCATCACAACTTTTTTTTTTGGCTGACGGTCTAGGAGGGATTAACAAAAGATGGACGGCGCAATGATATCATTTAACAATTTAGACAGTAACTGATGTGTAGTATAAAGTGAAAATCATTACATTAGTGCCGTAGAAACTTGCATAGTTGGAATATTCTTCTGCGATTTACCGGTATCATTGGTTAACCGTTTTTCAGTAGTACGTCAAGTTGCAAGTTGATTTCGCGCACAAGACAAAGAAACTTTGGTCGAGTTCTGTTCGTTTAACCTCGAGTGTCACATCCAAATGAGTGAAACTGCATAATTAACGCCATAAGTGTCATGATGAAAGTAGTTGCTGTTGTCGATCGACAAAACTAGAATATCATAGGTCAAATGGATAATTTGAGTGTCCGAAGCCCCAAAAATACAAATTATGATGTTGAATTATATTGTGCCAACATTTTTTTTTTCAAGACAGGACAAGAGACGGTCAACTATAAACTCTCGATATGCTTGAGTTGGTATCACAGGTGGTAGATGTCAGAGCCGGCTAGCAACGGGACATAGAGAGAAGGATTTTTTATTTCACTCAAATTGTTCACTTGGTCACTTTCAATTATTTATTACTGTACATGTTCAGTGAAAAGTACACTGCGACTATACCCCACTTGTCAGCGAGTATATATATCATTATTTCTACGAGACAGAAGACGATCGGTTTCTACCTTTATTTATATGTAACCAGCTCTTCTAGCGCCATTGCTCTTCCACCGGTCAAATCATACATCATATAAAAAGGAAAACAAGAGCTTTTGCATTTCCTGTGTTATCAATCTTCACTAATCTTTTGAATGCCCATTTGCTGACTACTACTCGAAGCAGTAAGAGCCTACACTACTGTAGAAACTTTCTTCACTACCATCTTTAAAACCCCCTTCATTATCGATTTTGGAGTCGGCAGTGCGCAACAGGCAGTAATAGTCGAGGACTATCATTGCCAGCTCGGTGGATCAGCAGTGAAGGGGGTTATCGCTGAAGGATTTGACCGGCAGCGATACCCAAGACATCACTGCCGGCTTAAGTCTTTAGCTAACAATGATTCGCTGGAATCACTGCCGGCTGAAGGTTTCAGCCGGCAGTGTTTTCCCTCTCCTCCCTCCTCGATACTCCCTCTCTCTCCTCGATCTCTCCGTCTTTCTCTCAATACATGCATACAATGATACATATATATACTGTAAATCAACAATAAAAGCACATTCATTAATACATAGTAATGAACCCGTATTACAAGTCAGGCATCGATAAACACACATATATACATAATAGTTATCATAGGTCATCCTTTGAAAAGTCGATCGGTATCCCTCTACCTCTCCTACGATAAGGATCGTGTCTCCGCACTGTCGACTAATGGCATGTGTACATCCGGGGACGCCAGGGCCGATGGTGGTGGAGCGAAGGACCTGACCACGCCTAATCGACCGTAACATCGCCTATGCTCCAGGCTTGCCAGCGTGTCAAAGACATCAAAGTTTGACGCCTGGACGCCTCTATGGTTTGAGCCTTCAGCCTCCTCCGTAACACACTGATGGGCCACCCTTTTGTCCTCCTCCTCCAGGGCACACTTACAGGACACTGCTTCTTTCTCCTCTACAGTGCACAGCTGACGGGCCAGCCTCTCTTCCTCCTCCTGAGCACGCTTACAAAACACTACTTCTTGCTCCTCCACAGTGCACAGCTGATGGGCTAGCCTCTCATCCTCCTCCTGGGCACGCTTACTGGCCGTTGCTTCTTGCTCCTCCTTCTCATCATCGTTGGAAGGTCATTCTATCAAAGAGTTGTCCGACGATACCAACTTTGCATCATACATAGTAATTCATGTTATTCATTAATAAATAATAATTAATGTCATTCATTAATATTTTGTCAATTGGCAAAATATAATACGTTGTCAAGCCTCTTGTTAACCTTCCTTCTTGTCGCATACTCTCTACTAGAAGGTACAGTGTCATCTGAAGGTCTCTCACGTGTGGGCGGCACGACCGGTTCATGAAACTCGTCATTTGGGTTGATAACATGTTCCAAAAAGAACCCGGCCATCTGCTTTTGAAGGACATGTATTTCTACAAGTTGTAACACACTTGTGCGTAGTTTGGAGCACTGCATTTGAAGAATCGAAAGAATTTATCCTTAAACACGTGTAGAAAAAGAAAAGATGGCATCGATATGTTATTTCATACATCAAGGTCATTGAACCTAACAGCATCTCTGTCCGGGCTAAATGCGTGCATGAAAGTAAGAACATGAAACACACAGAGATTATTGTTGGGTGGCTGCCTCATACACTTCAAGATGAAAGGATTCATTAGTAGAATGAATTGAACCTTTTTATTCAGCAGGAAATGCAAGACATGAATATGGATTGTGTACCAAAAAGTTAATTTTTACATCGTACTGCTTCCTGAATGGAAAGTGGATGACACTCCTTTTGCGGTATCTTGTGTACGCCATGTACGTGAATATGAATACCAATTAAACTTAGATGCAATCGTCAAGAAGATTAAATGATTGAGTTAACCTATTTAGCATGTCGATGAGGTGTTGATAAGTCATCTTATCTCTCTTTTGTGAGTCCAAGGCAATGATCTTGCTCAAGTCTGAGTGGATGACAAAGAGGATCTAATAAAAACTGCAGAATATGTCACCATAGTAAATTAGTACTAGAATCAGTTACCCATAAAATGAGGACACCATGGCGCGCAAACACGTACTCATAATTGTAGGGTAAGAGTATGAATTTCTTGTATTGTTGGCGAAGCAGACACTTCAATAACTAGTTCTCGGTGAAGTCTGGATTATTCGTTATAAGTTTCTGGTTCACAAGCCCAGGATCGATGAATCTTACTTTCTTATCTAAGTCTTGTTCGTATACTTGGATCTTCATTCTACAAAAGAGAGAAGTTAGCTATGCAATTTTAAAGTACAAGATCATATAATGTGAATTATATGCATAAGTCACTTACAGAGTCCACACTTTGACTATAGCCACATTGAGAGCATCTTCCTTGTACAGTTCAAACAAGTGCAAGACATCCAACCAAAAGAAGTCATCCCCGTTGAGAAAATATTCATCTCTGTATGTTACGGAGAACGCTTGAAAACCCTGCCTGGACTACTCCAAGTACCACTGATGTAATTGGCGCATTTGAGTTGTAAGGTTTCCTTCTATATCTGGTTTGACCAAAGGTTTGCTCAACTCAAATGGCCATGTAACATCAAACTTTGATATATCCATTCCCACAGTAAGCCGTGCTAGTTCCTCTGCTGTTATTCTTGAATTAGTCAGAAAGTCTGAAATGCTTGGAGCATCCTTAATGATTGGACCTAGTTTGCTCTTGGCTTGCTTCTTACTGATGCGTTCATATTCATTCGGCGGCTTACTTGAAGCCGCCCCCGTCTGTTTGGCTTTGGCCATTTTCATGAAAAATTTTAAGGCATCTTTAGGCACAACAGGCTTCAATGAAGGTGGTGGAGGATGGAAATGAGACGTGACACTGGCATCTACAATCTTTTTGATTTCCTCAGCAGTGAGTGAATAGACATCTTGGGTTCCTCCAACTTCTTAGATGTCACTGACTTCTTAGATGATGTCGTCTGCTTGGATGTTGCAAAACCTGATATTATTTTTCGAGCTGATGGCTGGCTTCTTGATGGTGCTGGCTTCTTGAGCGATGGACTTCTTTGAGGTGATGGTTGAGGAGGTGGACTTCTTTTGGGAGATGCCTGAGGAGAGGGAGATCTTCGAGGTTACGGCAGCCCAGGGTGTAGTGGAGAGTAGAGATTCTCGAGAGTTGTCCCTGTTGAAAACATTATGTAGACCTTCTCCCACAAGATGAATGTGTGCTCGTTCTCTCCTATAGTGTTCGTCCCCTCCTCTGCGGGGTAGTCCACCTCAACATGGCGGTACTGGTCAACTACCTCGTCTACTTTGACCACTGTGTAGTCCTCCGATATCGGACATCTGTGCAAATGTTCATGGGAGCTATGGGGATAAGCCACGCTGGAAGCCACCTTGACGGTAATATTTCTAGTACCAATGTGTAGTTCACACGGTGTCCGTGCTGTGATTAGATCCACAGCATAAGTGATGGAGTCAGCTCCCGGAACTCCTGTGAATACATAGCTACTCCAACGACCACCGGGGCTGGAGAACGCAACATTAGGAGATGCTTCTGACCATTTCTATTCGTTCACAATGGCACCCCGTTCACATATGAGGGCTCGTTATACTGCTTGTGCTATTTTTTCTTCTGTATATTCCCTCCCCTTTTTTAGTGCTTGTTCGAGCATTTCCATCATCCTAGCTTGTTTTGCCTCTCGTTCTGCATCTCGCTCTGTTTGGAATCTCTTTCGACTCTTGTGTTGACGTCGCCTGGGAATCCATATTTCCAACCCATCACCCCAACACCTCATATGCAACCACCGTTCTCCTTGTTTCCCAGGGCCAAGGTGAGCTCATCTCTATCCCTGTCTAGCTTGAAAGATCCTTGTGCAGACTGCTCATGGGCTTCCGCAAGCTTTTTTGCAAGATCTTGCGTCACTTCTAGGTCTTTGGAGGTCGTGAAGGATAAGTTTCTATCAGACGAGTAAGAAGCACCCATCCATGGAAGTGTGTCGATCATTCGCTCCAGCCCTCCATCTCAGGCGTGACACCTCTCTCTCTCACACACACACAGTTCATCTAGTTGTTGTTGCCACTGTCTTTCTTTCCTCATGTACCCACGATTGCCGACTTTGTGGGTGTACATGTTCTTCTTTGAGTTTGCTTTGTTCACCTCACTCAACCTCTGTGCTTCTTTCAATAACTCTTACTCCGCAAAGGCTTACCAATGATCTTTCAGTTGTGACCATTTGCAGAAATCTAGTATTGTACCTTTCTGCACATACGTTTTGTTCAGTTTCCCCTTTCAGTTCTTAAATGAAAGGCCCATGATCATTAGCGTCTTACACTTAACTACTTTCATATCTGTCTCTTTAGGAAAGTCAAACTTCTCTAATATCTTGGGCCACAAGATGTCGTTCTTGATCAAATCAGGAACCACGTATAGATCACCTCATTCGCCAGTCCACAATCTGTAGCTGATGCGTACGTGATCCTTAATAGCAATCCCATAGACTGACTTGTATGGTCCCAGAGCTCTCTCTGGTGCAGTTGGCTCCCCTGCTGGTGAGACCTCCGTAATCACAAATCGTCTCGTAGGCATCTTCGAAGGACCTCAGACACTATGCCGCTCTTGGGATTGCTCATTGTCGTGACCCTCTAGAGCATCAAGCGCATAAGTGAAAAAATTATTTGGAACCTATACGATAATATATAGAACAGATGCATTCATCTACTTATGAATTACCTCATCGCCTCCATAGATGTCTGTTTAGTCCAGGTTGATGTAGTGGCTCGGGCTACCTTCTTCAATTCTTGATGGTGGCACTACATCTCCTTCTAGCACCTGGGCTGGATTGGTGGTTGGTGATGCCATCCCTTTCTGAGAGTTTTGCATACAATGACGATGAGTTGTTGACTATTCTACATATAAAGAGCAGAGAAAGGAGAGAGATAGAGATAAAGTCGATGAGGGAGGGATAGAGGTTGTCAAAAGAGTGAGATAACCATGAAGGAGTCGATAGATAGAATGCATGCACATATAATATTGTAAATGAGTATGTTATGACCATATTTAACAAAAAAAGTCACATCTTACATAGCAAAATAGGCATAAAGGTACTAACAGTTGACACAATGATCTTATAGGTCACATCATCTTACATAGCAAAATAATGATGATTACAATCAGAATTAAGATTATGACATCTTTACACGTGAAATTACACTTCTTCTTATTTTCGAAGTTAACTAATTTTAGCTCAGCTTGGATGACTTGACTGTTATGCTGCAACAGTTTCATGTTTGGACTTGTATCCTTTATAACATACTCCTTTGAATCCATTAATTTGTGCGTGATATTCCTCACAACTAGAGAACACTCCACTTTACCAACCACGATGAACAACATACCATGTCATAGAAGTCCTGAATTTCAGAGAATATGCAAAAATAATATACTACAAACCACACTAACACAAAAGAATGTTCTTACAAATAACTATTAGGCACAGTGTCTTAGCAAATGGCCTTATTAGAACTTCAGTACTAATTACCTATTTAGAGAGAAAACATTCTTCTCAAATTAGCATTTATGTACCAGTCCTACTAGTTCAGAGAGCAGCTTCTCTCAAAACGAGCTGGACACCCAATCTGAGGTTGACCTCAAGAGTTCTCTTTTAGGTTGGGCTAAAAGATGATTCAGTTACCCCAACAATCACCACTAGAACCCCCTCTCCTCTCCTCCTCTAATCTAACATTTCAAGCTAATGTGGTCCTCATGACCGACTAGTTACCCCAACAATCACCACTGGAACCCCCTCAGAGCTCAAATTGGTCAAATACGGTACACAATTAAAGCTCAGAATGGCTGGTACCTGCAAGACGGCAAGGGTCTAGGCAATAGGATGCACGGGCTAGGCGTCGAGTAGGATGGGAATGGCGCCGAGGAGGACGACTGTGATGGCGCCAGGGAGGAGGATGACGTCGTCGAGGAGGACAGAGACAGCGGGCACAGGCTCATCGGTGCGATCTCATGGTCCTCCGGTGGCGTGGGCTCCTCGGCGTCAGGAGGCATTTCAACGGACGGCACAAGAAAGTGGAAAATTTTTCTAAGTGTCAAAGGGCGTAGGGCGTCGAGCCATTTTATAGGGAGGACTTTCACTGCCGGCTCAATATGACCACCGGCAATGAAATGGTACCTTCACTACCAGCTCAAGAGGACTACCGGTAGGGAAACTATTTTTACTGATGGCCCAATAAGTCCACCGACAGTGAAAGTAGAGCCGCGGGGTGCAAAAAAATTATTTTAGCTTCACGCGTGCGCAGAGACTAGAACCCACAACCTACACCAAGTAAGACCGAACAAACCGCTGCGCTATTCAAGTGATTTCAATTGAGTTTGTACTATTTATATTTATTAACATTCTATTGACCTAAAATCCTAATACATATTTATTTAAATTTGAACTTGCTATATAATAAAATAAAGTTTTGTATATACCTAAATTTCCTGGTTCAATTTTCTAATTCAATAAATAATTAAAATAAATATGTTCATACCTAAGTTTCTATATTTGGGCCTACTAATTAATTAAAAAATATAATTGGAGCCATCGATAATATATTTTAAATCATTAAATATTAAAAATAAATATGCTAATAACTATAGGTAATTCATTAAAAATATAAAAAATAGTAATACATAGCAATAGTGCTAGCTTGTGCTATTGCTAATTCATTATTAAAAATCAAAGATCAATATGCTCAATAAAAAAGACATCTTCCACCATAAACTACAAATTGAAGCTTCCATAACAAAAGTGAGGTATAATTGCATCTAAAATAAATTCAGATATAGTAATTAATACAATTTAGCTACTTTGTCTTAACAATTCACACTTCATTACGATCACAACGTACATAGGGAGATTCATCGGTGTCTTCTATGGGAACTAAGTCGATGTTCTCTCCGAAAGAAAGTAGCGCGTTAAATTAATTGTAGTCTTCCTCGTCAACAATATTCTCTACTCCGATAATCCTTCTTTTTCCTTCAAGAACCACATGGTGTTCCTCCTTGTTAGCCGGGTCCGGATCCTTTACATAGAAGACTTGCATAACATCATTCGGATGTACGAAATGTATAGCCATTTATATCATATCCTTGGAATGCGAGGATAGTTGATGGTCCGTGAGTCAACACAGTCAACTTAGCACACTCTATCTGCTTATACATCACCTGTCTACATAACCAGGTGCCAAAATGATCTTGGTGCTCTCGTGCGATCCAAACATCGAACTTCCCTGGGTTTCTGGTGCATATCATCTTCTAATATTCTTCGACATATGGGTACACTATAACGGATTGTTGAGAGCTGCGAAATGTGCTTGCGTGAATGAAATAGGGTCATTAGTACGGAATGAGTTTGTACCTATCATCCATTTCCCTTGTAGCCTCCCCTCATGGTTAGATATAGGCACACCAATCGATTTGAGATTTATGTAGTCAACGTAGAAATCAATGACCTCCTCGATTCCCCAGCCCTCGTCCATGCAGCCTTCTGGCCGATTTCGGTTATGAATATATTTCTTCAGAACTCTCATGAACCTCTCGAAAGGGTACATCTGATGCAGAAACACATGGCCAAGAATATGTATCTCTTTCACAATGTGAACAATGAGATGCACCATGATATAAAAAAAGATGGAGGGAACAACACCTCAAGCTGGGATAGAGTCTCGACCACGTCTTCCTACAGCTTATCTAGCTTGGTCGAATCAATGGCCTTCTATGATATCGCGTTGAAGAACGAACATAGCTTTATGATTGAGTTTTGGACCTTCGGCGGTAAAATACCTTTAATTGTAATTGGAAGCATATGTGTCATCATCACATGACAATCATGAGACTTCATGTCAGTTAATTTCAAATTTTTCATGTTTACTAGTCTCTTTATGTTGGCAGAGTAACCGGATGAAACTTTGGTTCCATACAAGCACTTGCACATTGCAATTTTCTCCGCCTTGCTCAGATTGTAGCTAGCGGGACCAAGATATTTGTCACCTTCTTCCATATCTTCAGGATGTAGATCATATCTGAGTTTCAAACATTTCAGGTCCTTCCGTGCTTGGAGTGTATCATTTGTTTTATCAGGTATATCTAGTAACATACCAATCAAGCTATCACAAACATTCTTCTCAATGTGCATGACATTGATTGCGTGTCGAACCACCAAATCTAGCCAATTAGCTAAGTTATAAAACAAATTTCTTTTTGAACATAGGAGCTCTAAGATTAGATTTCAAAATTGGTGTGCTCCCGCATCCCTTTCTAAGGATAACCCTAAGTCCCTTTACCATCTCATATACATGTCTCCCAGTGCAATGCTTAGGAGGTGATTGAGTCTCAACTTTCCCATCAAAAGCTCTCTTATTGCTGTGGTACAAGTGATCCTTGTGAAAAAATTTATGATGATCTAGGTACACTATTTTTGGCTATTCTTCAACCAAAAGATCTCTGTTTCATCCAAACAATGCACACATGCACAGTAGCCTTTGACAATCTAGCCCGATAGGTTACTAAGGGCTGGCCAATCCTAGATTGTTACGAACAGCATTGCGCATAGGGTAAAATTCTCTCGTTTATATGCATCTCATACCTGCACATCATTGTTCCATAGTATTATGAGATCTTCCATTAATGGTTTTAGGTAAACATCGATATCGTTGTCAGGTTGCCTCGACCCTGGTATCAGCACTAGCATCATAATGTACTTCCACTTCATACACAACGAAGGAGGAAGGTTGTAGATACATAGAGTGACATGCTAAGTTCTATGACTACTGCTCATGTTACCGAATAGATTCGTCTCATCCGTACTCAACCCAAATCTTATATTCCTCACATCTTCTGCAAAGAGCTTCTTGTATTTCCTATCGATGTTTCTCCACTTCGTAGAATCAGCGGCATGTCTCAGCATCCATCATCCTTGCGCTCCTTGGCATGCCATCGCATAAGTTTGACATGCCTTTTGTTCGCGAATAAACGCTCCAAACAAGGGACTATAGGAAAATACCACATCACCTTGACGGGAGGCCTTTTATTCTTTCCTTCAACATCAATATCATCATGGTCACGCTTGTACCGTGATACACCACATACGAGACATGCTTCCAAGTATGCATGCTCTTCGCGATACAACATGCAATCGTTTGGACATGCATATATTTTCTGCACTTTCAATGAGCACACAACCTGCTTAGCCTGGTACGTGTTTTCTGGCAGCATATTTCCCTTTGCAAGCAATTTCTGTAAGAACAGTAACAACTTTGTGAAGCTTGTATCAGACCACCTGTTGCTTACCTTTAATTGTAGCAATGAAAGCACGGTATGTAACTTTGTGTGCTCCTTCTCGCAGCCCGGAAACAACGGTGTTTTAAAGTCCTCTACCGTACGCTGGAATATTTAAAACTCTCTTTCATTGGTGAAGTTCCCTTCCCCATCTCGCAACATCTACTCCAGATCATCGGCATCGGCCTCAAAGTTGGCGTCGACCAACATCTCCTCTAGATCATCATTGATTAACGTACCTCCAGCAGGTGATATATCGGTGTATTCATCAGCCAGCATATCGATGCATAAGTCTTCATCTTCTCTGCCAATGTATTACCCTTCCTATATGATCTCAGCTTCATCGTGCTTGATCCAATGAGTATATTCGGGCATAAAGCCCCTTGGCATCAAGTGGGAATGTATCTGCTAGGAGGTTAGAAACTGCTTTTTTTTCTCACAATCGACACATGGACAACACATGTATTGAGATTGTGTATTTGACTTGTGCGCCGCGGCTTGTACTAGGAAACAATCTATGTCATTCTTGTACTCTGCGCTCACATGGCTCGCATAGTACATCTATCTTCTGTCTATCTACAATTATATCATTATTGTAAATTCAAATTCATAACATCTAGAAGATTTTGCGATCACTAACAAATAAATTACCTTATCATCTCCTACAGGCAATTGGTCCGGATTGGAGGAGCTACCTTTTGCACTCGCATCCGCTTTCAATGAGTATTTGTTGGTACCATCCCTAGAGATTTTCTTTATTATTCAACCCATTATATATGACTCATTAAGGAAACATGAAAAATAAATATGATCATACATAAAGTTTCTATATTGGAGCTTGCTAATTAAATAAAATATAAAAAATACAATTGGATCTGGCTACATACCTAAATATCATGGTAAAATTTTCTAAGTCATTAAAAATAAAAAATAAGGGATAATATCAACTTTGGTTTTTAAGGTAACATTTTGAGTTAAAATGCTAAATATAGGATTTAACTTGGGGATTTCAATTTACTTAAGCTCAAGAGGCTCCTAAAAGCTTGCTTGCTGTTTGGGAAAAATCCAGGGTTTACTTGCCAAAAAATAAAAAAAAGAAAAATAAGCAAATGGAGAGGAAAGAAGGGATTTTGTTTGGATAGCTAGAAAGAGCTCTTCTAGACCTTCTTCTTGACGAAAAATGATCTTGAGTGGTGGAGGAATTAAAGGAGGAGAAGGAATGAAGTGGGTGCTGTCATGTGAGAATTTATGAGGGGAGAGAAAGTTCTGATCAAATTGTTCGTTAGCTCGAGTTTGGAGAAGGTGAGAAAGGGAGCATCACTGCCGGCTCATTTAACCAGACGGCAGTAATGTTATGCTATCATTGCCGGTTGATGGATTAAACCGGCAGTGATAAGCGAGCAGGACATTACTGCCGTCTCAATCCATCAACCGGTAGTGATGACACTTATCACTACTGATTCATAAATCACGATGACTGATTCTTTCTACGCGGCTTACGAACTGGCAATAATGCCACATCATTACCGTCTCATTAGAAATCAACAGTGATGAACCGATATATAAGTCTGATTTTGTAGTAGTACTCGTAAGGTGATGATATGATGATATGATTGACAATATGCCATGAAGTCGTATGCGAAGCTAGGTCAGCGGGTGCAGTTTTTACCTGGTTCAGACATCAAGTACCTTCAGTTCTAAGAGATTATTGGCCGTACGGATGCAAGGACAACTGCACAGCGATTGATTCTCTGCTTAAACTTATCCTAACAATCGATTCACAAAAAGAAAAGAGCTTATCCTAACAATGATATACTTTTATGCTGCCATTATTGACAAGGTCACGAATGACAGCATGCTGATGCCTGATAACTGTTGACAGGAACTAACAAAGCACCATGGGATTCTTAAATCCAAGGCAAAGACAAGGAGAACAGGTTCAGGTTCAAAAACACCCACATCTCTCGCTTGCCTTCGGCACACCTTATCCAAGTCTTCCCAACTTTTAATCACTTTTGAGTAAATAACACGATCATTCTGGCGTCACATTCCTTTTTGGAAAGATGGTAATGATCGTGGCTTTTTAGTGTCATCTGTCTTTTCCTCTCGTTTTCAGGCCCAAACTAGGTCAATGTGAGGCTCTTTTGTGCCGTCTGGTATCCAGGAAAGTGCCAGGAGCTGCATGGTGTTCTCATTTGGGGGTTCATGCGTTGGTGGGTAAATTGGTGTGAAGCTCCATCCACTTGCATGTGTAGTGTAGGCGAGGCTACAACCATCCACTCGATCTTGATACTTGTTTATCTTATGAGAATTTCGAGCTACGGAAGGTACTGATCGACTAGTCCAGTCCCATTTGCATGTGGGAACGTAGGAATTTTACAGGAAATCAAAACTCTTGTCCAAAGTTCGTTCAATCCTAACAGCCCTCAATTACATATCATGGTTGTTACATATCTTCCGAGTGAAAACTCAAACTTTATCGCTCAGGATTAATTCTTTTGTAGGCACTTTTTGATGACCCTCAAAATTTAAATAATCTCAAAGCAAACACGGTGGAGGTAAATTTGATACAGGCAAAAAGATTACGAAAATATTCGATCGAGAGACAAATAGTAAAACCAATATACAATATATCTTTTATTTTACTGAAAACAAAATAGTGCAATTAAATCTGACCACAATTAGAGCACTAGTGTTTGATCGTTTACCCCAAGTACTTGCAACAGCTATTGATGTTGGGTGACCAGAAGGAGAGAGGAGAGCTGCTATATATCGTCCATGTTGGCTTGAATTTGATTATTATAATTTGAAAGCTAAGTTGTCGATGACAGCGATTACAATTTACAACAACACTGTGGTGACAGATTTGTCTCGGTATATGGATCACCATCCCCATCTAGGTTCGTCGTCTCCTTTGACGAAAGTGATAGTGATCTTGTCGGATCTTCTCGTTCTAAAGGCAGAACAGCTTGAAAGAATAGTCGCACTCATATGGCCGGTCTATGTACGTCGGCTGCACTAGGCATGTAGCAAGTTGCCTGAGTGGCAGACTTGGGTAGTCCTTTGATTCTCCGATACAAAAGCAGTTTTTTCTTAGAAACGGTATATGGTCCTAGCTATTGACTTCTAATCGTGAGAGGTTTTTGCTTCGCTGAAAAGCAGATTTAGAAAAGATATGTTTGGCGTAGCTTTTGCTTCTCCATGGGAAAAGCGAGGGTAGGAACCCCTCCAAATAGGATCTGGTATTGATATATATAATGTTTTCAATGCCATTTTATACAACTAATATTTTAAAAGTGGATGCATAGTATAGTTGTGTCTGTGTGTTGTTACGGAAGGCCATTGTAGTACCCCAGATTTTTAGCATTACTAACAATGAACGGGACGTTCACACGGTGCTGTGAACGTATTGGACGTGCCATGATGCTGGTAGTAGCTTATATATCTATATATCATGCTTTTCACGTTGATCGATAGTTGTGAGCTCATTGCAGCTCTTTGGGTGGAACCCTAAGCTATTTGACCCATATCTTTTGCTCATCTCGCAAGCACACACATGGCATGTATCATCTCATTCATTCATTACAAAGTCCATTTATATACGGTTACAAATACAAGTCTTTGATCATATTACAAATCATGAGTTTATATTTACAATCTTGATCAATTATATGATTGCATTCATATACATTCATACACTAGGAGGAGAGTAGAGTTCTTTGGAATGTATGCTCCTCTGTAGAGAGCATTTTGTTGTAGGAGGCTAAGCATGAAATCCTGAATCAACTATTTCTTAAATCCCCTACACATATTTAATAGCGACTATTAATTATCTCACATTTAAATATGCATGGCATTTTAGAAAATATTATAGAAAATCAAAATATCATTCCAAAAATCCCAATTCAAATCATTTACTTTTCAAAACCATGCCGCTTTACAGAAAAGCCCTCAAGTCTCTAAAAATAGCAAACCGACCATGTCAAGGATCTCCATGCAAATATAAATTATTTGCCAAGGGCCAAAATGCAAATATTCCACATTTTTAGTACAAGAAAATTTTGGCCAAGAATTCTTGCACAATAAATAGCCTCCAAAATTCCTAACATCACAAGTTTGCCACTTGGAAATTACCAAAATGCCCTCAAGTGCCATGTAACTGGTTTATGTATCACTTAGCCAAATCACCAAACCATGCAAGGTGACACCAAGCATGCTAGGTGTCGCATTGCTTAGGATTCGAGCCATGCAAAAATTAGCTAGATGCATTATTGCATAATAGGAAAACATGAGCATTTCCATCTATAAATAGGAGAGGAAGGCCACCATGGCCAAACTAATGCCATTAGGGCCAAAGAAAGGCCAAGATGAGCTCATCCTCCTCTTTCTTCCTTCTTTTTTCTTTCTTCTTTTCTCAAGGTCTTGGCTAACCTAATTATGGCGCCATAAAGGAGAGCAAGGGGGAAAGGGGGAGGTTGAAGGAGTCATCAAGAGCATCAATCATAGTATCATCATCTTGATTGCAAGTAAATTCTAGTAGGAGATAGATGCTATTTATGCTATTTTCATTATAGAGTAATTAAACAAGCAAATAGCATGTGTAGGTTTCAATTCAAGCAAATGCTTGTTCATACTAGCATGCATAGGAGTTGCTTTAGTCCTAGGAAAAGCATGTTCATCTCAGATCATTACATGCTGAAAATCAATTTAAATGAGAACATCACCATCTAGATAGCATCACCACAAGGACAACAACTAGATGCATGTTGATATTAACAAGTGAATAGCATCTAGGTGTATAGATCATCACAGCAACAGTAGCTATAGGAAACATTGCTCTTAGCTAGGTTTTTCATGTGCGCGCACGCACGTTGGGGTGGGGGGTGCTAGCTATATTATTGCATTTCATGACATTAAAAGCATCATCTAGCCTAATCAAAAATCATAGATCATCATTAGAGTATCACAAAGCATCATGTAGGCATCATTGAGTGATACTCATGGGGATTAGCAAAAGGGATAGAGTCGGGCTAGATAGAACCGAACCAGAAAAGCTCCATGACAACGGCAACCACCGGCGACTGGAGGAGTGACAGGGAGCACCTCACCACCATCTCAATGGCCGTGGTGGTGGTAGAGAGACTATAGGGCCCCACCAGTATAGTGACGGCAGCACGACACTATGGCTGAGCCACCCCACCCAACTAATAAAGAGGAAGGAGAAGTTAAAGCTGAGGCCAGGTGCATGGTGGAGCTCCCTATGAGCGCCACCGTGTCACCAAAGCTGAGGAAGAAGCCAGCAGGTGGTGATGGATGTGAGGCCCTATGGCTCCACCTAGCTATGCCGAGGAGATGAGGAGGAAACTGGCACAAAGAAAGGGCTTCAATGGTAGAGGAGCTCATTGATGGCAACTAAAGCGCCAAAATGGCCATATCCTATGGTTGGTCAAGCTAGGGTTTAAACGCTAGGTCACCCAATTGGCCACGCCAATAGCTAATCTGAGTTGCAATCAAGGGTGAAACAGAGAGTAGAAACTAGAGAGCCATATGAGGTGACCTACGTGGTGGAGCCAATGAGGTCACCCAGAAAAGAAGCAAACAAGGTGTAGGAGAAGCACATAGAAGCCGAGGCACGAACGCGAGCGCAAGAAAGGAGAAGAGAGGAGGCAAGCTCGGTTGGGCTTGACCAAGTGAAGGACTCGATCGAGTTGGACCTGACCAAGGGGAGGACAAGGAGAGGAGCTACGCCAGGTCGGTTGGGTTGAGGGGGAGAAGGAGGTTGAGGCCAGGTGGATTGAGGATGAAGGGAGAAAGGAGGAGGCCGGATGGGCTGAGGCCGTGAGAAAAAGGAGAAGAGACCACGCATGTCGAGCTAGGCCAAAAGAAGAAAGGGGCCGAGCCAAACTGGGTTAGGGCCAAGATTAGGGCTAGGCCTAGACCGAGTCAAGTCTAGGCTTTGAGTCCAAATGGGCCAAGCCACACTGGGCCTTTTGGGTTGAAATTTGGACCATCCTTGGGCCAAGATTCCCTTATACCTATTATTTTTGACCAAAATATTTTTATACTGGAAACCCATTTAACTTGATTAATAAATATTAAACTATTTCTTTAACTAATAAAAAATGTTAGAAAAATAGGATACACAGGTTTAATAAATTGTTTTCAACTCGTGTTTCCACAAATAACCACATACTTCTACCATATCAAGAGGGGGACCTTTTAAAGCATTGATTGAGAGTTGGGTTAAGTTCATTGACCTAGTTTTTCCATAATCGCAAGTTCCTTAAGATAAATACATCTTAAGCGAACACTGCTCTTATCGAATCCTTCAATTCAATTATTTTCAGGCTTTGGGACTAACCCGGAGTTTCAAACTCAATATGATATCTAGCACTCCGACAATTTTCTTGTTCTAGGAAAGTTTCAATCCTTACTCATGTTAAGAAGCTATTTTCAAAGAGAGGCTTTGAACTTATCATATGACTATCATTTGCATGCATGATCACATTACTCTAGCAAACCAAGTCAGAGAACCTCATGAATCATGGCTAATGACTATGCAACAAGATCAATGAATATGATGATGAGTGCTAGTGAGGCGATGTGTGTTATGCTTGTCCTTGAATGCATCACTAGTGTTGGAGCAAGAGTTCGTTTTGCCCCAGTAAGTACGGCGAGAGTTTCTTCTATGGAGGAGACTCAAGCTTGGAGACGAAGTTTGAGAGGAAGGAACACCACAAATATATTGATTATAGAAAATGTATCACTCTGGGAGGGGAGTACCACAGCGTTCGCTGTGGTGCGTTTCTATTTTTGCTGTTCTGTCCCTCTTCCAAAGGACCATGACCTCCTATTTATAGGGCCATGCGTAGCTTGGCGTACAAGTTATCATAATGTACAAATATCCAGGATCTGGCTAAATTACTAAGTCTTATCCCGGATAACTACATTCTATCCTGTCGGCAGATAAATATCCACCACGATAATTATCGTGGTACCTGCACCCTAAAGAGGGCGAGCCGGTCGCCAATTGCGGCCCAACGCCGCACTGTCAGGGGTGTCAGGATAGGTATCATCATACTGTGGTGTCAAAGCAGCGCCCATTAGCCTAGGCCTTTAATGCCGATCACTTCTTGGCAGACAAAGCACGACCGCTACTCCCCTTTCGGCAGATTCTCCCAGTGCCTGCTGACTCACCTCGCTACCTTCGGGAAGGTGGCCCGATCATCCCGAGGCGAGGGCCTCGGGAGGCATATAATAGGGAGGTGAAGACGTTGGGAAGCGGGACCCCAGAGGACCGGGACTTAGGGAGGTCGAAGCTTCGGGGGACTGAGGCTTCGGGAGGCCATGTTTTGGAAGGCTTCGGGAGGTCGAACCGGCGAAAGTCAAGGGAGAGCTTTGTAGGTGCGAAGGGGTACCGTGAAAGGATCTGATGATATTGGAGATAGAGCTTTTAACAGAGGGTTCAGAGATCAAGGCTCCGGAGGGACCTGGATGGTGATCTTCGACCGTTACCCTCAGGCTGGTTTATTTTCTCCCCAATAGTACCCCCTCATTCTCGGGCCCCGATGTTTCAGAGGGGGGAGAGGATGAAGAGGAAAAATCAACCCCATCCTGGTATCGTATCAAGAATGCTTGATGGCGATTCTCTGTCCTTCAAAGTCGCTAGAGTAGAGGTTTTGTGTGGGTTTGGAGAATCCCACATGTTCACCTGGCGGGACAAAACGTGTCACTGCCGCGTTCTGACTAGATAATGTGAGGGGTCGCTAGGGTCTTGTGCCCGCGATCCTATCACGCGCCAAAAGGGGTTCGGGTCATTAATGTGTCATGGAGCGCTGCCACGTGTTGGAGGGAAACCGGATATGGCCACGGCCCTGTCCCCTAGGTGTTTAATGGGAGGACACAGTGACGCTCACCCCACTTCGTCTTCCAGACCTACGTGGATGTGTGGCTCGGGTATAAAGCCGGGGTTACCCGGTTGGAGTCTCCATAGCCCCATGAGCAGCAGTTAACCTTGACTTGAGTATGACATTGTGTTCCTCCTCATCCTCCTCAGAGACATCGATGATCTCTATGTCTCCTTCGGGAGCCGGGCTACTTTGGTCGTCGGCAGAGGTGTCAGAGGTGAAACAGCTTCCACCTCTGCAGGGGAGGCGGTTGTCCTCTGCTCTGGCCCGACCTTTGGCCGGGGAGGGCATGCCTGTCGGGATCATCAATATCTTCGATGATGACGAGGAGATCGACTAGGATCTCCTGCTAAGGGAGAGTGAGCCGGCGTCTGTTGGCCTGGCGGCGAAGTAGGAAGAGGCCGGGAAGGCGAGGGAAAGGGCCTCGTCGGTAACCTCCTCGGACTCCTCAGCGTCCTTCAACAGCTCAGGAGCTGGCTACTGTATCGACTTCCGCAATGGCAGGCCGCAGATGAGGCGCATACGCCATCTCATGCGTGGCCCCTGTCGGGACTCGTAGGAGATGAAGGCGGTCACCGGGATGACGTACTTGGTGACGCCGTGATATATCCATGTCACGACTGGACTTAGTCACCTTGTACTCTTTCTCGCCTTGTTTTGTTCTGTAGGGATCCATCTTCTTCGTGGCAATTTCTGTACGGTTGTTTTAGTTTGTATCCCCTGGATGTACTAGTTGTTTAATAATATAATGTGGATCTTCGGGAACAATCGTGTCTCCCTCCATATCGCAATGCGAGAGGACCTTTCGAACAAGTGGCTGCGTGTGTGCGTGCTTTCATGCCTCCAAACCATACTTCTTCGTCCCTTTCGAAGGTGACGGCTAGTTTTTCTAATGACTGGTGGATACGTATGGTAACTAAGGAAAATTGGGTGGAGTAGTGGTGACCTCGTCATCCCTGGTTACTGTGTACTCCTCAGGCCTGGCTACTGCATACTCCTCAAGCCTGGTTACTGCGTACTCCTTCCTAATTTGTTCCAGATTTCCAACTCAGCGAAGTCCCTCTGGAACCACTGGAGATGAGCTCCGGAGGTGATCCTTGACCCTTCGGGTTCCTTAGCAACTGCCTGGGTTGAAGGTGATGATGTGTCAGAGGCGCAGCTGAAGGCTAGGAAAGAGAGGTGGTCCGCGACCCCCTCAGCCCTTAGCCATTGCCCAGCTCTGGAGGTACTCCATCCAGAGCCTGGCGATGGCGCGTTGGAGGCAAAGCCGAAGGCTAGGCGGGAGAGGTAGTCCGCGACCCCCACGGCCCTTAGCTGTTGCTTGGCTCTAGAGGTACTCCGTCCGGAGCCTAGCGACGGCGCATCGGAGGAGAAGCTGAAGGCTAGGCGGGAGAGGTGGTCCACGACCCCCTCGGCCTTTAGCCGCTGCCCAGCTCCAGAGGTACTCCGTCCAGAGCCTGGCGACGGTGCGTCGGAGGCGAAGCCGAAGGCCGGGCAGAAGAAAGGATCCGTGACCCCCTCGTCCCTTAGCCGCTGCCCGGCCTTGCTGTCTCTGCAATGGATAGTCGGGGGTTCTACTATGTTTTCCGTGCCATGAGGCGCGGGCTTTTATTAAATATTAGTATAACCCTCATAAAATAACATGTAAAAGGTGTTTTTAGAGGAGATGGTAGGGTAATGTTGTTACCTTTTACCATACATGTTTGAGTCACATGATCATACCTTCCCCTGTAGGGAGGGGGATCTTGGTACCTTTTCGATCTGTGTGCGGTGTTCTTTAGAGACCAGCGGGTTTCGTACCCTTTTGGCACGGAGGCATTAGCTTTCAAGATGACGGGGTACCTTTCCCACTAGGTCTTTTCAGAATCTTTTTGCCCGGCGGAGTTTTCGAAGAAACATCTACATTGCGGGGGTTTTCAGAAGTCTCTCTGTGGTGCGGAGATTTTGTAAGGCTCTCTGTCGTGCGGAGGTTTGGAAAAGCTCTCCATTTTTACCAGAGATTTGGTAAAGCTCTCCGTTTTCACCGGAGCTTTTTGGTAGAGTTCACCGTTTTTACCGGAGGTTTGGTAAAGTTCTCCATTTTTACTGGAGGTTTTTTTGGTAGAGTTCACCGTTTTTTCCGGAGGTTTGGTAAGGTTCTTCGTTTTTACCAGAGCTTTGGCAAAGCTCTCCGTTTTTACCAGAGGTATTGGTTAAGTTTTCTGTTTTTACCGGAGGTTTGGTAAGGCTCTCTGTTTTTGCCGGAGGTTTTTGGTAAGGTTCTCCTTTTTTACCAGAGGTTTTGGTAAGGTCCGTTTTTACCGGAGGTTTTGGTAAGGTTCTCCTTTTTTACCAGAGGTTTAGTAAAGCTCTCTGTTTTTGCCAGAGGTTTGGTAAGGCTCTCTGTTTTTGCCGGAGGTTTGGTAAGACTCTCCGTTTTTTCAAAGGTTTTGATAAGACTCTCCGTTTTTGTCGGAGGTTTGGTAAGACTCTCCGTTTTTTTCAGAGGTTTTGGTAAGACTTTCGTTCTTGTTGGAGGTTTTGGTAAAGTTCCTTGGCATGTATTAATGCCGAAGGTCCTACACACTATCGGAGCTACGAAATACCTTCCAAGAAACCTAGGCAGTCTTGCCTTCCAGGTGACCTAAGCATGCTACGCCCGTAGTGAGTAGGCTTGTCGTGCTCCCAAGGAAACGCCCGGGGTGCATCTCAACATTGTCCACCAAAGATGTGCCCTAGCGCGTGGCTTTTATATGATCAAAGCTATGCAATGCCTTCCAGGGCACCCTGGGCATAATCTTCCTTGCAGGTGACCTAGGCATAAGCGGCGCCCGCGGTATATAAGCATGTCATGCAGAGAGGATTCCTTGCGACAGCATTCCTCAGAGCACCGCATCCTCACATCAGGGCAGTCCCCTGATATGCGGCGTCCACACACTATCTAAGCAACACAATACCCTCCAAGAAACCTGGGCAGTCTTGCCCCCCAGGTGACCTAGGCATGCTATGCCCGCGGTGTGTGGGCTCCACTTCCTACTAGGGCAAAGTCTACCCTCCGGGAAATCTTTTCAGGTGACCTTGGGTTTAGGCAAGCGATGCTTACTGGTGTGTGGGCTTGTCACGCCTCCGAAGAAATCCCACGAGGGTGCCGCAACTACATTACCAAGGAAGTCCCTTGATAACCGGCATCTACATACTATCGAGGCTACATAATACCTTCTAGAAAACCTAGACAGTCTTGCCTTCCAGGTGACCTAGGCATGCTACGCCTGCGGTGTGTAGGCATGTCGTGCAACGAGGATTCCTTGCGACAGCATCCTCGGAGCATCGCAACTCTGCCACCGGGGACATCCCCCGGGGCGTGGCTTCGACACCCAAGGCAATGCAAATGCCTTCCAGGGCACCCTGGGCATAATCTACCTTGCAGGTGATCTAGGCATAAGTGGTGCCCGCGGTGTGTGGGCCTCACTGTCTACCGAGACTATGCAATGCCTTCCAAGAAATCTAGGTAGTCTTACCTTTCAGTTGACCTAGGCATGCTACGTTCGCGGTACGTGGGCTTGTAACGCCACCCAAAGATGTCCTACAAGTGGCGCCGCAACACGGTCTATCAAGGAAATTCCTTGATACGTGGCAACTATGCTTCCGAGGCCGCACAATACCTTCAAGGAAACCTGGGCAGACCCGTCTCCCAGGCGACCTAGGCATGATGCATCAGTGGGAGTGTAGGGATTTTGCATGGTTATACTAGCTAAGTGTTGCAGTCTATTGTTGGCAATAAGAAGCTATTTGTAGTGTAAGCAAAGCTAAGTGATATAGCTGTTCATGCTAAGTGAAAATGTAACCTAAGTTTTACTGCTTCTACCTAGTAGCTATCTATTGAAAAAGACTTCTAGCAGTAAGGTTGGAGGCCTCCAACAGACTCTAACCTTGCCGTATGAAAGACGGATCACTAGGTAAACTATTTGGTAGCTTTAATAGGGGGCGTACCTTTGTAGGAATAAGGTCTCTATTGTGAGGCTTGGTGACCTCAAAGCCTATGGCTAGGCCGGGAGAGAAGGTGCTTGACCCCCTCAGCCTTTTAGCCCTTGCTCGGCCCGGAGGTAAACTGCCCGGAGCCTGGCGACGGCATGTTGGAGGCGTAGCCAAAGGCTAGTCGGGAGAGGCGGTGCTTGATCGCCTCGGTCCTTGGCCATTGCCTGGCTCCGGAGATATTCCGTCCGGAGCCTGGCGACGGCGTATCCCCGACTCAGTTCTCGTTACTGGATGTGGTACCGTTGGTAGTAGGGTTGGTAGTGACGGTGTAGGGTTGAGGGGCCGGGGATTTGCCTGGGAGTTTGCCCCAGGCCTCCAAACCCTGCATCGTCCCTCGCCCGCTCCTTCTGTGGCCAGGTATTCTGCTTTCCATCCGATGTATTCCTCCCGGAAGGTCATGAGGGTGCGGCAGTCGTTGGTGTTGTGGCCGCGCCCTAGTCTGTGCAGGATGCACCCGTGTGCCTCCGGGGGCGCCGGAGCTTGGAGTTGTCGTCAGGGTCACTGCCGAAGGCGGTGTGTCCCGGAGCCGGTGGTCTCCCCAGGGGCTTCTTCCCCTTTGGGAGACCATCGGGGCTGCCCGGTGAACCGGGTTTTGGAGCCGAAGTGATTCTGACTATGCCTCACCGGACGAGGTGCGCTTGGGGTTCCCTGCGCCGTTGGTGTTGCAGCATCGGAGGCGCTGGTGGGGTCCGCGCACCCTGGAGCCATTCGTCTCCTTGGAACCCTCTTTCGCCTAAGGGGCCCAAGGAGGGCGCTGGGTGGACAGACTTTCCGAAGATGTTGGCTCGCTCGGGGTATCCCAAGTGTGGTTGAAGGGGACGCCTGGGAACCATGCCCAGGTAGGAGCACTCCTGGGTTGGACCGCCCAGAACCATTGGAAGGCGGCCTGCTTGGCTGTGGCTTCGGTCGCATCCTCTCCTGAGGCAGTGAGGTCTTCGTCACGTAGAGGCTGGAAGGCCTCCGTGCCGTCTGGAGTTCCTGTACCGACCCAGGGTTCTGAGTTGGCCAAGGTTGGAGGAACGCCGTCCCATATAGTAGCGGGGCTGCAACATGCATACAGTGCATATGGCTGAGGCCATGCATATGGTTGCATGCTCGCAACGGTGGGTATGGTGGTTTTAGCCGATCCTCTGGTGGTTTTCCTGGTGGATTCCTACCTCTCTTAGCACTTCTTTTTCGAGTCTCCACGGACGGCGCACTGTTGGAGCAAGAGTTCGTCTTACCCCAGCAAGTACGGTGAGAGTTTCTTCTAAGGAGGAGACTCAAGCTTGGAGATGAAGTTTGAGAGGAAGAAACACCACGAATATATTGATGATAGAAAAATATATCACTCTGGGAGGGGAGTACCACGACGTTCGCTGTGGTGCATTTCTATTTTTGCCGTTCAGTCCCTCTCCCAAAGGACTATGGCCTCCTATTTATAGGGCCATGCGTAGCTTGGCGTATAAGTTATCATAATGTATAAATATCCGGGATCTGGCTAAATTATTAAGCCTTATCCCGGATAATTACATTCTATCCTGTCGGGAGATAAATATCCATCGTGGTAATTATCGTGGTGTCTGCCCCCTGAAGAGGGCGAGCCGGTCAATTGCGGCCCGGCGCCGCACTGTCAGTGGTGTCATTATAGGTACCATCATGCCGTGGTGTTAGAGCGGTGCCCATTAGCCTAGGACTTTAATGCTGGTCACTTTCTGACAGGCAAAGCACGACCGGCGCTCCTCTTTTGGCAGATCTTCCCAGGGCCCGCTGACTCACCTCGCTGCCTTCGGGAAGGTAGCCCGATCATCCTGAGGCGGGGGCCTCGGGAGGCATAGAACAGGGAGGTGAAAACATTGGAAAGCGGGGCCCCGGAGGGCCGGGACTTAGGGAGGCCGAAGCTTCGGAGGACCGCGGCTTCGGGAGACCGTGTTTTGGAAGGCTTCGGGAGGTCGAACCGGCGAGGCCAAGGGAGGGCTTCATAGGTGCGAAGGGGTACTATGAAAGGATCTGATGATATCAAAGATAGAGCTTTTAACAGAGGGTTCAGAGATCAAGGCTCCGGAGGGACCTGGATGGTGATCTTCGATCGTTACCTCCAAGCTGGTTTATTTTCTCCCCCAACAACTAGTATCACATTGCTTGCTTCGTTAAGTTAAAAAAAACCCTATGATTGAATGTCCAGCGCCATACAAGCACATTAACTACATACTCAATTGAGTCGGTATTAACCAAGTATCACCTATTGGCATGTCTCTGTGAGGATAACATCCCCTCAACAAAAAGATGATATGTTGAGGTAGGATATATGAAAAGATGATATGTCAACTATTATAGTATTGCTACCGGTAGATAAGGACATACACCCACTAGTCCATCGAGTGGGATATAGTTGTTGTTGTCAGCCTAAGCCCACTGACTGTTCGAGTGTTGATATAGTTGTCGCTTGTCTACCCTAGTATTGACTTCAATCATGCTAGTCTTGGATTCACTACCAATATGTGTGGAAAGGTCTTGTTGGCTTTACCATGTCATGCACACATCGGTACGTGATACATAGATTGTCAAGTATGTCGTTTTGTGGGTAAAGTTATGCACTTTTTATCAGAGTCTTGAATGTGATTTCACTCCCAGCTTCAGGGTTATGGAACGATGTTCGCTGCAGGAAAGGGAACCGCTGGTAGGTTCTATCCTATGATGTTCAATCCAATAGTTAAACTTGATTAAAACTTAATGCTTTACAGTCACACTCTTGTGAAAGTCATTTATGAAGGTTATCCCTTAGATGATATTGAGAATACAGTAATAACACTGTAACTCTCCTTGACTCATGAGATTGTTGATTGATATTATGAATCTTGCTGAGCACCTTCCAACTCATACCCATAAACCTCCTTGTTATAGAGGGTCAAAAGGTAGATCCAAACGTCAGTTATCTCAGAGTCAGGAATAAGGGCAACGCCAAGCCAAAAGTATGGAACCAGGAGGGAGAAGTCCAACAAGAAGCGTTCTATCAGAAGGAGTACGAGGAAGGTCAACTTGATGAGTTGAAGCTTAGAGTGAGAAGGTGGAAAACTTGTCTCGCTCAAGAAGAATGACCGTGTGTATGAACGCTATGTTTTGTACTTAATGATACTCTAATTATGGAGATGTCTTAAAGTACTTTGGTGACTTTTTCTATGGATCTAGTACATTGTTTGTACTATGCTACTCTACTATGTCAAACTTTAGCAATTTTCACTTACCAAAGTGATGGTCATAGACAAAGACTTTCCACATTGAAAGTGGAAAAAGTTGGGTCGCCACAGCCATAGTTCGAGTGATACTAACTAGGAATTATGTGAAACTATTATATTTTTTTTCATAATTCGATCAATCAATGTGCCGGCCCGACATTATGGATTCCTTTGATATATATAACCAAGTAAACCAACTGCAGCAAAAGTTCCACAAAAAATACCATAAGTTTCCATGTAGAAAGGTATGTAGTTGTGTGAGTCAACCCAAGCTCATATTGGAACAACAACATAACAATTTTCTTGAATAAGTGTGAACCCACACGATTCAGCGGAATATACATCGCTGTGATATATGAATCATCAGATCAAGAGAACGTAACGAAGAAAGGAAGCTACTAGCTAGTGCATGCATAGACTACACAACCAAAGTCCTTAATGGCCGGCTCCACTATGCACAAACTTTGCGACATTTTCCTTGGCAATCTTCTCCAAAACGGTCAAAACGGCAGAACGGACGCCACAGGAACTTTCTGCGCCGGACCTTATTTTCTCACTGCAATTCTCGTGAAAAGGAGGCTTCAGCTTTCTGCAGCGACTATTGGTAAAGGCTAGCTTTGATCTCTGGTCTGAAAGGCTTGAGCATTCCCTTCTTTTTCACCAGAAATGGCTAGGCTAGGGGTGAAGAATGTTTCGTGCTTTCACAAATGACGGGCACACTAGTTGGTCATTGAAAGGAACTTCACATGGACCGACTCTCATTATGCAGGTTTTTAAGTGTGTGTGTGTGATGGCGATCAAGTATTTGAATATTATAAATCTAATTATTGTTTCTCGATATGCTTACGATAGGGTTTATTACTACAATTTGTCGATCCAATGTTGTAAGTGTAAACTCCTTGAGGGATTTGGCAATTTGCTGGTGGTCATCTTTGCGCGGAGAGGCGAAGCCACATTTGTGGTTGGATGGGTGGCCGTCCTACCTCAGCTGGTGACAAGTAGCTGACCGAAGAAGTTTATACCAATGGCGTAGTTTATTTTATAACTCGTCTGCCCTAACTTTGGAAACTGGCAAAAAATGGTGCCATTAAGAAATTAATTCCCTATTCTCGCTCAAGGACGGCGACGGCTTCATGTTCACGCTCCAGAGCGGCGGCCTCCTCTTCCCGGGCGTAGCAGTAGGGGGCCTTGCGCTCATCAGTGGCGGTGGCCTCATGCTCATGGGCGAGGGCGGCAGCGTGCTCACGAGCAGCGGCGTCGACGGCATCATTGGCCATGGATGAAAGTGGTGGCGACGGCTTTTAGTGGAAGCGATAGGTCACAGGATTTGTGGAATCTCGTGATACCATGATAACAAGGATTATCACGTGTAAATTACGATTTATTTAATATGTAACAGAGGTTACAAATATATAGACCTGCCACAAGATCCGATCCTCGGTGATTTATAGAAATAGGATCAAGAGAAGGAAAGTGTGGCCGTGATCGCAGGGGACGTGGGACAGCCGGATCGGCTTAGTGCATGGCGCCGGAATATCCGGTGCAGCCAAGATTGTGGACACCGGATTATCCGAGCGGCAAATAACATCCTAACAATATGAGTTCATTCATACCTCACTTTTTTCCTCCTACTTTTTCCTCATATAATAAATATCCTTAAAATTTAAATAATTTACTCACTTTTATCATCCACCTTTGTCCTCCAGTCTCTTTACTTTGTTACCGGCTACGGATATGAGACCTATTTTACTAATAAAAATAAAATATATATAAAAAAAAATTAACTGATAATCTCATCATTCTTTTGTGGATCCTATCTAAAATCAGTCTACAATATTGCTACTTATGTACTTATTCGACGATGCTCCTATAGCATATCTACATCTTCATACCTTAAATTTATGATATTATCATGTTTAATATTTATATTTTTGTTACAACGCTCAGGTACTTAACTATCTACATTAATTTGACATCAAAATATGGCACTTCTAATTGTTGCCACTCTTGCGTTAAGGTGTTTGTTTCGCCCACGCTCACATAAATCGTGTCATAGTCCAAATTCAAGATATATATCATACTGTTTATGGAAAAAAAATGCCAACTACCCTAAAATGATTGTTGGTGTGGCATCTATAGTACAATTTGTGAGGGAAGATCCGAATCAATGTGGCTGAGTCCTCAGGAGCTCCACAGATGGCTCTCGTCAGATAGAATAGACGAAACGGTGGAAGCGCTAGGACTACAAAGGAGCAAAATATATAGTCATTTTTACTTCTTGCTTTGCGCACTAACAAACATGCATATAAACAGATAGGAATGGAAAAGAAAATATGTATACAACGGAAGACTAGGAAAAGCAAAATTTGCAAATATTGATGGAAAAATGATACGACATTTCTTAGTGGTAAAAACAAAAATAAATACCGTGAAAAGTTCGTCCAATATATATGTTATGCGAATTATTGGCTAATATATAAACACTGCCTACGTGGCGCCCTTATCACTATATATAACCTGCGCCCAATCAAAATATCCAGCCAACCCTTGCATAGCCGAATAATATATAAGAAAATGGTTAGCTAACCTGCTGCAGATACCAGTGTATATATGTATATGCCAGATTGATCACGAGAGGTGTTTCCCAATGATAAGGAGTTGGTTTTATACATGTGCAGTCGACAATATATATATTAATACTGTTGTCGATGCGTTATTGGTGTACGGACACAGCTGACTTTTGCTTCATCAGTATCTATAGTCCTATACGTAGGCTGTTGTCAAAATAAAGTTTTGATAATTGTGAATAATTTGATGTAGAGATGCTGTTTTGTTCTCTCGGAATAAGAAATGTAATTGTGTAGTCAATTCTAGACCGAGTTGTTTCCACTATTTTGCCCATGCCGGTTATTACTCTAGCTGTCAATTACCGCCTTTGATCTAAAATTTAAGTTGTATAGGATATTGGCATGATATACACATTACTAAAAAAAAGTTATCTCTGTCCTCTTTTTACTACTGGTTTAAAAATAACCAGCAGTGATAAGACAGTTCATAAGTTGAACTGATAAATCTAACCGTAAATCCTTAAAAACTGACAGTGATAATAACTATCACTGTCGGTTCAAAATACACTATCACTGTCGGTTCATATGCTCACCGACGGAGCAATAATTGAGCAAATATGAACCAATAGTGTTAATTATTATCACTGTCGATTTGTATTTCAAACCGATAATAATAATTCTTCTATAAATCCTGAGCATATCTCCCTCAGTTGCGCCCCATCTCACTTCGCTCCCAATCTCCATAAGCCACTTTCGAGAGGTAGTAACGGTCGAAGTGGTGTGATGGTCACCGTCACCACTGCGACCACCTCTACCCCTTGTGCTCGACCTCCACATCCTCTGAGCTCGTCGCCATCTCCCATGCCCGAGCCACCTTGCGACCACCATCCACCAAGTCCAAAGCCGCTCCCGAGGGGTAGTGGCGGTTGGAATGGTGTAATAGTCACCATTGCCACTGCTGTTGACTCTACTCCTTGGGCTCATCTTCCATGTCCTCCGTGCTTGTTGCCATCTCACTGACCTTGCCATATTGCGACCTCCTATCTCCTTAGCTCGTCTCCCTGTCTCCCAAGCTCATAGCCCTATCTCCCCATCTCCCGAGCCCATCGCCACGTCTCCTAAGTGTGGCAAGTTGAGTAGCTACATTGTGGCAATAGACATATTTAAATGAGTGGCAGAAAATACATTTGCTTCAGGATGATTATGTTTTTGTCATTTATTTAGATGTATTATTGTCACTCGAATAGCGTAAGATGTAAAACGGATGGCACAAGACGGTTGTACCAAGACCTCTTCGACGTTTACAAGTTGAAAAGCTCCAAGTACAACAGCTTTGTAACATCCGTTCCTATTTGACTAAGTTTGATATGTAAAATATTCTACCATGAATATTTTAGTATGGGGTCTCTATCAACTTAAGCAGATCCTATATTGAAGAGTTTATGGTAGAGTATTTTTTTAATGAATTATTATTGCCGGTTCTTAGCTTGAATTAGTAGTGATACTTACTATCATTATCAATTTATAAGTCGATTGTGATAATCCATAATTAGAATTGGCAATAATGACAGTTTTCTACTGATAGTGATAGTTTGTTCTGTAGTAGTGACAAGGTAACAATTTAATTAACAATTTCTATGAAAATATGATTTATTTAAAAAAATCTAATTGTTTCATATATTATTTTTGCCTCTTGGCCTTGGCTTCTAATTTAAATAAACACTTGAACCGGCAATTTGCTTGCCTCAACCAAAATCCTGCAATTTGAATGTAACTCAGCTAGTGGTTGACTAATGACCTATCGCTTTAGTAAGCCCCAGTGGAAGAAATTTTTTATCGATCGACACAGGATATAACTTTTGGAATCTAAAATCTAAGCGCGTACCCTGTCCTACAAAAGACTCTCTCCATTATAATAACACATGTTCACTCTCTCTCTTTTCTTTAGCTTAACCATTGAATTATGAAATAGATGATATAAATAAAGTCTTTCTGAACAGAATCCTATAAAATTTGCTTCCTATATAACAATTGTCTAATGAGATCATAGACCATCCATGTCTTTGTGTTCCTTATATGTTTTTTTGGAGATATTTGTATGTAACTTGCGCGGATACTTTAAGAGATACTAAATTGAATGTCAATTAGGGTCTTGCAAGTTGCAATGTGTTGTGATTGTATAGAGAATATGTGCAAGAAAACCTAAATTTTGCAGTAGCGGAAATAGTACCTTCCGTAACTTACATTGGGTGCACAACGATTTTAACATACTGATTAGCTCTAAGTCTTGAGAGTGCACCCTGAGATAACATAGCTAAGAAATGAACTGAGGCAATGTGAAATTTGAGTTAATTATAAAACTAGCCCCAATCATTTAAAATGAAATTTTTTTTATCGGCGTATAACAGATACAAGATACTTATGCATCTACAGTATTTAAGTAGCGACATGTGGTTCATAACATTTGCAATATCACATCTAGTTTACAGTATTTTGCAGTATGCATCGACATATAACCTAGAAACAGCTACAACAGTTCATCTCCCCAAATACTCCAACGAACTAAAAGTATCTGCCGACTGTTGTATAGCAATTCCGAAAAAAAAATTATTCCACATCGAGGCCCCTTCCTATAAATGAAACGCCCAGCCAGCACAGCCTCAAGCTCAAGGCATCATCAGCCACGCCGCAGCAAGCTAGCTGCAGTGCTGCACCGCCGCGCGCCATTTCCGAGCCACTCGAGAGCTCGACCTGACCACCGCGAGCGAGCAGCAAAGAGAGGGGAGAAGAGACCGATCAATATGGGCAGGGCGCCGTGCTGCGACAAGGCGACCGTGAAGAAAGGGCCGTGGGCGCCGGAGGAGGACGCCGTGCTCAAGGCCTACATCGACGAGCACGGCACCGGCGGCAACTGGATCCAGCTCCCCCACAAGATCGGTACGTCTCTGAGCTGTCTGACCGTACCTTAGCTGTGGTGAACTTGGACTGGACATGCAAGAATGCTAAACGAGATCGTTTGCGGCTTTGCACACAGGGCTTAACAGGTGCGGCAAAAGCTGCCGGCTGCGGTGGCTCAACTACCTTAGGCCAAACATCCGGCACGGCAGCTTCACCGACGAGGAGGACAGGCTCATCTGCAGCCTCTACATCAGCATCGGGAGCAGGTGAGCATATGCATAATTGCATAAAATTCAAACACCTTTTCAACTACTGCAACTTAGAGTTAGTAGATCAATAATCAGCTGCGCCTAGCTAGCTGAGGGATTCTTCCACTGATCGATGATCATGTCCATGATCTATGGCAGGTGGTCAACGATCGCCGCGCAGCTGCCGGGGAGGACGGACAACGACGTCAAGAACCACTGGAACACCAAGCTCAAGCGGCGCCTGCTCGGCGGCCGCGGCCGGCACCCGAGGGTCCTCCTCCCGGACGTCCCGATCTCGCAGCCGCGGAGCTACCTCGCCGCGTCGGCTCTCGAGAGGATGCAGCTCGGCATGCGTCTGCACCAGCGCCACGCGCGTCTCAAGAGCGGCCCAGCCTTCACCTTGTACAACTACAGCAACCTCGGTGCGCCGCTGTGGCCGAGCCCGTCCCCTTCCGCTTCTCCTTCACCGGCGGCGAGTGATAGCTCGGAGAGGCAGCTGCAACAGCTACCCGTTGCTACTTCCACTAGCTACTCCTGGCTCTGGTCTCTCACGCAAAGTAGTTACACAGGACCAAGCGTGCAAGAGGCCTTCAACGGCACTTGCACTCCGCCGCTGTCGACGAGCACCGGCGAGACGATGGCGGCTTTTGGCGTGGAGAGCTCGAACTCAACGCCGACGGCGAGCTCGGCCTCCGCAACGTTTGGCTGCATGGATGATGAAATCGACATGTTGCTCGGGCAGATTCAGTGCTTCGGAGAGAACGACCACACCGGCGAGGAGGCGGCCGGGCTAGACCGCTTCTTCTTGGGAGCAATGGATCATGAGACGGAGGACGGCAGCGTTGGTTCTTGGAGCTCCTGCTCTACTCCTACAGTGGACTCATTGTTCCAGGACTATGTGCAAGGGTACAACCAGTAGCTAGAAGCTTGCAAACGTGCATTACATGTTATGTTAATGTACCTGGATGAAATACTTTATGGTTTGATGACAAGAGTAGATAGTTTCGATCTGAGTATCCGGTGCATCGATTGTTATGTGTATACGCATGACAGTTCTGTAGTTCTCTCTTATGAAGATTTGAATCTTCATTGCATATCATCCTTTGTCAAGTTTGGAGGGTACATATCATTCTAGCTAGGGATACACATTGATTTCCTCCAGAAATTCAGGATCAAAACATCAATTTAGCATGCAGTTCTATACTCTGTTTATGTGAGGATGTACTTACTATACAGTAGTCTACTTACGTATGAAATGCTATGTTTGCTTAGGCGTCTGTCCCATGCACCTTATCAATCATCAACAAGCATTAGTTCAGTAACAGTATTAGACCGATTGTTCAAGAGTGACCAGGCAAAGAGCTATAATGGAAAATTGATTGGTACTGAATTTCATAATAAGGCAATTTTCATGATTGGTGATTTGTAACAGAGTTTGGAAACAGCAACAGTTGGTGGTACCTTTCAATGGGAAGTATTTGGTAATTTTGATGAAGTTCACGGGATGGGAAAAACAACATGACACAAATTTTACTGTTTATTTCAGAACATAGGCATCAGATAGGTTCTCCCACCGTAAGTTTGCAATGCCGAAATGTCTCATCTAACTAACAGGAATGTTTACAATGTCGAATTGTCTAGTTAACTACTCATGAAAACAATCAGCAATACACGTCAACACTTGTATTCATGGTGGAACTAAAAACAGACGGCATATTTATGCATCAAATGAATCAATTACACTGAACAGTATAGTTATGCGATGACCATAGAGTTCTTTGGCCCTCACATTTGACAAGAGATTAAAAAAATGCTGCTCAACTACCCCTCAGAATGCATGTAAGCAAACGATAGTGGATCAGGATCCTGAACTGAAACTTCCCTGCCTGGCGTTCCTTCCCCTTCCGGTGGGCTTCCCATACCAGTCTCTGAATCGAAGTTCTCCATGATGTGATTAGATGTGCTCCATGGGCTCTCAGTTGTACGATCAACATCTGCCATTCTGGGTTCATCTATATCTGGAGTATTAGAGCTATTATCATTCTCATGAAAGATCTTAAAGAGAATGGCAGGCAATCCACGCCATGAACTCTGACTGATGGCACTGATCAAATCACACCAGTGATTATAAAGGGTTATGCCAACATGCAGAATCAGAGCCAACATTGAAGACGCCCCTGTGATGATGAACAGCCCAAGAAAGCTGTGCAATGTTAGGCTGCTTGAAGTTTGGGAGTCATTTTTGTCAGGGCAAATTGTATCACCATACAATTGTTGCTCCAGTTGGGCCATCTTGTCGCTTGATGCTAATTGCAATATTCCCCTTGAAATCTCATGTGTGAGTGGAGAGCCTCGGGGGAATGCCTACAGAAATAGAACATAAATGAGGAATGAGAAAGACATCGATGGTTGAAGTACAAGCACTGCATAACTCCGGGGCAATTATGTTAATCATTTATAAAGGCCTTGCTTAACAGTGACAAAGTTATATTATATGGATTATTTATATAATCCCTGCATAACACTAGGGGTAATTGTATTGAACATGATTTTCAATATTAAAATAGTTAACAATCTAACTACAAAACACACTGAACAAAGATCACACAGTTTAGAGCAAAGCAAATGACAATCTAGTAAAGAAAATTTATTCATGTTATTGAATACTCCTAGAAGCATGTATGCCTTCTATTCCCAATTGGAAATTAATAATATGGCACCACATTCTATAAGGCATGATCTTGAATTTTATTCTCAAGAAAACATATCTGATCACCCATTTCATCCTTACTTTGGCATGTTTATATCTGAAAAAAATCAGGAATTTCAGAATAACAGTCAAAGACTACAATAGACTCAAATCTTAGCCAAAAGTTTGCTTTGATGACATCAAAATATACAAAACATGAGCTAGTAATACAGCATATGCTACAGTAAAAAGCAACAAAAATGATTCAGCATCTAGTTGTGCCAAAAATGTGCCACTGTAAACGATAAGGAAAAGACACTTACATAACCAAATCCATCGAACTTGTAAGTTGGCCCAACCATAGTGTAGTTGTGGCAATACTTTGAGAGAAACACTTTGAGGTACGGTATCTCATCAACAATGACGGCAACTCTTCCGGTTGATAAGGCATCATTGAACTCCTCAGGAGAGTTGAAGGCAATCATCTTTGATTCATTAATTTTCAACCGTTTCAAAAGCCCAGGCAAGAAAGAATCGTTGAGGTAACCAACATAGGACCCTTGCCTGATAACTTCATCTAAATTGGTTACTGCTGGCCGAAGCTGTTCTACTGTGAGAATTGAGCTTAAGCTTGCAGTGTAACTCTGCTGCAATATTAGCACCACAAAAAGCCAAACTAATACTGCAACTCTTGATAAGTTGTTCACGATCCTCTCCCTATGAGCAAATACAAGTGTCGAGAATGAGAAGTAGAAGATAGATCCAAATTGATTGCCTGGAGATCCTCTAAATTCCCAATTTGTTCTGTGCTCAATAAACCAAACTATAAAGCCTGTGAAGACAAAAAATGCCCCAGTTCCTAACCATAGATCAGCTGTTAAAGGCTCTAGGAATGTCCATGCAGTCTTCTGTCTCTGGTCCCGAACTGGAACCAGCATGCGTACCCCTGACTCGGTATAAGGAAGAGTGAAGTCCACATATAAAGAACGATTGGCCAAAATTGTTATATCCCCTACTACTGCATCATATTCCTGCCAGCAATTCACATAAAATTGGTTGAGAAACTTTAGAGTAGAGGCTATGAATGTTTACCACTTCGCACATATTTTTACAAGTAGAATAAATTGCTAATCACCTGGGGAATAATAGTTACAAAAAAGCATTTGACTATGACTTAAGAGGGGTAATAATTCTTTTTCAGTATTCTGTAAAGAAGAAATTCTATGCTTTTGATGATAGGAGTCTGTGACCAACTTACTAATAGTTGATTAGATTAATACCAGGGAGACTGCCTTATATTCGGAGTTTTCAGATAAATCGCCACTTACAGTGTTGCAGTTAGCTGACAATACACATTCACTAAAACAGAAATACACATCTAGAAAACTTCCCAATCAGATAATTGCACAAGAGCAGGAATATGGCCCAGCGCAAAACAAAAAAATTGTAAGTGCCAAGGAATACTGATGTTTTGTGTATATGAATTACGCATAATCATAGTATAGAAATATATAATGAAAAAGTGCATAGACATTAACTATAAATGGATAATCCTACATATTTGCATGACCAATGATCAATAAAATAATCACATACTACCAGTCATGTTTACTCAAGAAGAGCAACAAGAACAGCATTTTGCAATAAGGCCAGATCATTTATAATCAACTAATAAATTTGTATCATTGGTTAGATTGAACTCCAAGTTTAACTCCTCTGGCTTGATCATGGCAAAGAGCAAAATGGAACAAAGCGAAGTCCAGACATACCTTAAGATAAACTTTGTAGACGAGTTCGTCGTAAGTTCCACTACTTTTACCTTTCCCGTCTCCAAACTCCTCGTAGTGAATGGGTACGTCATAGGGTAATGCTTGAATAACATTCTCAAATACATCGCCACAGAACCCTTTGGCCTTACCATTTTCATATCGAATAAAACCGCCAAACCCATATTTCGCAGGTACGCCTATTCTGAGCTTTTTATTCATTGGCAATAGCCATCCTCTAGGTGCTTTGTCACTGCCTCCTGGCCATATGATGGTGTGAAGATTAGTCTTCTTTTTTAGACTTCCAGATATGTTAAATTCTGGAGTCCAAAAACCAGCTACTTTTATGTCTTGAGCAGCTACATTTATTATCTTGTAAGTTATTGATACCAATTGCCAGTCCTGAATTTGGAATGTCCCAGTCATGCCAAGGAAACCAATCTTCAAGAATGCGCTGTGCAGTTTTCCAGCAGCCTTCGAAGCACTGATTCTGTCCAAGTCAGTGGACCCATTATTTGTTTCGGACAGCACAAAGTCTGAATCCACATATCCAGCCTTCTCTGCAGCCAATGCTAATGCCCATACGGTATCGTATGCATAGAAACCATACACTGTGGGGTCGTTTAGTTTTGTATCTGGATTTTCCATTCTGTATTTCTCACGCCATCTCTGTTTAAAATTTTGAAGTTTTATGGTGTCTTCAACATAAGGTTCAACCCCGACAACACCGTTCATCACATCAAGAGCAGGAGAGCCAGATACATCAAAAATATCCGTCAAACCATATGCCATAATCCAGACAAAGCCCTGGCCCATCATCCCCTCATCCTTGGCAAGCCGGAAAAACCTAAGGGCTAACACATACGACATGCGCACAACAAACACACTTGTCCAATTGCCTTTTAAGCTTGAGATAGCTCCTTTTATCTCATCTTCTCCAGCTAAAGGATGAATCTTGCACCTGTAAGAAACACGAGTGTCGACAAGGTCGGGGATGAATCTAGCATTGGAATCGTCATCCTCGAAGACAGGAACGACTTCTCTCCAATTGTATTTTTGAACAAGTGAGGCGATAGCTTCTGCTTGAGAAGAGTCGTTCCACCCCGTCCGGATGAAGTATGGGGTTTGGCTGGGCGATCGGGACGGGCTATTTGCAGAAAACGAAATGATTGGGACAGACGATATGTTCCCAAGCTCCACGAGAAATTTGGCCTGGCTTGATGTCTGTGGCCCGATGATTGCTTGCACGCGGACATTTTTTAGTAGATCAACACCTGCAGGGTTTCCCAAGCATATGTAAGTGCATAACAATTAATGGCACTGAAAAGTTCAGTGGCATTCATTCATTTAAATTCTTAACACGGACAAAATCTGTATGAAACCTGCAGCAGATCCAGGGATTGTGAGACTAAGTTACCAAAGAAAAACTTAAGACAAAACGAGGTACCGCAAGAGGGGTTCTTTTTGGGGAAAAAACAACAAGAGGTTCCAAGCAACTTTGGGCTTTATCCTAACTGAAAAACAGTGACATTGTAACCTACGCGCTGGACATTATAATTTTCAGAAGTCCACAGAACCAGGGGGGAACAAAACGAGGTACCGCATCGCGTAGGCCCAAGAAGATAACATTAGGGAAAATAGCATACAGGACTACCCTGTGCTATGTTCCTCTGGCGTCACAAATAAATCAGGAGTTCAGAAACCCATCCTTTTTTGGGTCGGACCTATAAAAGAGGTCGTTGTGTACTACGGAATACGGGTCGAGCTAAAGCGATTCTCGGTAGGTTCGGATCGAGCTTGACACAAGCTAGAGCCAAACACGAAACAAACATGCATGAAAATGGGCTCAATCAGTGATTACACTCCGCAAATTGCTCGCATTGTGAACGAACGCATTGGAGTTTGGTACACAACGAATGAAAAATGAGCAGTAACAAGATGAAAATGTGGCGAGAGTGAGCTGGAAACTAGCGCACGTACCTGCCGACGCGGCGTCGACGGGGTCCGGCCCGGCGGTGTCCCTGAGGTGGAGCCTGACCCTGGTGCTGTACTTGGCGTACCGCGCGTCGGCGTAGAAGTCTTCCAGGGCCAGCTCCATGCACGCCCAGCTGATGTTCCCCACCCATGTCGTCCGGTCCAGGATCACCCCCACGTCCACCCGCCGCGCGCCCGCCGCCGCCGCCGCCTCACCTCGCTCGGCACCGGCAACTCCCCGCGCACTGGCGAGGCAGAGGAGGATGACAACGAGAAGATGAGACAAGAGCGCGGCCGAACCGGACAAGCGGGCACCCGCCACCAGCTGACCGGCCGCTCCAGCTTTCATGGACACCTAAAGAGAAAGCGATTCTTCTGCTCAAGCGACAATGGCTGCGCCAAGTCGTAGTGGACTAGTAGACTAGTAGTAGTTGCCCCGAGTGCCACGGTGCCTGCCTTTTTACGTGCAGCGACACGACATGCCGGTTCGTTTTTCGTGTTCTGGCATTTCTTCTATCTAAAATCTGTTAATAGATAAATAGCAAATTTAATTTTCTAAAATAAAAAAATTAAGTACAGCTCCCGTGCCGTGGGACACTGCCCAATCGATCATACGTATGGATCGGCCGGTCATTCCTTCTGCGATGCAATGCAAGCCCCGGGTAATTTCGTGTCGGCACAGCGTGTGGTGGCCGAGAAAAAAGACAAACCGGACGTTTCTCGGAGTAGCTGTGGCGCGTGTAGACAGTGTGGCCATGTGCGATGGGCAGAGGTGCCGTGGAAATCAGGCGTTGAGCTACGGTCAAAGTCGTCGCCGGGCCGACCTTCATCTACTACATATATTAAAGCATTAAGAATTTAAGTAATTTTAAGATTAAGTTACTATAGTTACTATTTATATGGACCTAGGTATGTGTATATATATACAGATATATATGTATCTATATATATACGTGTATATTATATATATATATATGTATATATAATTTTTTTTCAAAATTCCAAAAAATAGCGAAAGGAATAATAGTTATATTGATAAATCGTTTGAAATAATCTAAAATATATAGGAAAATATCTAAAACTTAAATAATTTTGTTATGTTCATATTACTGTCGTCTACATGTTAAAATTATGTGCAGGTATGAAAGTACTATTTTTTCATAATTAAATAAATGTGTTAAATATTGATAAATTTATAAATAAATAAAAATGGTGAATCTAACTTTTTTGAAAAAAAAAAACAGGTACGACTTAGTCCCGTCAATCCACCAGTTTGCTTTGAAAACGCAGTACGTAGTCCTCGTGATGGAACACTGGGAGACCGCCGAACGTCGTTGCTCAACGTCCGGGCCACTGAAACGGTCAAGATGGGATTTCCTGTAGCAGCTGGCAATCTCGCGCGAATTCAAACGCCATGGCCGGGCATCGCGAATTCGAAACGGTCAAGATGGAATTTTCTGTAGCAGCTGGCAAGCTCGACAGCGACGTAGATTGTCTAGTCGCATTTCCTCGTTCAAACATGCATGGAGTGTCCTGGTAGACTGGTACTCCTATATGAAGAATGAGGAATTTGTATGTTGTGGAGGTAAGCAACCGCTGCGGCCGTCGTATGCAGTTGATGGCACAGCCTGAGTGAGACAAAGAGTATTGATTGGTTTTTCCAAGGCTGTCTCGGAAAATTCTAGGGCCTTGTGTCAAACTCTGAATTGAGGTTTAAACTTAAATGTTAATAAAATAATAATAATATATTACTAATATGATGGACCAAAGATTGTACCTGTTGCTTGAACAGGTCTTCAAATTCTTGACTGCTGCATAATCTTCACTTAAAAAGCATCATTTTTTTAGAGTTTTTTAAATGAAATCTTCAATGATATATTTATAATCAATCTTCTCCAGCATATCACTCTTAAGTGCTATTGTAGCCAATTATTAAGTCTTTCTTGTGTCATTGTAAAACACAAGTAGGACTTCAATAGCTTCAATTTAGAAAGTTTCGTTCTACCGATACAACAGTCATATAAATAGTCAATAGAACTCTATATGCAATAGTTGCAATGAGAAAACAATCATGTTACTTCAAAACTTTAGAATTTCTACAAGACCCATATTTTCTTTTGGAACGAAATCTCGAAGAAAAATCAATTCCACATATAGTTCATTAGCATCAATATCATATTATCCGTCTCCTTTAAGTGCAACCTAATCACAAGAAAATTTCAAGCTCTTATTATCCAATGACGGCAATGTATCAGAAGTAAATAAGAAACTGAATCTCCTTGGAAACGAGGAAATAGCTTGATCAACAATAGATATATAATAGTTGATTCTAAATTATTCCTCTACATATTGTGTGGCAACATTTATGTCATCTGGGTTCTCATCAAAATGTCTCTTTCTTTTAATTTTTCACTTTTTACGAAATATTATACAAATATCCATGCCAAGTGCAATTTCTTTGGGTAACTCTAATACATTTAAGAAACCAGTTTCCCTGTACCCTTTGAAGAAACAAATCAACCCCCACACTTTCTCAATAGCAACATCAATAAGCATATACTTTCCTTGCAAGTGTTTACTTATTTAATTAACATCATATAATATTTCATACCAAATGACTATTGTCACTAAAAATTCATACTTTCCAAGTTCATTAGTTGCTAGAGATTTAGCCTCACTGCTTATTTTTGGATCATTATCACTATCAGATACTTGAAGTAGAGCCTCTTGAATCTCTGCATATTGAAATCTGATAGCTTTAACACTTTCAACACAACTCTCTCCACGAGTAGATAACACTGACTTGAGAGTCAATCTTGTTATGTTATCTTTCAGAATCTACCATTTCTTGGTAGAATTAGCAAAAATTGTGTAGATACGTTGGATGATTCCAAAAAAATCTATAGCTTTACCACAAGTCTTAGCCATATCAAAAAATGTTAAATTAAGACTATGGCAACCACAAGCAGAATAGAAAGCTCTAGGATTTTCGTCCAAAAATTTGTTTTGTACCCCTTGATGTTTTCCTTTTATATTTGACCCATTATCATAGTCTTATCCTCTCACATCATCTATATCAAGATCAAGATGCTTTACTTCATTCTCTAGCACGTCAAAAAGTCCTTACCCATTTGTATCATTTACGTCCAAAATGATTCTTCAATGCAAATAGGACTTAAGATGAATCCACATATCTTATAATTAAAGATATTTGTTCTTGGTGGCTTGCATCAGAGGTACAATCAAGTATGATAGAGAAATACTTTGCTCTCTTTATTTTCTTGATAATTTTGGACTTAATAGTAGAAGCAAGCAATTGTATCAACTCATTCTGAATCCTAGGACCAAGATAATGAACCTGAGTTTCATCATTTGTAATACAGCAAACATGCTATTGAATAACCATGTCAAATTCAGCCAATATTTCTATCACTCCCAAGAAATTTCCATTGCTATCTTCATACAGTTTGCTATTAGTACCACAAAATGCTAGATGATATTTGACAAGAAATTTTACAATGGCAACAATTCTGAACAAAACTTTTCTCTGATGGTCCTTTTCTTTCTCAAGCTGTCGTTGAGCAACTTTATCAGTAGTTTGATCCTTTTGCAATCTATTACGCAAATCATACCAAGTGACCATATTCAAAACATGATATGTACTTGTTTCATGCTCACTAAGTCTATTACCAAGATGTGTCCAATCATTAAGCCCCTCATTTGCCAACTGACCTTTTCGATACCCTTTTGTAAGTAATTTGCAACATAAGCAAAATACTCTATCGAGTTCTTTGGAATACACAAGCCAATCTCTATTGCACTCATCTTCATTTGATAGAATTCTAGTATAGAATAGTGTAGAAAACCTTCTAAAAATCTATCTTTTGTGAATTGATAAGTCTCTTTTAGGATCTTTTTTGCTAAAATGTCAATCTGTCGGAGGGTTGACTCCTCAAGTAGGGATCCGGAGGGACCCCTTTGAGATTCGGCCGGGGGGATGATTCTGAATCTGTTTTGCGGGTGAAATAAATGGGCGTAAATGCGATGCAAGTGGAATGGAAGGATCGGATGCAGAAGTAGTAAATGCACTGGAGGTTTTTAGACAGGTTTGGGCCGCACTGAGCGTAACACCCTACTCCTGTGTGTATGCTATAAATGCTCTGAGAATGTTTCTCAGAGATGTTGCTGGTTACAAGAATATTTGTCTAGGCTAGAGCTTCGGGTTCCTTGTTCTTCAGTGATCTGAGCTTCTATGCTCGTACTGAACCTCTGTCTTCTTTCTCGGCTTGCTTCTAACTTCGCCGTCTCTGTCCACTCGTCCTTCTCTCCCCCCTCTTCTCCGGGGAGCCCGCCCTGCCTTAAATACTCACCGGATGGTAGCGTGCCCAGAAAGGGAGGGCACGAGTTCCAAGGCACCATAAATGGAAAGCAACCATCATGGGCTGCTGCACGAGGTGACGGGGAGGGTTGAAAACACGCCCCCGTCTGGTCTTGTTCGTCATCATGCCGTTCTGCAATGGGCGCTGCGGAGAGGGCCCACCAGGCAGCCACTGAACAGCCCGGCGTGCCCGCTCGATCTTGTACACCTGACACAGCAGGGCGGCAGGCAGGGCGCCTTGGGCTTCGCGATGCTATCCCGAGGTGCGCCGGATGTCCCGCGATGGGACCCATGCATTAAATATCCCCACGCTCCCCTGCCAGGCCGTGGCAGGGACTGACAACGAGCGTGGCAGGAGCAGTTGGAGGCGACAGGTCACACGCCCTCTTAAATGCGATATCGGGCCTTTCACCAGCTGACACCTCACCGCTGGACCCCTGTGGGGGCCACCGGCAAGGGACTGATTGGGTCCTCGGGGAACCGAGTGCTCGGAGGCCACTACTTGCGACCCCAAGCACTCTCTCCCGGAACTGACTTCCTTTGGGTCTTCGGGGTACTCGGGTGCTCGAGGGCCACTATTCGCAGCCCCGAGCACCCTCTTCCCGGTACTCGGCTTTTCTGGTCGTCGGGGGACTTGAGTGCTCAGGGGCCACTGTTGGCAGCCCCGAGCACTCTCTTCCCGGCACTCGGTCTCTTCGGGTCATCGGGGAACTCGGGTACTCGGGGACCACTTTTCGTGGCCTCGAGCACCCTCTCCCAGGACTTAGTCTTCTCGCACCTCGCGGAGATGATCCTCACGGGAGGGCGCCATGTGGCAAACTGCTGATCTGGCCTTGGGACTCGGGGACCCCTGGTTCCTGTGTCACTGACACAACCTGTTTAGGATCAAGGGCATCTCAATATCTTGGATCAAATATATCAGGCTGAAAAGAAGTACCAACATTTGCAACAGGTGTTGGAGGAAACGCCCCAGCCTAAGATATTTTGATAATGCACCGTGTCATTACTATAGCAATCTAGTATCCAGTTACCACATCGCATATAAAGGAGTAAAAGGCCATAAATACCCACCTATGTATATAATTGTAACATAATATCTTAGAGGCAGGGTGGTAATTTCCCCTGCCCCATCTGTATAAAATAAGCCCTCAAGGGGTAGAGGGAGGGACTCCAACTTTTCTTGCTCAGGACACAACCTTCTCACCGCTGCTTCCTCTCCTTTTCGACTCTCCTTTTCTCTCCAAGCTTGAGCCTCCTCGTTAGAAGAGGCCCTCTTCATGTTCTGTTTGTGTGAGAAACCGACCAAATAGTATTCTAATTAATCATCAAAGCAATCATTTTCTTAATCACAACCATGATGATTAACTGAAATACCATCCCGGTAGTCTTGACACGTGTTTTGTGCCCAAGATCGGAACACATGCCTTTTCAACACATAACATCGTAACAAAGCTTAAGAAAGTGTGAGTAATTAAATTATGTTATAAGTTCTTAAGTATTTAACCATTTACACAATTTACAACAAAAGGAAGCTAGGAAGATAAAGAACAGATCACCTCCTAACTAAAACTACAAATTACGCAGTGGAAGATTAACATCTATGAACCAACAAAAGCTAGATGAAGCTATATACCCTTATGCTCCACCCAAAAACATCGCCCCATGAGTAGTTTGCATTACTTATTCCTGCCACCTATATCGGCGGACGTGAATGAGCCAAACATGAGTTCCTCCTAACCGGTAGAACCTAAAAAAGCAGCGTGAGTATAAAGGTACTTGAAAGACTTAATCCATAATAGATACATATAGATAACCCGACTTCAAGGAGAATGTATTGAGGTATTAGCAAGGAATCAGCCATATGGTTAAGTAACTTTCATAAGCGAAATACAACTTGACATACACATGTGAGCATCTATACATAACCACAGGTAACATTTTATCCCATCATCACCACACGCACATATGTAACTGGAACCATAATAAGCATTTCTGTAAGTAGAATCATCTCAACCATAACCCAACATGCCATACCACAACATCCCATATTTGTGACTCTACGACCGATGTGGATGGGCATAAGCATGCTCATAACCGAGAATGCGACAATTCGAATTAATTTTACACCCTGCAGGAGGGTACAACTTTACCCACACGACCTGAATCCATCCTCTTAGTCCCCGAGAAAACCTTTCTCATACCCAGAACTACCCACTTGCAGATGCCCATATGGCACTGGAGTTACCACGAGCGTGTCTCGGACACCTCCGGCTCCCCGCCACCTTGCTTCTTCTTTATTTTTCTTACGCGTCATAGAGCCGCAAGACAAGCATCAGCACGACGTATGATACTTAGCTCATTCGTCCATTATTCGAATATGTGGTTATACGAAAAGTGCTAAAGACAACGGCACCAATGGATAGTGCTTAAACGATACAAGCAGTCTATGACATCCGGACTGCTATCCCAACCTACCCCTAGCACCGCCTACATATTGCCTCATCCTCACATCTCATACAACTCTCATCATCATCATTGTGTTTGTAAACAATAAGTAAGCTCTAAGATGGCGAACAACGATTGAACCATTGCTCGACTTCTACCGAGGACATATGCATTGCTAAGCATTTCAAATAACTCTTAAGTTACATATCAACAATGTTATTAAGGCTACAAGGATATGGATCATTACCAACTTAAGGTAGCGGTAATGCGAATCAACATAGGTTTCACCCATCTAAATCCAACAATGGACCCACTACTCATGAACATATATAAAGCGTAATTTATCAAATTCTACAATATGAGATCCAAAGTAGTAGGTTGAGTATGCTTAGGTGCTTGCATTGTTGCTATGGTGGTTGCTTGATACTGCCCGCACAATACTCACAGAACTCATGTAGCTCGACGATGCCTTCACTCGCTTGGACTGTCGATGTAATGCTCTCTAAACGAATCAAGAATGCATTGCGAACATAATCAAACGATAGAAAGTGTGCATATGATGCATGCTTGAATATTAATAGAGCATCGTGTTTCAAAGGTATTTGCAAAAGACCGCTAAAAGATTAGGTTTCAGAAGTTTGAAACCCCAGACAAGGTAACATAAGTACACACAGCCTTGAATAGCTAGTGGTCAGACCGACGTGGAGGTGGCGGTCTGAGCGTCGACCTGCAGAAGGTTTTGGCGCATGGCGGTCAGACCGACGGCATGTCAGTGGTCAGACCGGCCCTAGTGGCTGTCAGACCACGAGACTTTGCCAGCACCACTTTGCGAGGCCATCAGTGAAGACTCCGGCGAAACCTTCGACCATGAAGGGTACCAAAATGCTCTATGAGACTAGTGAAATACTTATAAAGTGATTTGGATAATATTCACCAAGCTAAACTCAAAATACCCTATGGATAAACCATAGGCTAGGGTTAATCTTGGGTCTAAATGGAATGGGTATCGACTAGAGCTTGGAAATGATAGGAAAATGGTAGAGGACGTCTCAACTTAGCGTAGAGAAACCTTCTATTGGAGGAGATCACTTCGGGAAAGCTAGGATTCGGAGATCGGGCTCTGGGGTGGTTTGGGGCTTGAGGTGGAAGAAATACGCATAGGAACTCTTTTGATGAAGAGGATGAAGGGGATGAGCTCGAGGAAGCCTTCGAGGAGCTCAAGAAAGTTCCCTCTGTTGATCTCCGGTCGTCGTGGATGTCGAGGTGATCTCTCTCTCTCTCTCTCTCTCTCTCTCTCTCTCTCTCTCTCAATGTGGGTGAAGGAGTGAGTGAGAGTGAGAGTGAGAGTGTGAGAGAGAGTGAGTGTGAGAGAGTTGGCTGATTTCCTTAAGTGGAGCCTCTGGGTTGTGGCAGTCAGACCACGGGAAGCCCACATGGCAAGCCTACATGGATGCCCCTGGCGGTCATACCGTGAGAGCGGTCTTGTGCTGAAAACTTAATTCTATTATCTTTTTCTACTCTTCTTCATCTCTAAGGCATTTAGGGTTTTCCTAATGAGCCCTAAACTACCTCCAAGTACTTTTGAAACATGTTTAAAATCAAGTTATCAAACGAATATGCCTAAACATAATGCCATGATGATTATAAATGCTTAATCATGTGATTAGCATTTTGGGACGTCACAGTTTGGGGCACGTTTTCATGCTCCAACAGATGGCGCCGTCCGTGGGTACCTGGACAAGAGGTCACCGGGGAGGATCAAGGGATTGAGAGTCACGGCAAAACTTCTCATAGAACAGAGCACTAGGAACGGTCGCCACGCACAACGGCCTTGCGGCTATGAGCACAAAGGTGTTGTCGCCTTCTGCAGGCTCACCATGCACAGCGAGCGTGCAAGAGGAGACCATGTCCTTGCGTCTGTACCTGTTGCAGGCTCGCCCCATGGAGCTACGTGCGAAGGGAAACACCGTCACACCGCTGTGAGCGCATGTAACCATCGTCGCATTCTATAGGCTCAACATTGCCACCATAATCTCGCGACATGGAGAAAGGTTGTTGTTGTGCCCCTTGGTGCACTCTAGCTTGCCACGCAGGCTCACTATTTTCCCTACAGGGCCAGGGAGTCCCCGCTGTGCCGATCCAGATGTGCGAGCTCGCAAAAGGCCCTGCTAGGCATGAAGTCATCGTTGTCTTGCGGTGTGGAGGTTGTCGTGCGTCGCCAGTGGTAGAGCAAGAACACACTCTGCATGAGAATTCTAGGTATGCTTGTGACACTAATCTGTATTAGTATCTGCGATTTTTTGCTCAACAAAGAACTAATCTGTACTGGTATCAGGGTATTTTGTGTGTGCTTGTGTCACCCAAAATACCCTTGGCTCTGCCCCTGTGCATCACTCCATGGATGAGGGCACGCCTTCTCTTTTGCACGACTATGGTGAAGGGGAGGCAACTCCTTGACGTGCTCTCGAGACCGTCTGCAACTTAGAGACAAGGCACCTCTGAATCCGAAGGCCAATCCACACGATGACACACAAGAGCTCCTCACAGCTTCGAGGTGTCCACGACCGCGTACCTTCACTCACCAACGAAGCACAAGCTCACCAAACGAGGCTTTCTGGTGACCAAGCAATGCCTCAGCTGCTCAAGCTACCAGAGTCAGCCCACCGCACCTTTTGTGACCTTGGCAACAAAGGTCAATGCGGGGAGAGGCCCTCTGTAGTAAGTGCCAGATCAATCAATCCCTGCGTGGGAGGTGGAGGCCCCTCTGCACCTCGACACCATGCCTGAGGCCACCCTTTGGCAACATCCGTGCCATACTGCGCCATAGCCCCTCCACTTTGTGGCTGGAGCCATCACCTCCACAGACGGAGGCCCCTTCCCACTCCACGGACGAAGCCCCACTACACCACTCCAGAGCCTGTCACTCTGTGGTCGAAGCCCATCACCTCCGTGGTCGGGACCCCCTCCGCTCCACGATCGGAACCCCACTACTCTGTGGTCGAAGCCCATCACTTCCACAGCTGGGCCCCCCTCCGCTCCACAGCCATAGCCCCACTACGATGCGCCACGCTAGAGCTCCTCCATTCCATGGCCAGGGCCCATCACCTCCACGGCCGAAGCCCCTTTCCACTCCACGATTGGAGCCCCACTGCACCGCGACGCGCTAGAGCCCATCACCTCCGTGGATGGGGCCCGCTCCTCTCCATGGCTGGAGCCTCATCGTGCCACGCTGGAGCCCTGCCACTTTGTGGCCTGAGCCCATCACCTCCGCGGTTGGAGCCCCACCACTTTGTGGCATGAGCCCATCACCTCTACGACCAGAGCCCCGCCACTCTATGGTTTGAGCCCATCACCTCCACTTCCAAAGCACCACTACATCATGCCAGAGTCCTCGAGTCATGCCGCACTAGAATCCCATTACTCTGTAACCAAAGCCCATCTCCTCTGTGGCCGGGGCCCCTCCCACTCCACAGCCAAAGCCCACTACGCCGGCACTGGAGCCCCACCACTCCGTGGCTGGAGCCCATCTCCTCCGTAGCTCGCCATGCCTCAGCACCACTCCGGAGGCCTACCGGGCATCGACTCCACCCCGGTTGCCCCGGTGGAGGGTTGTTGTGCTCGACTCCACTTCAACGGCCAAGACGGAGGTGTGGGGTACATCGTCGTCCTCACTCGCAGCTGTTGGAGATCTACTTGTGGATGACGATGTTGGTGAACCAGATGAGCAACGCCCAGGAGAGGAAGAGCACCGAGTGCATGGAGTCAAGGCTGAGGCCCTTGGTGAGGTCTCCCCTCCTGCCGTACTTGTACATCCTTAGGAGCACCTCCTGGTCCTGCAGATGCAGGCCATGAGGCCTATGGTGACGTAAGGATAGGCTATCGGCGATGAAAATGAGTGGAACGATGGCGAGGGTGCCGTTCCTAAAGCTGTTCTCGTTCGTTGACCAATGGAATAGTGTGCAGATGGCGATAGACTCGCTGGGAGCAAGCAAGCGTGGCGCCTTCATGCCCATCTTCTTTGGCAAGCTCATGAACATCATCGGCCTCGCATACCTCTTCCCCACCATCATCTGCAGTCGCGTCCACCAGCGAGGTCATCAACGCCTTCACCAGCGACGTCCTCGTCATCTAGGCTTGTTGTCCATGTACAACACCTTCTTCTCCCACCCAGACGTCGTGTCTGGGGACCACGTGCGCATCCCACACTAGGACGCCACGTATCGTGTCACGGCAACACTGTCCGCGTGGTCATGTGGTCACCTCAACCTAGGCCCCTGGACTCTAAAGGTATCCTCACCACCTTCTTAGCTATGAAAAAAATTATTGTGTGGCCGGCGGGAGTCGAGCTCACACCCGAGCGCACCTATGCTGAGTTGTTATGGCTAACAGCAGAAGACGTGGTCTGGTTGAGCTGTTGCACCTAAAAGACTTTACATTGTTGGGACTTTTCATAATGCATGATGGCCCGCGGTAGCATAAGATGTGAAGTTATTTGGCGCATTGCGCTCTCTAGTTCTTGATCAGGAGGAAACAAAATGGTCTAGATAAAGCCAACATGTCCCTGTAACCACTAACGTACAAGGTCCATATATTATGTGCATCAAGTATTATCTGAACAACGCCATACTAGCATTTTATGACATTGTTCCCATGAAAAACATCTTATACTATCTACAAAACATTCCTCAATGGCTCTAGCTTCAGTGACACCTCAACGGCCTCGTGCCTCGGCAAAAGCCCATGACGATGGCAGAAGCCTATCACAGTGGTACTTGCTCTGCCACCTCGAAGGCTATAGGAATTTGTCACATCGAGCACAAACCCTCCACCACCTCAAAGGCCACAGGCCTCAGTCGCATCGAGGTAACCCTTCACCACCTCTATGGCCATAGGCCTCGGTTGCGTCGAGCACAAACCCTCTGCCACCTTGATGGCCATAGGCCTCGATCGCGCCAAGGTAACCCTCCATCACTCATAGGCCACAGCCCTCAGTCGTGTCAAGCACAAACCCTCTAGCACCTCAAAGGCCACATGCCTCAGTCGCGTTGAGGTAATCCTCCACCTCCTCGAAGGTCGTATGCCTCCGTCGCATTGAGCCTAAATTCCTCCATCACCTCGAAGGTTGTATGCCTCTGCCGTGTTGAGCGTCCAATCCTCTACCACCTTGAAGGTTGTATAGCTCCATCACGTCGAGCGTAAATTCCTCCACTATCTCGAAGGCCATATGCCACGATATTGTCAAGTGTCAATCTTCAACCACGAAGGCAGTAGGCTTCAATCGGGTTGAGTCGCAACTCCAAAGGTCGTAGGCCTTGGACCATGAACCTCACAGGGAAAGCACTAGTGTGCAATGTTGTCACTCTAATCACACTTGAGAGTCCCTATAGGCGCGCCTCCGCTCTCTCACAACCAAAAGACATGAGGGGGTTGGGGGATTATGCTCAGTGCAATGCACACTGCACGTATGCTGCATGATGCACCCACCGCTTGCTCGTGACTGAGACGTGAGGGGAGCCAGGGGTTAGGAAGCCTATGATGGTGTGCACTGCGCAACGCTGGATCAAGAACAGTGCAAGGATCAAGATCTCAAAAAACTTGAGTAGAACTCGGAATAGGTAGGCTCCGAGGCTTCACTGTCATCATGACGATCCCTCAGCCTTGTCTCTGACCTTGCCCCAGTTGATCCTCACTGTGCATACCACTGAGGGGGTAGGGGACTGCCTCCCTTAGCCTTACCGTCAACATAACCTTTGGCCTCACCGTGACGCTTCGCCCGGCCATGCCTCCGTCGAGCCTCGTCGTATCTACCGCTAAGGGAGGGTAGCGAACTGCCTCCCTCAGCCTTGCCATCAACATGACCTCTAGCCTCGCTACAATGCTATAGCCTTCCTCACCTCCGTCGAGCATTATCATGACTATACGTTGAGGGGGTGATGGACTGCCTCCCTCATCCTCGTCGTCGACTTCACCTCTGACCTCGCCGTGACACTCCAGCTAACCTTGCCTCCATCGAGCCTCACCGCATCTACCGTTGAGGGGGTAGTGGACTGCCTTTCTCAGCCTAGCCATCGACATCACCTCCGGCCTCAATGCGACACTTTGCCCGGCCATGCCTCCGTCGAGCCTCGCTGCATCTACCACTAAAGGGCTAGCGAAATGCCTCTCTCAACCTCACCATCGACTTCACCTCTGACCTCGCCACGGTGCTCTGGTCAGCCTCGCCTCCGTTGAGCATCGATGCTGCTATACTCTAAGGGGGTGGCAAACTGCCTCCCTCAGCCTCATCATCGACTTCACCTCCAGCCTCACTGCAACGCTCCAGTCGACCTTGCCTCCATCGAGCCTCATCGTGACTATACGCTGAAGGGGTGGCAGACTGCCTCCCTCAGCCTTACCATCGACATCAGCTCCATCCTCGCTTTGATTCTTTGACCAATCTCGGTTCCGTCGAGCATCAATGCGACTATACTCTAAGAGGGTGACAGACTACCTCCTTCAGCCTCTCCGTCGACTTCACCTCTAGCCTTGTCGCGATGCTTCGGTCGACCTTGCCTCTATCGAACCTCGTCACGCCTACCGCTAAGGGGGTAGCGGACTGCCCCCCTAAACCTCACCATCGACATCATCTCTGGCCTCGCCGTGATGCTCCAGCAAGCCTCGCCTCTGTCGAGCATCGCCGTGACTATACGCTGAGGGGATGGCGGACTGCCTCCTTCAGCCTCATCATCGACATCACCTCTGGCCTCATTGCGATGCTCCGACCACCCTCGCCTCCACCGAGTATCAATGCGACTATACTCTAAGGGGGTGGTGGACTGTCTCCCTCAGCCTCGCCATCGACTTCACCTCCAGCCTCGTCACGACGCTCTGGCCACCCTTGCCTCCATCTAGCCTGGCCGCGTATATCGCTGAGGTGGTAGAGGACTGCCTCTCTTAGCCTCACCGTCGACATCACCTCCAACCAACCTCACTTTCGTCAAGCATCGCCGTGACTATACGCCGAGGGGGTGGCGGACTGCCTCCCTTAGCCTCACTGTCGACATCACCTCTGGCCTCACCGCAATGCTCCAGTCGGCCATGCCTCTATCGAGCATCAATGCGACTATACTCTGAGGGGTGGCAGACTGCCTCTCTCGGCCTCGTCATCGACTTCACCTCCGGCCTCGCCATGACACTCCAGTCGACCTTGCCTCCATAGAGCATCACCGAGACTATATGCTGAGGGGGTGGTGGATTGCCTCCTTTATCCTCACATCGACATCACCTCTGACCTCACTGCGATGCTTTGTCCGGCCTCACCTCTGTTGAGCATCACCGTGACTATACACTGAGGGGGTGGTGGACTTCCTCACTCAGCCTCACCGTTAACTTCACCTCCAGTCGACCTTGCCTTTGTCGAGCCTCACTATGTCTACCACTAAGGGGTAGCGGACTGCCTCCCTCAACCTCGCTATCAACATCACATCTGGCCTCGCCGTGATGCTCTGGACGTCCTTGCCTCCATCGAGCATCGCCGCATCTACCGCTGTAGGGGTAGCGGACTATCTCCCTCAGCCTTGCCTCCGGCCACCGCTAGTGGGCTCTGGATGTCCCTGTCTCCGTTGAGCATCACCGCGGCACCCACTGAGGGGTTTAGGACCACGTCATCGTCACTTCCATCATTGGCTCTGAGCCTTGCCACCAGGGGACCCTCGGCGTGCAGCTCCGATGAGCTTTGCGGCCTTCGCTCCTTGCCCAAGACGTTTGCGCTACAATGGCAAGGAATAATCCGAGATAGCCCGACTTCAAAAGGCTGGAGCTAGTTCTCTGTACATCCGCTCGCCCCTCGAGACCTAGGAACTGGAGGATGAGGGGGTGTTGTTGGGGAAATGCTCCAACCTGAGATATTTAAACGATGCACCATAGTATTACTATAGCGATCTAGTATCCCAGTTACCACATTGCATGTAAAGTGGTGAAAGGCCCTAAATACCCTCATATGTACAAAATTGTAACATAATATCTTAGGAGCAGGGTGAAAATTTTTCTTGCCCTATCTCTCTATAAAATAAGCTCTCAAGGTGCTGAGGGAGGGACTGCAACTTTTCTTGCTTAGGACACAACCTTCTCACGGCTACTTCCCTCCTTTTTGGCTCTTCGTTCATCTCCAAGATTGAGCCTCCTCGTTGTAAGAGGCCCTCGTCGTGTTTTGTTTGGGGCACATTTTCGTGCTCCAATAGTAGGTGAACTAGTGTCGCCGATGTTATCACTATTATTAGCCACTTGAACATTTATGATGTCAACGAGAACTTCCTCAATAATATTTTATGTCTCTATTTCACCATCATTAGGATCATTGACAACATTAATCAAGTGCAGGTCCTGGTCCAGTGTCTAATTATCTGAAGGAATTTATAATTCTTTTATAAACATATCCATGGCTTCTTTTTGAGATTGAGTTAGTTCCTCTATTCTTTGTTTCTTTTTATGTTTTTGATGACCAGAATCATATTTTCTAACCCGATTTGTAGAAGGCATGGCTTGCAAGTTGGAACACTAGATCAGCTGATGCACATGTACACAGAAGATGAAAAGAACACAATTAACGGATGCTGGATACACATATAAACTCATCAATATAATTATTCAATAAAATAAGTATAAAACAATAGGAGAAAAATAGGGCTAGGGCGCTTGGCTGTTGGCTCGGACCTGATGGAGTGATGGGTGATGGCTGATGGTGAATTCTATGCTGTAATGGCCTGAATGCCCAATGCCCTGATCCTGATGGTGTTGGGCGATGCCGCTGGGCTGCTGCCGTGCAAGTGTGGTATGCGTCGTCAAGACTCAAGAGAGAGCCAAGAGGATGTCACAATCAAGGGATCCATTGAGACTACCGAACTACCACCGTACCACCATAGAAGCCGAATCACAAAACCTAGGTCTGCCTACAATGAATCAAAACAAAAACTATATAGAAAAGAATATACCTAGGATACTCGACCCAGCTTAGGCCCCCTGGGATTTGGGCCCCCCACATGCCCAGGGACGGCCCTGAGTTTTTCTTTCTTCCTCCCTGCTGGCCGTTTGGACTCAGAGGGGGCCTGGCAACTTTGCGTTGATTTGGAGGGTGTTACCAACAACCATAGTTGTCAGAGTCTCGATTATAGCCATATGATTGTAAGATTTTATAATCGATATTGACTAGACCAATATTACGTTTTTAGGAAGTAGAATCTATGATTTGTGATTTTACCAAAAAAGAGAGTTCCGACCCGATTTAGCATCGCGATTTTGATGAAGTTGCCAACGACCAATTTCCTTTTGTCTTGCTAGCTTTATTATTAAACTACAGTGTCCTGGTAAAATACCCATTAGTAGATTAAGTTTACAACTGAACCTTTCGTAGATTTCACTATTGAACATTCTGCGATTTTATAATGTACAATTCTTGTGGACGAAAATTTTACAATGGGCAGTTATTTATTTACCCCAGGGTCTCTCAGGCTGAGAATGATTTCCTTACGGCTCCTTTTTTGGAGAAGGAAGTCCGGGATGCTGTGTTCAGCATGGAACACAATAAAGCTCCCGGCCCAGATGGGTTTCCGGCAGAGTTCTACCAGCGATTCTGGGATGTCATCAGGGTTGACTTGATGAATTTATTCCACGAATTATATGTGGGTGAACTGACTTTGTTTAGCCTCAACTTCGGCGTAATAACGCTGTTACCGAAGATCGTTGAAGCAAATCGCATCCAACAGTACAGACCTATCTGTTTGCTGAATGTTAGCTTCAAGATTTTCACAAAGGTAGCCACAATCCGGATTAATTCTGTTGAAAATCGAGTAGTCAGCTCTACTCAAACTGCGTTCATGCAAGGACGAAATATCCTAGAGGGTGTCGTCGTTTTACATGAAACAATTCATGAACTCCACAGAAAAAATTTGAGTGGGGTAATTTTTAAGGTGGATTTTAAGAAGGCTTATGACAAGGTCAAATGGCCCTTCCTCCTTCAAACTTTACGAATGAAAGGATTCTCATCCAAATGGATCTCTTGGAGAGCCAATTCATTCCCAAAATAATATCAATTCCCTTCGAGTTCATCACTAACAGATTGACAAAGAAGGGAACTCCGTTGACAATTACCGCCGCTTTATTCACACACTGGTTGATTAAAACTTTGGCCCCTGGGGCGTCTATAAGGTACGGTGTGTGGGTAGCACTGACTCTCAACCCACTTTTCCAAACATAACCCGAAGATATAAAGGAGTGAGAGGCTCCTGAATCAAACAAAACCACTGTAGAAAAGATGTCAGAGTTGAAACTCATATCCAACGTACCCATTAGGACGGTGTCACCCTCCTGAACCTCGTCGGCGGTAGTGTGGCGAGCTCGACCACGCTTGGGAACGTGAGTCGCCTGCGAAGACTGCGGTGCTGACTGAGCCGGCGGTGGTCGCGGGGCACTCAGCGCGGCTCCTGGCCTCGGATACGGGCACTCCCTCGAGAAATGGCCGACGCGGCCGCAGTTGAAGCACGGACCGCCTGAGCCACCGGTCACGCTCACTTGGGAGCCGGCGGGTCGTGCAGCCTGCCCCTGTGGGGTGGAGAACGCAGGACGTGGTACAAACCACATCGGTCGTGGGTAGCCAGCCGACGGCACCTGAAACTGTGGAGGCTGACTCTCAGTGCGGGCGCGCTGCGAGCTCCCACCCACAGAAGACGAGGAACCCCTCTTCCGCCTCTTCTCCTCTTGGTGGCTCTTATACTTGAGCTCCACCGTGATCGACGTGCTTACCAACTCGTTGAAGTCGGCGAACCTATGCGCGGACAACCGGTCCTGCATCTTCGAGTTCAGGCCATTCACAAAGCGGCGCTGCTTGCGCGCATCCGTGCTGACCTCCTCGGTAGCATATTGTGCAAGGTGGTTGAACACCTGCACGTACTCCATCACCGCCCGACCTCCTTGCTTGAGGTCCTCAAACTCCCGCCTCTTAGCCTCCATGAGGCCACTCGGTATGTGAAACGAGCGGAAGGCCTCGCGAAACTCCGCCCATGACACGCGGTGATCGGCGGGGTGCATGGCCAGAAAGCCGGACCACCACGCACCCGCCGGGCCCTGAAGCTGATGGGCGGCGAAGAGCGCCTTCTCGTGATCCTCACAACGAAGAAGGGCGAGCTTCTGCTCAATCGTCCGGAGCCAATGATCAGCATCGAGAGGATCCTCAGCTCGCGAGAAGACCGGCGGCTGAGTCCGCAAAAAGTCCGAGAAGTCATCTCGGCGCACGGCCCCACCTCCTCCATGAGGAGCCGCGTTGCGCACGAGAGCCTCCAGGAGCGCTTGGTTCGTCTGGAGGAGAGCGTGATTCGCTTGGCGGTTCTGCTCGATTTGCATGAGCACATCCGCCATGGTCGGCGGTGGAGGAGGGTTGTTCTGACCGGAACCCTCCGGAACCTCTCCACTACGCCGAGTGACAACCATTCTTGAAATGTAAAATAAAAGGGGGAAACGTCAAATTCCGACTCAGCACAATGCATTCGCCGGATATATTGTTAGAATCCCGTAATACATGTACAAACATGAATGCATGCATGAATGCCATGAAAAGATGCATGCTCGAACCTAGCTACCGCTTCTTTCTCAAAATAAGAACCGCACCTGCAAGCATCAAAATCACAGGCAGTTTATAACATCCAGAACGTACCCTTCGCGCTAGAAAGAGTAAGAGCGCGAACGGCCCTTGTACCACATGCCGTACAAGCGACAATCCATACGTCGACAACGACGTATTCACTTCCCGTAGACCCTACGGGACATCTCGTGTAATCGCCACACGAGTAGACGACCATGTCTCCCATCGCATGGTGGATGTTCATACGCTATTGCTAGCGTATTCACTTCCCGTACGGATCACCGTACGGAACATGCCGGGCCCCTGCCTCGCATCCGGCTGAGCCCTCGGTGATTAACCGCCACCGAGCGTCGTACCTTACCTTCCGACGATGCAAAGCCGAAGATGCAATGCTCAACATGAATCAATGCAGGGTCGAAAGCAAAACAACGTGGTATAAGACATATAAACGTCACTCATAATACGTATTTTAACTTAGGGGCATAAACGATAGCAGTTTAATACATATTAAACATGAAGAGGCATAAACATAAATTATGGGTTGTTTAGGTGAAGTTGTCGACTTACTAAACAACGCACTAATTATGCTTAGGCTACTAAATTAAACCAGGCTCTGATACCAAGCTGTGAGGAACCGTCCAAATAGTATTCTAATTAATCATCAGGAGGATCATTAGTCATAATCACAACCTCGACGATTAACCAGAATACCATTCCGGTAGTCCCGGCACGTGTTTTGTGCCCAGGATCGGAACACATGCCTTCCAACTCAAATATCACAACACAGTTTAATAGAGAGCAAATAATTAAACTGGATTACCATTGTTAAACAAGCAACTGCTTCCACAATTTACAACAAAAGAGGAACAACAACAACTACTATGCAGCGGAAGAAAAACCTATACAACAAAAGAGTATGGAGCCGTATGCCCTTAGGCTCCATACCAAAAGCGCCAGAGTTCGGAGTAGAAGGTGCTACTCCTGCCCGCCACCCTGATCGGCAGGCACAAAGTAGCCGAACACTGCCTCTTCTTCGCCGACCTGCGAACCTGGAAGCAACTTAAGGGCAGCACCCTTAGTACGAAGGTACTAGCAAGTCTTACACAGTATGAGTATATATATACTCGACTCCAAGGATCATGCATTTAAAGCTGTAGCAAGGATTAAGACATGTTTAAGTTTATTAAGCAGTAAGCAACCTAGACTCTAGGTGTAAGCAACTGACTTAAACAACCACCGACTCAAACCCTGCCAACCAACTGATCAAAACAGATATATAACAACAAGTGTATAAAAGCAAACCATTCCCACCAAACCACCAACCACATACCGACCAAACCACCCCAATCCAACGATGCCACAACCCACATCGAAACTCTACGACCAAAATATGGTCGCTCGGTGGAGATAAGCGATAGCGATGCTCATAACCGAGAGCGCGGCAGTTCGAACTGATTATACACCCTGCAGGGGGATACTCCTGGACTCACACGACACAGGGACCATACGGCTTGTGCCACCCGCTAAGATGCGCACAAGGGGGTACCCGTGACAACCTTTCCCAACCAGGCCCAACCATGTGGATCAACCATAGCTCGGCACGGCGGTATTAGAACTACTCCCCGAGCAAACTAATACCGCTAAAAGCCCGGACTCAAACCGGACTCACACCGTCTATGACGAGGCCCACATGACCACGTCTGCGAAGGTAATCGGCTCGCCTACCATTATATCAGCATGTGGTGAGTAAGGTATGTGCTAAAGCCGACTACACCGATGATCGGTGCTTAACCGGTGCAAGCGGTCTACGGTGTCCGGGTTCCCTCCCCGAACTGCCTGAGGACTCCTCGTGAGCAGATGACACCCCTAACACCGCCCACACCTCGTCTCAACTCACCACTCACCAAACCGACTCATCATCAACACAACCATAAGTGCGAACAAGTAATAAGTCCTAGGCTCGCGACAACGGTGGACGCCGTCGTCGACTTCTACCGGAAAGCCTAAGTACCACTAAGCATAGCGAACTAAAATTAGACCTCGATGACACCACTAGGCTCCTAGGAACAACACATGACACGTGACCGAAATGGGATAATGCATCGGCATAGGTTCTACCCAACTCAGTACCCGACACATGCAATGTATACATAAGCGTAGATAACATATTAAAATTTCAAGTAGACACGGTGCAATATGAACGATGCTTGCCTTGCTGCCCTGAATCCGAAAGGTGGGACGCCTCACGATCGCCCACGGCCTCCGGGATCGACGGATCGGCGTTCACTACAGAGAGCAACGCGTGCAATGTAATGAGCATGTATGAAATGCGATCATGTAAGAAAAATATGCTCCACAATACATGACAACATTATTCCAAGATCGTACTGTCCAAACCAGAATTTTCCAAGTGGTCTCAAAAAGTTTGGAGTCCCTACGAACTAACTACGAATTTTACAAGCTATCAGCTATCAGGAAAGCCTGATAAACCGTGCTCGGGGTGCCCGGGGTGAACAGTACTCACGGGCACCCGGGGTGCTCGGGGTGAACAGTACCCGGGGGTGCTCGGGTGAACAGTACCCGGGGGTCGTCGGGTGAACAGTACCCGGAGTGCTCGGGGTGACTGCGCTCGTGCTCGGGTGAACAGTACCGGGGGGTCGTCGGGTGAACAGTACCCGGGGGTGCTCGGGGTGACTGCGCTCGTGCTCGGGTGAACAGTACCGGGGGGTCGTCGGGTGAACAGTACCCGGGGTGCTCGGGAGTGCTCGGGGTGACTGCGCTCGTGCTCGGGTGAACAGTACCAGGGGGTCGTCGGGTGAACAGTATCAGGGGTGCTCGGGTGAACAGTACCCGGGGTGCTCGGGTGAACAGTACTCGGCGCTACAGTAAAATCAGCCTCGCGCAGCTCCAGAACAGCAGCCATTACGAAGGGAAAAATTAGGCTAAACTAACCTGAGAGTCTCTCTAAATCAAAAGTAAAAATGCCTAGAAGGGTGTACAGGGTCTAGACTTTGCTCAACCGCATAGCAACATGATTCCTAACTCAAATCCACAGAAATCCTCATTTGTTCCCAGACTGCAGAACTTTAAGAACCTTGCAACCCTAGTTCCAGATTCAAGATCTATCCAACCAAAAATGAGCATACATGCCATGGGAGCCTAGCAGACTCACCCAATGTCCTTTGCTGAGGTTGGTGATCGCCAGTTGAAGGAGGAAACGACGGAAAATGGCTTGAAGAAGAGAGGAGAAACTGCTGCTTCCTTGCTTCTCCCAAAGAACACCAAACAAGTTCAGAACCAGCTCGAATTCCTTCGGGGAAACTGAAAATGAATTGGATGGACGAGTAGTCCTTGAGCTGGTGGTCTCGTGAGTACCACATACGTACCTTGATCTTGCTCCCAGAGGTAGGGATCCAAAGGGGAAAAAGGGAGCCTAAGAGAGAGAGTGAGAGAGACAGCCAACTCCAACTTGCTTCCTCAAAAAGCCTTATATGGTGGAGTGGGTGAGGAGTACGTATGGGCAAGTTTGAGGGGAGAGAGAGCTGTTGCCCACTTATAGAGAGATATTTTCCACCCAAGTGGGCCCCATTTACCTAGAGGAAAGTCCAGACTTGCTTCCAGCTCCTTTATTTCTCTTAGTTTTTCCTTCTCCCACCTCATTGACTCAAAGTGAAGTGCTCCAGTGACCCAAACTGGAACATGAAGCTGAAATTGTATGTTTTAGGATTAAAACACACAATTATGGATTTCGGAACGTGACAAACCTCCCCCCCTAAAAAGAATCTCGTCCCGAGATTCAGTACGAGTCGTGGAGAGAACGATGAGCACACTCATGTGAGAGATTCCAAATATGCCATATTACGACATCTTTCACAAGTCCTCAAAGAACTCAGGATACTCGGAGCGGAGCTTATCTTCCCGCTCCCATGTCGCTTCGGCTTCTGTATGGTGGCTCCATTGGACTTTCAGGAATTTGGTAGAGTGGCGTCGTGCCTTGCGCTCGGCTTCATCCAAGATACAAATTGGTCGCTCACAATATGTCAAATCCGGTTGCAACTCTTGGGGTGCAATATCAACGACTTCCGTCGGGACTCGGAGACACTTCTTCAATTGTGACACATGGAACACATTGTGTACGGCGGAGAGAGACGGAGGCAAGTCCAACTGGTACGCGACCTCTCCACGCCGAGCAAGAATCTGAAATGGGCCAACATACCGAGGTGCCAATTTGCCTCGGACTTGGAATCGACGAACGCCTTTGAGAGGTGAGACCTTCAGGTACACGTGATCCCCCACCTCAAATGTGAGCTCTCGGCGACGTCGATCCGCATAGCTCTTCTGCCTAGACTGGGCCGTGAGAATACTCTTGCGGATATTCCGGACATGGTCTTCTGCCTCCTTGACCAAATCCGGACCCAGAAAAGCCCGCTCACCGGATTCGGACCAATTCAGTGGTGTACGGCACCTCCGACCATAGAGGGCCTCGAATGGCGCCATCTCAATACTAGCCTGGAAACTGTTGTTATACGAAAATTCCGCGAACGGCAGGCATATGTCCCACTTCTTCCCATAAGTGAGCACACAAGCACGGAGCATATCTTCGAGAATCTGATTTACCCTCTCCGTCTGACCATCCGTCTGCGGGTGATACGCCGTGCTGTGGAACAATTCGGTTTCCATAGCCTCCTGGAAACTTCTCCAGAAATGAGAAGTAAACTGTGTACCCCGATCAGAAACGATCTTCTTCGGCACTCCATGGAGACAAACAATTCTAGTGAGGTACAACTCCGCATACTGCTTAGCAGAATAAGTGGTCCTGACAGAAAGGAAATGCGCGGATTTTGTCAACCGGTCCACGATGACCCAAATAGAGTCATACCCACTCGAAGTCTTCGGTAAGCCAGTAATGAAATCCATCCCAACTTCTTCCCACTTCCAAGATGGAATGGGCAAAGGCTGGAGTGTGCCGGCAGGCTTGATGTGTTCAGCCTTCACCCTTCGGCAGACGTCGCACTCAGACACATACCTAGCAATCTCCCGCTTCATGCGAGTCCACCAGAAACGGGGTTTCAAATCCTGATACATCTTCGTACTGCCAGGGTGAATGGATAGCAACGAATCATGAGCCTCATCAAGGATCTTCTTCCTCAGCACCTCGACCCTCGGAACCACTAGACGGTCCCCAAACCAGATAACGCCTTGATCATCCTCAGTAAAGCACAAGGCCTGCCCGATCTTCCTCTTCTCTCGAATTCGGGCCATACCCTTATCATCCCTCTGTGCAGCCTTAATCTCATCAATGAGCGTGGACTTGATTTCGAGATTGGCAATAAAACCGTCCGGCACCATATCAAGCCCAAGACGCCGGAAATCATCGCATAACGTGGAATCCATCGGCGAGGCTACAAGACAGTGACAATGAGCCCTTCGACTCAAAGCATCGGCGACCACATTCGCCTTGCCAGGATGGTAGTGAACCTCCAGTTCGTAGTCTTTGATCAACTCAAGCCACCTGCGCTGCCTCATGTTCAAATCTGACTGCGTGAAGATGTACTTCAGGCTCTTGTGATCCGTGTAGATACGGCACAAGTTGCCCATCAAGTAGTGGCGCCACATCTTCAGAGCGTGCACGACAGCTGCAAGTTCAAGATCATGTGTCGGATAGTTCTCCTCGTGACGCTTCAGCTGTCGGGATGCATATGCAATGACTCGGTCCTCCTGCATCAAAACACAGCCGAGACCGATGCCGGACGCGTCGCAATACACATCAAATCCTCTGGTCACATCAGGCTGAGCAAGCACTGGAGCGGTCGTGAGCAGCTTCTTCAATGTCTGGAAGGCAGACTCACAGGCATCTGACCACTCAAACACGCTGCCTTGCTTCAACAACTGAGTCATCGGCTTCGCAACCTTGGAGAAGTTCTCGATGAAACGACGGTAATAGCCTGCAAGTCCAAGAAAACTCCGGATCTCACTGACATTCTGGGGCTGAACCCAGTCGAGCACATCCTGCACCTTGCTCGTGTCAACTGCCACTCCGTTCTCTGATAGAACATGTCCCAGAAAAGCCACCTCCCTGAGCCAGAACTCACACTTGCTGAACTTGGCATACAACTGATGCTCTCGGAGCCTGCCCAGAACAATACGGAGGTGCCCAATGTGCTCTTGTACAGTCTTGGAGTATATCAGAATGTCGTCAATGAAAACAATGACAAACTTGTCCAACTCCTCCATGAATACCGAGTTCATGAGGTACATAAAGAAAGCCGGCGCATTAGTCAAGCCAAACGACATAACGGTGAACTCATACAAGCCGTATCTAGTAGAGAATGCTGTCTTTGGAATATCCCCAGGTCGGACCTTGATCTGGTGATAGCCCAGCCTCAAGTCAATCTTTGAGAAGACTCGGGCTCCAGTCAACTGATCAAACAAGATGTCAATCCTAGGAAGCGGATACACATTCTTCACAGTGACTGCATTCAGCGGACGGTAATCAACACACATCCGGAGAGTGTCGTCCTTCTTCTTCACGAATAGAGCCGAGCATCCCCAAGGTGAGGAACTAGGACGAATGAAACCCTTCGCCAGCAGCTCCTGGATCTGCTTCTTCAGCTCAACTAGCTCAACTGGCGACATCTTATACATCTTCTTCGAAACCGGGGCCGCACCGGGCACGAGATCAATAGAGAACTCCACTGCCCTACCAGGCGGCATTCCAGGCAACTCATCCGGAAAGACATCCGGAAATTCCCACACCACAGGCATGGTCTCCATAACCCTGGTGGGGACAGCCTTTACGGCGAACAGGCAGGACTTGACATCCTCTAGCTTTAAGTGGACCCGAGTACCTGACAGACCATTGAGGGTGACGGTCCGCCGAGCACAGTCCAACACAGCCTTGTTCTTGGAGAGCCAATTCATTCCCAAAATAATATCAATTCCCTTCGAGTTCATCACTAACAGATTGACAAAGAAGGGAACTCCGTTGACAATTACCGCCGCTTTATTCACACACTGGTTGATTAAAACTTTGGCCCCTGGGGCGTCTATAAGGTACGGTGTGTGGGTAGCACTGACTCTCAACCCACTTTTCCAAACATAACCCGAAGATATAAAGGAGTGAGAGGCTCCTGAATCAAACAAAACCACTGTAGAAAAGATGTCAGAGTTGAAACTCATATCCAACGTACCCATTAGGACGGTGTCACCCTCCTGAACCTCGTCGGCGGTAGTGTGGCGAGCTCGACCACGCTTGGGAACGTGAGTCGCCTGCGAAGACTGCGGTGCTGACTGAGCCGGCGGTGGTCGCGGGGCACTCAGCGCGGCTCCTGGCCTCGGATACGGGCACTCCCTCGAGAAATGGCCGACGCGGCCGCAGTTGAAGCACGGACCGCCTGAGCCACCGGTCACGCTCACTTGGGAGCCGGCGGGTCGTGCAGCCTGCCCCTGTGGGGCGGAGAACGCAGGACGTGGTACAAACCACATCGGTCGTGGGTAGCCAGCCGACGGCACCTGAAACTGTGGAGGCTGACTCTCAGTGCGGGCGCGCTGCGAGCTCCCACCCACAGAAGACGAGGAACCCCTCTTCCGCCTCTTCTCCTCTTGGTGGCTCTTATACTTGAGCTCCACCGTGATCGACGTGCTTACCAACTCGTTGAAGTCGGCGAACCTATGCGCGGACAACCGGTCCTGCATCTTCGAGTTCAGGCCATTCACAAAGCGGCGCTGCTTGCGCGCATCCGTGCTGACCTCCTCGGTAGCATATTGTGCAAGGTGGTTGAACACCTGCACGTACTCCATCACCGCCCGACCTCCTTGCTTGAGGTCCTCAAACTCCCGCCTCTTAGCCTCCATGAGGCCACTCGGTATGTGAAACGAGCGGAAGGCCTCGCGAAACTCCGCCCATGACACGCGGTGATCGGCGGGGTGCATGGCCAGAAAGCCGGACCACCACGCACCCGCCGGGCCCTGAAGCTGATGGGCGGCGAAGAGCGCCTTCTCGTGATCCTCACAACGAAGAAGGGCGAGCTTCTGCTCAATCGTCCGGAGCCAATGATCAGCATCGAGAGGATCCTCAGCTCGCGAGAAGACCGGCGGCTGAGTCCGCAAAAAGTCCGAGAAGTCATCTCGGCGCACGGCCCCACCTCCTCCATGAGGAGCCGCGTTGCGCACGAGAGCCTCCAGGAGCGCTTGGTTCGTCTGGAGGAGAGCGTGATTCGCTTGGCGGTTCTGCTCGATTTGCATGAGCACATCCGCCATGGTCGGCGGTGGAGGAGGGTTGTTCTGACCGGAACCCTCCGGAACCTCTCCACTACGCCGAGTGACAACCATTCTTGAAATGTAAAATAAAAGGGGGAAACGTCAAATTCCGACTCAGCACAATGCATTCGCCGGATATATTGTTAGAATCCCGTAATACATGTACAAACATGAATGCATGCATGAATGCCATGAAAAGATGCATGCTCGAACCTAGCTACCGCTTCTTTCTCAAAATAAGAACCGCACCTGCAAGCATCAAAATCACAGGCAGTTTATAACATCCAGAACGTACCCTTCGCGCTAGAAAGAGTAAGAGCGCGAACGGCCCTTGTACCACATGCCGTACAAGCGACAATCCATACGTCGACAACGACGTATTCACTTCCCGTAGACCCTACGGGACATCTCGTGTAATCGCCACACGAGTAGACGACCATGTCTCCCATCGCATGGTGGATGTTCATACGCTATTGCTAGCGTATTCACTTCCCGTACGGATCACCGTACGGAACATGCCGGGCCCCTGCCTCGCATCCGGCTGAGCCCTCGGTGATTAACCGCCACCGAGCGTCGTACCTTACCTTCCGACGATGCAAAGCCGAAGATGCAATGCTCAACATGAATCAATGCAGGGTCGAAAGCAAAACAACGTGGTATAAGACATATAAACGTCACTCATAATACGTATTTTAACTTAGGGGCATAAACGATAGCAGTTTAATACATATTAAACATGAAGAGGCATAAACATAAATTATGGGTTGTTTAGGTGAAGTTGTCGACTTACTAAACAACGCACTAATTATGCTTAGGCTACTAAATTAAACCAGGCTCTGATACCAAGCTGTGAGGAACCGTCCAAATAGTATTCTAATTAATCATCAGGAGGATCATTAGTCATAATCACAACCTCGACGATTAACCAGAATACCATTCCGGTAGTCCCGGCACGTGTTTTGTGCCCAGGATCGGAACACATGCCTTCCAACTCAAATATCACAACACAGTTTAATAGAGAGCAAATAATTAAACTGGATTACCATTGTTAAACAAGCAACTGCTTCCACAATTTACAACAAAAGAGGAACAACAACAACTACTATGCAGCGGAAGAAAAACCTATACAACAAAAGAGTATGGAGCCGTATGCCCTTAGGCTCCATACCAAAAGCGCCAGAGTTCGGAGTAGAAGGTGCTACTCCTGCCCGCCACCCTGATCGGCAGGCACAAAGTAGCCGAACACTGCCTCTTCTTCGCCGACCTGCGAACCTGGAAGCAACTTAAGGGCAGCACCCTTAGTACGAAGGTACTAGCAAGTCTTACACAGTATGAGTATATATATACTCGACTCCAAGGATCATGCATTTAAAGCTGTAGCAAGGATTAAGACATGTTTAAGTTTATTAAGCAGTAAGCAACCTAGACTCTAGGTGTAAGCAACTGACTTAAACAACCACCGACTCAAACCCTGCCAACCAACTGATCAAAACAGATATATAACAACAAGTGTATAAAAGCAAACCATTCCCACCAAACCACCAACCACATACCGACCAAACCACCCCAATCCAACGATGCCACAACCCACATCGAAACTCTACGACCAAAATATGGTCGCTCGGTGGAGATAAGCGATAGCGATGCTCATAACCGAGAGCGCGGCAGTTCGAACTGATTATACACCCTGCAGGGGGATACTCCTGGACCCACACGACACAGGGACCATACGGCTTGTGCCACCCGCTAAGATGCGCACAAGGGGGTACCCGTGACAACCTTTCCCAACCAGGCCCAACCATGTGGATCAACCATAGCTCGGCACGGCGGTATTAGAACTACTCCCCGAGCAAACTAATACCGCTAAAAGCCCGGACTCAAACCGGACTCACACCGTCTATGACGAGGCCCACATGACCACGTCTGCGAAGGTAATCGGCTCGCCTACCATTATATCAGCATGTGGTGAGTAAGGTATGTGCTAAAGCCGACTACACCGATGATCGGTGCTTAACCGGTGCAAGCGGTCTACGGTGTCCGGGTTCCCTCCCCGAACTGCCTGAGGACTCCTCGTGAGCAGATGACACCCCTAACACCGCCCACACCTCGTCTCAACTCACCACTCACCAAACCGACTCATCATCAACACAACCATAAGTGCGAACAAGTAATAAGTCCTAGGCTCGCGACAACGGTGGACGCCGTCGTCGACTTCTACCGGAAAGCCTAAGTACCACTAAGCATAGCGAACTAAAATTAGACCTCGATGACACCACTAGGCTCCTAGGAACAACACATGACACGTGACCGAAATGGGATAATGCATCGGCATAGGTTCTACCCAACTCAGTACCCGATACATGCAATGTATACATAAGCGTAGATAACATATTAAAATTTCAAGTAGACACGGTGCAATATGAACGATGCTTGCCTTGCTGCCCTGAATCCGAAAGGTGGGACGCCTCACGATCGCCCACGGCCTCCGGGATCGACGGATCGGCGTTCACTACAGAGAGCAACGCGTGCAATGTAATGAGCATGTATGAAATGCGATCATGTAAGAAAAATATGCTCCACAATACATGACAACATTATTCCAAGATCGTACTGTCCAAACCAGAATTTTCCAAGTGGTCTCAAAAAGTTTGGAGTCCCTACGAACTAACTACGAATTTTACAAGCTATCAGCTATCAGGAAAGCCTGATAAACCGTGCTCGGGGTGCCCGGGGTGAACAGTACTCACGGGCACCCGGGGTGCTCGGGGTGAACAGTACCCGGGGGTCGTCGGGTGAACAGTACCCGGAGTGCTCGGGGTGACTGCGCTCGTGCTCGGGTGAACAGTACCGGGGGGTCGTCGGGTGAACAGTACCCGGGGTGCTCGGGGTGACTGCGCTCGTGCTCGGGTGAACAGTACCGGGGGGTCGTCGGGTGAACAGTACCCGGGGTGCTCGGGAGTGCTCGGGGTGACTGCGCTCGTGCTCGGGTGAACAGTACCAGGGGGTCGTCGGGTGAACAGTATCAGGGGTGCTCGGGTGAACAGTACCCGGGTGCTCGGGTGAACAGTACTCGGCGCTACAGTAAAATCAGCCTCGCGCAGCTCCAGAACAGCAGCCATTACGAAGGGAAAAATTAGGCTAAACTAACCTGAGAGTCTCTCTAAATCAAAAGTAAAAATGCCTAGAAGGGTGTACAGGGTCTAGACTTTGCTCAACCGCATAGCAACATGATTCCTAACTCAAATCCACAGAAATCCTCATTTGTTCCCAGACTGCAGAACTTTAAGAACCTTGCAACCCTAGTTCCAGATTCAAGATCTATCCAACCAAAAATGAGCATACATGCCATGGGAGCCTAGCAGACTCACCCAATGTCCTTTGCTGAGGTTGGTGATCGCCAGTTGAAGGAGGAAACGACGGAAAATGGCTTGAAGAAGAGAGGAGAAACTGCTGCTTCCTTGCTTCTCCCAAAGAACACCAAACAAGTTCAGAACCAGCTCGAATTCCTTCGGGGAAACTGAAAATGAATTGGATGGACGAGTAGTCCTTGAGCTGGTGGTATCGTGAGTACCACATACGTACCTTGATCTTGCTCCCAGAGGTAGGGATCCAAAGGGGAAAAAGGGAGCCTAAGAGAGAGAGTGAGAGAGACAGCCAACTCCAACTTGCTTCCTCAAAAAGCCTTATATGGTGGAGTGGGTGAGGAGTACGTATGGGCAAGTTTGAGGGGAGAGAGAGCTGTTGCCCACTTATAGAGAGATATTTTCCACCCAAGTGGGCCCCATTTACCTAGAGGAAAGTCCAGACTTGCTTCCAGCTCCTTTATTTCTCTTAGTTTTTCCTTCTCCCACCTCATTGACTCAAAGTGAAGTGCTCCAGTGACCCAAACTGGAACATGAAGCTGAAATTGCATGTTTTAGGATTAAAACACACAATTATGGATTTCGGAACGTGACAAACCCTTATCGCAGGTCCAGTGGAAAACTGAGGATTCTCATTTCTGGGCTAGTCTTATGAAGGTGAAGCGGGATTTTCTACGCTTCAGAACCTTCTCCATCAAAGATGGCTCGCAGATCAGATTTTGGGAAGATCTTTGGTTGGGAAACTCACCTCTGCGAGAACAATATCCATATCTTTACAATATTATAAGGAACAAACAGGATACTGTAGCAGAAGTACTTCAAACTTTCCCGCCAAATATTTCCTTTAGAAGAGACCTAATAGGGCAAAAATTAGTAGCGTGGGATGCTGTGCTTTCTCAAACCGCTAATATCGTGCTTACTCATGAGCAAGATGAGTTCCGCTAGAATCTAACACTAAGTGGGATATTCTCGGTGAAATCTCATTATCTTGCCTTAGTGCATTGTGATATTCCAAATATTAACAACCAACTGTGGAAACTGAAGGTACCTCTGAAAGTTAGAATCTTCCTTTGGTACTTATGTCAAGGTGTTGTTTTCACTAAAGACAATTTGGCTAAGCGGAATTGGCAAGGTAGTACGAGATGTTGATTTTGTCACCATGAAGAGACAATTAAACATCCTTTTTTCGACTGCCGTCTTGCCCGTACCGTTTGGTCTATTATACAATCGGCTTCAGGACTTTTCCGACCACGCTGTGTATCACATATGTTTGATACCTGGTTAAATGGTATTAGGAAGGACTTGAAACCGAAAGTCCTGCTAGGGGCGGCGGTTGTATGCTGGTCGCTTTGGTTATGCAGGAATGACATGATTTTTGACAAAAGATGTATTTCATCTCCTTTGCAGGTTATCTACCTTTGTACACACTGGCTCCGTACCTGAGCTATTTTGCAGAAGCCAAAATCTCGGGTCACGGTTACGGAGGCTTGTTAGTATTTGGAGATGGTGGTCAAGGATTGTTTTATCCAGGTGTATGGGTGGCGGCCTAGATGGTCAATCGGGGCGTCATAGCATCTCTTGTCTTTGTTGGTTTTAATATCTTTTGTCTTTTGTTTTGGCTGTGTGCACCTTTTGCAGAGGCCGAAAGATTTCTCAGATTTATTGTATCACCTAGATGTAATTCTCTAAGATCAATAAAATATTCCTTTACCGAAAAACTTATTTACCCCAGACGTATGTAGTCTAACTGCCAGAAAGTTACTAGTGTACAGTATCATTGAGTTCTTACAATTAATCAATCTATCCATGCTATCAATCAATCCCCCAAGAACACAGATTATCGATCAGTTATTGTCCATTTCCTGCAAGTGCAGTCAAAGAAGTCGTGAAATTGCACTTGATCAGTTACTGGTCTGGTGGCCTCTACCATTTTGATCACCGGAGCCGTCTGGATTGCGAGCTACATCCACCTCCTCCTCGGCCTGTCCGCCGGCAGCCAACTCGATCTCACCTGCAGGCGCCGGGCTCGCCGTCCCCACCGACCACTCGATCATGTGCGTGTGGTTTGACACGCTGACCGGGCTGCCGGACGCATTGTGCACGACGGCGGGGGAGGCGGCTGCATCATTGGCGCTCCGGCCGGCCACTGAGCCGCCGCAGTCCTTAATCCTGAACGTGTGCGACGAGAGGTCCTTGTCGTCAAGGAGCTTCAGGAGCTTCCAGAGCCTGTCCCGCCAGGACCCGTGCGACGTCGACACAAGCTTCTGGATCCGGTGCCGGTTGGCCACGAGGAAGGTGGCCAGGTGGACGGCGCAGCAAAGGAGCGAGGTGCCGCCGGTGATGAGGAAAAGGCCCCAGAAGCTGCCGAAGCTGAGGCTGTCCGACGTGAACTGGCTCCCCAGATCCGCGCAGCCCTCGGCGTCGCCAAACCACTTGCGCTCGATGTTGCTCATCTCGTCGCTCTCCGTCAGGTTCAGGATCGCCCGCGACAGGTCCGCCACGTACGGCGACCCCTTCGGGAACGCCTGCTCGACCACGCACGACACGAATTAGTTGCTGAATGCTACACACAATGACACAAGTGATGTGTATGACATGCGGAGCCAGTGTAGTGGCAGGGTGCTTACGAAGCCGAAGCCGCCGGTCCTGTTGGTCTGGGCGGTCGTGGTGAAGTTGTCGCAGTAGGCCTTGAGGAAGAGCCTAACGTAGGGCGTCTCGTCGACGATGGCGCCGATGGTGCCGTTGAGCAGCGCCTCGTGGAAGCTCTGCGCGGCTCTGTAGGGCACTAGCCTGGACTGCGGGAAGCCCGACCTGGTCATGGCCGCCCGCATGAAGGAGTGGTTCATGATGCCGACCTTCTCCGTGCTCTGCCACAGCGCGCCGTAGTCCGCGATCGCCGGCTCGAGCTGCGGCACTGTCAGCATTGACGTCAGGCTCGCGGTGTAGCTCGACTGCAGGATGAGCACCACGAACACCCACACCACCACCGCGAACCGCGCCAGATTGCTCTTCAGGTTCTCCCCTGCAGTGGCGGCGGCTCAATGCCTCAATGCATAGCACTAAAGACTCAAAAAACAGAGAAAAGCAGAAAGATTGTATGCATGATTACTGTGTGCGAAAACGAGGGTGGAAAAGCCGAAGTATAGGAGGGTGCCGATCTGGTTTGACGGGGGGCCCCGGAACTCGTCGTTGATGCGGTGCTCGAGGACCCAGACGGCGAAGCCGGTGAAAATGAAGAAGACGAAGCTGACGAGCCAGAGGTCGTAGCTGAGCGGATTGAGGAAGACCCAGGCGTGCTTGCTGCGCTGGTCGCGCATCGGCACCACCATGGAGATGCCGGAGGACATGTACGGCAGCGTGAAGTCCACGTGCCGCGACCGGTCCGCCGTGATGGTGATGTCCGCCACCGCCGCGTCGTACGCCTGCGACACAGCATAATGGCGCGTCGAGCGCGGAGATACAGTTGAGGTGAAGTTGTTCCAAATCCTTGGCCCAGATCGCGATAGGCCGATCATGCAGGCCCAAGAAGTTTCATAAGAAAAAATCAAATCTCTATTATATAAACACCTGTTGTTTTCACGTCATCTCATTCTCTATTCTCTTACATCTAATAAAAACCTATAAAATTTAAATAATTCATCATTTTTACTATCCACCCTTATACTTCAACTGCTTTATCTCGTTAACGGCTATGTATATAATACTTGTTTTAGTAATAAAAATAAATAAATAAATTAGAAAGGAAATTAGCGTATAAAATAGATTTATTGTATCACTTCCGATGTATCGTTCAATGATGTGTCTTTATAATATAAATTTATATTTGATATTACCACATTCAACATTTATATTTTTATTATAACACACAGGTATTTAGCTATTCTACCATAAATGGTAACTGCAGCGACCATGACCAGGCTACTACGTGGTAAGTCAAAAAAAAAAAAAGTTAAGTCGTCATTGACTGCATGCATGTTTCACGTGTAGTAAAATGACACTGATTTGGTAAAGTAGGCTCATATAAATCTGAAATAAGTACAACTATGAGACACAAGTTGATAACTGAGGTGTCGGTATCAGTAAAAAACTGGTAACTCCTCGACCAGACAAGACCGTGCGAATAATATCGTAAAGGTAGCGATCTGATTCCTACCGGCGTTTAGTTTACGACAGATTCGGCAACTTGCATCGATCTGCAACTTGCATCGATCTGTGCATGGTTCACACGTCCCATGCGCAGGCGTCACGCAAACTACATACACCGATGCGTCATGCCGCACTAATAGAGATCTAATCGATGTGGGGCGACGGGGGGTTACCCTTCACCCCATCCCATCTGTATGTCTCTCGTTCCGTCTTAATTTGAGATTGGGTGAAATATTTTTTCCTATCTCGTCCTATAAAATCTCGATTTTGATCCAACTCGTCCCACTCTGCTCCGATTAAAATAGTTAAAAACTCTAGATCAAATTTAATTAAGAGATAATAGCTATCACAATATACAAATCAATAAAAAAACTCAATTTAAAATTCACAAGATCTACCATAACATGATAATAGTTATACATATATTAGTTTACTAACAATTTCATTAAAAAAATAAACCTCTTAATAAATCTGTTAAACGTGTTTGTAATATGTACTCTGAGACGAAGCAGGACAGAACTGACCCACCTGCCCTATCTCGATTGGTGCCCCACCGTGACTGGTGCCCCAACCAGGACAGGGGTGGATGGAGACTCGATGAGTCAAGTGGGGACTTAAACCTCTACGCACTAAGGTGCTATTTAGTTCGGGTCATGTAACCTAAATGAATTAGGGATCCGTAATTCATACCTTTATAAGTGTTTGTTTTAACTTAATCCGTTATATGTTCCAATGTAATCGGATACCAGGCTATTAAAATCCAATTCATCTACTCTTCGACTGGTATTGTATCGATATCACTTCCACGTCTCTCTCTGCTCGTCACATGCCCGAGTGGTCACCACCCGCCGTCGATCCAATCTCCCCCGTCGCCGATTCAGTCGTCCCCACCATCAATCTAGTCGTATCCGTCACCGATCCAATCTCCCCCGCCACTGACCTCAGCATGGATGACCTCAACGAGCTCGGCGATGGTGGGTGGCCAACCTCGGACAGGTGACGACGAGCAAGGAGCACCGGGTGACACATAGCTCGAGGGACAGTGACACCCCTAGCAAATCCGATGAAGAACTAGTTGAGGGAAGAGGGAGGAAAGGGTGGGCTGTTGTCAAGTTCGCTACTCCATCATGTCCACGGTGCGCTCGATCGGTGTCTCCATCACCGTCTCTATCGCCCCCAAGCCAAGGATGAGAAGAACCAGGCCGGTTACTCCGCCCCAACTACTCCTCCCATTACTCAGCAGCAAACCAAACACGATAACGGTATCAAATAGTATTACTATGTCCAACCAAATAAATCATGTAATTAGTGATTCCAACTTTAAACCATATAATCCATTTACCTTATTATTTACGTTATCAGAAAGTGAACCAAATACAACCTAAGTTTTTTACACTGTATAATTCTCAAAGATTGCAACCATGATTTTTCATACAAATAAAAATAGTAAAAGAAGGGTATATGTTGCAGAACTTGGCTAGATCGACTCTGTGAGCGTGAGTCTTAGTCTTGAAAAAAAAATGCAATGACATGAATTTGTAGGGCGATTAATATATATATATAGAGAGAGAGAGACTTGACTGAGTAGCAACTCTTGACTGAGTAGCAACTCGGGTCGCCATCCGTTCTGGTGCGGAGCACCCATGCCTAGAGTCTGCTATTATTTATTACTCCATTCGTATGGTCAGAAGGAGCTAGCTGTGTCGTCATGTTGCACCAGCTAAAGACGAAAAGACCGAATTGCATTGGGAGTCTCATTTCGGGGTAAGGAGAAGATCACTTCTATTTGTATAATCGAAATTTATAGGTTTTTATTAAAAAATAGTTTATATTGAAAACGGTTTATAACTTATGTCAAAATTTATTTGTTTTTACGAGAAAATTTTAAGCTCTTAGCACATCAATTTTTTAGAAAAATTATTTTTAATCAGCTTATTAATTTTTAGTTTATCTTATCAGAAATCAGTTTTTTTAGTTTTTTAAAAACCAATAGTGAACCAGTTTGTTTATCTCAGCTAGCTTATCAATTTTTAGTTCATTTCATCGGATGCTAGTTTTTTAATTTTTTAAAAACTAATAATAAACCAACATATTTATTTTAACTTATAGCTTCTGAGAAACAGAAACCAGCAATAAACTATATCCAACAAAATCATAGACTACACGATGAAGATCAAAGAAGACATTTTGGGGGTGGACTGGGTGAAGTTCAGCGTAATTCAGAGACCACATATTGCTCCCAGGAAGACCAAGGAGAAACGCCTAGCCCACGCGGTGGACGTCGATCGCAAGACTTCAGTATCGATAGAGGTCAAGAAAATTAAGATGCTCGTGGTGGTCGAATGAAAACACAGTCAAGTTGCTACGTTTGATCACATTTGGTTTGACCAGTCCAGGGCTACAATAATAACCAACTTGTGTGATACGGATGTCTTTGAATGGTCAAACGATCACGAATGGTTTCCTAGTCAAAATAAACATAATAATCGAATGCATTTACATAACCAAATGTAGACAAATGCATATGGATTCCAATGCACTTGTTTCCATATTCTGGAGGACTTTTGTCACATTAAGTTGTAAGTTGCTCGACTTTCCATTACAAGATTTCCTATTTTTCCTGAGGGCTATTTGTAAGTGGCCGACTGTTGTTATTTTTGTTTGGATTTTCTATGTCTGAGTGTATTTCTAGTACAATTTGGAGATTTCTCAATGGTGAGAACAAATTGCCAACAAAAAATTACCGATAAGATTTTCTATTGTTCGTGATGGAAGAACGCATTCATAGACACTCTGTTCCCTTTATTGAACTTATGTACGCACCAGTGGCGGAGCTTCTCTATGGCCAAGGTGGACCATGCCCCCCCTCTAATCTCCGAAATTTGTTGAAGAAAATGCTTAATATCACTCCTTCATAGTTAAATATACACTAATATAGCTATTATCTAAGCATTTGGCCCCTCTCAATTACTCGGCAAGCTCCGCCATTAGTACGCACCACTATGACGAAACTTAAGAAAAAGCAAAAATGACATATGAAAGAACGGGACCGTTCGGAAACTTGCTTTGGAATCTGAAAGTCTACATATATATACTCCCCAGCTCGCTCAATATAGTCAAACAAAGACTAGTCTATCGATGTAAATTACAGGGAAAATTCCTGTAAATAATATTGTGAGCATTGGATAGAGAACATAAAAAAGAATACACGTACACCACGTAGATATCCCATATGTAACTAGATTATTCAGGTCAAAAAAAGAAAGTATCACAACTCAGGATCTATGCGGACGAGCATGAAACTCGGTGACAACGCTTTCGGATAGAGTCGAGCTGACGAGGATCTAAGCCTCCGTCCCTCACCACTAAGTATTCAATAAAGACCGTGCAGTGGGGAAGCCTCGTTAAAAAAAACAACTTAGGACCCATGCTGCAAATCAATTATTTTGTGAAGCAATGTTTCATATTGCTAGCAAGAACTGCGCTATATCTCTTCGAGAATCGACGAGCTTTCAAAGAATGTCTACTTAATAAACGTTGTGGGAACCCTATAATGTCGATCTAGTTAGCAAATTAACAAAAGAGTAGAAACAAGGTGAAGAACGTAGCAATGGTACTTACCCCGAGACCGACCTTCTCGACCAGATTATCGTAGGGCATGGAGGGCACGAGCACGTACTCGAACGGCAGCGCGTACGGGAGCAGCCGCACCGCCGCCTCGAACACCTCGATGACGAACCCGCCGGCCACCGTGCGGTTCGTCGCGGGGTCCAGTTCCAGGTGCATGATCGGCCAGTAGCCGGGGTCCACGGGGCCCGGCACCGCCACCTGCAGCTTCCTCCCGCTCGTCGGCTGTGTCCAACCGGTCGGCAGGACGGTCGACTCGCCCGGCCAGATCACCGGCGCGAGCCCTCTGTTCGACGCGCTCGCGCCGCGTCCCAGATGCCGATGCAGCCCGTCCTGCGGAGTCCAGAACCCAATAGCCCGCTCCTTGGCGTTGTCCATGATGTTGACAACGCGGAAGGCCGACACTGCGAGCTCGCCGTGGACGAGCTCGAACTTGCCGCCGAGGCCCTCGAATTTCGTGTTGTTTATTGCTACTAGAAACTTCTCCCCGGACCTTGACTTGCCAAGCCCGGCGAAGTCAGTGGGGCCGCTCTTTCCTCCGACGAGCCCCGGCGGTGCAGACAAGTCGCCGCGGCTCAGACGCCCTGCCGCAGACGCGACGGCCCATGCGGCGTCGTAAGCCCACAGCGCGTAGCAGCCCATCTCGGCTTCTGCTGGTTCAGCGTCCCGGTGATCGCCCAAGAACTTGTGCGCCCACCGCCTCCGGACGTCGCGCAGCTGCGGCGAGGCCGGCACGTGGGGCACGAGCCCAATGACGCCCTGCGGCGGGTGGATTGATCCGAGGAGGCCGGTGAGCCCGTCGGTGATGACCCACGCGTAGCCCTCCGCCATCATCCCGGCCTCCACGGCGGCGGCGAACACGAGTGCCGCGAGGGCCGGGCGCGTGTGCACCACGAAGGTGCGCGTCTGCTCGGACTCCAGTTGGTACATCGCGGCGGCGACGGCGTCCTTGGACGCAGCGGCAGGCAGCGCGCAGCGATAGGGGACCTCGGCGCGGGCCGCCGTGAGCGCGTCGACTAGGAACGGCACGAAGGCGGCGCCGTAGTCGTCATCCTGGTAGATGGGAACGACGCGACGCCAGCCGAAGTAGGTGGCGAGCGCGGCGATGGCGCCCGCTTGCGCCGCGTCGCTCAGCGCGGCGCGGACGAAAAACCGCGCCGCCGAGGGGGACACCGAGGGGCTCGTCGCCGAGAAGGACACGACGGGCACCTCAGCGCGCGTGGCGAGGTCGGCAACGAACGCTGACTCGACGGACGACTGCGGTCCCAGGATGACGCGCGCCCCCTGTCTCGTCATCAGCTGCAGCGCTGCACGCACGCGACGAACGACGTCATGAACGCGAGAGGGACGCAGCGAGACGACGGAGAGGGACGGATGGGAGCGTGTCCATACCGGCCGACGCGGCGGCGACGACGTCGCCGCCGGAGTCATGCGTCAGGACCCGGACACGCGCGGAGGAGTTGGGGTAGGCGGCGTAGAAGTCGTCGAGCGCCATCGGTATTGTGGTCGTGGCTATCCTGCCGACCGGCGATCCAGCGTCGATGATGAGCCCCACCGTGACCGGCGGCTGCCCCTGCGACGTGGGGAGGAGGGAGGCGAGGTCGATGAAGACGAGGAGGAAGAGAAGGTGCGGCGCGCGCCCCGCGGCCATGGGAGGAGACGAGACGGGCACTGTCTGGTGAAACGGGCACTATCGGTGCCGTTGTTTAAAAAAACAATAAGATTCTGTTTAGAAAGATTTTTATAAGATTCTATTCACATTATTTATTTTACTATTCAATGGTTAAATCGAAAAGAAAATAAAAAATAAACATATATCATCGTATCTGAACGGACACAGCGCCCAGAATTACTTTGCAAGGCAAACTGCCGTGGTATCGTGGCGACATGAAGGCCACGACTCGCTCCACGTGGAGTTTGGATGCTGACTGTACGAGGCGAGCGCGTGCTGGGGACCTAAGGATGGGCTGCGACATGGGTGCGTGTATGAGGGTGTGACTGGTTGTGTGGTCAGGCTTGGCCCAAACTTGCCTTGCGCAATGCAATGTGCTGTTATCGGGTTTGTCTACATTGCCCATTTTGCATAGGCAAGTTGTTGTTTGGTTTAGTGGCTAGGCCACTGGAGTTGCATTGGGCTGTGTAGCTTTTCATGCTTCGTGTTGGGTGTCCCAGCACCAATACAAGAAGGATCACATAAATTATGGTGTCCTAGCACCACTTCATCCTAGCATACTCATCAGTTCCGATACGCATGCATCACATGTGTTGCTACATTTACAAAAATAAATGGTGTCCAGCTAACACCACATACCAATTTGTACAAGTTATGGTGTTCAAGTTTCACCAACTCACTAATACACATCAAAAAATAATCAGTGACTAATGTTGGCCATTGTTATGATACAAGTGTTAATGATCAATAAATATTTACTAGATGGATTAGCGCGTCTACGCTCCAGTCGTTTTTGTGTTGCATAGAGCATGATAAAAAAAAGACTGAAAAAAAGGAACGGGACGAAGAGAGCGCCCATAACACTTTGGCAGAACATACTGCCGTGATATCGTGGTGATAACAATGCCACGACTCTCTCCACGTGGAGTTTGGATGCTGACTGTACGAGGCGAGCGCGTGCTGGGGACCTAAGGATGGGCTACAACATGGGTGCGTGTATGAGGAATTTTTTTATATTTTTTTCAAAATTTTCAAAATTACATGCCTATTTAAAAAATAATGAAGTCTAAATACCGTCGCCCATTCAACGGGCGAGAACAAGGTCTCGCCTGTTGAACGGGTAAGACCTTGTGGATCCCGGCTGGCAGCGTATTTAATAATAGGGAGAGCAAGATCTCACCCATTCATTCTCACCCGCTGAACGGATGAGACATTCCTCTCACTCATTCAACGGGCGATACCTTCGTTCGGTTTAATTCAACCACAAAACTATATGTATACTTAGTTTTTTAATAGAATTTGTATTCAGGAAATTGAAAAATATTGCACATTAATTTTTTTTTTAAATTATTTTGTTAGTGTAAAAGTGTGTGAATTTTTTTTACGAAGTGACTATGTGAGAATACAAAATCTAATTTGTCAAACAATAGTAGTTATAAAGCACAAATATCATATAACACGGTACGAAGTTTACATACGCTAATAAACATTATATGAGACATGGAGTTTTTTTTTATCGCTGCGCGAATGGACCATAAGCGTAAAGAGATGACAATAAACTTAGCATGTACGGTACGCCTAAATACTAACCTAATAGCGTGCCCGCTGTTAAATCTAACATGCCTTAGAGAATAGAAATAGGTTGGGGTACAATAGATGCTTTCTACTGAGTGCACCTAGGATATTTGCCCTTTTTTAGGGCATCGGCCTCGCCGCCTTAGCGTGACGGGTCCTCTCCCGATTCCTTTCCCTCTTTGCTTCGCGTGCTTGAGCCGCGGTATGCTCCTTCGCGGCGTTCTTGATGCGCTTATCCTCCTGCCACTTCATCCGTAGTTCCTCCTGATGTCGCTCGTACTCGCGGTGTTGGTAAGCTTCCCTCCTCCACCTCATCTCCATGTCCACCCACTGCTTTTGGTTCTCATTTTGCTCCATATCGAGCCATTGCATGGAGTCGCAGATAGATGGAGGAGACTGGACAAAAGAAACAAGAGGGAAGAATAGTAAGAGAGTGCATGAAATCGTGTGGAAAGTGCCGCATGAGTGATCTATATCGCTATACTGGTGAGTACTCATATGGTCCATATCGAGGCTTGTCGTACTGGTAGTTGGCACATATGAAGAAGTGTAGGCCATATGTGTAGGATATGTCCTGGGATTCGTGAAGCCTACGAGGGTCACCACAAAAGCATATTGGTGGTTTGACCCCTTGGTGGATGAAAATTCCCCAATATTTCTCGGGTGGGCCTCGTAGAGTTGAGGAAGACATTGCAGTTGAGAGAGATGAGGAAGGAGTGGTCTATCTATGGATGAGGGTAGCGTTATTTATAATGGATGGGGTCTGGTGCATGGACTGAGTGCACGGGCTCGGTTGGGGGCTAGAGCATAGGATTCCCTGTGAAAGTTGGAAAAATTATGGCATTGATGCTTGATAGAGATTCCCTGCGGAAGCTGTTGCTTGGTGTGGTCATTTTATTCTGCAAAAGTTTAGCAAGTAGTTATTATTGCCTCTGCATGTAAGGCAGGGAATCCAATGAAATCATTGAGCTTAGAAAAAACGTATTGGTAGAATGATAAATCCCAACCATTTTATTATAGAAAGTAAAGTACATCACATATAAGGTTATCTTAAGCATTTATTGTCTGTCTGTGACTACAATACGTAAGGCAATATGCACCGGCTCGTACTCTACTCGTACACAATCTTTGACAAGATATAATGGTATGTAGTACTCCATCGCTAAACAAAGCATGGCTTACGAAAAGACAGATTGCCGGATGCAAGAAAGTATCTACTGGATTGGTGGAAAAGATGGAGCTTTCTCATCCAGATATTCCCAGTAGATCTCTTGAAAGTTGCATCAATGAGGGTAGGGCTTGCTGCACACATACCCTAGTGCCAGTTCATGTGACATAGGCCCCGGCACAGCCGGAAGGCCGCACACGTATTGTGGAGGAAACCGCATGTTGCCGCGTGTAGTGAGGTACTTATCTCACCATTCTTCATTGAGTTCCTATAGTCTCATCTTTGGCCGTTTAATATTCGCGTGCCTTATTGCCGCAGCCTCATCGTAGCTGTAGTTGATGTCCACATACTCTTCTTCATTCGCGTACCATTTGTACTTGCACTTGGGCTTGTCATACTATTGGAGGGAAGCAGGTGAATTAGATGAAATTCGTAGCATGATAGGATGTCATGCACACTTACCCCACATCGAAACCAAGTGGTCGTGGCAAGTGGGAACGGTTTCAGGCTTGCTATTTTACCACAGTCATACCATAGCATGCATGCGTTGTGCGCTTCTATGTCTAACTCCAGCTTCCTCTTCTCCTGATCTGGGTCTTTATTTCTCCTGGGCTCTTCGTCCTCACGCTTGCGTCTGTCATGGATGTCGTGCCATAACTCGTAAGGGCCTATCTTGCCCTTACCCTTGTTAGACTAGCACCCGGACACCATGGAAGGGATTGTGTTAGACTGTGTTAGAAATGAAGTAGCCATGGTTGGGTCACCCTTATATACATAAGTGGGGGATACTTATATACATAAGTGGGGGATACTGCAAAGAACTGTTCGAGGGAGAGTTATTGCGATGCCAGGGTGGGTCTCAGGGAATCCTTTCGCGTGTATGTCGAAAGCGTCTGCCGACAAAGAGAGAATGAGGCACGGTACTATAGAAAAGGGGATAAGGTCACGAACAAGTGCTTCCTCATCATTTTACTATGTGTAGTGAGGATGTGTCCAAGCTATAGGATACGATGCGTAAAGCTCTGTCGTATAATGTATGATTAAAGGTCAGGTGTATGACCTCGATGAAGAACTTCAATGGTGCCACCATCCATTCCTCTGAATGTTTTGACTATTATGGTCACTCACATGAGTGGCAGACTTGGTACCTACAAGTATCAGAGTGGTCACTAACATCAAGCGCAAATAATTTGTAGAGAAGATATGTCTCATATTTGTCAGAATTGTGACTAACATCTAACCCGAGGCATTCTTGATGGAATCTGATGTGATAGGTTAAAGCTGAGTTATTTGGTTTGTTCATGTGTAAAGTATTAGTCAGGACAGAGGTATTGTCATTTTATGGTAAAAGTTGAGTCGTATGTTCACTTCGTGTATAAAGCCTGAAGCACGACATATGTGTTGTCATTTCACGCTTAAAGCTCAGTCATGTGGTCACTTCATGTGTAAAGTGTGAGTCACGATAAGGATGTTGTGTTGCAGCAAGGTGTTGTCATTTCTTGCTAAAAGCTGAGGCATGTGGTCACTCAATGTTGCCTCATCTGTCCTCTACCGCTGGGACGTCTTGTCTACAAACACAACTCAATTGAGTCTCTATTGGTAGTTGTCACACCTGAAGAAGCGTCTATCATAGGTGTAGGAGATGTTACTACTTACAATGTCATTACATGTTCAGATTGACGTAACCTGTCGCTACCATCTTTTAAGAGCTATGTGTTCAAACGCTGCCGACTACTTAGAGTCGCTACAGGAAGGCATCCAATGCATGCACTATCTCCAAATTACATACCTACACTTGGTCCATACACTATTGGGACTTGTTGTATATAACAAAACTCAATAGATTCTCAACTCACACATCTTCTGACTTCGAATTGAATCGAGACAATGACCTTTCCTCATCCTCTTGATGGCCCCATCGATCCACCACCTCCACACCCCCATTTAGACGTCCATGGTAGAGATTTCTACGGAAACCACAATGCTCTTCCTTGATCGTTTTGGGCACCATGTCGACATGGAGACGATGCTGTAGTCCAGGTTTATGAGCATTTTGGTGACGTAGGCCATCACTTCTTCTGTTGTCCATATTTCATAGTACAGACAAATAGTATCTACTTTCTTTCCTATTTTCTCAAAACTATTTACTTATCTCATCTATCACTTTTTTCAGACGGATGATTGTGAGTTCCAGTACTGGACTGACCCGCTGATAGAACCACACATTCAAGAATACATCCGTCACCTGCACGTCATTATCGAGGAACTACAGGAACAATTGTGCCAAGAGAGATGCAGCAACGTCAGAAGGTGCTATATCCCACCTCTCATGGTATGTGGGAGGAACAACTGGGAGTAATAAGGATGTGTTCTACCGGTCGGCCGAGGATTTGATTTCGTATTTGACCTTGTTGGGGATCATCTCCCGCCACCCCTACCTCGAAGGGAACCACAAAGTCTACTGGAGATGCTGCTTGATAGCCATTGTGCTTTTGTTATAGGGAGTTCATCTGTCACCGGCGAAGATCGTGGAGCAACGTTGGTCGAAGAGTGTAGGCGCGCTCGCATCTTCGAGTTCTCGTACCGACGAAGATGAAGGCTCACGACCTTCGACTCACGGGCGAAGCCTGGGTTCGCATTCCGCATCGTTCGGAGCAGGCGAAGACGCGAGCTGACCTTCACCGAGAGGCGAAGGCTATCCGACGTGCGTTCAGGCGAAGGAGGCTTCGGCGCCCTTCGGAGGGATGAACCACCTCGGCACAGTGGGCCCGACTACGGTCGCCCTGGGTACTGCTGTAATTATGCGATCATGCTCATTTGTACCATAATGCTCCCGGATATTCTGGGAATGTAGCAGGTTAGGGGGTAAGATGTGTAAACGGCACCCGTGGTCGCTGGGTACGGGCTATAAATAGAGCCACAGTGTAACCGGAAGGGGTATCAAAAAACTGTTCCACCTCCAGTACGTGTCACTTTGAGGGCCCTTCAATATCTCCATATCCGAAGGTTCACCTTGTCTGGGAATTCGATCCCAACAGTTGGCGTCGTCCGGGGGATCGAACCCACGAAGGCATGCCACCCAAGAAGAAATCAAAGCCAGCCGGAATAGCGGAGGCGTTACCGGAACCCCCAGCCACGACCGGGCCTTCGGCTGATAGACCCACTTCGATCATACCAGGATCAAGTAATGCTTCGGCCGGGGGGGGGGGGAGGGGGCTTCAGCCAGACGAGAGCGGCACTACGAAGTTGAAATAGGAAGTGATGTCCGCCAAGGCGAAGCACTCCGGGTTAGCACGGAGCAAATGCCGGTCATGGAACCAATAGATCGCACTCACTTCGATCCTCCAGAAAGAGAAGGCGAAAGGGAGCGAAATGAAGAATGGGAGGAACTCGATGACTTCGCAGAGTTTGAGCGCGAGGAAGAAACAAATGAAGAAAGAACAGCAAGGCTAGAAGCCGAAGAGTTGGAAAGACAGCTAGCGCAGAAGAAGCGCATGTTGGATGGCCTAGCAGCGAGTCGGAAAGCCGCAGAGTACCGCAGGCGGGCAGACGAAGCAAGAAAACATTGGAAAAAATCCAGGAGGAAATCGATATGCTCCACCAAGCGGAGGGCATGTCTCACTGGCCAACGCCGCCGGGAGACTTGATACGACCTTCGCAAGAAGTTCGGTGAAGATCCTCCACAGGAGATGCGGAGTCCCCTCTGGCCATGGATCTGCAAAATCAGCCATGGCCGCCAGGATTCAAGATGCCCAGAGTGGTTATGTTTGATGGAGAATCAGACCCGAGAGAATTTGTCATGAGTTTCGAAGCAGCTGTGGAGTCTGCCGGAGAGGATGATGCAACCTTGGCGAAGGCCTTCGTATTGGCCATAAAGGGGATAGCAAGGTCCTGGTACTCCGCGTTGCCCCCGGGATCCATATATTCATGGGAACAGCTGCGCAGTGCACTATACAACAACTTCCAGGGGAATCGGGCAGACAAAATCACCGCAACCGACCTCTTCGCGTTGCTTCGTACACATACGTTGTCAGGCGAAGGGGTTGAGCGAAGAAACAATCATCGATGCCGCAATACAGGGCATCAGAGGCGGGCTATTGGCAGGAAAGCTCACTAGAAAAAGACCCGGAAGCGTCCAGGAGCTGCTCAACAAGATGGAAGAATACTCAAGATCTGAGCTCGATCATCTCCAAAGGAAAAATGAAATGACAGCTTCCAAAGTAAAACAACATGCACCAGCTAAATAGGCAAGCGGCGGCAATCCTAGAGACAGATTGCACCGTCCAAGAAAGCCCGAAGCCTCTGATTATCCAAGGCAAAAAGAAGTCAATCAGATCAATCCCAGCCTGCTCGAAGCCGTTCAAGGATCATGCGAAACCTACAGCTTATCCAGTAGGGGAGGCTGAGCATGCAGGGGAAGAGGCCGCGGAGGCCGAGGAGGACGGGTTCCACAGGACCCAGCAACCTTCTACTGCGAGCTGCACGGCGAAGGAGCCGGCCATCGGACCAAACAGTGCCCACAGGTCGTGGCTATGAAAGAAAGCTTGGCGAAGCAGTCTGTTGATCATGGAAGGACAGTGCACCATGCAACAAGCTTCGGAAGAAGCGAAGGGTGGCAGAAGCACAATCAGAACACGGCGTTTCCGAACCAATGGCAGCAAATTCCAGCACCATAGTATGCACCTGCAACTTCAGCTCAGTTTGATCAAACTAGGCAAATGAACCTTCAGGGGGAGCTACCTTCGTCACCACCAAGACCCGCAATCGAGGCACCACCAGAAAGTAGCAAATCAGTCAACACGGTAAATCATGGGTACAATGTAGTGTTGGCCATCTCAGGGGGATCAAACCAGCAGACAGAATCTAAGAGACAACGAAAAGAATACGTGCGAAGGGTCAACCACGTCGGAGTGGGACCAATGTACATCAATTCAAGATGGTCAAACATTCCCATTACATTCTCGCAAGAGGATATGAGGGTCTTAGACTATCCACACACAGATGCCTTCGTCATTACTGCAAACATCTCGGGAAATGAAGTACACATGATATTAATCGATGGAGGAAGCTCGGCGGACATTATCTTCGCTGACACCTTCGACAAAATGGGGCTGCGAAGAAGTGACTTAAAGCAAGCTGGATCGCCATTGCTAGGCTTCGGCGGAAACTCAATCAATGCTCTGGAAAAAATAACAATCCCTGTGTCGTTTGGTGAACAGATGAATTTCCGCACAAAAGACATTACCTTCGATGTGGTGGACATTGGTTACCCGTACAATGCGATATTTGGAAGGGGAGTCCTCAATACATTCGGAGCAATACCACACCACGAATACTTGTGCATGAAGATGCCTGGCCCGGAAGGAGTCATAAAGGTGTTGGGAGATCAGCGAGTGGCTAGACGAATTGAAGTGGGAATAGCTCCGGTAAGAAGAAATGTCCACACCATAACAGAGCCTTCGATGGGTCGCGAAGCAAGCCGCAACCATCCAAAGATAGGAAAAGTAGCGAAGGCTGCACCAGAAGGAGCGACCAGAATAGTATAGCTAAATCAGGAAAAAGAAGATAAAAAGGTCACTATAGGAGCGGAGGCTCCGGCAGAGGATCAGCAACAACTTGTAATGTTCCTTTGCGACAACGACGATGTCTTCGCTTGGTCTCCTAGGGACCTGCAAGGAGTAAGTCAGAAAATCATTCAGCACAACCTAAATGTGGACCCCAAAGCGAAGCCAAAGAAGCAAAAGTTTAGGAAAGCTTCGAGCGAAAGAGAAGAAGCAACGAAGGCTGAAGTACAAAAACTGCTCGATGCCAGAGTCATACGCGAAGTAATGCACTCAGAGTGGCTAGCCAACCCCGTGTTAGTAAGAAAAAGCAATGGAAAGTGGAGAATGTGCATCGACTTCACAGACTTAAATAAAGCATGTCCCAAGGATGACTTCCCACTGCCTAGAATTGACCAGCTAGTAGACTATGCGGCCGGCTGTGAGATGCTAAGCTGCCTAGATGCTTATGCAGGGTAGCATCAGATGTGGATGGCGAAGGAAGACGAAGACAAAACGAGTTTCAGGACCTCCTTCGGCACATACTGCTTCATAAGGATGCCTTTCGGACTCCGAAACGCTGGCGCAACCCTCACAAGGTTGGTGCAGGTTGTATTAAAGCCGCAGCTGGGATGAAATGTATTGGCCTATGTTGATGACATAGTGGTCAAAAGTACCAGAAGGAGCCAACACCTCGAAGACCTCCGGAAACCTTCGACAATCTGCGAAGAGCAGGCCTAAAGTTAAACCCAGAAAAATGCGTCTTTGGGGTGCAATCGGGAAGACTCCTAGGGTTTTTGGTGTCGAAGAGAGGCATCGAAGTGGATCCTCAGAAGATACAAACAATTTTAGATATGAAACCCCCACAGAACAGAAAGCAAGCTCAACGCTTGGCAGGAAGGCTAGCGACATTGAACGGGTTCATTGCAAAGTCTGCAGAGCGAAGTTTACCATTCTTCAAGGTGTTAAAAAGCTCCGACCCTTTCAAATGGGATGCGGAGTAGCAAGCAGCCTTCGATGAGTTAAAAATCTACTTGACAAAGCTTACAGCACTAACCAGCCCGGATCCAGGCGCAGATATGTTGTTATACATAGCGGCATTCCCTTCGGCAGTCAGCGTTGTACTCGTACAGGAAAAACCCGAAGACAACAGGCTGCGCCAAGCACCAGTATATTATGTATCAGAAGCCCTAGCAGGCCCAAAAAAGTCATACACAGAGTTGGAAAAAGTAGCGTATGCGCTGGTAATGGCATCCCACAAGCTTCGCCACTATTTCACGTCCCACAAGATTACAGTACCAACTTCCTTACCCCTTTGCGACATGTTCAAAAACAAAGAAGCCATTGGAAGAATAGTGAAGTGGGCAATGGAGATCGCTCCATTAATGATCATTTTTGTGGCAAGAACATCATTAAAATCGCAAGCACTGGCAGACTTCGTGGCGGAATGGACACCCTTAACCGAAGCCTCGGATGATGAACTGCCAGAACCTGTCTGGACCGCATATTGCGACGGAGCTTGGGGAGCTACAGGAGCAGGAATTTTGGCAGTAATGTTTTCACCTTCGGGGACGAAGCTAAGATACGTCGCCAGATTAGAGTTCCGCTCCACAAACAATACGGCGGAGTACGAAGCAGTCCTCCTGGTACTTTGCAACACGAAGGCTTTGGGCGCCCGGAGAGTACTTGTCAAAACAGACTTGAAGGTCGTAGCAAGTCAAATTGACAAAACATTCCAGACAAAGGAACCAAAGCTAATTAAGTACAAAGCAGCGGTGCGAAGAATGGAAAAATACTTCCTCAGATTCACAGTCAAGAGTGCATCAAGAAATGATAACACCGAAGCAGATGAACTAGCGAAGGCGGCTTCGCAGAACCTGCCTATGCCTTCAGATGTTTTCTATCAGAAGCTGACTGAACCAGCCCTTGAAGACAATTTGAACCAAACGCGTCTAGTTGCGACAGTCAAAAGCGAAGACTAGCGTTCTCCAATACTGGCATATCTTCGCGGTCAAAGAGACATCGAAGATCAGGTCGGAGAAAAGCGCATGGCTCAGAGGGCCATAAATTACAAAGTTGTGGAAGACAATTTGTACAAAGCAGGGGTCTGTGCATCGTTCTTGCGATGCATATCTCAGAAAGAAGGCCAGAACCTATTAAGAGAAATTCACAACGGGTTGTGCGGTTCTCATATCGGAACAAGGGCTCTGGTCAAAAAAGCATGCAGGCAAGGCTTCTATTGGCCAACAGCTATAAACGATGCGGATCAACTGGTCCGAAGTTTCCAACAGTGCCAATTCTGGGCGAAGGGGTCAAATAGACCGACGACGAAGACACAACTCATTCCGCCGATCTGACCATTAAGGCAATGGGGAATCGACATTGTTGGGCAGCTACCGCCAGCTCCAGGAAATTTGCGGTATGTGGTGGTGGCAGTAGAGTACTTCTCAAAATGGGTAGAGGCAATGCCACTTGTGAGCATAACATCAAGAAACATACAAAAATTCCTATGGCAGAGTATTGTATGCCGCTTCGGAGTCCCAAGCGAAGTAACCGTGGACAATGGCATTCAATTCGATAGTGCGGGTTTCAGGGATTTCTGCAATGGTCTGGGGATAAAAGTAATTTTTGCATCAGTATACCACCCACAATCTAATGGGGTAGTTGAGAGAGCGAATGGCATCATCTTCGCGGGGGTCGCGAAGCGTCTTCACGGATTGCCAAAAGGGAAGTGGGTCGAAGAACTACCCAAGGTACTGTGGTCATTAAGAACAACGGTTGCAAGACCAACAGGGTACACGCCATTTCGCCTTCTCTTCAGCAAAGAGGCCATGACCCCAGAGGAATGCAAAACCAAATCATTCAAGGTCGGGAATGAACCAGAGCAATGTAAAGAACTATCATCGAAAGATGCCCTTGAAGAAGTAAGATTGCGAGCCACAGAAAATCTAACCAGTTATCAACAAGAGACAAGAAAATGGAGAGATAGGAATATATCTGAAAAGACCTTCACCCCTGGAGACTTGGTGCTGTGAAGGTTTGGTACAACAACATTCGTTGGAAAACTTCAGAGTAAATGGGATGGCCCTTTCATAGTAAAAAGATCGTTGAGACCTGGCTCATATCATCCAGCTAATATGGAAGGTGAGGAGATTCCGCACACCTGGAACGCAGACAATCTTTGCAAGTTCTACACATGAAAGTCGGCAACTAAGTCCGAGACTCCAATGTAATTTCTTTCGTAGTATTTCTTGTAATCACATTGTAAGGGTACTGCACTCGTTTCCTCACAGGGGGACCCCTTCATTAGGGGGTGAGGTTTTTAACGAGGCAGGAACCCATGTAAACACTGATATAGTAGTACCCACAAAAAATGTTGCTTCTCTCGAGTACTAGTAGTTTATCGTCGAAGTGCGCCAACCTAGAGGTAGATTGGCGCACCAATCGACGACGAGAACGCGGTGCAAAGTGTAAGCAAAAAGACGCACACTTTCGACCTTTACAAAAGTAATAATATATATATATATATATATATTAAAAAAAGAGAACGGGAATACAAAAACCACTCGGGGGCTAAGAGTGCCTGCCCCCGCACCGAAGGAAAAACATACCTTCAGGAGTAAAAATGAAGTGTCGCTTGACCAACGAAATGGCAGCGTACTTCAAAAAAAGTCGGGGACTAAGAGTGCCTTCCCCCTCACCGAAGGAAAAACATACCTTCGGGAGTAAAAACGAAGTGTCGCTTGACCGACGAAACGACAGCGCACTTCGCAAAAAAGTCAGGGGCTAAGAGTGCCTGCCCCCACACTGAAGGAAAAACATACATTCGGGAGTAAAAACAAAGTGTCGCTTGACCGACGAAACGGCAGCGCACTTCGCGAAAAAGTCGGGGGCTAAGAGTGCTTACCCCGCACCGAAGGTAAAACATACCTTTGGGAGTAAAAACGAAGTGTCGCTTGACCGACGAAACGGCAGCGCACTTCGCGAAAAAGTCGGGGGCTAAGAGTGCCTGCCCCCGCACCGAAGGAAAAACATACATTCGGGAGTAAAATGAAGTGCCGCTTGACCTATATAAACCAAATCTCTACAGGCCCAAGTTATCTGCGACTAAAAGTCGGGGGGGGGGGGGGGGACAGCGTTTTACAAAAAATATATAACACAAGTACTGTGCAATCGCAGGAATCCACGGCAAAAATCGGGGGAACGGCGTCGCTCGGTACGTCGAGTCCGAAGCCCCTACCCACATAAGATTTGGAATGTCTCAAATCGCAGACAACGCTTCGGGCGCCATGTCGCTAAAGTGTAACAAGAGAATAAGTCGTAATGCAAAACCAATTTATTCTGCATGGTCATCAACATCTGGATCAACAAAATCCTTATACCAATGACTGAAAGAAAATTGAAAAGCAACGCTTTTGCTGGCGTGAAAATGCGTCGTTGGGTCCAGGGGCCCCCCAACTTGAGTCGAATATGATGGGGACATATGAACATCATAGTCGCCACCATTGCGCCTTACTACTTGCGAAGAGGGACCACGGCGATAGCAAAGTTGCGGTCGGCGCAAAACTGGCTCTTCATCCTGAGGCTCAATCTTTGGCTCAAGGAGCGTCGATGTGCCTTTGACGTCTCCCCTCGCTATATGGCGCAGGTCCCGTTCAGCTCGGCGACTAGCTAGCGTTGAAGGACTAAGGGATTTCCAAAAAGCTTTTGTCCTAGCATTCATATCATCATATGACCTACACTTCGCATGCCAATACCGCTCCAGCTCAATATCGGCATGGAGACGGTGAAATGATTCCCAGCAAGACGAAGACACATAAAAATTGTCCCTCATCATGGTCAAAGGGACAGCTTCTTCGGCTACCTGCGCAGTGTCTGAAGGAAGGACCTGCGCAGGGAGCGCAAAAAGTCAATAACACTTCGATGTAAATATAAGAGATATTACACAACCAATGTGTTACATCGTCAATCACAAAAGCGAAAACAAAAACAAGACGACCCTTCGCACTGAGTCAGCCCACCTTTCCAGTATCTTCGGCTGTCGTGGTCGTTGGTTTCGACGAGGGGTCATCCCTCGCCTTGGCCTGAATAAAAAAGATGTTTGATTACACATAATTTATTTATAATCTTTGACCAGATAACAGAATAGGTAACTCAACGTACCCTTTGTTGGTTCATTTCGGCTTCTCAAAGAGTGAGCTCGCGGCCGTGCTTGCACCAGTAGTTGGTGCTGAATGATCGAGCGGTGCTCTTCGATGCCTTCGTAACGGCTGAGGTCGACAGATCCGCCGGGTACTGGAAGGAGGGCCTCTGGAGAGCAGTATGATGGTCACAACCCGTCATCTCGATAGACTGCACGAGACTTCGGGTGGCAACCATTGCGCAGAAGTCGCCGTAAAGTTGCGCGGCAGGAAGGAGGCTTCCACTGGTTTCGTTGATCCAACTTATAAGTCTCCCCAGCCCGACAAGTTCTATTGATGGGGGAGTCGCTGAGGCGCCAATACCTTCGAAGGTATGCCTGATGGCTTCGCACGCGGCGATTGCCTTCGGCTCGAGCTCCCCAATAACATTAAGGGCATCATCGGTAAAAGCCTTTGCCTCGCTTAATTCAGATTGCAGCCGCTACGCTTTATCCTTCTCTGATACGCAAAGTGCCTGCAAGTCGCACACTTGCGCCTCAGAGGACTGTAAGTTCTCGCGAAGGCAGCTTACTTCACTATCGGCAATCTGCTTCTCTGAGCGAAGGGTGCTAAGCTCTTTTTCAAGCTGTTCCAGTTGCAATTCAGCATCCTTCGCTCGGCGCAACAGCTCACGTTTTTGGCCTTCAGCTTTCTCTGCCCGTTTTTGCAGCATGTCAATCTGCACATGTGCGCTTCGAGCTTCAGATTTCTCAGACTGCTTGCGCTGAGCCCACGATAGAAGCAAAGCCTGCAGCGTCAAACACAAGTCAGCAAAATACCAAGTATAATAATGTAAGAAAATAAACAATATACCTTCGCAATAACCACATCAGAGGCATCGAGCAGCTCGTTGGTGGACTTTTGGGCGAGGGGAATTTCGAGTTTGGGGAGGACGAAGGTACCAAAAATCTTCTTCGCATCACCAACCCCCCCCCCCCCGGGCACTTGGCTCAAAAGCGGTAGGCCGCAATGCCTCAGGCGCAATGGCCTTCGCGTGAAGCAGCCCGCCGAGGCCCATCAAACCCTTCCCACCGCGGCGGGGCGCCCTCGGTGTCGACTCTTCGGTCTCAGAAGATGAGCTCGAAGGCGAAGAGGGCGACGAATACGCCACCACTTCAACGTTGTCGGTACCCTCGGCTTCGGGCTCTTCCTGAGTGGCGGCCTCGGGTATCGCCCCCGCCTCTGTCAACTCCTCGTCATCGCTCAGTATCAATGTTGGAAGATCAACGCGAGAGCAAAACAATGATTTTGGCGCCTGGCCTTCCTGCGCGCCTTCGGAACTTTCCCGTCGGGCCATATCGCGCGAGGCAGCGGAGCCCTCCGGAGATGTTTCTGCGTGAAAAACCTCAAGTGCGGCTTCGCATGGCCTCTTCCGAAGGGCAACAACTTTCTTAGTTCGGCCTCCCTTCGACGATCGCTCGGAGTGCTTTCTCTTCGTTGAAGGGCCAGCGGCGGCCTCTTTGCCCGCGTCTGCTATGGGGGAACCTCTCGCGCCACTTTGCAGCACGGCGGCGATCTTTGGCCATTCAGAATAGGATATGCCTCGATACTCGAAGACTCTATTCAGTCTTCGGATAAGGCCCTGGTCGGCACAGAGCTACACTTCGCCTGGTGTGAACTTGCTGACCAACATTATAGCCTTGGCCTCTACTTCAGCCACTGACAAATTTGGAAAATATCATAATAGTTAAGCAAGGACATGCAAATTGTGTGAACAGCTACGGATAAGGGAGTACCTGCGAAGCCGTGTACAGTAGGGTGGGGCCGGCAAAGCCCCTCAGGCCCTTTGTCCCCGAACTCCGGAATAGCCCAACCACGGCTCAGGGGCCAGACTCTGACAGCTATGAACTCTTCTACCAAGTCGCGAGTTGAAAGATATTTCACGCACCGGGCGAAGGCCTCGAGGGCCGTTTGTTGCGATGACTTCAGTCGCACATCTGGCGTGCGGTTTCCCCTTACTTCTTCGCATCTTGATACAAGATATTCTTCGGCGTCTACTTTGTGCTAGAACCACCACTGGGTCCAGTCACTAGGCCACTTGTTCTTGTACACCACGACGGGCGTAGACAGCCCAGCGCGATATGCGAAGTTCAAGCACCCATAGTGAGCCTCGCTCTGCACTCCGTGGGCAAAGACTAACTTCGGTTGGTGGTGCAGTCGGTGCGCGGCGGCGAAGGTCCTTGCGAACGCCTTCACAGCCTCCGAGTGAGCTGCCCAGGCGAAGAGACCCATTCTCACTATGGCGTTGGGGGTCAGTTGATGCAAATAGACTTCAAACAGTTTCAATACTTTAATCACCATCTCGTCGCAAGGAAGGCGAAGACGGGCTTGGAAATAGTGGACAAACACAACAACCTCGTCATCAGCCAGCTCCGATATCTCCTGGTGGCCGGGAAGCCGGACTTTTGAAACATCGCTGATTAAACCTTCTCTCACAAGGCCGCCCAAAACTTCATCGTCCACTTTGGATTGCCCGATCCAGTAAGTCTTCGGTCGGGAGGACCGAAGCTTCGGCGCCATCTAGTCCAAGAAGTGCCTTCAACAGCAAGTCACGCAGAGAGATGAGAACCGGGGGCTTCTACTAGAACGCTCAAAAAACTTTAGTCGACTTCGTACGAGAGCGACAGCTTTAGCAAAGGAGCGGTGAAAAATTTTGACAGCGGCCCGATATTTATAGGGCGAGGCGGTGGCGGTTACAATTGCCCGCATCGAAAATTGAACCGGCACCGAAAACCATGCTTAGGCATACATCAAGAACATTAAATGCAGGCAGTTACAGAGATCGTTCGGTAGATACCGAGGAGCAGTTTGTCCAAAAAAAAAACTGATATACAATAACAAAACTCAACGGCATGCATTGAACCCAGTATACTTCGACAGGCCGAAGGGGACGGCGTTGAGATATCTCGAAGGCTACAGGCTTGGCCTATCAAAAATATACTTTGCCAATAGGGGGCTACTGTTGGGGATCATCTCCCGCCACCCCTACCTCGAAGGGAGCCGCGAAGTCTACTGGAGATGCTGCGTGATAGCCATTGTGCTTTTGTTACTAGGAGTTCATCTATCACCGGCGAAGATCGTGGAGCAACGTTGGTCGAAGAGTGTAGGCGCGCTCGCATCTTCGAGTTCCCGTACCGGCGAAGACGAAGGCTCACGACCTTCGACTCACGGGCGAAGCCTGGGTTCGCATTCCGCATCGTTCGAAGCAGGTGAAGACGCGAGCTGACCTTCGCTGGGAAGCGAAGGCTATCCGACGTGCGTTCAGGCGAAGGAGGCTTCGGCGCCCTTCGGAGGGATGAACCACCTCGGCACAGTGGGCCCGACTACGGTCGCCCTGGGTACTGCTGTAATTATACGATCATTCTCATTTGTACCATAATGCCCTCGGATGTTCTGGGAATGTAGTAGGTTAGGGGGTAAGATGTGTAAACGGCACCCGTGGTCGCCGGGTACGAGCTATAAATAGAGCCACAGTGTAACCGGAAGGGGTATCAAAAAACTGTTCCACCTCCAATACGTGTCACTCTGAGGGCCCTTCGATATCTCCGTATCCGAAGGTCCACCTTGTCTGGGAATTCGATCCCAATAGACCTATATTATGTTACCATTCTCTAAATGTGTGAATCCCAATTTGTACCCAGGAGTAACCAAGAGCTTGAAACCCCCCACCACCATCACCACCGACGCTCTATGGTGACGTGTTACTTCGGTATTTTGTTATATTTTCTTGTACCGTGTTGTTTGTAATTGAATAAATTGTACCCCTTCATGTAACGTTTTATTGTATTTGCAAGTGTTATAGTAGTAGGGTTTTTTTATGCGAAGGCTTTTTATTTTGAAAGTTGCAAGTGAATGATTTGAAAAGGAATATGACTTCACGATTGTCTTCCTTGGTATTGATCGAGAACACAGTTAATAAAAACATGACTAATAATAAAGATCCCACATTAACATCCAAAATGATATGATAGGCACATAATATAAATACTAGCACAGAGTACACGTAAAATAGTAACACGGAGTACTACTACACAACACCCTAAAACTAACAATGACATAGAATGCCACAGGTTACATCCCCTCTTAGGGACGATGCCCTTAGTCGCATCTATCATGGGGACCCTACCCCTCATCACTCGCACATGGTGACCTGAGTACGCCAGGCGGTTCGGTGAAACGACTAGCCGCTCAGGTCGGCCAGTGGGCAGTGGAGTGGCGTAGTTGTCCTAGGAGGGCTGAGTCCCTGGGAGTGGTGCACCAGGTAGCTGTGACGCACCGAGCTCGTCGCTCTGTCTGACAATGAAGTCATAAGCAGGGACCTGACTAACGTCCCTGCTAAGCAGCTCCATATAGCTACCTTGTGCCTCTACTTCCTGGAGATCGTTGAACTCTGCATACGGAACAACAAAGAAATCAAGTTACCACCGGTAAAATGTGAAATATGTAACAATATGGCGTGCATGAAGTGAGTGTCCTACCTACACCGGGGACGCGAGAGCATGAAGGACCTACATCCGCAGAGGAAGGGTGCGTCGCACCGCTGAAGCCATGGAAGTGGCTAGCGGAATCATAGCAGGGGTCACTGGCACCGGAGAATGAAAACTGAGGCAACGTGCCACTTTGGTGGGGGTGACCAGCAATAGTGAAAGAGTGCCTCGCCGTCGTAGGGGTCAAAGAGGAAGACTGTGTCGAAAACATCCTCGACGGCTCGGCAGCGAAGGGTGGAACTACCGGTCAATGCGGCAGCACGGTGAAGGTGGTAGACGGTTGTGCCGGCATCTATGCCGACGCTCATGGCCCCGTCAAACGACGCTCTCATCTGGACCCTTCACCGCGTTCCGGATAATCCGACCAAACGACGCTCTCATCTGGACCCTGGGGACCTCACCCCACTATAGAGCTGAGTCTCGACGTACGAGCCTCGGCATCAACCTGGCGTAGTATGTCCCTCTGCAAAGATAAACTTCATCTTAGTTCACAATTTTAAGCAAACAATTGAGGTAAATGATGAATCGCGTAGGGTTATTCGTACCTCAAGCGAACGAGCCTGGTCCCTATGCGTAGGGTATGTGTCACGCACGTCCGCCACATGCTGTGGAAACTCGGTTGGTGTGTACATCACCCGGACCTGCATCCAATGCACGAACCACGAGAGGTACTCCCCGTACGCCTCCTCCGAGTGTGGCCGCTCCTCATCCACGACATGCTCGACAACTGCGTCCCATTCATCAACCCATCTCTGCACACGCAACGCAAACGCGCTAGTGGAATGAGCCCCCCCTCCGCGTCAACCTGTAGAAATATAAGTTCATGAATACAAGGTGTACATGTGGGTCGTATGAAAATATAATTGCAATGTTACGCACCTGTGTATGTTGATAGGCACTGACCTAATCAACGGTAGTGGCCACGGCCGAGACTTTCCAAACTGCCGCATCACGTGATGCAGTGAGTACTCATCGATGCAGATGTCGAAAATGAGGGTGCGAGTCGCGAGCGAGTACTCCCAGTCATGTAGGCAGAGCACCGAAAGTCCAAACAGAGCGTGTCGAAGTACCTCGGCCTGCATGTACGACCATCAGTACACACAGTCCACCATCAGCTCATCGAACTGGCGAATGATGTTCATGCTTCGCGCTGTGTGTCTGCATGCTAGACCAACTCGGCTGTGCAACCTAACTAAGTTAGGCAATACAATAAAGCAGTCAACATAAACGTACACAAATAGCATTGCACTTACCCTACGTCTACACCACGAGGACCTCATGGTCGGGCCGTCGATGTCGTCCGCACCAAACTGGTACGTGTTAAGGTCCACAATGGGCTTGTTGATGGCGATGTGCTCGTACGACCACATCTGAAGCAGCAGAGGACACCCGGTCATGATCGCGTTGTCATTGATCTTCATGCACCCGTCGCATAGGTCATGGTACGTCGTAGCCAGCACAGCTGATGCCCAGTTGTACTGGGGGACCTCCGTCGGGCAGCGTCCGCAACCTCTCTGGTGTAAGGGATCATGCTCTTCAAGACTGTGTTGCCGTGGGTCTCGGTGAACATGACCACCCGAACAGCCACAGGAGATACGTCTCCAGGTGTCGGGAGACGTCCTCAGTGCCTGCCAGTGGGTGGATGGTGTTTGCCTGTCAAACAAGGAAGAAATACAAATATCTGCATCCGTTAATAACGTCAAGGACATGAGATACCATTAAAAGGCATACATACCACAAACTGAATGAGAAAGGCCTTCGTCGGGCCATGCTTCACGTTTGCTGGAAAAGGCCTAAACGGGGCTACGCCGTCCATCTGTTGAATGAAGGAGAAGGACCTAGCATCTCATCCTACCATCCCACGCCCACGTCCCTAGCCCCAACAGCAGCACTCGCGCAAGACAAGCCCATCAGGAGCAAGATGTCCTCGAGCGTGGGAGCCATCTCGTCGCACGGGAGGTGGAACATGTGCGTCTCAGGATGCCACCTGTCAACAAGGGTCGTGAGGAGGGCACTGTCGTAGCTGAACTGTGTCACCGCCTTTGAAGCCCCCGCCAACGTGTCCACCTCCACAAGCCGACACAACGGAAGTAGGACAGCAGCATGCAACCTACAAGCATACTACAATTAACGACCAATCTCGTGTCTAAATCCATATGGAACCATAAATTCTAAATTAACAAACCTCGGGATCCAGCGCTCATTAATCCTCATTAGCTCATCTGGCACACGAGGTCGAAGTACCGCGAGTTCCTCACCCTACACAGCGATGCGTTACAAATGGTGCTTGATGTCGATCTAGGGGTCGAGCAGCTCTGGTTGCGCCATACCTACAAGTTCACAAGTTATTTACATTTTTATATGAAAAAAAAACAAAGAGTAAGAAATGTCAACTGGTCTTTATTTGTGGGAACTGAACGAGTAAAGTACAATGGTGTGCACATGAATATCCATCACACATGAAATTACAACATTAATCAATCTCAATGAGTCGATGAAGCCGACGATCAATGACTACGAGGACGTCTCCCATCTCAGTAGACCCAGACGGATCTGCTTCCGCGGGGTTCACATTGGGACACCAATGGTGCATTTCTTGTAAGTGTGTCCTGTTCTGTTGTACTTGCTGCACCATTTCACACAACGTCTAGTTTCTGCTTCATCCATGTCATTACGGAGCCTCGTAGTCCTGCGCCACCCCTTCTTATGCTTCATCTTATCGGGATCTGGCACGAACAAAGCATCGGGCCCAGGTTCCTTCGTGAAAGAACCATAAATCCCGAAACCATAGACCTCATGGTTCCAGGTGTTGAACAGAGCTTCCTTCTTGAAGTAGTTGCAGACGAACCTCCGAGTCCTCAACCCCGTCACAGGACACGCGACAATCACATAGGAGCATGGCTTATGCAGTAGGACCGGCTTGTAGTAGGTGCAAATGCACCTGTCATCAAAGATGGTGCACTCGTGGATAACTTTCTTACGCTTGCCCCTCTCCTTCCTTTGTCCCTGCATAGAATTTCGTATCTCTGCTGTGCAGTTCCAATGGTCTTCACCCGGTGCATCTTTGCCTTCTCCATCTTGTCTTCCATGTACTTAGTCATCTTCGTCCCATAAATCATACTAGCATTATTCAGCACCATGTGCGCTACTGCATAGCGGTCCCTAAAATACTTGCATGTCTCTTGAACTATGAACTCTACAATCCCCACCAGTGGTAACCCCCTCACACCTTTCATCACTCAGTTGTAAACCTCTTCTAAATTTGTAGTCATAATGCCGTACCTAGCCCAGTTTGTGTCGTAGAGAAGAGCCTATTTCCCCTTAGGCTCATTCTCAATCCACTCGCTAAATGACCTGATAGATGACCTGCTCCTCCGCACGATGCCAGCTTAATTATCATTTGGCACGGACTCAAGAGGTACTGGTGCGTCCTCCTCTCCTGTCACAAGCCTCCCTGCACGCTCTTGTGTTTGCTTCTTCGTCAGCTCGTCCAGTATCTTCCAAAGAGCATCAAACTCCCGTTGATGGTTCTGACCGCATAACCTCTTGAACATATTCGTGAGATTCTTGTTTTTGGATTGGCGGAAGAAGTTTACACCCAAATGCCTCATGCGCCACTTACTCTGCAGGTCTGGCCACACATATCTAATCAAGCCATCGTCCATTCCATTTTACAGATCCAGAATTGCCTTGAGTATCCTAGCATGCCGGTCATGTATAATGCACACGTTCGGCCGAGCACCAACAATTATTATCCTCACACGGTACCGAAACCAATACCAACTATTGTTGTTCTCACTCTCCACAAATGCAAAGGCCAACAGTAGAACTTGATTGTTCCCGTCAACCCCAATAGCAGTCAGGATCTGTCCCATAAACTAGCCAGTGAGGAAAGTACCGTCGATGCATAGGATAGGCCGACAATACTTGAAAGCTTCGATACATGCCCCTATTGCGAAGAAACATCGCTTTAGGACGTACTTTACAGGTTTGAACAGCAATGGGTATTTACTTATCAATGTCGTAATACGTCCCCAGGTTTCTTCAAGCAATAGTCTGCAGCAAATATGGCAGATTCTCATACAACACTTCATAGGTCCCGAACCTCATCTCAATTGCCTTCCTCTTCGCCCTCCATGCCTTGTTGTAGCTGATAGTGTACTTGTAATCCTCCTCAATTTGCCTGATTATGGACCCTAGTTCGTAGTTCAAGTTGTCCATAATCTGGGTGTACATCACATTGGTGACAAAGCCTGAGGTGATGTTCCTGTGGCTGCGCTCAAGTTCGTCCATCATGCAAGTGTCTTCGACCACAATCGACACCTCCCAATAGTCAAGCTACTTCCCCTTAAAGCCGTACGCCCACCACATGCAACCATCATTCGTGCACTTCACATCATATTCCTTCTTGCTTGACTTGACAACATAAAACTGCCATTGAAGCAAGGTCACCCATTGAGTCACAGCATCCTTCATGGCCTAACTGGTAGGATACTTAGCACTTGGGTCACCTCATTCTGCGTATACTCCCAGGCCACTTGATTCCCCTCATTCACCACAAGGTTGTTGAAGTTTGGATTGTTCCAATCCGCGGGAACCGGAACATCGTCCTCATCATCTGAGCTATCATACTCAGGATTTTCATCAGCCTGAATATCATCTCCCTCCATCTGTTCAATTAGAGAAGGGATTTGTTCTCCCTCGTCTGCCTCACTGATCAGTTCAATCGGATAATCCAATGAATGTGCACCATCCGGATCGACATCTTCATCATACTCTTCCTCATCACCCTCCTCCTCCTCCGTGTACGCTCCACCCTGTATCTCCCCAACTACCTCCTTATTCTTCCATTGCACAAGAAACATAGGAAGCCAACCTCTGTGCACAACATCATGCAGGAACCTCTTCCACAATTCATCTTCCCAAAGCGGGAACACCTCCCACTACACACTTTCTCTGTAACGGTTGCCGATAATGCTAATGGTCATCTCTTGAACCTCAGGGTCTATTTTGAAATCCCGCATCAACCAGGCATACAAGTGTCCGACACTTTTCTGTATTGGTCTGGATATACCTTATCTATTGATTTAAATACGGACAATACTATCCCTTCCGGACCATATAAGATTTCACTGTCCCCGTAAAAAATCATAAACTGCCACATATCCGCCATACCTGCATCGACAAAAACTATGGCATTATTGTGACATAACAGAAAGAATCATGTTAAACTACATCTACAATGCAAATTCATTACAAGCGTAGCCCAACATGTAATCTATACTGTAACAACATATTCCCAATTTGCTACATCAAACACATCTAAAAATCCTACATCTATCATATCAATTATGACTACACTATGTCTAAATCCTATATCTAATATCAAAAATATGTCTAAATACTACTTCTAATTACTAAAATATACGTATAAATATGATTTAATTGCTAAACTACATTTAACCCTAATTCTAAACCTAGATCTACATTTTATCCTACTTCTAGTGGCTATACTACCAGGTATGTAAAATAAAACTTAGATCTAACATCTAACCTATGTTAAAACCTAGTACTAGTTGCTATTCTACCGGGTTTGTTAAAAAAGGAGAAAATATTACCTCTTTTTTAGGAGGGCTTCGCCACACAAATCTCCCTCACCTCCCTCTCCTCTCCTCTCTCGTCTGAATGTGTCAAATGAAGTGCTGACGTCAGGAGGGTCGGCCGGGCCGACATAAATACTCAAAAGGTCTCGCCTGCTCAGCGGGCGATACCTTTTGAGTGGACCCCTGCGACGTCACAGCCACAAAAGTCTTGCACGTTTAGCGGGCAAGACATTCCTCTCCCCTATTATTAAATGCACTGCCAACCAGGGCCCACAAGGTGTCGCACGTTCAACGGACAAGACCTTGTTCTCATCATTAAACGTGTGACGGTAGGGTAGACTTTATTATTTTTAAAACGGGTATGTAATCTTGAAATTTTTGAAAAAAATATATAAAAAATTCCGAAGCCATCCACATACGTGAAAGCTAGAAAGTTGTTGTACATGTACGTGTATTTTTTTATTTATCTCTTGATTTTATTTGAGAATATAAAAGTGGTTTAAAAATTCTAAGTATTTTGATGAATAAACTAAAGCTTACTAGCAAGCCATTTTAATTAGTTTGATCCAAAAGGGTTGACCTAATTTTTTAATTAAAATTCTTCAAAATAGCCTATTTTTATAAATTCTAGCAATTTTTAATGCCTCAAACAAATTCTCAAAATTCTAGAAAAAATCACTAATATTCTTCTCATGTGATGTACTAATTTATAAAAATATTTTTACCTTAAATCATCTAATCACACTAACTAAATAGAAAATTGGCTCATCCAGACTGTCGAGGTCCTTAGCTCTAGCAGTGACCCATAGCGAGCATTCCTCTGCCACTGTCCAAATCGCCCTATCCACCTTTGAGGCAGCACAGTTGAATACACAATCTTTGTTGTGCTTCCAAAGCTCCCAAGCAAAAAAGAATAATCAGGGAATTGATGTCTTTTCTACAATGCCTGATGACCGTTCTATTTGACTAGCACCACCAGCCCGAGAAGGTCATTGTATCCTGCTGAGGAGTCACGAACTACAGGCCAACCTTTAGAAGGATGATGTGTCATACCTGTGTTACAAACACATAGGAAATCAAGATGTGATTGATGGATTCATCTGATTGTCACAAAATGGACAAAAAGCAGGATGGGGAAGTCCTCTCTTAGCCAATTGATCCGTTGTCCAGCACCGATTAAACGCTACAAGCCAGAGGAAAAATGTCTACAGGACATTGATGAATTGTGTCTTTGCCTGTGTCACACTTCTAATGAGAGGGAGTTAGGTCATGTAATGCGAATCAACCCCTAGGTGATGGTGACAGCTTCAGCCGACACAAATTGAGCTGCCGTCGTAGCCCTAGCTGACGATCATGAATGTCAGGACTGGATGGGCTGAATGGATGCCCTAACCCTAGCTGTATAACTATTCAGGTCTCATTTTGCACATTATTACTTCCTTGCTATTAATCAAATAAGCACGAGTTGACATGTACATATTTAGTGTACACAAACCATTTTTTGCACCATCTGCTTGATTATATCAAATGGTCCACATCGATTTGATGGTCCAACGCACCATCAAATGGCTCAAATTTACAAACTAAGTGTAGCTTAGTTAGTTAGCTTCTTGTGTTGTAGGCTTCTCAATGAGCCGAGCTCAAGTGATCCCATCGCCTCAAGCTTGAGTTTGATAGAAACTCGAGCCGAGCTCCATCCGAGTCCAGTTCAAGTAGCTCACGAGCCTTGAGCTTTTTTGACAGCCCTATAATAGTTGAACCTACTCCCTCCGGTTCGAGTCGCCGACTCAACACAGATGCTCGTATTTTTGGCTAATTATTCTCTGATGTTTCTGACACATTTTAGAAAATGGCTCTATCATTATCTAGAGATAAGAAAAAAATACCCTCACAATACAAAATAGTTGTCCCTACTAGCCATCTATCTTGTAGTGATGTTACATGTGATGTCGCATGATCTCATTGTGCCTTTATAAGCAATGTTATTAGGACAGGAATGAAAGTCTACATATTTGTTTTATACCCTTTGGCATTTACATACGAGCGTACGACATGTGGGACCATATGATTTTTGTTCGTGTGGGCCAAGGCAAATGTTACATTGCGTCGTAAGCAAATTTTCGAGTGGCAAAATCGCAGCCCCTCCTAACTCGCTTTTCCTTCCTCCCACTCTGGCCACCTTCATTTTCACTTTGCATCAAGTTCCGCACGGCCATGGAGTTCGGCCGGATCCCTGGGGCCTGTCTTCCTGTGTGCGGCCTCAGGCTCCGAAGGTCAGTCCTCGCCCTGGAGTGTCGTGACGTCCTCGCCTTGTGCGCCCTAACCCTGCGGCCAAGAGCCCAGGGGCATGTGGCCTTGGCCTGGTGTCGCGAATGTTGGATATGATCTCGGGCCCCCTCTCCTAACAAACCCTAACCGATGTCCGACAAAAGGGGGGAGTCCCATTTTGACCTAGCGCCATGATCGATGGCGAAACCAACTAATCATGGTTGTGGTCCCGTTCCGTGCTGCGCCTATATAGATGAGGGGGAGCCGGCACCTTCACGAGGGACGATCTTGTGAGGTTTTTGTCTCTCCCAAACATACACACGCACTGGCGATCAAATTAGGGCGCCGCAGCGGATTGAAGGCCGCCGCCGGCGTCACCATTGACAATATTTGCATCTACATCGACACTCTCCGACCTCACCGTCAACCTCTAATGGCGTCACCGAACGCAGGTACACGTCTATGCGCTTCCGCTTGAGATGGTGTTCGTTTTAGGGTTAATGATCTTTTTAATTAAGGCTTAATCATGTTTAACAATGGTACCAGAGCTGCCATTAACCCTAATCAGACCCATATATACTTTACTGATGTTTTATTGTGTTCGGTTGACAATCATCAGTGGTCAATTCGACTTAATTTTGATCTTTTAAGCCCTGTTGTTGATCGGTGAGTCATGTATGTCCATGGTTAAGCTTAATTGATGTCAATTAGGATCAGCCCATGTCAATTAGGTGCAAATTAATCAAGTTTTAGTACTATTTTTTGTCAATTAAGCATGTTTAGACCTTCATTGCTTCCATTTAAAGCTTAATTGATGTGAATTAGCCCTAATTAGGCTCGAATTAGACACTCTTTCATGTTTTAAAGTAGATTTCCTTCAGTCTAACCATGTTTATGTGTGTGCTTGTGTGGTTTGGGGTCTGTGTGAGGGCAAATCGACATGTTTTAGGGAGATCCGACTCGGGTTGGGCATATTGTGCTCATGAAAGCAATTAGAAGGAGTGGAATCAGGGAGATTAAGAAAACCCCTAAGAAATCCCCAATCCCCCCCACCCCCTAAATCCGAACCCCATAAACTGTCGACCACTGGAAAGCCATTAAGAAAGTCCTTCGCTATTTGCAAGACACTAAAAACTACATGCTCATATTTAGAGAATCCGATTTTGAAGTCGTTGGTTATTCGGATGCAAACTTTGCGGGGTGTGTAGACACTAAGAAATCCATGTCAGGTTATATCTTCACCCTTGCTGGAGGAGCTATCTTGTGGAAAAGCTCCAAACAGACACTTACGGTATCGTCAACGATGCAGGCTGAGTTTGTGGTATGTTATGAGGCTACCAGGCAGGCTGTATGGCTAAAGAACTTTATCCCGGGATTAAAAGTGGTCGACAGTATTTCAAAACCACTTACATTATACTACGATAATCAACCCGCAGTTTTCTATACAAGTAATAACAAGTCGAGTGGTGCTGCTAAACACATCGACATTAAGTATCATGTTGTGAAAGATAGAATCCAGGATCAAACAATAAGTGTCAAGCATATAAGTACTAAGTCAATACTTGCGGATCCGCTTACTAAAGGCTTACCACCTCATATTTTTCATAATCATGTTGCCGGCATGGGGTTACTGGAAAGCCTATGATTCTGGATAAGAGGACCATAATGCAAACCAACTCCCATTAGGAATAACGAATTTTCATTTCGAGATGGAGTGGTATACTATAGGTTTATGGGTTTCAGTGGTGTTTAATTAGCCGTTGTAATCTTTTATCTTGGTATGCTATTTCATTAAGAGTGAGCTTATGATGATAGCCTTACAATCAAGGGGAAGAATGTTGGATATGATCTCGGGCCCCCTCTCCTAACAAACCCTAACTGACGTCCGACAAAAGGGGGGAGTCCCGTTTTGACCTAGCGCCATGATCGGTGGCACAACCAACTAATCATGGTTGTGGTCTCGTTCCGTGCTGCGCCTATATAGATGAGGGGGAGCCGGCACCTTCACGAGGGACGATCTTGTGAGGCTTTTGTCTCTCCCAAACATACACACGCATTGTCGATCAAATTAGGGCACCGCAGCAGAGCGAAGGCCGCCACCGACGTCACCATTGACAATATTTGCATCTACACCGACACTCTCCGACCTCACCGTCAACCTCTAATGGCGTCACCGAACGCAGATACACATCTATGCGCTTCCGCTTGAGTGGTGTTCGTTTTAGGGTTAATGATCTTCTTAATTAAGTCTTAATTATGTTTAACATCGCAAATTGGGACGTTGTCGACTCCGACCGACGGATCTCGCAGTCATGCACCTTCAGCGAATCCGGCACCACATGTGTGCCCCATCTTCCCCGTTGTACTCCTCAGGCTCCGATGGGAGGAGCTGGTAGGCAATGACCACAACGACAACGAGGACCAGTTCAAGCCGCTGAAGAAGTCTCCCAGGTCGCACTCTACCAGCAGCATGATGCCATCCCCTTGCTCTACAAGGTCGCATCCTTCCTCACTTTCTCTTGATTCCAGAAGAGCTGAGAAAAGTATTTACAAGCTATTTCATGTGTTTGTTATATTTGTAGGATAAAAAAACGTGACATTCCAATGTTAGATGATGAAGTGTTTCGTTTGAAAAAGATTGCAAAGAATGGTGTCTCCCGTAAGGAGAATATTAAACTTTTTGCCACTCTAACAGAGTGGCAATTTCTCGTTTAGGATGATAAATGAGTCCTCCTGAGTCTATGACAATAGGTCCAATAGCAAATTTGTCACTCTACCGAATGACAGGGTGGCAAAAGAATCAAATGCCGGCCATTGAAACAGAGTAGCATTCCCACAGTGAAGCACTTCTTGAGGCTGTATCATAAAGATGCAAATGCTCTACGCAATGTAAGATAAGAATTCTGTTTTTACCTTCTTGCTTGGTTGGACATTGATCGTTATCACAGGCTATTTCCCTTCCCGTTTCTAGATTCTCAGCAACGCCTCACAGTTAGTCTGGACAACTATTGTTGATCATGCTAAGATGTGCGATCCTGGGAGATCCCTTTACTCTGTTTATAAAAGACAAGGATATTAGGCTGTAATTCAGTTCTATTGGTCCGATTGTTGGAGCAACAAAAGCTGACCAGTATAATGCTTTCGGGATCTTGATACGCCGCAGAAGGTATTTTCCTGACACATACTATGATGTCTATTCGAAGTTCCTGGGTGTAGAGGCTTGCACTCTCAAATTTCTGTTGCTCACACAACAACAGCACAATTCATTTAATGAAATGCATTAGTAAACAGTGTTTCATTGGAGCGTACAATTTTTTTCCTCCTTAATTAAGGGAGCATGAAAATGACAAAAACATTTACTTTCTACTTGTAAAAAAATTATGCCAATAAAATGTGTTCATGCAAAAGTATGCCAATAAAATGTGTAACTCTGTAGGTGTAATGAAATGATAAATTTAAGTGCCTACATTTATTACAATTAAATAGCGCATGTTGTAATTTATGCTGTGACTTTCTTGGAACCCTCTGCTTAGCCACCCTTCTTCTTGGCAGCCTCTCCCTGTACAGCCTCTTATTTACCAGCCTTCTCCTTCGTAGCCTCCCCCGGTCAGCTCCTTTTTTGGTAGGGCGTTTACCTGCCTTGTTGAGTGCACTTGTCATCAAGTAGGGTCCCAGTTTTCGTCTGAAAAGGTCTATGTATTTCTACATGTATAGGTGAAAGTTAAGAAACTTGAAAGGATGCGTAGTGTTATTCAATACAAGGAGAGTGAAACCATAAAATGCGAACAGGGTACCTGGTTACATTTTTCACTAAGCCTTTGTCCGGTCCGGTACTCCATGTACTTGATCGCAAAAAGCCCACATGATGACCTTCACGAAAGACTAGTATTAGAATATCATATTTGATCCTGCATTATTATTAATGATATATGTCATTGGTTGCATGTACTCGTCTCCTTGCATGGCTATACGCTTTACTTCATTCACCTTCCAAGATGCAACTTTGTAATCCGGCCAGAAATTGGATTAAACTTCATTGGCAACTAGCTCAAGGCATTGTTCAATCCGTTTTAGGTGTGAACAAGCAAGACTGATGTGACCTAGAGTTATAACGCATTTAGCATATAAGAAAAGTTAAAGAACATAGTGTGTGCCGTATAATTCAGCTCTCCACGTTCTTGACGCGGTTTTCCAAGAGAGTCAAGCACTTGAATCTCATGTTTTTTGGTGTTGATCACCGCAAGGTACCAATGGTTATGATTCCGGTTTATTGGTAGGAAAATCTACATCAAACATAGAAATATTTAATAATAGTTATGTCATCGAGTTAATAGATGGGCAGGATATGTATTTTTACCGTATCATGTTTAAGATTTGATCCCATATTGCTTCTGATCTTCTTTCTCTTGCCCTCTTATCTCGTATTTGTAGTATGCGGGCACTACGTGAAAAAACGGACAAAAGGAGACAGACATAAATAACGGGTTATTACATAACCCGTCACTTATGTCACCTCAAGTCAGAATCAGGTATTTACCCGTCAGAGATAACAGATAATAGGTGACGGATCGTAATATTGCTAGTCATAAGTGACGGGTCATGTTACGACCTGTCACTTATGACTTGGCAAAGGTGACTGGTCTCCTTAAACCAGTTATAAGTGACGGGTCGTAATGTTACCTGTCACTTATTACTTAGATGGCTTTTAACACCTGACCAGCCACTATACGGACGAACAATTACTCAACAGTTCCGCCCGCACAGTGCTAGGGGTTCTCACCAGCTTCGGTAGAGATTTTTTAATATCTTGTTGATTTGAAGTTTCAATTAGTGCTAGGTCTTTCAAGGTTTGGATCTCCCCTTTTCTCCTTCTTTCCTCCTCCTCTAATCCTTATTTGGTAGATTTGTTGTACTTTGAATTGCAATCAGTTATTTTGCATCTTGATCCAAAATCTTAGTACAAGTGAGTTGTATTTATGTTAGATTTGATACTAGGTTTGCCTGATCTACCGCGAGATGCCACAGACGTTGTGTATTTGTCTAGAATTTTTAATCGCATGCTTAACCACAAAATTAATTTAATTGTTAATGAAGAATGAATGTTTTTAAATTAATTGTAGATGATGGACAGAAGTTGGTTGTACCTTGAGACCCGGACTTGTTCGGAGTACCTGAGCGAGGTGAAGTATTTCATGAGTGTTGCCTTGGTGGATATGAAAGATCGTGGTAAAACGGCAATGTATTATCCATGTCACGACTGCAGGAATGATAAGAAGTTTCTGAAACCAGAAAATATCCATGCACACTTGGTCATGCGTGAATTTAAAGAGAATTATACTTGTTGGAACAAACAAGGAGAGGAAGGTCTTAACGAGGGAGAGTTGGATTGGGCCCTCCATGCTGACTGTGTATCAAGGATTTACACCTGGTGAAATGGATCATGATCTCAGGGATGAGGACATATTAGGTTTCAATGATAATGATCTCGAAGATTTTATGGAGAATGTGGACTATATGGTGTAGGATGTCGAGCGGCACGACGAGTATAACAATGGTGAGTTTGCTATATTCTAGGACTTCTTGCAGAATTCCAAGACGCCCCTTTATCCCAACTGTAAGGAGAAGTATACGCGAATATTTGGGAACCTAAAGCTTCTACAGTTGAAGGCAACCCATGGTTGGACTGACAAGAGTTTCGAAGCATTGCTCGATCTGCTAAGGGACATGCTACCGGAGAGGAATTTGATGCCTGAGGGCGTCTACAACGCGAAGAAGATAATTTTTCCTTTAGAACTAAAAATAGAAAAATAAAATACGTGCATGTAAACAGAATTATATCTTGTTTCGTAGAAAATATACAGAGTTGGATCAAGTACTTGATTGCAAATACATGCATGTAAGGCTTTGTCCGGTCCAGAACTCCATGTACTTGATCGCAAAAAGCCCACATGATGACCTTCACGAAAGACTAGTATTAGAATATCATTTTTGATCCTACATTACTATTAATGATATATGTCATTGGTTGCATGTACTTGTCTCCTTGCATGGCTATGCGCTTTACTTCTTCACCTTCCAAGATGCAACTTTGTAATCCGGCAAGAAATTGGATTCAACTTCATTGGCAACTAGCTCAAGGCATTGTTCAATCTGTTTTAGGTGTGAACAAGCAAGACTGATGTGACCTAGAGTTATAACGCATTTAGCATATAAGAAAAGTTAAAGAACATAGTGTGTACCATATAATTTAGCTCTTCACGTTCTTGACGCGGTTTTCCAAGAGAGTCAAGCACTTGAATCTCATGTTTTTTGGTGTTGATCACCGCAAGGTACCAATGGTTACGACTCCGGTTTATTGGTAGGAAAATCTACACCAAACATAGAAATGTTTAACAATAGTTATGTCATCTAGTTAATAGGTGGGCAGGGTATGTATTTTTACCATATCATGTTTAAGGAACTTGATCCCAAATTGCTTGTGATCTTCTTTCTCTTGCCCTCTTATCTCGTATTTGTAGTATGCGGGTTTATATAAAAGTTGGCATGTGAAGGTTGTTTCAATGTACACCATTCCGTCAACCCTCGTGTCATCTTTGTTTTGAGCTTTAAACACGTGTATCCATGTGTCATCTTTGTTTTGAGCTTTAAACACGTGTATCCATGCATCGATTATCTGGTGTTCGACATAAGATAATTGGTCAGTTTTGATATATTCCTGAATTGGACAAAAAAAATTTAATAAACATACTTACATCATCTTGCAAGAACTTTACTGACCCATCCACCAAATATGGATCGGCTATGCTTTCCATGTCCTCCTTGGTTATGGTCACATCATAGATGTGCACCAGAACCTCTTCCCTTGGTATCTTTGGGTATCGCTCATGTAATGTAAACAAAATGAATAGCCATTTTCTCACTTATCCTGCGTGAGGAGATCCGTACATGGCTGCACAAAATTTACCTCAGAATTATTTGAGTGCATATTTGGTGCAGAGTAAAAATAACATATAATATTTACTCTTACATGAACTATGTCATACAATGCATCGATTACAGCTACTATGGTCTGTTTGTTTGAGCTTCTATTTTTTTTTTGAAAAAATATGCTTTTGTCTTGTCTGAAAAGTTATTTTTGGAAATAGTTTGTTAGCTTCTATAGTAAATTTTTGGCTTCTCAGTACATAGCTTCTCAGAAAAGCGTCTTTCAACGAGTTTTTTAGTTTTAATTTATTTTTCTCAGAAGCAAGCTTCTAGCTTCTTCAGAAGCCGCTTCTCTAAAATCTCGTTTGTTCTGACTTCTGACTTGTAGCTTTTGACAACAGTAAAAATAGAAGCAGATACAGAAAACAAACAGAGCCTTATTCATTAACTGCTTCTGTATCAACTACACATCCAGAACTGCTAAGGAAGTTTACGTAAGCACACAGTTCTAGTGTATCAACAATACATCCAGAACTGCTAAGCAATTATGGAATATTTTTTAAAAACAAAACATGGTTACTGCTGATTGAGAGAATATGTTCTTATTTCTTTTCTGCTTTTCACTACATGCTGCTAAATAAACACATCACTCTGTGTGTGTTGTATACACATTCCTACAGTCTTTTTGTGCATGTTTTTTTTCCATATAATGTATAACACTAATTGTCCAGGCCCCAAATTTGTGCAGGTTGTTTTCAATGCAATATGTCAGGACATCTAAAAGCTTTTTTTTTTCTCGAACACAGGAGAGTTACGGATCATTTCATTTAAGACGAAAAAACAGTTTTAAAACTAAATACACTTAGGACAATATCGTCTCACAAAAAAGAGAAAAAACAAGTGTGAACAAAAACCAAACAAAGACACAAACTACCTAGCAAATAAACCTTGGAGGCCTCGCGCAATGGCCGCACCCCAAACAACACCCTCAACTTTTACTGAACTAACCACTGAATTGACGCTCGGAGAAGCATTATTAAATACACAGTCATTACGGTGCTTTTACAACTCCCAAGCCACAAGAATAACAACGGAGTTAAAACCTTTCCTCAGAGACTTATCAATCAAATTATACGCATAATCCCCTGAGTACAGAACAATGTGGAAATATATGATGCAACTGTTTTGGTATGCTGTACCTGAACATGTTGTAATTTTCTGATAAATTCTGGTATGCTGTCGCACACTGATGTGGAAAATAACTCTTGAGACATGCCGTAAATTTCCAAGACATGTAGGCAAATTCTTTCTAGCATTAAAACGAGCCAAAACTTGCTAAATACTATAGCTGTCCAGTTAGAATCAAAACGATAATTTTGTCACTAACCCCATGTGCTGATAGAAAAAGAAAATCTCTATTAGCTTTATAAATATTTACTAGCTCAGAATTTTCCAACTACGTCGTGGAATTTTGTTGCACATGCTGTTTTCAGTATGGGTTGGCCTAATGCTTATTACCTACACTTATGAACTGACCCTATCTGAAGCAAGACAAATTAAATAGGATGCATCTACATATGGTAATACAATAAGGCAATCATAGTATATGCTGCTTCATTATCTGTGCAAAGAAAACTCACTACTTTTGGCTTTTTTCTGGATGGCGCAGGTCTAGGCACAAGTGTCTCTGGAACTCAGATGAATCTATAATAGATTTTTGTCCATCGTGCTTCTTGGTCCGTCCTACGTCTGCAGAGATATCTCCAGCACGATTCTTCTTTGCCTCCCTGTCATCTGCAACCTTCACTCCAACGCCCGACTCCATGTTCCTCCGGCCACGCTCTTGGTCCCCGTGGTGATGCAACAGGATGAAGCGATGGTTCGTGCTCTTGGCCAATAGGCTTCGAACGTGTGGGCTTCCTTGTTCAAATAGATTGGTTTTGTACGGGGTTGGAAAGGACATGATAACAGATTTGTTTTTTTTTTGCCGTGTATTCTATCTCTAGATATTCTGTACACGATAATATTCCTATGTGTATCCGTACCATATATGTAAATTTGTTTAATATTCAGATTTTATTATATTGTTTAAATCGTTTGGTTTTGGTACGCGGTGCTGTTTGAGGCACTTGGAGGCTGCTGTATGCACGTGATATTGTGCTCTGAGAGAGATGAATCTTCCTTGGGGCCAAACGGCCGCAGTGACTTTGTGACCACTGGGAGTTTCTCTGTTTAGGAAAAGAGAGAATGTCTAGTTAGGATCAAGAGAATATCTAATTAAGATCCTATTAGGATTACTCAATCAGTACAGCTGTCCACATCTCCACGTTGATAAGTAAACAACAAGAACAGAATATGTTCAGTGACATAGTTTAACTGAACTTCTATTTATTTATTTTTTCTGTGAAGCTTTTGACGATAGCAGGTATAATGCCAACAAAAAACAAAATATGTCATAACTGTACCTGCCATTGGAATAACATCAGATTATCAAAGGTCCCATAACTACATACCTGGACAATCAGTTCTTGGTGTCTTCAGGATTTTGATGTAGTTCTCAAATGTCCCAGTCCATGCGTCCCTCTTTGTCAGGAAGTTAGAATGCAAATTAAAGAGCTTCTTTACTGTTGCAGGAATGGACGAATGCTCATACTGTGAGGTTTCCTGTGGACCGTTTGGTTCATGGATCACTGCACAAATTAAAAGTAAGGTCATTAATACTGCAAGATAAACAAAACAGAACATGAGTATATATTTGAGCGGTTGCAAACGCACAGCTCATTATTTCCTTCCAATATACAGAAGCATAATTTCTAGTAGAATCGTGTCTACAAGCCTTGGCAATCAAAATTCGGACTGCTTGGCCTTCAGAACTGGCCTTCACATAAAATGACTACCTCATATGCCAATCTAGTAGATTCATGTCTACAAGCCTTGGCAATCTCATAAACAGCCTAGATAAACCAAACAGGAATATGAAGAAAAAAATAACTTGCTTACTGAATGTATGAAGAATGAAGCATCAGTAATGCACAAGCAAACTCAGACAAAAAAAAGTACGATGGCAACAGGTACATGCTTAGTGCTAGATATGCAATCCTACACGCCAATGAGAGAATTTCAGACTCATGGGCTGCAGACACCATTGATTTCAGAGCAGAAGCTTAACTTCCTATCACATTTCACAACTAGAATTTCAGAGCCATGCGGTTGAGCAAAAAACATCAGATTCCCCTCAAGATAACTATACATGCCGATCTAGCTGCACCTAAAACTTTGTAACTTGCACTCTGCGTTTGTCTAAGATTTATTCATCCTTGTGACAAGTGAAAACTGAAAACAGTTGCCTCCAACCCAGTGAGATCTGCAGCAACAAAACAGGTAGTCAGACATCAACAGATAGTGTAAAAATCACAGCAATAACACAAGTGATGATTAGCATAGGAATGCAAATATCACTACATCGGAAGACAGATCGGTGAATCAGTGCTTGGATTCTTCTGAATACAAGGCTGAAGAAAATGCTACAAAAGGTTGTTCAGCCAAAAGCATGTTATCTATTAAATGAAATAGATTAAAACACACAGTTCTAGAGTTGACACAAATCTATTATCTTAATCGAGTGAGTAAGTTCAAGTAAATAGAAGTACTAAGCAAACATCTAACCTTTTGAAGGCTTCAAAATATGAAAGGTAACTAACTAATAATTTGGAATAGTTTCCAAAATATCAAAGGTTCCAATCTAGACTTAAATCGCCCATCCTAAAATCCTATGATGGAGCACCTAATATTTCATAGGAGAATCTGAATAAAGGTTTATCAATTACCTGAAGACTTAGGTTTCCGTAAAATTTATTTTTTGCCCACGGCTTCATGATATCGCTTCAATCTCTTTGATGGAGCACCTTTCGAAATAATCCTCTTGGGATCAAGTACTCTTTTTGTGGAAGATCTGTCCACCCCAGAAAAATGTGATGGCAAAGGCCCAGAGTAAGTTGCCTCCATGCCCCCATTGTGCTCTACGTCTTCATCCCCAATAGCATCTAGGATTCTCATCACCTTATCCGATTGCTCCTCGGTCCTCGAAGCTTTGAACAAAACAATATTAGCTTTCATGCGGAGCTCATGGAAACGGTCCATCTGTTTTGACCACACATGGGTATTGCTATATCTGTTCGAGGTGAATGTGAGCTTCGCTACAATTGTCCACCTATTTTGAACACAACAAGGAGGAATAGCGTCCAAACCCACAGACCGCATAACATCAAATATGTGTGGGCATGGAATGGCTTCACACTCTATCGTCCAGCAAGGGCAGCTAGCTGTCATCATCATTGAGCCATCAAAAGTACAACTAACATCAAAGTGGTACTCAGTGTTACCTATGGATGTGACTTGATAACTCACAACTCTGTCTACCATCGTCGCCTCTTTAACCTCCCATTCAGGTATCTTCCTAATATGCACCCTAACCTTCCTGAACATCGTTGGTGTGTAGATACAAGCAGCCCTTTTCTCATATATGTCCGCAGTTATCCTAGTGAATGGGATGGACAACGAAGTTCTTGCTTCAAGCTCAGCCTCATTCTTGCGGATGTGCGGCAAGCAAAACTCATAATGCTCGACCAGATCAACAAGCGACATAGTCCGGTCTAGATGCTTGTGAAGCCTAGAGTTCAAGCTCTCGCTCCATTGGTTACTACGCATGCCTAGGAAGTGTCCCCCATTCGTGTGTGCGTGCGTGCAGCGGACCACTTGTTCCTGAGTTCATACATCTTCCATATTCATATGTCATTTTCAATTATTTTGTGGGTCTCCTTGAAATCTACCCATCGCCTCTTGAACTTAGCAACCTCCATTGAATGGTAAATGAATTTCCTGAACTCCTTAAGCTTTTCACCCTTGAGGTACTTCACCATATTCTGTTCTATATGCCAACTGCACAGACGATGATCTGCCCCGGTCATAACCATCTCAATCGCCCTTGCCATTGAGGCGTCCCCATCAGTGATCAATGACTTTGGATGCTTTTGGTTCATTGCCTCCAAAAAAGTATCAAGCAGCCACACGTACGATGACACACTCTCATTCGAAATTATATCGCACCCAAATACAACCATACTTCATTGATGGTTAACTCCAATGAAGGGAACAAAAGGAAGGTTGTACCCATTCACGTGGTACGTGCTGTCAAAGACCACAACATCACCAAAGGCATCATAATCACTCTGAGATTGTGAATCAGCCCAAAATATATTTTCAGCCGCCCTTGAGCATCCTGGGTGTATTTGAAGAAATACTCTGAGTCTTCTGCTTGTTTCTCCCTCATATAATTCAAAACAAAGTCAGTGTCATTGCCTTCAACCTTTTTCTTCTTCTTCCTTGCAATGAAATTATACAAGTCCCAAGCCAAAAACCTAGTCTTCTCAAAACCGTCGTGGTTCTTCTCTATGACACCCATTATCTGACAGGTACGAAGGCCGCTAATTCCTAGCTCAATAGCCTCTTCTTTCTGTGCTTCACTTAGGCCTTGGTGAGACCGCAAGACAAAAGCCTCACCAGACTTAGCAAGTGCATGACAATGTGAATCCTTAAAATCTATAATAAACCACATGCCACTCTCTTCATTTAGCTAAATGTCAAGCCAAGCCTTGCATCTACAACGGGTGAGCGCACGTGGCTCCCTTACTTGAGCCAACTTTTCAAAGTGTTTAGTGGGCCTATATCCTTCACACAAGCACAGTAATCTCCATATCACTTGTCTCCTTTCTTCTTCATCTTGCCCCTTCTAATACCAAACCTTTTCACTTTTGCATATAAATTATAAAACTCATAGCCATCCTCCTTGCTGCTAAAAGTCTTGTTTACCACCATGCTATATTCTTTCACTTCCTCTAGGCTAATATGCTCTTTGCCACCCATCACGCCACACTGTTATTCAGTAAAAAAATGCAAGCAGTTATTAGTCTCTCAACACAAGATTTTAATGTGGTACACTATAAGAGTAAACCGTTCATAACATGGCATTGACCAAAAAATGAAGTAAATATGCGCCATACTTATGCCAATACCACCCAAATTATAAAGCAAAAATGTTATGGCAGATTATTCTTAGATTCCACCAACTTGTTTAATGATTTCCCTCAAATATAAATGTACCAATGGATTTTTCACACTATCCTGCAATGATCTAACATAATCATAGTTCCTTCCTAAAGACAAAAGTTAAAATATGTATGATATTGGCAGATAGGCTGAAAGACATTTAACATTTCACAGCAGAAACAAATTCACAAAGTAAATATCTATCAGTTATTTAAACAGTCACATAGATATCCATTAGTTATTCAACAGTCACATATTTTTGGCAAGACTCTCATCATGCCACCGCCTTCTCTCGCGAGCGCCGCAGCTCTCGCGTGGTTGAACGAACTGAGTATTTGGTTGAACAAACTGATTATTTGGTGGATTAGGGAAAAAAAGACTGCATTATCCTTCAATGGCATGATGAATAAATATTAATATTACTGTCGTCAACTATTAAGATATTCAATTAGATAGATGATTAAATTAAATTTATACTATCTTCTACCTATAGGTAGTATGGATCATCGTAAAAAAACTTTTTTTTTAAGCCTATTGAACCGATCCTCTGGGCAGCCATCTTGTATGTTTTTGTGTTTCCAGGCTTCGTCATATGGCTTGTTGAACGCAAAGATAGCAGATATTGGGTGGTAGCGCCGGAAAGCAGCTCGTCAACATTGCATATTTCAACTTTCAAGCACTTATTTCTGTTCCAAAGGGCTAGCTAAACAGAATTATCAAAAGAACCTTCTTATTTCGTTTTATGGATATCTTGCAACTGACATGCATTTGTTCTTGAAACATAAAATAAAACCCTGCGATACATTTAGGAAAATCCTATTTTAATAAAGTGAGGAACTATAAAATAGAATTTGGAAACACAACATTGACAAGTTTAACATAGGTTTATTAACATTACTGTCTATTTTAGCTAATATATGATGAGGCCAATCCATAATACTTCTGTTCTTCCAACATTTGACATGGATTCCAAAGTTTGCATTACCAAAATTTGACAGATTTGACCAATTTGGCCTTTTCTTGGTTTGTTACCAAAAATTTGGAAAGGTTTTTGTTCTCCTTCCATTGACTTTGTAGCTTGTTTTGTTACCAAACTTGCCCAAATTTCGGTTATACAATATATGGCAAGGTTTGGCATTGCTTGCCAGCCAAATACATCCCAAGTCTTTGGCCTGATAAGGTGGTCCTATATACTTTTGCAGATCCAAAAGTGAAGAGATGGTTATCAAAATTTGCACTAATAAACTGGCTGTTGCTAGCTTGGTTGTTGGAGAAACTCTACAGTGCAAGCTTGACCTCCATGACGACAGTGCGACAACTCCAGCCAACGGTTGTCGATTTGAATCATCTTATTAGTAATGGGGATTATATTGGCTACCAAGGTGGGTCCTTCGTTAGGGATCTACTGAAGAGCCTTAAAGTGGACGAGAGCAAGGAGGAAAGCAAGTTCAGCAAGCAGTTGCTGAATTTGCTATTGAGCTTGTCCATGGCGACGCAGATGATAATATTATTTGGCGCATTGGCGGGGATAGCCATCTACTTATTTGCCTGCATGGTAAACCACGACCTGAAGGAGGAAGAATTAACGGAGGAGACTCATCACTGGAAGGACGTGGCAGAGGAGTGCCAGCAACGCCACTGATTCGCCGAGGCAAGAAATTGGTGGGCACCACGCCCACCGCAACGGGAACAACGAAACTGAAGCTGCGTAGTACACTCGCTAGCTTTTTCGGAACATCAAAATGAAAATGAGCATGATTTTCTCATCGTGTGTAATATTTCTCGCTTTGCGAAATGCTGGGCACTTCATTCAGTTTGTCAGTTTGAAGGGGTGAAAATAAAACTTGAGTCTCGCGAGCCAACTCAGGCTCGCAAAAGCTCAGCTTGGCTCGGAGACCAAACAAGATAGAGAATCTTTACAGTACACCATGATACTAAATAAGGAAGAGTATTACTGTTGTGATCCAACCGTCCATTTTAGTATGTATTATTGTAATTATCTTGTTACCCTTAGAGGTAATTACGTCATTAACTGACTGGACTTCGGAACTTCGTCACCCATACCAGCCGACGGAGGGTGAAAACCCTAATAAATGAAATGAACAGAACAAGTGAAAGCTTATCCGAGGAATAAACTAACATTTTGACCTTCTCTAATTAAACATATAATTTACAAATTTATCATGATTTTTTTGTTTCCAATCCTACCCTTATGATACCTATGATACTCTTTAATGATACTCATGATACTGGTGGACGATAGAGTATCATTGGGTCAATCTAAACCACCGGATGAAGAAAATGGACGGCATGCACTCATTTAGGTGTACCGTAAAAGTCTTCACAAGATAAGCTTGAGTCGCCTTCTCAGCTCGATCACAAATCGAGCCGAGTCCGAGCTGGCTCACGAGCGACTTATTGGCTCGCAAGCTGACCTATTCCTTTCTCTCTTCATCTCAAACTCAAGTCGTGCATGTTGGTGTCAATCTGGACGCATGACCAGCGTCCATAGCTGGCATCACCAAGCAGCCCACAACCACGACACAACGGGTGGCGAGCGGGTGGCACGTCTGCTGACCTCCCACATGACGCCACGACATGCAGCCAGATCAAGTCCTATCTAGTACCTAATTCCATCCAAACCCCAGCCCAACCATGGCCGACGACGACCTCATCGTGGCGGCTGCCTCCTTAGCCGGCGACGACGAGGAGGAGGCACTGACACCGGTGCCTACAACTCCGACCACGCCGTCCCTACCTGTAGGACTCTCCACCCCTCCCTAACGCTACCAAGGTCGCACCTCCCCCTCCACCGTAGAACCCACCAGCATAGTTCTACTACTGCCGCCTCAGGCGCAGGGTGCGGCCATGACTGAGGACTCTAGGAGGCTGTTCCAGCGGTTATGGATGGACAAGGAGGAGCTACTCATCCTGTGCGGCTTCCTTGACTTCACGGCGCACCGTGGCACCACGTTTGCGTCACACCAATACGACACAACGCCCTTCTACGAGGAGATCCGACACCGGCTCTCCTTTGACTTCACCAAGAACCAGCTCATTGAGAAGCTACGCTGCCTGAAGAAGAAGTACCGCATCTGTGTGGCGCACAGGACGCCGTGTTCGCCTTCGTGGTTTCTCCACCCACGGCCACCGCCCACCCGCTGCCTCTTCGCCTGGTGGTGTCACCAACCCGTTGCCTCTCACCCGTGGGTTTCTGACTTGGCTTGTGAGACAGCAACAAGCCCGAGTTAAGCCCATTTTTGAGCTTGAAAATCTAAAGCCTAGCTCGGCTTGCACATAGACAAGCTCGTTTGAGCCAGCTCGGCTCGTTTCCACCCCTTCTTGACATGTAATTTGCCGAAATGTTCTAAAATATTTGCAAAATAAACTCTGCTGATAATGTCCTGTAATTAGCACAAAAAAAAGGATAATCGTATTGCTCTTGGCTCAAAACTTACAAAAGGTAGCGTGTTTTTATTTTTCTCTTTTCCCCCGAAAATGCTGAGCCATGCGAATTTGGAACCATTCTGCAGGATCAGAAGTTAAAACCCCAACATGAACTTCCTTTGTGTGAGTTGTACTCAAGAGCTTTTGATATTTAATCCAAATTCAAATTTAACCCTAAGGACTTTATCTAAATTAATCCCCATTCCCGAGAAGGTCCTCAGTGGCATCGTCTTGTATAAAGCAACGGTGGCAATCTTTGGGCAGACACATGCTGGTAAAATCAATGTCAACTGCAATTCTGCAAATCACCAATCACCGTAATTCTTCTGAATATTTTTCCTTGAAAAGTTTCAAGGGCGGGCACAAAAAATATCTCCCCTCAACCAACAGTTGTACAAATTGAGTTCTCGAAAAGCAAGTTGCATAAATTAATGGATAAACTGTTGTTTGCAACAAATCTTGAAGACTTGAACAACCAACCATCTGATTCTCGACTTTTCTAACATACTATTTCAGTTCCCGAGTCACTGGTTAGCATCAGCAATATACTCGGTGCTTCTGCACTCATAGATTATAATAGCAGAAAGGTTGTTGCAGCAATGATCATTCTTCAAGCTGCACGAATGCCAGCACCGAGCTCCTCTTGACTTTGTCCTCGCAATCTATTCCTTGAATAGGAGTAAAAGTTCGCTTGACTAAGGAATCTCTCCAGACAACTCTTGGTTTAATCACAGGGAAATTTCCTTGAATTTCAGAGTCATCACTTCACGATACAGGTATTCAGATGCATCGAATTTTATATTTATAGGTCGCTGCTTTGACAAGAAAAGTGGACATAATGGAAGCTTAAATTTAATTCAGAGGTAGGTAGCGCGCTTTGAGATTCGCACGCCCGATAACGAAGGGCTGAAATCCACAGATGGTTTGGTGCAGAGCGGGTCCGAGCGGGCATCGGGCGGGCTAGGGGACATGTGTGAGCCTATTGTTGGAGGTGGGATGGGTGGGTGGTTAATTAGTTTGAATTTCAAGTTTTAAATGTATTTTTCTTTCAAACCGTAAGTCCATTTTCAAATATGTTTCAACCATAGTATTATTTAAAACTAATGCAACAAAATGAGATCTAATATTAATATATTATTATTTATTTTAGAAAATTCAGAATTTTTAAGACACTATTTCAGCATTTTGAAAAACCTAGTTCAACATTTTATATGAGAATGTTGAAGACAGTGTATTCAAAATGTTGAGTTGGTTTTACAAAATGTTGAATAGTGTCTCTTCAAAACGTTGAAATAAACAAAAGTGAACTAATAATTGAGATTAGAGAAAAGGAAAATATTAACATGGCTTCGTGGGTTGTGCTCTTTTTTGCTTACCAGGCCGTATTTTAGGGCCTATTGGGCTATCCGATCCGAGGGATGCCGATCTGCATGGGCCTAACAAGCCATGCTACATCAAAACTAAATATAGTGCGGCATACAGGAGATCCCACGAGTTTAGGCCTACGGGAGATTGTCAGATTGCAACCGAAGTCACCACAAAGATTACCACAATTTTTAGGTGAAAGAAGTACAGCTTCCGACCTTTATACCACCCGGACGTCGAGAATATATATAACCATTTTATAAATGTGAACATCTGTCCCAAACATATGACTCGAACACAGGTGGGCACATTCTACCACAAAGATTACCGCATGCTATGGCATAGCCTGATTTTTGTGGTGGCCTAAGGGGCATTGATGATGTAATAGCAGTAAATACTGTGTTGTAAACGCTTCTGGTCCGTTGCAATGCAATCTAGACTGGGGGTTGTCCCTAAAACTCTAAAAACATTCCAAGTCATTTCATATACTTCTAGATTTCACTTGACCTCACTAGGGCTTCTATTTTCTATTCTTAGAGCATTTCCTAGTATATCATCTGGGCTTTGTTTGATATTGCAATGGCTTTTCAAAATCATTTCTTTATTTATAGATCCGAATGTGAGTTAGTTAGAGCATCTTTTTAGGATCCATAACAGCAAAATCTTAATAAGATTAGTGAAGATTCTCGTAACAAACTAAATTCCACAACACAACACAGCACAGCACAGTAACCGCAAACTGACCTACACTCCAAACCTCCATGTGGTCTGGGATCACTCCAAACCTTTCTTTGCCATGTTTCAGGAAGTGAAGCATGAATCGCAATTATCTTTCTTTATGGAGGTTTTTATGATAACAGTGTGAGTTATGGAAGCATTGAAATGGGCAAATCTTTTGGCACAAGTCGCCTTCGTTTGTTAGATGGAAGACCTGTTTTAAAGATACTACAGTGTTACATATGTACAGAATGAGCACTGTTATGAGTCTAGCAATCTCCTCCTAGATCGATGTCCTCTCCTACCCCCCCCCCCCCCCCAACTTCCTTTGGCTGCCTCCTGTACAATTAGCTGTTGTTCCCCTGTACAGTCTGTTTGTGTTTTTCTATTATGCTTTAATATATTATCACAGTAGGATTTCCCTGCTGTACAGTTAAAAAAAACTGGCCCGCACTTTCTTTACTTGTTTCTTTTTACCACTATTGTTAAATAACCATCAGTGAAGACTTAAGAGCGCAAAAGAACCATTTCGCCTCGGCTTCCCCAGCTCGCCTCTTCCACATCACCACTCTTCAATTGGTGTTGCACATGAGTACATGACACCTGAGATCAGTTCTGATGCACATAAGAACCAAGGCTGGGCGACCGGCGTCAGGTGGCGAGTTCCAATAGATGGCTACAGTGTCAGATCACTTCTTAAACAAGAGATCAGAATTCATCTCAGAATAAGACAAAACAATTAGCAAGCATAAACCTACGCTGAGATCAGGTTATGGGATAAGAGTTGATTCTTTTGTAACAGGGTCAATTATCTGACTGGGTACTTCATGATGGGAAGAAGACATTTGACTTTCTCACCATTGCTTGCCTCGAAATTGCACCTTGCATAACAAGAGAGAGAGAGTTCATACTGGTGAGATCAGGTTGCAGGACGACTTATTCCAAGTGAAAGAGAAATACTATGCTGAGAGAAACAATAAAACAATATCAATTATCAATTCAGTAAAAAGAACAATATCATTGAGCCAACCATTACTGCATACAAGCGTTTAACTATCACACTTGCCAACAGAACAGGCGTGGAGCACAAGTGATTGACTTTGAGGAAAACCTTTCGACAGTGATAACTTGTGCATTGCCTTCCGAAAAATGGAGCAAATGAATTTCAATTAGCTACAGTTGGTTGGTTGGTTTTTTCATTAGTTGTCATTTAATTAATTTAGTAAGAGAAGACTAACCAATACATGGTCCAAAAACGACAACTTTGCAACCAAGAAAAAAAGTAAAAGTTGGCCAAATTGACGACAACGAACTCTTGAATGTCGAGCTTCTCATTAGTTTTCAGTTTAAGTGGTAAACTGAAAATAGATGGATCTTTATGGCAATTTTGGAAGGACAAAGAAGTAGTTTGGGGGCAAATTGGACATTCAACAATTGTTGACCAGATATTAGGGATGCAAGTTTTGTATTTTTTGGGTCATTAGGTCAACCCAAGACTCAAAATAATAAATTAAAGATTCACCCTCACCTAACTAAGCTAAGAAAAAAATGAATTAAGTGGTGACCTAGAACTACCCATTAGGTACCTACTTGCATCCCTACTAGACAGGGATAGCAAAAGAGAACACCATGCTAACCGAAGTGTAGCAGCGAGAAAGTTGTATTTTCCAGGTGTTAGAATTGTAGAAGGTAGAACAGAGCCCAAATCAGTGATGAAAAGAACTTTTGTTAAAAATATTGTAGTAAATGCTTATGCAAGTTCCCAAATGGGTTTGGTATAATCTGTTAATTTGTAAAGCTACAAACTTGTGTCAACAATCATGCTATTCCAGTTTGCTGTTGATGTGTTACGCTGCACTTGATTGTGGAATCTAGGCAGTTATGGCATCTAGACTATAATAAGTCAACTTCTGCTATAACAACTCCACAAAAATGCTCAGAGCTAATTTTGAAAAGCTACCACAACGCCAAAGGAACCCAAACTAGATCAAACTAAGAAGGCCGACAACGCAGTGAGTGCTTCAATAATAAATCCATTGTCAACTGGGGAACTGCAATCATCAGATGGAGATTGGGAAAAATAAAATCTAGAATGACCAAAACAGTTCATCTGAGAGCATGGGAGGATACTGTGGGTTTGGATGATTATAAACAAGTACAATTCTCTGGATACCTCACACCAGCATTTTACATTTTCACTTGCAACAATAGATTACTAATCAAAACAAGTTATGTCCCTTCCTCAAATGTAACACGCACATTTGCTTAGAACAAGTCACATTGTCAAAATCATTTGATTTTTGAACCTTCCTCAAATGTCAACACGCGCATTTGCTTAGAACAAGTCACATTGTCAAAATCATTTGATTTTTGAACTACGCCAATCCTGGGTAAATGCCCAACAATCTGATCTTAAATGAACAACAGAAATAGTGTGGATGGATATCAGTTCCTTCTGGGAAATAAGCCATTGTGTGAACGAATTTAAATAAACCATAGCTATCACTCTCAGGTATCTAGTTAAAGATTTCATGAAAGGAACTACTTATTCGTACTCAAGTACTAGGATGGTAGCTCCTCGCGGAAGTAGAGACAAATGTTATAGAACTCACTGCAACATATCTTGGGTATACATACCCAATACTAGTGTATTAAGTTGATTGGCCGCTCAACATTATTTGACTTTCGGGCAACCAGAACGATTCATCTGCACTAAAATATGAATGAATGCATGCATCCAAGTTTGGTCATGTTAAATTAATGTTTCCTAGAATGCCTCAAGCAACTAGCCTTATAAGTTTGGTCATGTTAAATTAATGTTTCCTAGAATGCCTCAAGCAACTAGCCTTATAAGAGTGCCTATAAGGGCAAAACACTTCACAGACATAGACTTTGCAACACTGGTAATGGAGAGAGCAACTCAAACCATCCTATTCCTAATACTCTTCGCCCATTCTGGTGCAGCTCAAAATGCTACCGAAACTGGAGGAGATGAATTCCCTGTCGGAGTGATCCTGGACTTGGGTACACTGGTGGGAAAAATAGCACAGACCAGCATTCAAATGGCCCTGGAAGATTTCTATGCAGTTCACGAAAACTACAGCACGAAGCTAGTGCTTCACATCAGGGACTCCAATAGCAATAACGTCCAAGCTGCATCAGCAGGTAATTACTCTGCTGTGTGTCATGGAAGTCATAGGACTGTATATGCTACTCCCTCCGTTGCTAGATACATGTTTTGTTTTTTTCTTAGTTCTTATGGTTTTCAAGATTAAAAAAAAAAACTTATTTATTTTTGCAAGTTCAAGACACAACTTGAATAACTGATTTCATCATAAAATGTTGGCTAGTGTCACTTAACCCCAGGTTTAATGGTTATAGGATTTCATAATACAAGATCATAACAAAATTTTCCCTTGCATCTGACCGTCCTGGTGGCCTCTAGTGAGTCTCTGTCTCTCTGAGTGGATCCATGGTAGAGCTCCCCTCTACCAATCCACTCTGTCCGGTGGCCTCTGGCAAGCTGTGATTTGGTTACAGGGTGATAAGGACTCACCTTCTCAAGTTGTACCTGTGCTTCACTGTTGGCCTGAGCTTGAGCAACCTGTTAGGGGCCGTCGTGATCACCTCTGGTAATCAAGGCAGAGAGCAAAACAGAGGGGGGGAGAGAGAGAGAGAATAGCCGAGAGGGCAGGGAGAGAGAGGAGGAAGGGAAACTGATATATTGATTGATCTGTTTGGCCTGTGGCTAACCCTTATATATAGCCGGCTAAGAGTATCCCAGCCGGCCTACAAGACTCCTATTCAAACCTTTTATCTCTAACTTTATCTCTAATTTAAATCTAACTCTATCTCTTAAAACTTATCTCTAATTCTCTCTTGATTCAAACCAACCTATTATATCTTATCTCTCTAGCCGAACTGAATCTAATGGCCAAACCGACTGGATTACAAACTGACTGGACCTAAACCGATTATGGTTACCTTGTTGCGCCACTAGCCAACTTTGTTGCGCCGGCTATAGTGCTTGCCAGTCAAAACATCACTCCCCCCCTCGGAAAACAACTTGTCCTCGAGCTGAACCGTTGGGTATGCCTTCTTGAAATCTTCCATTAGCTCCCAAGTAGCATCCGTGATCTCCATTCCTTCCCATCGAACAAGGACGTGCCAAATGCCACAACATAGGATTGCGCGAAGCACCTGAGCGGGGACTGGAATGGCGTGACCACTCTCCAAGGGTGGCAGCGCTGGTGGAGCATCTGGGGGCGTGCCATGATAGCGCTTGAGGAGGCTCACATGGAACACACCATGGAGGCGGGCGCCTGCTGGCAGATGGAGGTGATATGCCACTGAACCTACCCGCATAGCCACCTGGAATGGCCCGACGAAGCGAAGACCAAGCTTGCTTGAAGGGTATGCGGACAGGGACTGCACCTGACAATGAAGAAGATGGAGCCGACCCAGTCGCCCACCTCGAACACCACCTCGCGATGCTGCGCATCATAGTACTTCTTGTCGTACTGCTGCACCTGAAGAAGACGTTCTCAGACAACCACCGAGAATTTGTCACGTTCGCAAATCATGTCGTCAACAACCGCTACCCTTGCTTCACCCTGCGTCCATCGGAGAAGCGTCGGTGGACCTAAACCGACTGGATTACAAACTGACTGGACCTAAACCAATTCTGGTTCCCTTATTGCGCCACTAGCCACTTTTGTTGTGCCGGCTATAGTGCTTGCAAGTCATAACACAGGGGGTTTTGTGAGACCTTATGACCATAAAACCTCAGTTGTGTGCCACTAGCTGAAAACCTAGAGTTTTGTAACTGACCATAAAACATGGGGCTTTCTAAAGATAAAAATTGGTTGCCATAAAACTAAGACCATAATTCCCCTACCTCATTTACGCATGCTGCATTTTACAAGACTTTTGTTCATTGGTCACTGGAATAAAGGGTGTTTTAGGAGACAAAAAAAAATCAATGAGGTACAAACATAAAAATTAAACTGGGATGTGCTTTTTCTGAACACATGTTGTTATTTCTAAGTCTAAAACATCAAATAAAAACGAAAGAGAGGAGAATTTCTTGGTGAGTAGCCAGCAAACTAACCTTTGCGACATAATTACCCAGAGGCTCAGCTGGAGCAACTAAAGAAGCTTCATAACTGGCGTACAGTTACTTGATACAACAATCTCACTTCTTCTCAAGAAAAGAACTAGCGCATTGAGATTGAAGACTTCTGTGCTCATATCTGTACTTTCACAAACAGCATCTTAACAATTCAAAGATCTGATGTGTAAAATGGATTCTTGCTCTTTGGTGTGACAAAACCTTTTACTCTTATGGCTGTGAAGAGCTATTCGCCACTCAATGCCTGATGGATGGCCCTGTGAAAGAATTTCTAGTCATAGGAATCATCCTGCGCCTCACAAAATGTCAGGACGATTTTATCCTAGCTATTCAGGTATTGGATAACTGTCAGTACAAAGTTTGCTTCCAATTGAAAAACCCAAATGTGAACATGACAGAATCCTCCAAATGGATCAATCAAAGTATACCAGTGATAGTAGGTTTGAAACAAACCATGGAGTCAATCATTCCCACAATATAATATGATAACAAAAACATGGCATATACGTAATGTAAGGTGTGAAAAAAGTTTGTGAGATACAAATTTTAGGAATATTAGTTTAAGATGAAAAAACTTGGATGCTTCATGCATTCAGTCATCCATGGTAGAGCTCCCCTCTGTCATCCTATTATGTCTGGTGACCTCCATTCAACTGGTACTGTGGTACGTGCTTGGTACAGACTTTAAATTTTGTAGCTACATCTACAATCACCCGCAATCCTGTTTGGCACAAGTTTACTAGCCCTATTTACTAGATGGTGCTCTAGAAAGTAAAAAACATATATAAATCAGCAAAAAACTATTTCGCTGATATTCTTCATTTCTAATTTCTGAATACAGGAAGATTTCCTGTAGCATAAAATGTCCTGCATGCAACAACTTTCACTAAGTTTGTCTTCCTGTGCAACTTACAGCTCTTGACCTGATGGATAGTCATAATGTGCAAGTTATCATAGGCCCGCAAAAATCTTCACAAGTTTCATTTGTATCAGACCTCGGAAATAAGACTAAGGTCCCGGTCATCTCCTTCACAGCAACAAGTCCATCTCTGTTCTCTGGTAGCCTTCCATATTTTGTTCGTGCAACATTGAATGACTCTGCACAAGTGAATAGCATTGCCTCCCTAATTAAAGCCTATGGGTGGAGACAAGTTGTGCCTATTTACGAAGACACAGACTATGGTAGAGGTATCATACCACATCTCATTGACGCCCTCCAAGAAATCGATGCCCGTGTTCCCTATCGAAGTGTGATCCCTCTGTCAGCAGCCAGTGAACAAATTACCCAAGAACTATATAAGTTGATGACAATGCAAACAAGGGTCTTTCTTGTACACATGTCATCTGCTTTAGCCTCAGCACTCTTCACAAAGGCGAAAGAGGTTGGTATGATGAACAAAGGATTTGTGTGGGTCGTGACAAATGGAATAACCAATATCATAGACTCGCTGAATCCTTCAGTTGTGGAAGCAATGAATGGTGCCTTGGGGATCAAGTTTTATGCTCCTAAATCAGAAGAACTCGACAACTTCACCACGAGATGGAACAGAAGATTCCAAATAGATAATCCAAATGACCCACCATTGAAACTAAGCATATTTGGACTGTGGGGCTACGATACTATATGGGCAGTAGCACAAGCAGTTGAAAAGGTTGGGTTTAACAACAGTACATCATTCCAAAAACCAGCAGTCCCCAGAACTTCAGCCAGCTTGGATATCTTGGAAACTTCTCCATACGGACCAGAACTCCTAAAGACCATCTTGCAAAATAAATTTAGAGGTTTGAGTGGATACTTTGATCTTTCAGAAAGGCAGCTGCAAGTCTCCACATTTCAAATAATAAATGTTGTTGGTAAAGAATGGAGAGAGATTGGATTTTGGACAGCTGAAAATGGTATTTCCAGGCAATTAAACTATGGCAAATCCGTGACACGGTATTCAGGGCCAGTTACTGATCTAAACAGTGTGATTTGGCCAGGAAAATCAACAGAGATACCAAGAGGGTGGGAAATTCCTGTAAGTGGGAATAAGCTTCAAGTTGGAGTGCACAGAAGTATGTACACACAATTTATGACAAACGAAAAGAATCCTATCACAGGGGCAATTAAAGCAAGTGGCTTTTCAATTGATGTATTTGAAGAGGCAGTAAAAAGACTTCCCTATGCATTACCTTATGAATATGTAGCATTTGACGATACCAATGACACAGGGCGTGCAGGGTATAATGATTTTGTGTACCAAGTTTATCTCCAGGTAATAAGACCATAGGGTTTCAGCATTCAGCTTCCAGTTTGTAAATAAACTGCAATTTATATGCATACATGCTTGAAGAGCTCCAATATTTACTACTTCATATTAGTTTTAGCGTAATCACGTTAAAACAACTCACCACTTTATAAGCATGACACTCCTACTGAGCATTGCAATTGGGAGACGATATGTAGGCAGGGCGTGTAAATTATATTTCTCCATATTTTATTCTGTACAACGACCACCATCATGCTTCACTATTGTTCCGGTAATTGTACTCTTAAGCATTATTTCATTGCAGAAAAAACTGCATTAACATGTCATATGTTGCTTAAATATAATTCTTTTTTGGCATGGAAAAATATAAATATAATTCTATTACATTGATTGCAAAAACACTTTCATGGTCCCAAAAAGAATTTAGATCAATCAAAAGTCTTGTGCCACAGTGCCACTCATGATACAAGAGAAGAGCATACAGCATAACTAGGTGTTCTTCTCTGTTTATCTATTCACGTCCTTACACATAGTTACACTGCTCCAGCATTCCTAGGTAACAGAGGATAGCTTTTTCTTGCCTAACCTCGCTTTGATGCTGTTTCAGAAATATGATATAGCAATTGGGGACATAACAATCAGTTTTAATAGAACTTCCTATGTCGACTTCACTCTACCATACACAGAATCGGGAGTGGCAATGGTTGTTCCATTAAGAAATTCCAACAATAGAAACGCACTGGTCTTCTTGCAGCCACTATCACGTGATCTGTGGTTCAAAAGCATAATTTTATTTATCTACACAGGAGTTGTTGTGTGGTTATTGGAGTTTCTAGGCAACAAGACAAATGTTCGTCGACTGACTGTCGGCAAGCCTGGGATTATGATCTTCTTTTCTCTATTTGGAGACAGTTGAGTACAATTATTAAGATATCTCTATTCATTTTCTGAGAAAAAAGGAAGACTTTGCATAAAAAATGACATGGAACATCAAACTGAACAATCCGCATGGAAAATTGTTTTGTAATCTTCGTGCAGCCAAGCAAACTACATAGATGTCAGGAAACACAGATGCACCTGGTTGTTTAGTATCCACATATTTTATGTTTTAGACGAGCATACAACCAATATAGGGAACAAAGTTTGGGTACATGCTCTGCAATCTAACATACTTAAACTTAAAAAATATGCAAGAACATGCATAGTTTCCCACGATGTGTAGAGAGAACTTAGAGAATCAGATTTGATCCAGCAGTTGGACCTAGCTAGGAGTCTATAAAACAATGGGCAAGGAGCTATATTAGTTGGAAGAAACCAAGCAAGCTGGTTCGGTTGCAATAGTGGATCTGCTCAGATCCAAGCTTGAGACGACTGGTTAGCTGCTCAGAATATTTCTTCTTGTGGATTTTAGAACATCTCAATTTCCATTGTGTCTTACAAAGAAAATCTACATCCAACACTAGTTTCCACCCACTAAAGGTTGAACATTTTATTAAGATAATGGAATAAGAAATTATCCCAGCCTCTACATCCGTAGATGCACACAGTCATACTAAACGTTGAACATGACAAGTAACCATCACTGATGTGATGATTTTTTGTCAACTAGTATGGAAGGGAAGAGGCGCGACAATTACACAACAGAATGGAAAAATCGGCAGCCATGCAAGCCACTGAATGAGAGCATAAGGGTCTAGGTTGAAGGGAAGGGAAGCTAATTGTTTTATTTCCTCAAAGCTTTGTTTGGAAAAAGAAAATATTACATAGAGTATTCTATAAGATGGAACAAACGGTTCCTCGTTTGCCCCGAAGCAATCAGCATTTTCTTCCCTTAACATTGCAGTTTGTTTGCTGAGAAATTCATTGCAATATTTCATTTTTTTCAATTTTTTTTCATTTCAAGAAACACTTCGACATACGAAACTAACAATACTAAGTACACCATCCAGAAATACTACAGATGAAATTTGATTTATATTCTGTAGTTCCTGGATTTTCACTTGAGATCACTGAAAATTAATTAGAACTCTTTGTCAAAATTTTCAGCGGACGGAGTGGAACGCTTCCTATCTCGGACTGTTTTGATTGTATGGGTATTTTGCTTCCTTCTCCTTGGGTCATCTTACACTGCGAACTTGACAACAATGATGACTATACAGCAGTTTAATTCGAATGTAACTGATATTCATGTGCTCCGGAAAAGCGGGGAATATGTAGGATACCGTAATGGAAGCTACGTTGGGAATCTATTGAAAACACTTGGTTTTAGTAAGTCAAAGATCAAGTCCTATAATTCCACAGATGAACTCAAAATTGCACTCTCCATGGGAAGCAAAAATGGTGGTATTGCTGCCTATGTGCATGAAGTCCCGTACATCAAATTATTTCTTGCGGAGAACAGCCAGGCGTACACTATGGTTGGACCATTTTACAGGACAGCGGGATTTGGATTTGTAAGTAACACTGACCACCTGGAAGCATTAACTGTTGGGAAAGCTTTATCACTTTTATTGATTGCTTTTGTAACTAAAAGGTTATAATTGACAATTAGTCATCAGTTCATCACTCATTAATAGCCCTCAGTCACAAATAAGTGTCGTTTTGGGTTGCATGCAGTCAACATTTTTAAACTTTGGCTACAAATTAATCTTTATGTATTGAGTTTGGATATTTGAAAATGATACGAGTAGATTTATCTCAAAAAGTAGTTTTATAATTGTATAACTTTGCTATATTCTATAAACACATTACACCAAAAAGTAGTAGTCAAAGATATATTTTGGGGACCGTGTCAATGCCCAAAACAATACTTATTTGTGACTGGAGGGAGTAATACTTTTCTCTGCTGCTAGAATACATTTCCAGTTCAATTCAGGTTTGTTTTCACTTTTCAGTGCGTATTTGCGATGCAAATTATCTTAGTACTTTCATATAGCTAACATAAAAGGCTACATATTCTCTAAGGGATGCTAATAGGCAATGACCAAACTCATAAGTTAGCAAAATCAAAATTAGGAAGGTTGCTTAAACTGCCAAATTTTAAGAAGACAGATCAGAAATGAAACTAAGAAGAAACAAGGACAATGAAGCTAAAGATTCAGCTTACTTGTACAGAGGGACTTAACCAATTAATGATAAATGATGACTTTTGGCTGCCGACCTTTACTCCCACAAATGCTATATTCTGATATAGAAGGATAAATAATAGTTTGTCATGTTAATAAACTATCTAATTATGCAAGTTCATTTGTGCACACCTGAATGGGCTGTTAAATAGTTGGACTTACCACTTTGGTTTTCTTGGATCCTACCAAATCATATGTATGCCACATCGATTGAATTTCACCTTGCTTTGCATCAGGGCATTAAAAGCTCTACAGTACTCTAACAAAGGAAATACTCTCGATTCCAGGCATCTAACAAAATATCGACATTTCTCGCATTCTCGCACAGGCATTACCAAAAGGATCTCCTCTACTTGGAGACATATCAAAGGCAATCCTCGACATAGTAGAGGGGGACACTATCATTCAAATAGGGAAAAAATGGATGGGTGGATATCAAGACAAGCACAACAACGAACGCCTTCCGTCCATTCCAGATCAACTCACCACTGATAGGTTTCAGGTGCCGTTCATGTTTACTGCAGCTGTCTCAACTTCTTCCCTTTTGATAGCTGTGATCACTTATTTGTACGAAAAGAAGAAAGAGCGAATGACTAACATGCAAGGTAACCAAAATGGAGATGGAGTAGAAGGAAACGACAAAACACAAGACGGAAACGAAAGAGGCAGAGTTCAAGGGCATGACCAGCTTGAAGCAGGCAGAGATCAAAATGACCAGCAACAAGAAGAAACTGGTTCAGCTGTCATTTATAGGAATGAAAAAACTCTTAGCTCAAGAGTGGTGCATATCTCAAGTTCAGCCCGTTACTAGCTCAGCTGAGCTGCATTCCTTCGCGATGCAATATGAAGGAAGCTCAAACAAAAATATTACATGGTAAAGGTTGGTTTGGAACTTCGGATTGGCTCAACATGCAAGGGCCATCTATGTTTGTGGTCTATAAATAATAATGTACTACGAAACTGAGGGTTCCAGTTTGTCAGTATCAGTGCTCAATCCCATAACTTTTTTGTGCTAAATTTGCTCACAGGACCTTAAGTTTAAACAATGGAAAACGGAACATATCGCATGTCATCGTCCCCTTCTCCGCACCACGAACATACACATCTTTGAGCCCAGGTTTATGCAGGTATTTTAACAAACACCTATCCTGCATTAGGCCCTCAGGCCTCCACATGCCAAAACCCACGGTCAATATCAGTTCAACCACGCGATGATCCACGAGGAGTCAGATAGTCCCGCCACTCGCGCAGAGCAACCGGCAACTTGGAAGAACAGCAAGAACAAAAGGACACCCCCAAACAATCATAAAGGGGAATCGCAAAGTTTTTAGTCTGCTTACCCACAAGTTCCGAATTCTTCCGAACTCGGTAAGCCTCGTACCTTTCCGCCGCGCGCTGCCGGCGTAGTAACCCGATGAGTCCTCCCTCCCGCGCCATCGCGGTGGCGCCGGCGTAGTAACTCTTAAATATGTCGCCGGCGGCGTAGTAACTCTTAAATATGTCGCCGGCGGCAGGTGCAGACATTGAAGGTACATGAGGAAATAATGGAAGCGCCCAAAATAAATCTCAGCCCGGCCCATCATACCCAGCCCAGAGGCCACGTTTCTTTCGCCACTCCTCAATCCTCTATGGCCCATCCCATTCCTTCGTCCGGGGCCCGAAAAGATGGCAAGCACGTTATGAGGGCTTCCGGGCCCGTGCAGTGAGCTCCGTCCCAGACGATTTCTAGCCCGACCCATGCTCCCTCTACAATATCATGGGGCCCATGGCCTAAAACTCTTCCAGCTCCGTGCGCTCAATTTTGGAGCTTTTTTATTCTTATTTTTTTAATATAAATAATTAAATAAATATACTGGATGAAAATATTTATAAGAATAGATGCTCTCTTATAGAGCGGTTAGACGGGTGGTAAGCAGTGCACCCTTATCGCTCATCAGAGGGCGGTTAGCCCATGGGTGAAGTACTCGACCGGAGTACTGTTTATTATCAATTTTTTCGTCATACTTTGTCTATACAAAACAATGATCTTATGTTGCTTCAAAAATTCTAATTTTTTTTATTTTATAATCCATTTGCAACCCATTTTAATTGAATTTATTCAAAAATACTATGTAGAATTTAAACTAAAATTCTCCAAGAAAGTCTACTTTATAACTTCAAACAATTGTTAGGGACTAAAATAAATTTTTAAGAATTTGAAAAAATTCACTAATATTCTTCTTATGTGATGAAATAATTTCTAAAATTATATGTAGGTCTAGGTTATATGATGAAAAAGTGAGTTACTTTATAATACTCTATTTATATGCATTTTTATCATTTCATATGATATTCTTCTTTTAATTCAATTTTATCTAGAAACGTAGCGGTGCCGTTGGCTGCTATAAAGAATATTTAGCAAATCTTCCTTGAGCTTAAATTCTGTCTCAAAATAAGAAAGAAAAATATCGAATTCAAACATATAGACCCCTTAACTGCGCCGGGAGTACTGTTTACATCAAAACCATTCGTATTAGTAACCCTACCACTAGTATGCGTGCAAACAAAATACGACGTTACATAACATGCTACAATTTATTCAATTACAAACAACATGGTCATGGCACACGAACAAAGGATCAATGTTTAAACCCCATGACACACGGATGAAAGATCAATGTTTGAATACTGGAAGAATCTCCTTCCATAGGTTTCGAGCTCATAGGATGTCTTCATTTCGCATGCAGTACCACACTTGCATAATGGCGATGGTATAGCAAACGTAGGCATACCAAAACTTGTCATCTCTTTTACTTCGACTTGTGTTTGGGGGCAGGGATAATATACGCAGTTCAATATTATCTTATATAGTCGTTCACAACATCAATTGCAAATACACACTGCTGCAACCACACCCACCTCTGTCATGAGTCAGGCTTTAGACATGAAGTGGCTACACGACTCAACTTTAAACATGACATGACAACACTTTACTACTAGCAAAGTATCTCTATCGCGACTCACACTTTAGACATTAAGTGACAACACGATAAAGCTTTAAGCATGAAATAACAACACATCTGCCGTGAATCAGACTTAGACACGAAGTGACCACACGACTTAACTTTGTACAAAAAAGATGGGAGGAAAAAAATAGAGTTATGAACAAAACTTCTAGCGCAGTCAAGGGCTGTATATGTTTGAATTCAAATTAAATTAAAAGAATAATATCACATGAAATGATAAAAATATATATAAATAGAGCATTACAAAGTAACTCACTTTTTCACCATATAACCTAGGACTATAAATAATTTTAGAAATTATTCCATCATATAAGAAGAATATTAATGAATTTTTCTAGATTTGTAGAAATTTATTTGAGTCTCTAACAATTGTTAGAAGTTATAAAGTATGCTTTCTTGAAGAATTTTAGTTCAAATTCTACATAAGTTTTTTAGATGAATTCAATTAAAATGAGTTCCAAATAAATTATGAAACACGCACAATTTTAGAATTTTTGAAAAACAAAAAGCCACTATTTTGTACCGACAAGGTACTGTTCATCCATGGGGCTAACCGCAAGGCTCGATGGACTACGGACTAACACATCTATTCTTGTAAATATTTTCGTCCAGGTATATTTATTTAATTATTTAGGTTAGAAAAATATAAAAATAAAAAACTCCTCAATTTTGTGCTCTCATGGGCTTGGCAGCTCTCAAAATTCAAAAATCACTAAAGATGCGTTTTTTTTCCTTGCATGTAATGGTTAGTTCAAAGCAGATTTTTTACAGCCATGGCATTAATAACTTCTTAATTGAACAGGATGATGACACCAATCACCTGATCTTAGCTCCAGACATATCTCACTTGTCTGGTTTGAACTCTGACGAGTGAATTGCCACACCATTTATCATAAACTTATTTTTATATAAATAATTAAATATGATAAATAGTGCGACCATAATCTCATAAGCTAAAATTGTGAAATGATGTTAGCACCATAATACCATCTAGAACAAATTGATTCCTCGAACCAAACGCCCCAGTTACTGACTGGATGATGCATTGACCGGGCTGCCCCATTCCACTGAGATGTCGCCTTCCAATTATAGCTGAAAAATAAGGAAGAGGGATTCCTTTCGGAAGTGTGGAAGAAAGTTGTTTGACGTCACGAGACATTTCCTTGACATTCCACAGCATCAGCCGGATTAACAGGATCGGTAGCCACGCAGCGTTGACATCAAGCGACAGTTCTTCAGCTCAAGTCATAAGCTGAAGATGAATATTGTGCTCAATTTTCTCCAAAAACAAATGTCAAATGCCCCCAGACAATATTAACTATGTCGATAATATAACAAATATCAAGAGGAACCATTTAACAAATACAGTGAACTGACGATAGATCGATCAAGTCAACACGTGATGCCGAAAACGATAACTGGGCTGGGCAACATATAGAGAGTCAAAAGGCTGGGATTGGATGCACGAACCTCAGCTGCTTCTTCAACACTTCTCCAAGTGATTGCTTGGTAACTTCGGGTCACATCCCACACTGCAAACTGTGGGCGAGCTCAGGACTTCACTGAAAAAAAATGCAGGTTGGCTGGCTGCTGCACCAGAAGAAGACTGCTCAGGCTGTAGCTTATAAGTGGATGCACGGGTGCGAAGATACTGCAAACTGTACTGCCAGCTAAAGCCTCAAGAGATGGAGATAGCGCTTCGATCCGTCCTCTTCTTCTTGATGTTGTTCAACTATGCTGCCGCTCAAAACGCAACCAGAGGAGGCTTGAAGGAGCTTCATGTTGGGGTGATCCTTGACCTGGGTAGCTTGGTAGGCAAAATAGCACGAACCAGCATTTCATTGGCTATGGATGATTCCCATGCAGCTCATCGAAACTATAGTACAAGGCTGGTTCTCCACATCAGGGATTCCAAGAGTGATGATGTACAGGCTGCATCTGAAGGTAGATGTCTCAAACTCTTCATGGGTGCATTGCATTGCATCCGCTTCTTCTTCTGTGTCAATTGCTCTTCTTTAGTGATGATCTTGTATACTGCTGCAGTTGCTCTGCACATCGATGCTCAATTGATGCACATCGATACAAATAGGTGGTTAATAGTTAGTAGTCAGCACGGATGCAGAAGAGCTGTAGCAATAATATAATCATAAAGTTTTTTTTAACACAATGTGAAACTAATAACAGAAGGAATCAAAAGCATAATAAAAAGGTAAAAAGATTTCTGTTTTCCGTTTTACATCAGAAGACCAGCTATATTATGCAAACCCGTTGGCGGCAAACAGAAGGGGTAAAGACTATGGCACGTCACATAATCTCAAACATCTGAACAAATCTGGCATTTAGAACTTGGGCCAAATCACAGATCCACAGTGTAGTGGTTGTTGTGGAAAAAGCAATAAAAATCCATCGAATGAAACATAATCACTACTCAACAGGTAAAATTAGAAAGGATTCGTGTTACACCACTAGTAGACAATATCAAAATGACATGATCATTTTTAGCTGATCCTAATATGTCAGAGGTGAACTTCATGTCTACCATTTACCATGAGTGAGCTGGAAACAGCATAGATAAGAAGTCAAGAACTACTTTTGTAATGTCCATTATTTTGCTATTAGCAGCATCAATACCATTGCAGTTTCATATAATGCAGGATTTGTAGAGTGCACAGATAAAAATAACTAATCATTCTCTGCACTGAGAAAATATATAGGGGCTATCAGACACTACAATATGAGGATGACAATTTTTACCATGGATCTTTGTCTATAATTAATTCTATTGAGTATATGGGGTTTGCAAGAGAATCTGGTAATATTAGAAGAATTAATTTGGTTCCGAAAACAGCCACTCCAACTATTGGACTACATCAATAAGTTTGTTGCATCAATAGTTGAGTACAGTTTGAAGACTTCTTCACCTTACAATTCTGCATAACTCTTAAGTTTAGCATTATTAGCTTCAATGCTATTTTCAAAATTTTGAATCCATGCAGTTGATAGTTTTTGCATAGTATAGATTTCATTCTACGCGCAGTCTTTAACCAAAGATTATTTTTTATGCAATTCTACAGCCATTGACCTACTTGTGAATTATAAAGTAGAAGCCATAATTGGTCCTCAGAAATCTTCGCAGGCTGTATTTATATCAGATCTTGGAAATAAAAGTCAAGTCCCAATCATTTCCTTCACGGCAACTAGTCCATCACTTTTTTCTAGCAGTCTTCCATATTTTGTGCGTGCAACATTAAATGATTCCGCACAAGTGACTAGCATTGCCTCCCTAATTAAGGCCTATGGATGGAGAGAGGTGGTTCCTATCTACGAAGACACGGACTATGGAAGAGATATTATACCATACTTTGTTGATGCCCTCCAAGTAATTGATGCTCGTGTTCCTTACAGAAGTGTGATCCCGCTGTCAGCAAAAAGTGAGCAAATTACCCAAGAACTTTTTAGGTTGATGACTATGGAAACAAGGGTATTCATTGTGCATATGTCATCCATCTTGGCCTCCCTCCTCTTCATAAAGGCTAAAGAAATAGGCATGATGACCAAAGGGTATGTATGGATCATGACAGATGGAGTAACCAGTCTCATAGAATCACTCAATCCTTCTGTCGTGGAATCAATGAATGGTGCATTGGGTGTTGAATTTTATGTTCCTAAATCAAAAGAACTCAACAACTTCACCGCAAGATGGAACATGAGGTTCCAAAATGACAACCCAACTGATCAGCCATTAAAACTAAGCACCTTTGGATTATGGGGATATGATACAATCTGGGCAGTAGCACAAGCTGCAGAAAAGGTTGGGCTTCCTAATGCCAGATCCCGAAATCCGCCAGTCACAAAAAAATCCACAAGGTTGGAAGACTTGGAAACTTCCAGTAATGGTCCAGAACTCTTAAATGCTATATTGCAGACCAACTTAAGAGGCTTAAGTGGCAACTTTGACCTTCGATATAGGCAACTGGAAGTTTCAACATTTAGAATAATAAATGTAGTTGGGAAAGGAGGGAGAGAAATTGGAGTTTGGACTGTACAAAATGGAATTTCAAGACAATTAGTTCAAACAAGATTAACAACTGCGCATTCAGGCACAATGCCTGATCTAAATCCTGTGATCTGGCCAGGAGACTCCATAGAGGTACCCCGAGGCTTTGAGATTCCTGTAAGTGGGAAGAAACTTCAAGTTGGTGTTCGCACAAGTGGATATCCAGAATTTATAAAGGTCGAGAAGGCTCACAGCACCGGTGCAACTACAGCAAGGGGCCTTTCAGTTGATGTATTTGAAGAGGCAGTAAAGAGACTTCCTTATGAATACGTGGCATTTGGCAGTACAGAGGATATGGGTAGCAGGAGCTATGATGATTTTGTATATCAAGTATATCTTAAGGTATGGAAAAATTTAGGACTTGACTTCTTGAGTATATGCTATTTCAGTAAGCTTGTAGATGTAGAAGTTGATGCCATGAAGGGTTCATATCAATCCTTAGCAACACATAAGCTATCTAATATGTTGAAAGGCAAAAGATGTAGTACATACCTCCAGCATTCTTCCCTTTTTCATTCTGTATCGCCACAGCCATCATGCTTCACAATTTCAGTATAGCAATTATTATTCCGTAGTTTTTAGTTCTTCAATATTCATATATTAGCAGCATAACACCTGTCACACAATTATAAACTGTAACACCAATAAAAGGCTCCATTTTTTGAGAGAAGATAACATGGGAAATTACTTAACATGCAAAAAAATATATGGTGCAACTATTTAGTAGCTGCTACTCTTAATTACCAATGCATGTTCACTTCCTTACAACTAGTCTGCAAGCACTATAGTCGTTACTGACCTTGGGGATTTTGGGAAGAAAATTACTCCATTACTCTTGATGTGGATATATAGTCACAGTATGGGCCAATATGGGCCTAGATGATATGGGCGTTATGGGTCTTAACACCCCCCCCCCCCCCTCAAACTCAAGGCGGATCAAATGAAGCCAATACTGCTTCCGAGTTTGTGCTTTAGTGAAGAAATCTGCAACTTGCAGTTCAGATGGCACAACTAAAGAACAATTGTTTTTTGACAATGAGACCGGGTAAAGGAGGCCTTAACACCAATATGCTTTGTAAGTTCATACTTCACAGGATTACTAGCAATCTGTATAGCTTCAGTATTATCACAGAGAAAAGGTGTAGGGTCATCACAAGAAATACCAAAATTAGCTAACAACCATCGAAGCCATATAATCTCAGAAGTGGTAGTGACAAGTGCTCGAAGTTCTGCCTCTGTACTGAACCGAGATACAACTGCCTACTTTTTGGACTTCCATGTAAGAGGAGAAGAACTAAGAATGCAATAACAAGTGACAGAACGACGACCTGTCGGGTCGCTAGCGCAAGTAGAGTCCGAGTAAGCATGAAGCTGAAGCGGACTATCATGAGCATAGAACAAACGCTGCGATGATGTCCCCCTTAAGTATCTCAGCACACAAAGTAAATTGCCAAAATAAACCGAAGTAGGAGCACTCACAAACCGCCCCAAAATATGGACTGCATGGGCAATGTTAGGCCTGGTAACAGTGAGATAAACAAGGTTGCCCACAATATACCTATATCAAGAGGGATCCTCAAGAGGTGTATCATCAGTAGGACGAAGCTACAAGTAAAGATCCATAGGTGTTGCAGTTGTCTGGTTATCAATAATGCCAGAACGAGAAATAAGATCTTGTATGTATTTAGACTGAGAAAGGTAATATCCCTTGGCAGAATGTAAAACCTCAATCCCTAAGAAATAACTGAGAGGGCCCAAATCGTATCACAGAGACAAAACGCTCAAACCAAGAACGAGAAACATGTTTAAGACCATAAAGCACAACGAAGATGACAAACATGTCTAGAAGGAGCATTAACACCAACATTCTTAACATCCATATGAGAGATAGTCCAAGAATAAATAGCAGCTGATGCAATCAGAGTACAAACAATAGTCATGTGAGCAACAGGAGCAAATGTCTCATCATAATCACGTCCCTGAGTCTGTTGAAAACCTCTGGCAACAAGGCGAGCTTTATATCTCTCAATGGAACCACCTGACTTGGTCTTAATTTTGAACACCTATTTACATGTAATAGGTACTACATGTGATGATAATGGAACAATATCCCAAGTGCTTGTACAATCAAAGGAAGCAAACTCCTTAGACATAGCAAGCTACCATTCCGGAATAGTAGAAGCTTCCTGATAAGTGGATGGCTCATCAATAATAGCACTCACACATGGAAAATCGAACTTGTCTGGAGGCTCAATAGTAGTACAATCCCGTAGATTATATCTTGGACCAACATGTGACTCATCAGAAATAGCATGTGTCTCATCAAAATTGTCCAATTCATCAAAAACAAAAGCATCAGGACTAGCCGAGGAGGTAGGACTAGGCAGAAGCTCTGTAGGATCAGTGGGACGACGAGTGTATACATGTGTGATGGGTGATTTAGATGGTGGAGGCAGAGCAGAAGTAGGTGCAGGAGGTGCATCAGGAGTGAGTATGATGGAAGTAGAAGGATCAGGAATGAGTGTAACGAATGGGGGCAGTGTAGAGGCATCATCACTGGATGAAATAGGAGGGAGATACAGAAATGACGTGGACTCTGTGGGAGAATATGAGGGCTGAGTATGAGGGTTATAAAAGAAAGGACAGTCCTCGACAAAGGTCACATCACGAGAGATACGTATGTGACGAGAGGAAGAGTCATTACAACAATAACTTTTATGCTCAGGACTATACCTAAAAAAAACACACTCAACCGACTGAGCAGTCAACTTAGTCCGCTCACGAAGTGCAAGCAAAACATAGCACGTACATCCAAACACCCGAAGATGACCATAGCTAGAAGTACCAACTAGTACTTCACCACAGCACTTGTCAGACAGGTTGGATGATGGTTGTCGATTGATGAGATAAATAGCAGTAGAAATAGCTTCGCCCCAGAAATGAGAGGGGACAAAAGATGCAATTAGAAGTGTTCGGGTAGTCTCTATGAGATGGCGATGTTTGCGTTTAGCAACACCATTCTGAGCATGAGCGTCAGGACATAAGAGCTGAGCAAGAGTATACTCGGAGGTCAAAAACTGGTGAAAAATATCGGATAAATATTCAGCACCAGAGTCAGAACGAAAAACTTTAATAGGAGTAGAAAACTGAGTTGGATCATGCGAGTAAAAGACTAGTAGATGGAACGCAATCGGGAACGATGTTTCATGAAATAAATCCAAATATATCTAGAATGATCATCAATAAAAATAAGATAATACTTATGACTACCCTTTGTAGCAAAAGGTACATGATCCCATACATTTGAATGACTAAGATCAAAAGGTCTAGCAAAATGAGAAACACTAGAGGAATATGGAAGTTGTATTTATTTTCCAAGTTTGCAACCCTTAAAATGAAAGCTAGAAGACTCAATAGGTGTATGACCTAAATGACCTCTATTTATTAATGTGGACAAACGAGATCCACGTAGATGACCAAGACGATAATGCCACTTGGCCAAGGAAGAAGCGGATGACGATGCAGCAGATGACACATGAGCCGTAGAGGCAGCGGAAGAAGGAAGACGCAAGGTGTCCAAAATGTAGAGGCTAGGAGTACCTCTATGGCGATGGCCAGTCCCAATCACAGTCCCACTTCGACGATCCTTAATAAAACAAGATGAGTCATCAAATCCAACAAAGCAGTTTTGGTTGGTAACTTGACTGACTGAAAGAAGATTCATGGACAACTGAAGTACAAAAGAAACATCGGGTACAAAAAAATGAGAATTGCAAAGTGAACCCTGGTGAGTGATAGGACAAGATGTATCATCATCTGTTTAAATAGAAGCACCATCAGTGACCGGCTTGCAAGCAACTAATTGGGACTGATCAAATGTCACATGAAAAAAAGCCCCTGAATCAAGAACCCAAGACGACTGAGGAACACTGACGGGTGATGCAACAGCAACAGACACAAAGCCTCTAGAAGTGGAAGTTGTACCACGACCACGAGCAACACGCCGTGCACGATTCTCAGCCAACTTCTCTGGATGCTGAGCAAATCAATTTTCTACTAAGCCAACTTCTCTGGTTGTCGAGCAAAGCAATTTTCTGAACGATGACTAGTCTTCTTGCAATGCTCACAAGGCTCTGAGGAGCTACCTCTAGGTGCACTGATCCTCTGAGAAGATGCCAGCACACTATAAGGTACTGACAGGAGCAGCAGACATAGACTGGAGACATGTCTCTTCAGCAATTAAATCAGAGAGTGCTTGTGCCATGGAATACAAGAATTGTGAAGCAACTGTGTACGAATGGACTCAAATTCTGCCCTTACTCCCATGACAAATAGATATGTGAGAAACTTTTCAATAAATGTGTGTGTTGTACATTACTCTACTGTGCACTAAGGTACCATGGAGATCAAAGGGCCCATCAAATGATCAAAAGCAGAGTAGTACTCATCAATAGACATATCAATTTGTTCAATTACATGAATTTGTTGCATAAGAGTGTGCAAAAGAGCACAACTATCCTAAACATAGCACCGTTGCAAAGAAGACAACATGACCTTGGCTGTCTTAAACTTAGAAAGACTCATAATCATAGATTGCTTAGTACTATTAACAATGGAAGCCATCACTTTTCCATCATTAATTTGCCACGTTTTGATTTCAGCGGCATTAGTACCATCAGACTTACGTGTGGGTGGATCTTCAGTTAAGTGAAAAGCTAGACCATAACCCCTTAATGCAGTCACTATAGAAAATGCTCACTCCCAATACTTGTGACCATCAAGGGTGATATTAATAACAATTGGAGTGACCTGCAACATGATTGAAGTGCTAATAGAATTTGTGGTGCAATAAAGAAGTTACCAACAATAGCACATCGGGTCCCCTGTTACCCTATAGTAGAACACTACCATGAGCAAAAAAAAAACAGATACCGAAGCAGCTCCAACAGCAGAGGTAGACGACTGCAGGCGAGTCCACTATGGGCGAACTCAAGAGGGTCTCCACGATGGCGGGGACGGGCGGCGGCTTGGTTCCGTGGCGAAGAGGACCACGATGTGCGGCGGCGGACGGCGAGGAGCCGCACCAATAGGATCCGCGCAACAGCACGACGCAGGGCTAACAACGAACTATTGCGGTCGACGACGAACTGCGGTGATGGAGGAAGATGTCGTGACGGGCGGCACTACTCCACGATGGGAAGGCAGTCGTGGAACGACGGCCGTGACTTGATGTGTGGCGGTGGATCGGCGATGGGTGGGTCCTGAATAGGGTGAGCCATGACGTGCGACAGTAGAAGAGGTGGCGACGAGCTGCGATGAAGGGTAGCTGTGATAGCGGCGATGAAAAGACATCGCACGGCAGCCTGATGAAGGACAGCGTGATGGGCGACCTGATGAAGAACGGCGTCCAGAGATGACAACAACGGATGGCGATGTGAATGGATCGTGGGTGGGTTAAAAAATTGATTAGCCTTAACCCTAACCCTAATCCATGGTTCTGATACCATGTCACTGACCTTGGGGATTTGGGGAAGATAATTACTCCATTAGTCTTAGTGTGGATATGTAGTCACAGTATGGGCCAATATGGGCCTAGATGATATGGACATCAACACTAAATATATGGTTCATGGAGCTTGGTGGCGCATCTTCAGAGAGGAAATGACTCTTCATACTATTAGATTTAACAGCCCTATTAGAGGCTTGGTTTTAGCCTGGCTCAACTCTTTGTAATTTTCCCTCCTTGTTTCTTTTGTTTTCCTCTTCCTCCCCACTCTGCTTTAGGTAAGTGTAGGTGAGTTTCTCTTCTATGTATTGTTTGTTTGAACTTGGTTTTCTATAAAATTATGCTGTGGAGATCTCCCCCATAGCCCTTCCATCAAAAGCACTCTAGTGTTCTTAGTAAAAGGGGATTACTCAACTAAGCAATTCCTTTTTATGATCATACAGAAATATGATATAGCAATTGGAGATATCACAATCACGTATAACCGGACATGCTATGTCGACTACACTATACCATACACAGAATCAGGAATAGCAATGATTGTTCCTGTGCAGGATGGTGTCAACAAGAACACATGGATTTTCTTGAAGCCACTGACACCTGGCATGTGGTTTGCAACAATTGCAATCTTTATCTACACGGGTATTATTTTATTATCACTGGAACTTCTAGGGAACAATGAGAATGTTCGTGGACCAATTCTCAGACAGCTCGGGATTATGATCTTTTTCTCTATTGGAGAGAGTTGAGTACACTTGTCACAATATATTTGTTCCCTACAATGTTTTTGATAAAATACAGTATAATATCCAGTCGTGGTCTGCATGGAAAGTAATCGTGCAATTTTGATGCAACTAGCAAAGCTTCATAATTGTTAGGCAAAGGGCTTGCATCTAGTTCATTGCTGTACATTGAAATGTAAACAGTTCTTATTTGATTATTTCATGTCTAAGATCCATTTATGGGTAGATAGGGAAGAATTTTGGGTTCATGCTATTCAACATAAGATGTTTAAAAGATGCAGGAATAGATAGAGTGACATCAGATGAGCAGAAAGAACATAAATACAATCTATTTTATGTTGATGGACCTGAAGTAATCCTAATCGGATTTGTGCAATTGCACTTATTTACTGATATGTTCCTCTCAATGATTGGTGATCAATAGTTCTTAAATTACAAGAAACATTGTTATTAAGACTCCATGAGTTTGATATCTAGAAAATTACAATTTAATTTGATAGGTATGTTGTAGTTTCTTAATTTTTATTTGTGGTGACTGAAGAATAACTAAACTATTTTGTCATCTCTTTTGCAGAAGAGATTGTGGAACGCTTTCTATCTAGGATAGTACTGATTGTGTGGCTGTGTTTTCTGCTGGTACTTACATCAAGTTATACAGCCAATTTATCATCGATTCTCACTGTGCAACAGCTTCAACCAACGGTGACAGATGTTCATGAACTCCTAAAAAGAGGAGAATGTGTAGGATACCATCGTGGTTCTTATGTCAAGGGAGTTTTGGAAGAACTCGGTTTTGACAGATCTAAGATCAAGCCCTATGACACACCTGATGAATTCAACATTGCGCTTTCTAGGGGAAGCAGCAATGGTGGTATTGCAGCCCTTGTGCATGAAGTTCCATATATCAAACTATTTCTTGCAAAGCATTGTGAACGATACACGATGGTTGGACCAATTTACAAAAGTGCAGGTTTTGGATATGTAAGTTCACTTGTGTTTGATATGCTTGGTTTGCATAGTGTCCCTGCAATTCTAAAGGAAATCAGTTAATCAATTGCTTCCTCACAAGAAAAAGTAATCAGTTAGTCTCCCCGTTGGCGACAACTGAAATCCTTTTCCACACCTGCCATATGGTTGGATTACTAATTTATAATGATAATATGGATTTCCGAGGGGCGAGGGGGCCACGGCTCGGGATATCATTGACCATTCATAAGTAGTACATGTTATATGTGTTGTTTAGTACTTTTAGGCTACATGAGATTACCATTAATCACTTTCAGCCATATGGAGTCAACAAAGTTGTGGCACCATTATCTTGGACTTTTGTTTCTAGAACTGAACACAATGCTCGACACATATAGAGAAAAATGAACGAATACACCAAAGATATAGCTAGATTATTGAAATGATACCATCAAAGTAAAGCTTGACACTTTGTGCTCCGAATAATATTGTATCCTTAATACTAAGGATGGTATTGAACTATTCATTCTTTGACTGGTATTGAATGCATATAGGAGATTAGAACTCTTTTTTCTTTTTTGGGAAATTACAAAGGATTATTGATTCACCGTTCATTGTTTGAATTTGGCAAAGCATGATAACAGCATCCCTGATTTCTTGAACTTGTTAAATGAAACATGCCAGTACCAAAATTTATGTTCACTTGCTCTTAGATTTGTTGGGATATGAAATGATCAACTATTGGTATATATGAACTGATAAAAAGGATACATTTCTTGCACAGGCATTTGCTAAAAGAGATAGCATAATTGGTGACCTCTCAAGGGCAATCCTTAACATAACAGGAGGAGATAATATGATTCGAATTGAGAAAAAATGGATTGGGGAACAAAACAATTGCCAAAACGTGGGCACTGTAACAGGTTCAGGCAGTCTCACCCTTGCCAATTTTAAGGGACTGTTCATCCTCACCGGAGTAGCTTCAGCTTCTTCCCTTTTGATAGCTTTGACTATTTATTTCTACAAAAAAAAGGAAAACTCAGCAACAATCATGCAGGAATATGTCGAGCCAGGGCCACGACAAGAAAATGGAACAGATGGTGAAAATAATGAACCAGAAGAAGGAAGTGGGGGCGGAAGAGTTGAGGAAAATATTCAGCCTGGAGAAGGCATAGAGCGGAATGGCCAGCCAATACAACAGCATGGAGTGGAGCACCTGTCAGACAGAAGTTCACAGATAAGCACAGTTATGAATAATGGTTCAGTTGTCGTTCACAGGGGTGAAAGAACTACCAGCCTGCAAACGGAATCCATCTAAATTTCAGCTCTGTTGAATCCTTTGGCCCTGGAAGTCAGCAGCATTGAGCTAAAAGCCTAACACGGGACAGCTAGTAACATAATTACATAAGGATTGAAAATTACAGGTAGAAAAAATTGTGGAAGTCATTTTATGTCGCCGCCAAATGGCCCAAATGTAATAATTTCGCTCAAATTGCATCCTGTTTAACCCCACTGCCCCCTGGAAGCAAGCTCCTCTCCCCAACAAAACAAAAATATCAATGGCAACAGACATAGACTCCACTCTGGTATTTCAGACGACCCTAACAAAAACTTGCAAAAATATCACTGCAGGAGCTGACCTAAACTAAATCTTATGCTATGCCACACTGTAGCCTTACGCAAAAAAAGGAAAAGAATTCTCTACGTTGGCATTCCAACAAACACCTGCGCTGCGTCGGCCCTAGCCCGGCCATCTGCGCCAGGCCTGCACGGCACGATTAGCGCCATCACTGATGCGTGCCTGCCGATCGTCAGCACCGCAACACAAACCTAACTGCGGATAATGCTAAGCGACGCAGGAGGTACGAGTCGGTGCCGAGGAGTTCCCGGTTCCGACGCGGCGAACACAATCGGTGGTGCCGCCTTGACGACAAGCCACTCGGGGTCGCCTGGAAGGAGTTCGAGGCGGGGCAGGAAACCCGAGGTTATGCGTCGATTTAGGGCGGAGGGTAGGGGAGAGTGGAAAACGGGAGAGAAGGCACGTGTAATACCGATATCTATATCTGTATTCTCATAAAATACATAAATTATAATAAAATTGAACGATTTTTATCATATATTATACAAGATCAAACAATCTAAAATCAAAGATTCTCCCCGTCTCTACCCTCACTTTACTTCTCCGCATCTTAAGATAATTTGGAAATCGCAAGACCGCTTCTTAAACTAATTTGGACGCTTCCTTATCTCCCTAACGGACGCCTCCGCTCAGGCGGCCACGAACACGCCGTGCCAGATCCCGTTCAACCCCAAATCAGACCACAGACCAAGACTCACCCGCGACAAGGCAGCTGACACGCAGGCGCGCGCAGAGCCACGGACCACTTCACCTTCCCCTTTGCGCTCAACGCGCTCGCCCAGACCACGGCTCCCAATTCGTTGCGCCCATCCCCGCGAGAGCCCATGCTAGGTGATAAGTAATGTTGGCCTGATCTTCCGATAGGTAGCGATAAGTCGGTGGGTGGAGAACTCGACGTTGATAATTCAAAGGCTTCGACCCAAACAGATCGTCTCCCTTGCAATCACTACACCACAGCTCCGTTGGTTATCAACCGTGTCGCGCGGTTGACCTCGCCAAGAAGGCTCAATCCCTGCAAGCGTACCGAGAACACAAGCAAGAACGTAGAAGATGCAATCTGAAATATTGCGAATCGAATTCAAGCACTCGAAGTCGGGGTTCTACAAACACTTGCGGCGGCCTAGTCGGTCCGGAACAAGAACGAAAATCTCACAACTGTGTGAAGATCAATATCTAAGCAAAACCCAACCCTAATTACGGTGGCGGCTACTGTATATAAAAGACTAGGGTCGGCCAAGGACCCCTGGACGCGTCCCTAATGGACTCCATCACGTTACACGGCCCAACGGCCCAAAAAATGGTGGCGCAGCACCCTGACAGATTCTGGATGTCCACTTGTTTCGACGATTCCTGTTGACTCAGAAAGAATTTGGACATGGGGCCAGTTCCGTTGGAAAGCGTATCTCCTTAGCTTTCCAACCATGTGTAGAACGTCGAAAACGGAGTCCGTATGCGTCCTGGGCGATGATTTTAGTGCAGGCTGGTCCTGGACTTCGAAACGGACTCGAACTTGATTGGACCTCCACCTTGGCTTGGGCGCCCTTGCTGTTCTTCTCCCGTGTTCCTAAGTAATAATACATCACAATTATTTAGTAGCATCCCATCCTTATCAAAATATAAAGGAACACTAAGGAACGAGCTCACCTCATGATTTAGTTGACGTGCACGAGCTCGTGTCAATGGACCTATTGTTGGAGGAATACTCGGTGTGTGTGTATCCAAAAGAGTGATGTCCTCATCACTAGGTGCCTTCACACGCAACTTGTCAAGTCCAGCCACACCGTCGACATCTACGTCGCCTCCTCCCTCATCCATGTCTACGCCTCCCGGGGCGAAGTAGCCTCCACGCGCGCGGCATTCGACGTTGCGTGGCACCGGATTGTCATCACCTGGATGGCAATGATTGTCAGGCACGCCGCGGCCAAGGAGGCGCGGGAGGCTATCGCTGTACAAGGAGGCTGTGTTGGGCTAGGCGGGCACGACATTAATGTTGTCACGGTCGCGCAGGTGATGTCCGTGTGTGCCCATTGCGGCAACATGGTGAGCGGGAGGTGGGCACATGCTATGCTCTGGTGTTGGGGCGTCGAGCTCATTTGGTTGACATGTATGCATGGTGCGGTGATCCGAGCACCACATTCAGGCCTCGTTTGGCAAGGCATGGATCGGCAGGGATTCAGGCTATCTCCAGCAGCTACCTCAAATTTTCATTCTCAAAAACACTATTACAGCATCCCCTATCACTATTACAACATCTCTTATTTTTTTCATCTCCAACAGCTACCCTATTTCCTACATTCTACTATTCTTTTTCTCCCTTCGGACCCATTGTCAGCCCCTGTGAACAGTACTGCTACAGGTACTGTGCGGTACTATAGCACCGGATAGGGTATCTGCTCGAGACCCTCCACTGCTGGAGTTGGCGTCAGGTCTGTTTCCGACCACGCCGGGTTTAGATCCACACGGGAAAATACATGTGTGGTGCGCTGAAAAGGCATTTGGCACGGGCGAGGGTTGGAATCAATCCGACCCAAACCACACTGATCCACGAGGGAAAAAGAAATCCGCCTCTCTTTGACTCCTCTCGCGATGACTCACCTCTCAACGACTTTGACGATGCTCCAGCTCAACTTCGGTGTCCTCCCCGACGTCGCTCCTGCTCAAATCTAGCGTCCTCCCCGCCAGCTGGTACTCACAACTCCCTTCCTTGCCCCTTCTCCTTCTTCTCATCCTCCCCCCCCCCCACCCCCCCTCTTTTTTATCTAGCCACTAGGGTTGGGCATACTGCAGCGATTTGGCTCTTATCTTGCAAATCTAGCATAGTGAATTGTTTGCTGATATGATACTTTTGAGGTGGTGTCTGTCTCTATGATCCAGATGCAGATTAGGGGGTTGAGCGAGACCTGAAATTGAGGGTTAGTTACTTGTGGTGGATTAGCCTGATTTGTGGCTATATTGTTCAGATGTTTGATTTCCTCCTTGTTCTTGCTGGGATCATTTGAATGGTGGGCTGGCGATTCATTCATGGTACTACTCCAATCCATCTTTGCACAGGAGATAGGATTGGAAGCCATTAAATGAATACATTGATGTTCCTAGAATTTTTTAGATTCATTCTGCAATCCCCACCTTTTTTTTTACAATGGTTCTGTTTATTCTCACTCCTCTATAGTGTAACACTTCATGGACCCTTGTGATTTGACGACCTTGTGATTTGATGACCTGTTGATAATTTCTAGTAGAGACAGTGAGGGCTTGCGGCTTAGGTAAGAATCATGTTCATCAAATGGTCTTCAAGTTTTGATTGAGAGATTAAATATTTATCTTGTCATGCACTAACTGTACAAATTTCATTTTATTAGAGGTTAAATGTTTATCTTTTCATTCATTGACTGGATTATGGAAGTGCCTTGACATATAAGGTAATTCTCGATTTTTTGATATGTATTGTTGTTCTCTCTTCTGTTCAGTAGTACATTAGCTTTGTTTTTTTAACCTTTGTCTACTCTTTTTCCTGATCTTGTTGCTGACTTGTTTTTTTACAGTCTTGAGGATGCTTATTGTAATAGTACTTTCTAAATGGTCACTGCCATGATGCCATCAGAGTTTCTATTTGCTTGTGTCTTTGATCTCTCATGCCTGTACATTTTGATTGCATAATGCTTTAGAGATTCATGAGTTGTTGTTTGGTTCCTACTTCTACCTGCACAAGTATTCTTTCAAGAGATATATATTTGAAGTTGACCAAGTTGGTGACTGTTGGTGCATATACATATATGTTATATACCATTATATGTTCTGGAGATAATCATTAAAAGGATTGGCTCTTTTATTATGTGACTTTACCCTTCTACTATCTTTGCATTAAGTATCATGTTGTCTTCGGTTTTGTTGGCACTAGACCTGCCCAATATGGTTTGGTTGTTGCAACGAAGAAACTTGAAAGCATGCAGCTTGCACTAAGACAAGTGAAAAAAAATAGAGTCGGTAGTAAAGGAAATGTCTTTTTACATGTTTATTACTTGTGCTAGCTGGTGAAGTAAAAATAGCTTCTCCATTATGCTTCTGGTGTCAACTAATTTCTTGAGTCAAAGGTGGTTTCAGATTGTAGAAGTACTTGAAAAAAATACAACATCCTTATAAGCTCCGAAGATGAGAGTTCAATAAGTGGCTATGCTATAATTTGTACTCACAATCACTTTTGTTGCTTTGTTCTCTCATGTTCTTGTTTTCATGAATCTTAATGCATACTTAGTGCCTAACAGATAAGATTGTGCTTTTCCTTACAAGGGCAGCAAGTAGGAATTCTCTTCCTTTTACACATAGTCAGAGCTAAGGGTGCTTGCAGTTTTACTGCTCCTGAGTTTTTATTTTGATCTTATCATGTTGTGGTTGATGATGACTACTAGCTCAATGTGCTACAGTAGATTCAAAAGCAAAGGAAGTTTTTTATTTTGATCTGATCAAAGAAGAGTAGCCTGAGCAGCACAAAAGGCTAAGATTTCACACCCTTTGCTCAGTTGTTTAGTTGTTGAAGGTGTAAAAATCACTCGGTGAATACCCGTTGAATGCTTCCTTTTTTTAGAGGTTGTTTTAGTAGCTAGCTGGCCTGGCCGCAGAGGTGAGGAAATTGGCCTGGGTGCAGAGGCGAAGAAACTGGTTGGCAATCTAGACATATATATTTAACTATTGAAATATTTTTTTTCTTGTCAAAATCTTGTGTTGTTGATGACATTTGAGTGAGTCATAATTTGATTCTTGTGTAGTGGTTCTTTGGTGTAGATTTGATTGAAAAGATAAAACAATAGGCTGGCCATGATTTTAATGGAAGTGTGTACAACATATACATGAGACATGATGCTTTAATTTATATGCTTTACATATTTTGTTTTAATATTTATTGAAACTCCATGAAATATATTGTTTGGATAAATCAACTAGGCTCTGATAAGGATATTCTAAATTTGAATGAGATTATAGTACTGTGATAATTTGCTTTCTTGGAAAATATTCATGTGGTTGTAATTAGTTTTGTTTAATTTACTTTGAGGGATGATTACCACGTACGGGTCATATAAGAAGTCTCCTGTGTCAAACGATTATTTGATATCTAAATATTTTTAAATAAAAAAGTTTTCAACCACAAAGTTATAGATCTCATCGAGGGCTACAATTTTCTTATAAAATTTGTCCTCATCGGACTTTGTATGAAAAAAGTTATGAATTTTTGCAACTCCTTATCACAGGCGGAATATATAAAAAGCCACTTGTGTAAAAAGCATTTCGAGAGGCGGTTACTTATATAAACCACCTCTAGTAATGAGGATGAGTTAAAAAAAATTTAATTTTTTCATATAAAGTTGGATAGGGACAAATTTTATATTAAAATTATAACACTCAACGAGATCTACAACTTTATAGTTGAAATTTTTTTAATTTAAAAGCATTTAGATATCCAAATAATTGTTTGAAATTTCAGACAGAAGATATCAAAATGATTACTTATACTATTAGTATCACTAGTACTTTTATAGTGGGATGGTAAGAATGTATTATGCAAATTAAGAGATTCTGGGTTCAAATGGCACGAATTGTATACGTGTATATTTTGTGTAAAAAATCATGTGACTTGCGACGACAAGAGAGTTTTTTTAAGTGTAAAAATCATTTTTTTGGCTAAAAAATATTACTCCTAAAAATTAATTAACAGAGACGATTCCTTAAATAAACCGTCTGTGAAAACATATTATGAAACCACCTCTAGTAATATGTTTCCATAAACAATCTCTTTTGTATCTATAAAAATCGTCTATTTCCACATACCTTCAACCAAAGACAGATCACTAAACGCCTATACAAATGAGTTATCATTTACCTTTGAAAATAATTTTTTTATAATGACAGAGACCCCTAAAAATACAAGTGGGTACCCCATAGACATAACACACCATCGAATTCATCAGCATCATGACATCGTACATCACACTGTACTCCTGCAAAGGATACGAAAAAGCTGGGGTCCATGTTACAAAATGCTGAGTTTATCCCTCCATGTCAAGTAATTGTGCCGGTTCCGGTTTACGACACCGGGAAGAAGGGTCGCATCGTCGACAACAATGTTGGAATCTTGATCTATCATGTATGACACGTCAATGCCTTCCAGATGGAGGTGGTAGACGACGTTGGAGCACGACCTGTTGCTGCCATCCTCACCAGCTTCGCCGCCACAGCAGTCATTAGCTTCGCTTTCCATGGTCACTTGATGGGGGCGGATTCGCTGAGACAGTGATCTGATATCCCAGGAGAGCACCTCCTTGATTAGATCCTGAAACTCATCCGCTGAGGCATAGAGCGACTGCTTTTGCTGAAACAAATGAATTTTGAATTGTGAGTCAAAATTGTTACTCAGAGTTGAACCAAAAAAACAACATTCTGGTAAAGCACATAAGAATTTTGTCACAGGAGAAAATTTCAGCATAACACTTACTACATGCATCCAGCAGCTGGGAAGTGCAGAAGTGAAGTGCTCAGAAAATTGGATAGACTCCACACCTAATGCACCATCAACCTGCTTGGAGAACATATTCACCATTAGCACTTGGTGAACAATCCAGGGAAATACAAGAGTAACTCGATTATAATGTTGCCATAAAAAGGTACAGAAGTGAGCCTGCTGCCATGAAGGTTCGATGTAGAAAATGAACTACATGGTGATATATTGATAACAGACAAAAAAAAATGAGACCCTGGATGACATTCAAACAGCACATTAGATCAAGCGAGCTTTTAGCCTGCATTGCCTAAACAAGATACAGCTATTGTTTTTTCGATATCCAATTCTTACTCTAAAGCGATCCTACTTCGCAGTAGAAAAGTTTGGTAAACTAGAAAAATGTGAAGCGTTGTCTAAAACGTAAAGCAGCAACTACACATCTTTTCAATTTGATAGGGTCGGTGCCAACTGTATGTCGTATATAGAAATCAACATATGAACAATACCTAATAAACATTCATCAATCTAAAAGCCTGTCAAAGTGTCAATACTCATGTGCTGTATACTCATGTGCAGAATGAAGATGATCAGAAAACGAGAGACATTTTTTTTTTCAAATTGCTGAGAGATAAATGAATTTTAAACGTCAAGAAAATGCATCAACAGGGATGCAATATAGTACATACCTCTAACCAATTGGGAACAGCTGCACCTTTAACACTATCAGAATATGGCAGGTATGGTTTAATATCAAGCACAGGCTGTCGATGCGGAATCAATGTATTAGGACGAGTTTACAGCTGACATTGCTAAATTATATTAATCCTCATTATAATGCTGGACCATATAAGCACTTAAAATGATACCGTGCCATCAACCAAATCTACTCCAGAAAGCAAAATGGCATGACCATCCACTGCCTCCACCTGTAAAAAGTTGAAACGAAAAAACTCAACAGAATAGCATGCTGAACAAGATAGATCAATTTAGACAATAGTCCACTGCGAGTAACAAATGTTCACACTCTATCCTACACAGTATTGTATAGAGACAAAATCATTTAGTATGCAAGGCAGTGGGGATCAAAATCCGATCAACGAATTAGTTAGTTTTCTTAGAATTTAAGTGAAAAAAACCATGTTTTGGTCACAAGAATACTTTTTTGAATAGCACCCTGTTTTGAAATCCGTGTGCAAAACCATCCCTCACACAATGCATAACAAGCAACATACAGATAACAATGATCATTAAGATTACTGTCGACCTAGAAGTTCATAAATTTTCTCAATGCTAACATTGGTATCCTCGATTTGTGTTCCAGAAAGCAATAACAATTGAAGATAAACATTAGACCCTCTCAGGAGACACTTGTACCGTTGTGTTGAATAGGCCACACACACACAGCCGACAGAAGGAAGGCTTGTTGGATTTTATGATTCTTACCTTTGCTACACTGAGCCCGATTGGATTAGGCCGATGTGGCGATCTAGTAGCCAAGACCCCCATCTTGCCCCCTTTCAATCTGGGTACTCTCACCTTCCATGACAAACACAAGAATTCACCAGTTGATGAGCCCATATCTACTAGTACAACATTCAGAGGAATATTTTTTGTCATCGAGGAAAAAAAACTAAAGGCTAAGAAAAAATCGTACCTTCGCTTTTAGCTTGGACCTGGCAGGATCTTTCCACATTTTATCAAGATCAGTGTTCAGATGGAACACATAGATAATCCAGCAGTGTGAGTAACTAGCAAGTCCCTCAAGCGCTTCCGCCGGGACACGGGTCGGATCAAGTGCCACTGTCGCCCTGGCCAGAGGCACCACCAAAGGCTGCCTCGGTGTACCATTCCTGCAAAATCAACAGCCATAGCTCATCACCTCCGTTATTCACGTGAACAACATACACCTCCACACCATTAACTCATTCAGTCACTCTTACTACTCAAGAAGTTCACTGAATTACTAAAAAGCGTCACAAATTGGACCAGATGGATGGCACCAGCGGTCAGCACCTAGTGGAGAAGCAGGACTGCACGGTGCCGATCGGGGCCATCGGGTACGAGTGCGACGCCAGGGCCTTGGCCGTCCTCGGCTCGTCGGAGCGGGGCTCCTGCTCGCTCAGAGCCGCCCTCAACGACTGCAAGCAAGAAGCGAGAGATCCAGCAGTACGAGATGAGACAGGCTCAACTCAAAGAGGAAATGTGCAAGTCCTAACCCGCGCAACAACTTGTTGCGCGGCAGGGCCGACCTCACCTGCTGAGCACGGACTCTGCCACGGCGCTCGGCGGCGGCCTTCTCCGCGGTTGCCGCCAGCGAGGCCTCCAGCTCCAGGACCCGCGCGGCCAGGCAGCCGCATTTGCGCCTGTAGAGCAGGCCTGCGGGATGGGTACGTTGGTGAGACAGCACTTAGGAGAGGGAAGTGCTTGGCACTTGGAGCTAGAGACGGTGAGGTGAGGGAAGAGCACGAAATTACTTGAGAGGACGGCGGCGACTGTGGCCGCGAGGGCGGCGGCGGCGGCGAGGCTTTGCAACCGCGCCATGGCGGAAGGCATCGACTCGACGGCGTCGAGGCCAGTCTAAAGACATGGGCTCAGAAGAAGATGGGCTGGGCTTCACGCAGTCCGACATGGGCCGAACTGACTATGCAGTTGTCGCGCGCCTCGAGATTCTATTATGATGTTTGTCTTACTCCTTGTACACCCTCCGGCCACAACTGTGTTAATATCTAAAACTACATTTATTTATAATTAGAGAAAGCAGTCAATAAATAAGTTTGTATATCAATATTTAAAATAACACACTAGATAAGTTAATATGTCTTCAATATATCATTGATGTCTCGCTAGGAACCAACCACGTGTCACAACAAGTTGACACGATGAGTGGCACATCGTACAACATATGCTTATTCGGTGGTTTATTGACGATGAGTGGCACATCATACAACACACTTATTCGGTAGTTCATTGTGGATATCTCTTATTGAACAACCTACAGTGATTGACAAAAAATTCGATTTATGTAGGTTCTACTAGGTCACATGTTTTTATTCTCTAGCGAGTTCTCTGTTTATTGGCTAGCAGGCCGACTAAGTACTATTTAGCCTAAACTTACAGTAGAAATAAACTAATGTATTTTTCACAAGTAAAAAATCTAGATATGCTAAGCTCAACTAGTACATAATTACCCTACACCAATATGAAGCTTACAATCCTAGGATGAGACAAAGATTATTCAAATCAAGCGAGAGAACTCTAATCCGAAATTCTAAAATTACTGTTCATTGGAAATTCAGTACCATTCATTGGAGGTTCTGATTTTACTGTTCATAGGAAGTTCCGATTTTCTAAATTGGAAGTTCCAATCAGTTCAAAATAAATAGATTTTAGAATCGTGGAATTAACTCTATGCACATACAAACAAGCATACAAGCATAGATATCAAAGTAATGCACAAGAGCAAGAAAATATAGAGACAAATAATTTGTTACTGAAGTTCGGATATCTACCGATATACTATGTCTTCGTTGAGGAAGCTCGGTCACACTTGAGCTGTCTTTTTCAACCCTTTTCCTCACGAGGTTGCACAGATGCACTCCTCGCCTCCCCTATGGCCAACTCTTCCTCCACTCCGAAGATGGTGAATTCTGCAGCCACTTTTGCGGCTCCTCATAATCTTCACTTGAGGAGATCACCGATAATCCACCGTTGAGCCGTCTAGAAGACGATGATCTCCAAGAGTAACAAACTCCTGAACTCACGCACGAGCAACATCGAGTGCTTAAACGCACGCAACCTATGCGGCAATTCGTAGGCTACCAAAGCACCACACTCTCTCACACCTCTCTCTACTCACTAAGCACCAAGGCTTGATTTTCACCAAATCTTGTTAGAGAGAGAAGGGGAGCACTCAAAGGAAACACCAAGTTCAAAACACCTCACAAGAGTAGCGTAGAGTCCTCTAAGTAGCAACCTCACGAAATGGGGTTAAGGGGTATAAATACCTCACTCTGAAAAACTAGCCATTGAACTCATACTACACAGATCGGAACTTCCTATCCCACAGATCAAAACTTCTAATCCCATGAATCCCAACAGCCGAAAACCAGCCATCGCACGAGCCGTCGCGTGAGACAGGGACCTTAATTAGGAAATGGATGCAACTGCCAAGGCAGAGGCCAACAGTGCATCGTTTGCTACTGGTGGTAGGGGGTGAGAAGAGTGCATAGGCTACTGTTTCTTGAAGGGTATATATATGATTCTTTTCCCTTTGTAAGATATGTCTTTTTTGGTTAATTATCTGTTTTGATGGATACCTTGAAGAGTTGAACTGCTTCATATCCATACAGGTAATGTGGATCAATTATTTGTTTTTGGCTAATGTGAAAACAATTAGTTACATTTGTTTTTCATGCTTACACATGCTAAGTTTTGCTACACCCGTCATTTGGAGTTAGTGACTATGCTGGTAGTTCAATCATTTCTACTACCATGTTTCTGTTTGAGCCATTGAGTCTACTTTAACATCTGTTTGTTGACTGTTGAGCTTTATCAACAGGTGCCATTAGTAAGTGTTCTAAACTTCTAATTATGCTTATTAATGTTTGGATCATTTTGAATTGTCTCACAATTGATTAATTAATGCACTTTAACACTATTATTACTCAACAATAATGGATTTGTCCTGATCTAATGTAGCCCTTTAAACCTGCATGTGTTATCTGTTGCAGTTTACAACCAGTATAAATGGATATACCATCAGTCTTTACAAAAGGGGTAAGTTTCAATTTACCACGTCAATTCCTATTTTTCTCAATACAATGAAGGATATTTATTGTTGAATTCATTTATATCTTTTACTGATTGATTATATAAGCTAAAAATTTTGGTCTAGAGAAGATTTGGGTGGTTTTGATTGGCATTGGGTGTAGAAGCAAAGGCACAGGTGAACAATGTTTTCGGGTGAGGATGAATAGTAACATGCAGTTAGGTACTGTAGCATATCACTGTGCATGAGGATGTTGTGCTGATTTTACTGTATCATAGGTGCTGTAGCAATGTTGTGCCACTGAATTTTTACCATCCATTTTCAATCAAGCGATGCACATCGAAGCAAAGTCATGGGTACTGTTCACCCGTGACTTTGCTTCCTCAAGTCCGTCCCTTGGGGGTTTCAATGGGGAAGCTGATGATGATGACAATGTGGAACTAGAAAAAAGCAATGTACTGTTAGTAGGACCTACTAGCACAGATAAGACAGTTACAACCATTTAAAGTTGTTGTAATAGATATCGGATAATCTAAAATACTGTAAAAGAAAGGGCACTCAACAATATTTTATATTGACGATCCACTTCTTTCACAGGTAAAACTTTACTTGTGAATACATTAGCTCGCTTTATGAATATACCATTTGTAACTATACATAGACTCAGGTATCCTATAGCTCTTACTGAGCCATTGAACTAAATAATAATAAAAAAGAATCATATCTTGCTTTCTGCGACTGCATGCATAGTCTTAGTCAATTTATTTCGTTCCCCCGTTTGACCCGTTTACATGAATGAAACCAGTTGAACTACGAGTTATCTTAATATCTTGCCTTTGAGAGTGAGCTTTTTGTTCTATTTTGACATTAACTAGGTGGCAGATTTTAATGTGCAAGCGGCACAAGAGATGGTGTACAAAGATGAAGTTGATAAGATCACAAACAAGGTATGGTACATGTGCCTTTGGCTTGGATTTTACCTTTTAGTATTAATCAGTTTATGATCTGAAAGTGCATCAAGCCCTTATGTGTGATTTTGGTAATTAATGACAATACCTATGGACTAACAATGGTATTGAGTTTGTTAATAGGTTGTTCCATAGGTAATGCATTGAGAGATATGCATGAGCTCTAGGTGTATGGGGAGATTAAAAATGCATCAAGATAAATGAGCTCTAGGTTATTTCATAGGAGATGCATAAGTGATGAATCATGGATTTACTGAGAAATGCCATAAGAACAAAAGAAATGTGTCGGTGTATTTAGAACCAGGGGTCCCTAAGTCCCGAGGCCAAACCGGCCGCCCACCACATATCACCACCCTGCAAGGTAAAAGCAGAGACTCGGGAGAGGGTGCTCGGGGCTGCACGTGGCAGCCCGCGAGGACTCGGTGCCCCGAAGGTCTCACTCAAGTACTCGGGAGAGGGTGCTCGGGGCTGCGCGTGGCAGCCCCCGAGGACTCGGTGCCCCGAAGGTCTCGCTGAAGTACTCGGGAGAGGGTGCTCGGGGCTGCACGTGGCAGCCCCCGAGGACTCGGTGCCCCGAAGGTCCCCCCAAGATGCTCGGGAGATAGTGCTCGGGGCTGCACGTGGCAGCCCGCGAGGACTCGGTGCCCCGAAGGTCTCACTCAAGTACTCGGGAGAGGGTGCTCGGGGCTGCACGTGGCAGCCCGCGAGGACTCGGTGCCCCGAAGGTCTCGCTGAAGTACTCGGGAGAGGGTGCTCGGGGCTGCACGTGGCAGCCCCCGAGGACTCGGTGCCCCGAAGGTCCCCCCAAGATGCTCGGGAGATAGTGCTCGGGGCTGCACGTGGCAGCCCCCGGGGACTCGGTCCCCAGAAGGTTCGCGCAAGATCGTTCAAAGACTCAAAGGGCCCCGTCGCCAGAATGTCATCCAGTCAAGGGCCCGATGCCGCATTTAATAGGCGCGCGTGGCCTGGCATTCTGACATCCTGACATTCTCGGCTGCCCACGCCCCAGTGTCAGACCCGGCCATGCCCAGGCTAGGGGGCGTGGGTTCATTAAATGCACGGGTCCCGTCCCGTTTCCACTTGCGCACCTCGGGATAACGTTACCAGAACCGAAGCACTCGGCCTGCCACCCTGCCCTGGCAGAAGAACAAGACAGAGTGGGCGCACCGGGCACCTCTGAGGCTGTCCGGTGGGCCTTTCTTTTATGGCACCCCGAAGCTTCCACAGCGGCTAGTGGTCGAATGCGCGCCGCCTTCCTCCACCGCCCCTGTCACTTCGCCAAAATGAGATGATTAGGCCTTTCTCCGTGGCACCTGGGCATTGGCATCCCCTCTTTCCCATTCAGGATATGTCGAGGTCGGCGCATCTATAAAAGGAAAGGAAGGAGGACGCTAGAGAAGACGGATAGACGAAGACAGAAAAAGAGAACAAGAAAAGAACAGCCCCGATCGCAAGACGATCAAGAGACCAGCTAGCTAGAACATAAGAGCCTTCGGCTCTTTTGTAAAAGAGTTCTCCTTCGAGAACCAGAGATAACACTCACACAGGAGTAGGGTGTTACGCCTCCGCGCGGCCCGAACCTGTCCAAAAACCCGGTGTCCCCGCAAGCCATCGCATTTATTTCCTTTTCCGCTCATTTCCCGTGCAAACTTTTCTAGGATCATCCCCCCGGCCGAATCTCTAAAGAGGGGTCTCTCGGGATCCCTGCGACAGGAGTTCACTCTCCGACAGCTGGCGCGCCAGGTAGGGGGGAATATCCCTAGATTGTTTGTTTCCCTTTTTTTTTCTCCACAGGAAAAGATGGCCGGTGGGCATCGTCTTCAGCGTTCCGGCTCCACTTCCAGTGACGGGACGCCGCCCCACGGCCAAGAGGTTTTTCCCGCCCAAGGGGATCAGGGCGCTGGGCCCATCAGCGCCGCCGCTGCCGGTGTGCTCTCCGACCCCCAGCAGATGGTCAGGGCCCCGGCCGCTAGGTCCGCCTCTGGATCACGTCGGGCGCCGCCCCGGCGCAGGCTCGCTTTTAGTGAGGCCAGCCCAGGGAGCGCCTTGCTTGCGGCGCAAGCCCTCCTCAGGCACCCTCCCATTCAGGCCACGCCAAACACTCCGGAAGGCCGATGGATGCAAGACATCGCCGCGTTGGTCGGCACCGCTCGCCGCCAGGTACAGGTCGAGAGTCCTCGCGCCACTTTTCAGCGCGGTGCCGCCAGAGTCGGCTCCTCAGCGGGCAACACCCGCACGGGCCGTGGGGTCTCCAGGCGGAGCGTCATCCCCCAGGACGTGTCGGAGGCCCGGGACCTCCGCTTGCGCCTCGACGAGCGCAGGGGCCACGAAGATGCCCGGGTCACTCTCGAGCGTCAGCGGGAGACCCGGCAGGGGGTTGGGGCAGAGGACCAGGCTTCCTCTCTCCCGGCCCACGACCACCGGGGATCCCCGGCTCGCCGTTCCTCTCCACCAAGAACCCCCGCTCGTGCTGCGAGGTACGGCACCGGTTGCCGCGCCTTCACTGCCGAGCTTCGCCGGGTGAGGTGGCCTTCCAAGTTCCGCCCCGAGCTGCCAGAGAAGTACGACGGGTCCATCGACCCCGTCGAGTTCCTCCAGATCTACACGACGGCCGTCCAAGCGGCCGGAGGCAGCGAAAAGGTGATGGTAAATTACTTTCATGTTGCCTTGAGGGGTTCCGCCCGCTCCTGGCTTATGAACTTACCCCCAGGATCTATTAGCTCCTGGGACGACTTGTGCCACCAATTCGTGGCCAACTTTCAGGGTACGTTCGCACGTCCCGGGCTGGAGTGCGACCTCCACGCCGTCCAACAGCAGGAAGGGGAGACGCTGCGTCGATTCATACAGCGTTTCAGCCAGGTTCGCAACACTATTCCGCGAGTGGCCCCCCATGCTGTTATTGTTGCCTTTCGGCAGGGCGTACGCGATGAGCGGATGCTCGAGAAGCTAGGCACGCACGAGATCGAGACCCCTGCGGAACTTTTCGCACTGGCCGATAAGTGCGCCAAAGCTGCGGAGGCCAGGGCATGGCATGCTCCTCGCCCCACTTCCGATCGACCAAGTTCTTCCCGCTCTGATAGGCGGGAAAAGAAAAAGAGGAGGAAGCGCGAGGCTGCTCCTGTTGAGCCAGCTCAAGCCCCCGCTCGTGGAAGGCAGCAAGAGCCCGATCGCCGACAAGAGCGTCGGCCCGAAGCCGATCGGCGCCCCGTCAGGACCCCTGCTCGGGCTCCTCCTAGGGCCTCGGCGCCCGCAAGGGCCCCAGCGCCGGCTAGGGCATCAGCTCCAGCAAGAGCCCCGGCCCCTGGTCGGGCCCCTATTCCAGCGAGGGTCCCCGCTCCCGCGGGGCCCGAGCCAGGTAAATGGTGTCCCATACACCAGACCAGATGGCACGACCTCACGGAGTGCCGTACGGTCAAGGGACTCGTAGAGCAGCGCCAGAGGGAGCGCGACGAATCCCGCGGGGGAGGCAATACCGAGGTCATCCCCGACAATACCGAGCTCGGCTTCCAGGAGCCCGAGCATACGGTTGCCTTCATCAACGGAGGCGCCTACACACCCTGCTCGCGCCGGGGCATCAAAGTCATGCGGCGCGAAGTGTGCTCGGCAACCCCGAGCGAGGAGGCCGCAAGACCCCTGAGGTGGTCGGATGCTCCGATCACGTTCAGCATGGCCGACCACCCCGTCAGTACTGCAGCTGTGGGGCGACTGCCTCTGGTCGTGTCTCCCACTGTCTGCAATGTTAAAATCGGCAGAGTGCTGGTCGACGGCGGCGCCGGTCTCAACCTCCTCTCCAAAGAGGCCTTTGAGAAGCTGCAAGTGCCTTCCCGACGCCTGAAGCCGTCGCTCCCCTTCTGTGGAGTAACGCCCGGGCACTCCCTGCCCCTCGGGCAGGTTGAGTTGCCCGTCACGTTCGGAAGCCGGGACAACTTTCGTACGGAGAGCGTCCTCTTCGATGTCGCAGAGCTCCCTCTCCCCTACAACGCCATCCTCGGGCGTCCGGCGCTTGCCAAGTTCATGATGGCCGTGCATTATGCATACCTTACGGTTAAGATGCCCGGCCCCGCAGGCTCTATCTCCGTGACCGCTGACTCCGGTGGCGCTGTCTCCTGCGCCGAACAAACCTATATGGCCTTAGTCTCAGCGCAAGCCGAGGCTGATGGCTCTTCAGGGGGCCCGGGACCCTCTACATCCAGACCCCGACTCGCCGCCGACACTTCCGTTCCAACGAAGGAGGTCAAGGTGGGCGAAGACGCTGCCCAGGTTGTCCGTATCGGCAGCGACCTGGGCAGCAAATAGGAAAGCGCGCTCGTCGCCTTCCTCCGGGCTAACGCAGACGTGTTTGCCTGGCAACCGTCCGATATGCCCGGGATCCCTAGGGAGGTGATCGAGCATCACTTGGCCGTGCGTCCGGACGCCCGCCCAGTGAAGCAGAAGGTCCGGCGGCAGGCGCCAGAGCGCCAGGAGTTCATCCGCGAGCAAGTCCGCAAGCTCCTCGACGCCGGATTTATCCGAGAAGTCCTCCACCCCGACTGGTTAGCAAATCCAGTCGTCGTCCCGAAGGCCAACGGCAAGCTCCGCATGTGCGTGGACTACACCGACCTTAACAAGGCTTGTCCAAAAGATCCTTTCCCTTTACCTCGCATTGATCAAATCATAGATTCAACTGCGGGATGTGATCTTTTGTGCTTCCTAGACGCGAATTCTGGGTATCACCAGATTCGCATGGCCGTAGGGGACGAAGAAAAAACTGCTTTTACTACCCCGGTGGGGACTTATTGCTACATATCAATGCCCTTCGGCCTGCGCAACGCTGGATCATCCTTCCAGCGCGCCATTCGGATCACCCTTAACTCGCAGGTCGGCCGCAACGTCGAGGCCTACGTCGACGATCTCGTGGTCAAAACCCGAGACCGCGCCACCCTGCTCAAGGACCTTGCCGAGACTTTCGACAGTCTCCGCTCTACCCGCCTCAAGCTCAACCCGGAGAAATGTGTCTTCGGGGTCCCGGCGGGCAAGCTCCTTGGTTTCTTGGTCTCTGGCCGAGGAATCGAGGTCAATCCGGAGAAGATCCGGGCCATCGAGCAGATGCGACCCCCGGCTCGACTCAAGGAGGTCCAGCGCCTCGCCGGCTGCATGGCCGCCCTCGGGCGCTTCATCTCCAAGCTCGGGGAACGGGGGCTCCCCCTCTTCAAGCTTCTGAAGAGATCCGGTCATTTCGACTGGACGCCGGAGGCCGAGCAGGCCTTCCGCGACTTAAAGAAATACCTTACCTCGCCGCCCGTTTTGGTGGCTCCTTCTCAAGGTGAGCCCCTGCTACTTTATGTTTCGGCCACTCCTCAGGTTGTGAGCGTAGTATTGGTGGTGGAGCGAGACGAGTGTTCAGGGCCGGACGCTGGGTCCCAGCTCCCAGAGGCCCCCGACCACTCACCTGTCCTCGTGGCTCCCCCGGAGCTAGGGGTCGAGCCCGAGCACACTGCTCTTCCTAGCCAAGGAATCGAGCTTGAATGCCCGGCCAACCCCGACCATGCCGTCGCCCCTGGGGGCTGTAGCAGCCCCCCGGGCGGGGCCACCGTCCGGGCCCACCAGGCACAGCGACCGGTGTACTTCGTCAGCGAGGTCCTCCGGGAAGCCAAGACAAGGTATCCTCAGGCTCAGAAGCTGCTCTATGCCGTGCTCGTCGCCTCCCGGAAGCTGCGCCACTACTTCCAGGCGCACAAAATCTCAGTGGTTACCACCTATCCACTAGGACCCATTCTCCGAAATCGGGAGGGCACCGGGCGCGTTGTCAAATGGGCAGTAGAGCTGGCGGAGTTCGATCTACACTTCGTTAGTCGCCAGGCGATTAAAAGCCAGGCGCTCTCCGACTTCTTGGCAGAGTGGACGCCCGTCCCCTGCGTCGACCCAGAAGAATTGTCTGCCTATCCCGGGCGCGACACGCCCGGATACTGGGTCATGCACTTCGACGGCTCCCTCTCGCTGAAGGGCGCAGGGGCCGGAGTGGTTCTCACCTCCCCAACGGGTGAAGAGCTCCGGTACGTCGTACAGTTGCATTTCCGCGCATCCAACAACATGGCGGAGTATGAAGGTCTCATCGCCGGCCTCCGGGCTGCGGTGGGGCTCGGGATTCGTCGCCTCCTGGTCAAGGGGGACTCCCAGCTGGTCGTCAACCAGGTCTCCAAGGAGTACCAGTGCACGGATCCTCAAATGACGGCGTACGTGGCCGCGGTCAGGAAGCTCGAGAAACGCTTCGATGGCCTTGAATTGCGGCATATCCCTCGCCGCGACAACGCTTCGGCCGACGAGCTATCTCGCCTGGCCTCATCACGTGCGCGCGTCCCTGCCGGAGTCTTTGAAGAAAGACTCACACGGCCTTCCATCCTGCCTGCCGAACAGGGTGAAGGGGAAACCTCGAACTCAATTCAGGGGACCCCGGCGGTGCCCTCAGTGGGAAGCCCCGTCAGGCCGCCGCCGTCCGGCGAGTGCGCTGTGCTCACCGAATGTTCTCAAGATGCCTCGTGGATGTCTGACATCCGAGGGTACTTGAAAGAAAGGTTCCTACCCGAGGATGAGGCGACTGCCGAAAGGGTTGCTCGGCAGTCCAAACGCTATGCCATAGTAGACGGGGATCTCTACCGACGTAGCGCAGGAGGCGTTCTCCTGAAATGCATCTCTCGGGCAGAAGGCGGCGATCTTCTCGCTGAGATCCACGAGGGCGAGTGCGGTGGCCATTCATCGTTCCGCACGCTGGTCGGGAAAGCCTTCCGGCAAGGTTTCTACTGGCCCACAGCTCTCCAGGATGCTTCCGAGCTGGTTCGGCGCTGCAGGGCATGCCAGTTCCATGCAAAGCAGGTTCACCAGCCAGCTCAGGCTCTCCATACCATTCCCCTGTCATGGCCTTTCGCGGTCTGGGGTTTGGACATTTTGGGTCCATTCCCCCGAGCAATCGGGGGCTATGCGTACCTATACGTCGCTATCGACAAATTCACCAAATGGCCGGAGGCAGTCCCAGTCGTCAAGGTGACCAAAGGCACGGCGCTCCAGTTTATCCGCGGTATCACTAGTCGATTTGGCGTCCCCAATCGGATCATCACCGACAACGGCACCCAGTTCACTAGTGCCTTGTTCGGGGACTATTGCGAGGATCTTGGCATCAAACTTTGCTTCGCTTCCGTCGCTCATCCCCGGAGTAACGGGCAGGTCGAACGCGCCAACGCGGAAATTCTAAAAGGCCTCAAGACCCGGACCTATGACGTGCTCGCTAAGCACGGGAAGGGATGGGTAGATGAGCTGCCGGCCGTGCTATGGGCCAACCGGACTACGCCAAGCCGCGCCACCGGGGAAACTCCTTTCTTCCTCGTCTACGGCGCCGAGGCGGTCCTCCCCTCCGAGCTTACTCTAGGCTCCCCTCGAGTGCACGCGTACTCTGAGGGTGAGCAGGAGCATCAAAGGCGCGACGACGTAGACTACCTGGAAGAGCGCCGGCGGCGTTCTGCTGTCCGGGCGGCTCGGTACCAGCAGAGTTTGCGCCGTTATCATCTGCGTCACGTCCGGGCCCGGTCTTTCGAGGTGGGGGACCTAGTTCTCCGGCGCATCCAGTCGCGCGAAGGAATGAATAAGTTGTCCCCTGTGTGGGAAGGTCCGTTCACCGTGATCGCGGTCCCCCGGGCAGGTTCTTTCAGGTTGGCAACGGAGGAGGGGCAGCCACTCCCGAATCCATGGAACATCGAGCATCTCCGACGCTTCTACCCGTAGATGGTCAAGCTCGCGGTTCAGGTTGATAAGGCCGGGGGCTTCTCCTCGCCCGAGCAATCTGGAGGCTTCGCCCCGTATGGTAAATCGCTGTCGCCCAACCTTGTAAATATCGTACATTCAGTATTTTAATAAAGCAATCACTATGGCAAATTATTTCTCTGGATTCCCTATGTTTAACCTGTCTGGTGAGGTGCTCGGTTGTGCGAGAAAAAGTTCGCTCTCTCGTTTTTTCCCATTGATAAAAGAATCCCAATCGGTATACATGCGGGCAGTCGCCGCTGACTTACGTCCGACATGGTAGGCTGTGGTATTCGGTGTCGTAACGGGCTCCCGAGTACTAACCGAGTTTCGGGGCGCTCTGGGTAATCCCATCACTCGAGCTGCTCGAGTAGGCCGGAGCTCAGGCCCCCGGAGCGAGCTGTCGGTGCTCGGTCTGGCCTGTCATACCCGGGCGCCACCAAACCATAGGACCTCTAGGTTATGCCTCTGTCCGCCCTTGTCTTCCGGTTCGGGTATTCGAGAGGTCTCGGGTCGAAAAAACAAGAGCAGTCTATGGCAAGTACCGCACTAACAGAGCGCACCAGACAAAGAAATTCTACATTTTCTCTATCAAGTCACAGGACAGTAATCACAAGCAGCTCGGCCGCGAGGGCTTCAATGCCCCGGTCTCTGGTTGGCCCCCAGGGTTCTTCGGGTGGTCCTACCGCCTAGGCTTGGGTGGTCGAGATCACCCGACCCTAGGAGCCTCGTATGCCCATGGGCGGTCGGGCGCTCCGTTGAAAGGATCAAGTTCCCGGGTCCCCGGGCTCGGAATCAACCCCTTCTGGGTCGGCTGGCCGGAAGGCCGACGGCTGCCCGGTGAGTGGTTATATTCAAACAAATCTGTTTTCAGTAACTTTATGTTCCCGAGTCATTCTCGGGGGCTCTCGCACTTTAATCTGCTCGGTGAGGTGGTCTCCTGGCCCGTGAACAAACCCTGCCGCGTGTCGGCCTTTTTCTAGAACGACAGAGCGGTTCGTAGAAAGGAGTACCGTGCGTGCGATAACGTTCGACCGAAGCCCTTCGTGGTGGTCGTGGTGGTCGGTCCGCTCTTAAGGACCCCGAGCACTACCGAGACCTCAGGTGCCCTGGGTAATCCTATCACTCGAGCTGCTCGAGTAGTCCGGAGCTCAGGCCTTGGGGGCAGGCTGTCAGTACTCGGTCCGGCCCTTTCTTGAGCCCGGGCACCACCGGACCGCGAGGACTCTTGGTCACATTCTCGCTCGCACGCGTCTCCCTTCTACCGGCTGAGTGGTCGCAAGGCGAAAAGGTGTTCACTGGGCACGGCGTGTTCCGGACAGGGCTGTTCTATCTCCCGAGCAAGGAGTCTATGTCTTTGTTTCTTAAAGCTAGGCAGTGCGGACTCGCGAGAGCTCGAAGGCTGGCTGCGCCAACACCAGCGACCACAACTATTTCGTCTCTCGGGGATGGGAAGGTCGGGAGCGGCCCGACTGAGTACTCCTCGGGACTTCCAGGCAGAGCGCCGGAGGAAACATTAAGCGTACAAAGAAATTGAAGTGGCGAGCCCAAGGAAAAGCTGCCATTATATTCACAAGACCTAGACAAAGCTTTTTCTAAAAAGGTTCACTCCTCATGTTCACTCCTACATCTACAACAAAAGAGATAAGAGTGCCGACGGCCTAGTCTGCGGCAGATGCGTCGGCTGAGTCCTCTGAGTCGTCCCCGGGGGCTGGCGGTGGTGGCACCTCCCGCCTGAAGCCGGCCGCCACCGCAGAGGCGGTACTGCTAACCGCTGCCCGGGCGGCCTCCTCCTCAGCCTCGACCACTCCCTCCCGCGCCGGCTCCAGCGGGAAGTTCGGGTCCCTGCTTCGATAGCAGGCCAGGACATGCTCAGCCACGGCATGAGCCAGGCCACGTCCCTCCCGGGCAGCGAGCTCCTGGACTGCCCAGGGCAGGGTCTCGAGGCGCTCGCAGACTTGCTGCAGCCCCAGCACTTGCCGCGCGGGGCCGTCGCCCTTCGTATCGCCGACGAGCCGCCCAAGGCCGCCTTTCTCCATGGCCCGTCGCATCCGCCGGAGTATATCCTCCAGCATCTGCACCAGGTTAACCCGCGAGGCGAAGGCCGCCTCGAGCTTCTCCTTGGCGACCCGCAGCTGTGCCTCAAGTCCCTGGTTCCCGGCCGGACCAGAAGAACCGCCAGCTGCGGCAGGGGCAGCATCCTGCTTCGCCTTGGCCACCACCTCGGACAGGGCTCGTTCACGGGCGGTCAGTTCCGCCTCGTGTTTCGCATTCTCTTCCGCCCTGGTAGCCGCGGCGGCCGCCGCGGCAGCTGCCTCGCCTTCCCGGCGACTCAGCTCACCTTCCCGGCGACTCAGCTCACTCTCCCGCCGGGCCAGCGCCTCCTCCTGCTGGACCACCGAGTCCTCCCGGGCTCCGAGGTCAGACGCAGACAGCGCGTTGTCCACTTCCCGGATGGAGACGTCCTCTTCCCAGCGCTTGATTTCTCCTCTGATCCTCTGGAGGTCGTCTTCCCAGCGCTGGAGGTCGGCGCGCGTCTTCTCGACCGCGCCCTCTCGGCGGGCCAGCTCGGCCTGCCGCTCCTCTGCAAGCCGCTCCCGGGACGTGACCGCCGCCTCCCTCACCTGCGCCTGCCCCATCCTGGCAAGGGCGTCGGCAGCCTGCCGCCTCGACGCCTCGGCCAGGCGGGCGGCGTCTTCAAGTTCCCGCGCGGCTCCCGCGCGGATGTCATCAAGGAGTTTTTGCTCTCGCACGGTTGCCGCACGGGCCTCCTCCCGGGCGCCGGCCAGCTGCGCCCTCTCCAGTGCCAGGCGGGCGCGCTCGGCTTCGAGCTCCCCCTCCTTGGCATCCACCGCCGCGCCCAACTGCCCGACTGCAGCTCGGACGCCTTCAATGGCGGCCGAGAGGGGATCGGCAGGCCGGCCGGACACCGCGAGCGCCGAGGGCTCCCGGGCTTCTCCGCCGGATCCCTCCAGGGGGGCCAAGCTCTCCGCCGGGCCCTGCGCCGCCATCCGCCCCGGGCTCTGACTGACCGGGGTAGGCTCCTCCGGAACCAAGGCCTCGGACGGCGGCTGCGCTCCTGCATCAGCCGCCTTGGCCACCGGTCCCGACGAGGCATCCGCCTCCACTGTTCTCCGCCCCGGGCTCTCCGCGCCCGGGGTAGGCTCCGCCGGCGCCATTTCCGTAGTCGCCGCCTCTACCTCTCTCTCCACAGCCGCCCCGTCGATTGACGCCTCCACGTCAATCGGCGCCTCCGCCGTTCCTACACTTGCCTGCGCTGGCGCAGCGGGCAGGTCCGGCTCCGCCCTTGGCGCCTGCTCCTTCTCCGATGCCGTAACGGCTGCGGCCGGCCTACGGGAGACAAGTAAAAGAGTCAAAACTTAGTTCGGGCCGAAGATACCCATGGGAAAGCAAGAGAAATAACTCACCGATATCGCCACTTGGCCGCTGGGAGCCGGACGTCCGGGTCCGGTGACGTCGGTCCGGACCCCTCCCGCCGCCTCTTCCGCTGGGGGCTCGGCTGGGCCACAGCACAGGCCTCGGGTGCCGCCGCCCGAGTCTCGGACTCCGCCGTGCAGGTCGCCGGCGTGGTCGCAGGCGTCGGCGCGGGCCCCATCCGCACCAGGCGCGGCTCCAGCACCGGGAACGCCGCCGCTGCCGTCGGCGACGGCGGAGACTCCGGCAGCAGGATCAAATTCCGGGGTCTTTTTCCCCGGTCTCCCGGCGTCGACTCCGCGGCAGCTTCGGGGGCAGCCTCTTCTCTGGCGCGGCGGCTACTGCTTATGGCAGCCCCGTCGCCAGCCTGCGCCGAGCTGCCAGCAACCTCCTCGCCCAGGAGTTCTTCCAGCCCGGGGAGTTCGGAGGCCTCGGGACTCCGGCTTCTCGGCCGGTCCACGGGCCCTTGGGCGTCGAACTCCGGCAGCCGCTTCAGGATAGCCACCCGGTCGGGATTGGCGCAGAGCGCCATCTCCGGCCACGGAAGCTCCGCCCGGCTCATGTCCTCCGACCCGGTGATCACTCGGATCATCCCTCGCAGCTCCGCCTGCCCCAGATCCCAGCTCGCGCCGATCTGGGTCCTGGTGATGTCCTCCGGCCCGGTGTAGAACCAGCTTGGCCGGGCCCGCTCCCGCAAGGGCGCCAGTCGACGTCGCAGGAAGTCCGCGACCACCATAACGGAGGTTAGCCCGGACTCGCGCAGCTCCAGGATGCGCTCCAGCACCGGCTTTAGCCTCGCATCTTCTGGCGGCGGCGCCTCCCACGTCGATCGCCGAGGTTCCGCCGCCTTCTCTGGCAGTTCGAGCCGCTCGTGGGGGTCGGTGTCGACGAAGAACCAGTCCCGTCGCCACTCCTCCCACTTGCTGCGCACCACCTGGGGGATATATTGGTCCCCCAGGCCTTCCCAAAGCCGAAGGTTGCAGCACCCCGCAACATCCACCGTGGAGTGCCCCCTCTTCTTCCCCACCGGTCGAAGGACGAAGAAATGGCGAAGCAGCGTCGCCGACGGCACCACCCCCACGAACATTTCGCAGAGATGGGCGAAGACCGCCAGCGCCACGACGGAGTTGGGGCTCAGGTGCGCCATCTGGATGCCGTATGTCTCCAACACTTGCATGAAGAATGCGGAGAACGGCGGCACCAGCCCCGCCGCCACGAAGGAGGTGAAGAGGACCGTTCGTCCGGGAACGGTCGTCGCCGGCGTCAGAGTTGCCGGTTTCACCGCCACAGCGCCTTCCTGACCCTCCGGCACCAGCAGCTTCCTAATTTTGTCCGCCGCCTCCTCATTCCTCAGGCGAGACTCCGGCAAAACGCTGATCGGAGCCCGATCCCGGCGTCCCCCTCCGACCTTCGACATCTCGTCGGAGAAGAGGGTGGTTTTCGGTGGAAGGAGAGAGAAAAGTAGAAGCACGAAGGAAGCAGAAGCGTAAGTGCGAGGGAGCGTGAAAAAAGGGAACGGACCGATCCTTCCCCCCTTTTATATCTCAAAATTCAAAAACTGCCGCCCCGACGGTTCGCTCGGCGAAGTGTCGCCTCGATCGACGCAACTGACAGGCGAATCTCCCGCCGATCGCGCGATGTCAGCGTTTTGCCAGGCGTATTTTCCTCGATCTGCGCGGCAACCGCACGGGCCGCCCGTATGATTATCACACCCCTCGGAAGTTGTATGGACACGCGTCCACTCATTTGCCCGTTGGGGTCTGCTTGATGTCTAAAAACCGCAGGGGCCACCTCCGGAAAGCTTGCCGCGTGGCATTCGGCCCGCCTTGACCTCGGTCGCGACGAAGGGCCCATTCGCAGTCTCTGTCCCATCGGCTGCCAAACGGGCCCGGGGGCTACTGTCGGTGTATTTAGAACCAGGGGTCCCTAAGTCCCGAGGCCAAACCGGCCGCCCACCACATATCACCACCCTGCAAGGTAAAAGCAGAGACTCGGGAGAGGGTGCTCGGGGCTGCACGTGGCAGCCCGCGAGGACTCGGTGCCCCGAAGGTCTCACTCAAGTACTCGGGAGAGGGTGCTCGGGGCTGCGCGTGGCAGCCCCCGAGGACTCGGTGCCCCGAAGGTCTCGCTGAAGTACTCGGGAGAGGGTGCTCGGGGCTGCACGTGGCAGCCCCCGAGGACTCGGTGCCCCGAAGGTCCCCCCAAGATGCTCGGGAGATAGTGCTCGGGGCTGCACGTGGCAGCCCGCGAGGACTCGGTGCCCCGAAGGTCTCACTCAAGTACTCGGGAGAGGGTGCTCGGGGCTGCACGTGGCAGCCCGCGAGGACTCGGTGCCCCGAAGGTCTCGCTGAAGTACTCGGGAGAGGGTGCTCGGGGCTGCACGTGGCAGCCCCCGAGGACTCGGTGCCCCGAAGGTCCCCCCAAGATGCTCGGGAGATAGTGCTCGGGGCTGCACGTGGCAGCCCCCGGGGACTCGGTCCCCAGAAGGTTCGCGCAAGATCGTTCAAAGACTCAAAGGGCCCCGTCGCCAGAATGTCATCCAGTCAAGGGCCCGATGCCGCATTTAATAGGCGCGCGTGGCCTGGCATTCTGACATCCTGACATTCTCGGCTGCCCACGCCCCAGTGTCAGACCCGGCCATGCCCAGGCTAGGGGGCGTGGGTTCATTAAATGCACGGGTCCCGTCCCGTTTCCACTTGCGCACCTCGGGATAACGTTACCAGAACCGAAGCACTCGGCCTGCCACCCTGCCCTGGCAGAAGAACAAGACAGAGTGGGCGCACCGGGCACCTCTGAGGCTGTCCGGTGGGCCTTTCTTTTATGGCACCCCGAAGCTTCCACAGCGGCTAGTGGTCGAATGCGCGCCGCCTTCCTCCACCGCCCCTGTCACTTCGCCAAAATGAGATGATTAGGCCTTTCTCCGTGGCACCTGGGCATTGGCATCCCCTCTTTCCCATTCAGGATATGTCGAGGTCGGCGCATCTATAAAAGGAAAGGAAGGAGGACGCTAGAGAAGACGGATAGACGAAGACAGAAAAAGAGAACAAGAAAAGAACAGCCCCGATCGCAAGACGATCAAGAGACCAGCTAGCTAGAACATAAGAGCCTTCGGCTCTTTTGTAAAAGAGTTCTCCTTCGAGAACCAGAGATAACACTCACACAGGAGTAGGGTGTTACGCCTCCGCGCGGCCCGAACCTGTCCAAAAACCCGGTGTCCCCGCAAGCCATCGCATTTATTTCCTTTTCCGCTCATTTCCCGTGCAAACTTTTCTAGGATCATCCCCCCGGCCGAATCTCTAAAGAGGGGTCTCTCGGGATCCCTGCGACAGGAGTTCACTCTCCGACAAAATGCATCTTTGTCAATGAGCTCTTAGTAATTCTCATAAGGAGAAAGAAAATCTCAAAAAGATTGGCAGTAAACTTGAAGACTAAGTTACTTGTGGAGATCAAGTAACTAAAAGTATGATATTATCAATAGAGTTTTATGGACTAACCTGTGTGCTATGTGCTTAAGAATGAGTGGGGTTAGGTTCTATACGAAGATTGACAATATGCATAAAGGCTAATAAGTTACTTATGGAGATCAAGTAACTTAAGGTACAAAAGTTATCAATTAGGTTTTATGTACTAACCCATGTGTTTTGTGTTTGAGAGTGAGTTGGGGTTAGGATCCATAAGAAGGGATAAGTTGAATTAAAATCATATATGCCAACGGTGAAGAACAAGAGTGGACTCCATATTTGATAAATTGAATTCCTTGAAGATATCGAATACAAAGTAGTTTTCTATGGCAAGACGGTGAAAGGCAAGCAAGACTCGGCTACGATGGACCATCCGTGGTGAAGGGCAAGCAAATGGCTTGGAGCCGAAGGAACAAGGTGGTGGTGAAGAGCGAGTGAAGGATTTGTGCCAATGGACCGTGCGAGGCTATGGAAAGCTATGAGTAATTTACATCAATCATATGAAGAATCAAGAAAAGTATGGAGTGAAGAATATATGAAAGTTAGCAACCCTCAAGGTTTGAATGAAAGAAGCGGTACTCAAAAGTGGTTTAAACGAGTTTTATCTTTGAATTGGAGTATAGGTATGCCGCAGTATTAAGAGGGATGCAATGTAGAGCTAATTATCGCGTCTCAGTGCTCAAGAGTTTCTAACCAAACTCAAGTGATGGTTCTTTTTAGAAATCTCGGTGTGAAAAGTGTGGAAGTGTCCGAATTAGGTTTCAGAGTGTTCCTAATTTGATCTAATATGTTTTAGGTCATGAATTCAGTTGAGATATGTAGCCCTCTGAATAAGCTTTCTATAGAGTCCAAAATCATCGAAATCAGACTTCGGGATCCAAAGTTATCGCCATTTTTTGAAGTTTAGCTGTGTTGAATCCGGATATTCCGGGTTAGCTCGGATTATCCGGGTTGTCCGGAGTCTCCGGGTGAGGTTCCGGGAAGAGGTTTCGGTTTGGGCCTTTTTAGTTGACCCGGATACTCCAGGTGAGGTTCCGAATCTGGGTGCTCGATTTTGGCTTCTTTAGCTTACCCGGATACTCCAGGTTGACCCAAAGACTCTGAGTCAGTAAAAAAAAGTGTTGTAACGGCTAGATTTTGAGGGTTAGGTATTTATACCCCCTCACCCCCATCCTTTGGGGCTGCTTAAAGGGCACGAAAGAAACATCATCTAGAGCCAAAAGAACTCTCTCCCACTCCAATCTAGTGTGTGATTTGAGAAGAAAAGTAAGTTGGGTTGTGAGATTAGAAGATTGAGTATAAGTGAGCTAAATCCAATCTTGAGCACTTGAGTTCATCGGCAAGAATTTCAATTGTGTTTGTTACTCTTGGAGCTTTGAGCTCCTAGCCGGCTAGGTGTTGCCCGGTGAGCTCCTGTGCTTGTGGTGAGCCGCGACAAAGTTTGTGAAGGCTTTGATTTCGTCTCCGCAAGGGAAGCAATCAAGAGTGGAAGCTAAGCTCAAGTGTAACCGAGCTTGGAGAGGAAAGTAATTAAAAGAGACCCGGCTCATTGGAGCTTCCTCAACGGAGATGTAGGATTCACGGTGGTGAATCCAAACTTCGGGAAACAAATCTTGTGTCTCCTCTCTTGTTCCCTTTCATTTGAGTTCTTGCTTAATATTTGTGCATTTTGCTCGATCTAGTTGTTTGTGTGTATTTGATTGTAGGTTCTCTGTGGATCTACTCAAAATCATCACTTGGAACACACGACATCACTTAGTTTGAGCTAGAACTCTTTAGGCGTACTTTAAATTTAGTTTCGAGCTCAGTTCTGTACAGAACCCGGAGAATCCGGATTTACCCGGAGGTTCCAGAACTGTCAACCCGGAGACTCTAGGTTGACTCAACGTATCCAGGTAAACAGTGTTTTCAGCCTCATAAACAGTGTTTTCTGACTTTTTCAATTAGTACTTTCTTACATATTTTTTTTGCTAGAATTGAGTAATTCTTGTCACTCTAGGATTGTAACTTTCACATTTATTTAGGGTGATTGTGCACTAGTTGAGCCTGGCATATTTAGATTTTTCACTTGTGAAAAATCCGTTAGTTTATATTCCGCTGCAAATTTAGGCCAACGGTAAAAGAGGACGAATTTTTAGAAAAACGCCTATTCACCCCCACTCTAGGCGACACCATTGTCCTTTCATGATCTAACATGCAGGCTGAGGGTGAAGGTGTTCAATAGGCGTTGTTGAAAATGCTGGAAAGCATGATAAGGCGTTGCAGGATAAGCGTGAACCTCAGTATGACCTACTTGCATCTTGTTGGAATAGATAAATATTCTATACATATTTTACGAACCAACCATGATTTCAAATTTACAATAGAACTATAGGAACATATTTGAAGAACTTGCATGATCAACATGCATGTGTGTTTTGCCCTCCTTTTCATGGTAAGTAACCAAGCAACCGCAATTTCAAAGTAAAATAGACCGAACCCTTCCACATTTCATTCAGTGAACATGCAGGCTAGTTTTTCAGATTCGCATATTTGTATTGAAAGGTAACAATGTAAATGTGTAGAGTAAAACAAAACATGATTCTATGATTATTTTAATTTAGCAAGGATCAACATGCTAAAAACTAACATAATACTTCTTCTATTGCAGGATCAACATGGTAATCTTAAGTTGTTGTGTGATATGGATGAAGACTATGTTGTTATTTATCCCTAGTGCATGACTGTAAATGGCTTATGTCTTGTACTCCTAATCTAAGACATAAACAACTAATTCAACAGCCTCTATAAACATTAAGATACATATCCTTTCCAAGATGCATTTGCCTAATTATGAGTAGTTACAATCGATATTGACAACCAGATGATCTAAATTTGTTTGGAATGTCATTAAGTAGTGATTTTGACATGTGTAAGGTGAAGTCACACGCCATGGATTCAGATATGATCTTTTTTGCATTTATATTCTTTGTTATTGCTTTGAGCAGCACCAACATCCTATGCAGATATCCCTACAAGCAGGGTTCAAGTTTATCTAGACTACGAAAAATATTTTTGTTAACCCGTTGTTATTAAAAATATAAGGAAAGATCAACTAAGTTTTTTTCAACCAACAATTCTATTGCAAGATCAATTATTCATGCCCATCAATTTTACCAAATAAGGGTCAGAAGGCGCGGCAATGCCATGCCACTTTTCTAGTTACATATCTAAGACTCCAGCGATAAGTTTAAAATAAAAAAGATTGCATTCCAATATTTAGTCAGAATTTTTTATGACTATTTCAATATTGTTTTGAATTTTAAGAGTATTGAAGTAAATATTTTTAAATATATCGCCCGTTGAAAGGGCAACAGGAGTCAATTTTTTAAAACGGACATATTATTGTATTTTTTTATTTAAAATATAAAATAAAAAAGTTTGCCGTTCAGTAACAGTGAGGCCGTGCTGTTTTCCTGATGGGCCATAAGCCCACAAGTTAGCGTAAGTGGACTGTTTTGCAGGCTTTCAGTTGAGACGAAAATAAAAGGAACTTTGGGCCCATATGTTGCAGATTTTCCTAAGTGGTCTTTTTCACCTTAAAAAAGGTGTACATTATCAACATTTGGTAACGAAACTTGTTTATAAATACGGCGATATTCTGTTTGCATTGACTTCTGTCTAGTGTGGAATGTAGATATATAAAAAAAATTGTCTGCAAGGGGAAGCACCTATCGATGCAAAGGTAGAGTTATGGGAGTATGACTCCGCCCACCAAAATTTAAATACTGAGAATCACCTGCGTGTGATTTCAATAGTAAACTTTTATTGGTGTGTCACATGGGCACAATTGCTTGTGTCATTATGTGTGAGTGTGACGTGTGCGCATGTGTCCTCTTGTAATCGGAAAAGAAGAAGGAGAAGACCGCGAGGCGACAACAATCGTAGACAAGAGCCGATTCTGAATGTTGGCAAGTACCTGTCGTGGTTTTCAGTTTCAGGAGCTGTACCGGCATCAGGACGGCATTAGTCAAGATCACAATTTGATCATAACTACGTGTAAAGAGTGTCATCTTAGCCTAGTGAGATAATATATTGCCTAGAACTGCTGCGCTGACAGTAATTCTGAAGTTTGATGTGTATTTACATATCTCCTTCTGGAATGCCAATTTGACCCTTTAACATTTGGCACGCCGAATAATTCCTTGGCAGGCTCAATCGGATGGATGTACACTTGCCCAAGATGATTGCTACGTCCCAGCTGCCGATGGCACAACAGCGACGGGTTAGATAGATAAAAGGCCGATGCTATTTATCAACCTTATGTTTTTTTCTTTCAGGCAACAGATGTGAGACGTTAGATTTGCATCCAACCCCCTCTCAATGCGCTCCCGTTGGATTGGCATCCAACAACTCGTAGCTGTCTTTAACATCTCGACGGCTTCCCTTGTGCTCGCGATCTCCCACCCCTCAATCTAGTTCGTGTGCTCACCCTGTGCCTCTAACCCTCTTCCATCCATCTTCACAAGATAAGTATATCTTAATTTTTATCTATATGTACTCTAAATTTATCTAGTATGTATACTCTACTCTTTAAATTTTTTTCAAACTATAGCTAATTCTAGCAAACTGCTTTAAGAAGGTAAACATGCAAAATTAGATTGCAAATATGTGAATGCAGAAACGTAAAGATGATAGAGAGAGCAAATTCGGCACAAGAAATTTTTATCCTATGGTATCGATGTCATAAATACCACCATTAGTTCCTATAGCTCCCAGACGATGCCCGATCATAGTCCTTCAGCCATCAAGACCTCAAATAGTTTGAGCCACCAAGTTACTAAGGCAAAGTTTTACCATAAATTTCTCTTCCTGTTACTTGTCGTTGTCTCCACTTTAGAGCTTAAGACACCAAGATAAAAGTCTTTGCATCCCCGTATAAACGTCTTGTTGCCGTTCCACACCAAGTCGGAGGGTCAACAAGTATGAACCACCAAGACTCATGGTGCCGACAAGTCACCGAGACTCACGGTGCAACATGCTGATGTACCACTTAGTATAAGTTAGGATCACTCTTTTATCATCTCTCTAGGCAACAACACATAGCAAAAACTCTCTCTGGGATTATTAGCACTAGTCAATCCCTAATCATATGCTTAATTACTTTGGATGATCACTTTTAAAACTTTGGTGGCTTGATATCTTCTCAAGTGTATAACTCTAGCCACCTCAAATGGTCGAGTGGAGGGTATTTATAGCTTTAAACCCGCAAACTAGTTGTTCTTCCAACGGTCACAAAAGACTATGAACATCGAATGATTTGGCATCAACAATAGTATAAATATTGGACCATCCAACGTGTACAGTAGCAAAAACTAGCAGTTGTAACTTCACTAAAACTCATTTGTAAATATCAGATGTTTTGGTGTAATCTTCAACTCCATCACCGAACTATCCAGTGTGTAGACTTGAGCCGACTAAGCCACTTCACTGTCCATTTATCCGGTGTGTATAATTCTCTGATCACTGAAACACCCAGCGTGTACAACCTCGCTAGCCATTGCAACATATTCTGGAAAATACTTCGGTAAAGCATTCGGTGTATCCACCTTTACATCATCGGACCATCTGGCGTGTATGATTCCTTCTGCACCGAGCCAAGAACTTCTAAAAAAATGTTCGGGTGAAGCTATCTCAGATATCACTGGACCATCTAGTGAGTTCAAAGTTCATCCTCTGAAAAATTTCACTTCTACTGTAACAAATATTTAACTGTTTACCACTCTATTATAGTAGCAATTCCTCGCTAAGGATAATAAATAGGCCCCCTTGAGTCTACGACAGTGGACTGAGTGACAAATTTGTCACTCTATCGAATGACAGAGTAAAAAAAAATTCAAATACCCTAATACTCTGATGTTCACATCACTCCAACACTAGACCGTCCGACGTGTTCTTTAACTTTATATTCTGTGTCAAAAACACTCTGGTGAGTATACCATTTTAAGCAACAAACCATCCAGTGTGTACACCTTACTGAGCATGGAAACATCCGGTGAGTACAATCTACTATGAACTCATCCAACTCAAATTTTTTTAGTTCAATTTCGATCGTTTCTTTATGTATTACATATTAATAAGATATACTAAGATATATATTTGTTAAATATATTAATCTTATTAACTATTTTATCATTAATCACTAAAATTATGTGCATACTTAAAAAAAATCGCATTCGCTACACTAGGTTGTGCGGGCTGGAATAACAACACGAGAGCTAGCTGCAAGTCCCGCATAGCTGCACGCGCGCATGAGATAAAACTTTTTTTTTCTGAGCACACTGATCACGTTCTACTTTTCTCCTCTTGTAACGGAAAAGAGGAAGGCGAAGAAGAACCATGAATGCCTGGTCGAAGCCCTGACGGGAGTGCACATCCGCACGTTGCGATCAGTGACTTTTGGCTCACGGGCATAGCTGAAAGGTGCCGCAGAGCAGAGGTTCCCTGCCTCGGATCACTCGAGCACATTCCATAAACCATCTCTACTTTTACCGCATGAAACGGCTCCGAAAGCGCCTTTAGGCCCACGGGAATGGATGCCGGAACCAACGCAGGGGTGTTGGTGAAGAGCGCGAGAGGAATCGATTCCATCGCATGCGCCGGCACCAGAGCTCGCCGGCAAAAAACGCGCGGCGCCGGTCGGCGACCGAGCAGTTCCATGAGCAACTCCCTTGACCCGAGGACGCAGAGCAAGAGACTTCGTTCTCCGGTAAGCATAGACTGTCGGCGATCGGTGAGCCCAAAAGTTATGCATGCTCATGGTCCACCCCCGGCCCGACCCACCCCTAACGCAACAAATTAATCCGAGCAAACACTACGTAATCAACTCGTCTGACGCGGCGAGATCATTTTATTACAGCAGCAGAATAATGCAACCAACGGGACGACGACTATGACCTGCCACATGCCCGTCACTAGCTCGTCGTTCGCAGCATAGCCAGGAGCAGAGCAGGAAGAGGTTCGCCGCTTCGGTTGGCACGTCCGTGTCAGGGAGTAGGCGTTTTATATTTTTTTAACCGGAGAAAAGATCAAAATTAGTTATTTTTCGTTATCATGCACACGTAAACCCACCCCACCCGCGCGCAGGCCGCTCCGCTGCTACGCTCCCCGCCCCCACGGAAAAAACGAGGTGAGATTTCGAGGGTTCCCTCGACCACGCCGGCCGGGCGCGCGCGGCGGTTGGGCTGTCCACCTCACCGCGCCGGGGCGTGCGTGCGTGCGCGGGGCGCAGTGGCTAGCTACCTAGGTTGCCCCGCTCAGCTCTCGCTCGTCGGCACAGGGGGGCCAAGGCGCCAAGCGCCGAGCGCCCAAGTGCACGCTCGCGTCCGGCGACGAGGGCCGCGCATGGTCACGGGCGTGGTTGGTGGTCGCAGGGCACGTGGTTAGCGCTGCGTGGGATGTAATGCGAGGAGGACCGGGTTTTGAGCAGTGCCGGCTACGCGGCATGGTCCTATACGTTCTCTGTTCCGGCGTAGGACAAACCAAGGGTACTACAAACCACAGAGGCTTTGGGTTTTTCTCTTTGATGAGTCGTCAGGAAGATTGGACCGGTCCTTAACGTCCGTGTTAGTGCCCCTGCGTGATGGCAACTGATCGGTTGCTTGTGGGTTAGCGACAAGGTATGGTGTGCATACTTTTCGTGAGTAATTCATACCTTCTGATGTTTTTTTTTTCAAAAGGAGACCCACACCCTGATGGTTTTTCTTTTGGGAATCTTTTTTTTTGCGAGGATTTTCTCTTGGTAATTAGATACTCAGCTTGTACAAAAATTCTGGCACAGCCCGGGCCCCCCGCGCAATTCTTCTATGTGGGAAGTGATCAAGTGAAAGCTTTTCGGGCCAGTTGATTGGTCCATTCAAACTCAAAGGCTTAACCACTTTCAACTTAGAATCCTGATCAAGATTGTTTCAGTTCTGGGCCTCATATAGAATGCAATTGTTACTACTCCCTCTGACCCCAAATTTAAATTCATTTAGGTTTGTCCCAAATCAAACTTTTTTAGATTTGATCATCAATAACAAAAAAATCATAAAGACTGATAACACGTAGATGACATTATTATATTATATTGAAAAATATATTCATAGTATATATAATTCTCTTTTATTTAAAATAATATATTTTTATAGATATTATTAAATAAAATGTTGTATTAGAGACTATGTCACTTTAATTAGATGAGAGTCGACGGACCATGCACGGCATCGGAAAAATAAGCCAAGCCCCGAGTAGAGGGCTAGAAGCCTACAAAAAGCTTTCCCCGTAATCTCTTGACTTGAGGAATGCAACCTACTTTTTTGCCCGAAAATAGCTCAACATCTTCCTCCATGACTGCAAAAAAGGGCGAACGCGAGTGTTCCATTGCTACCGGTAAAGAACATTCCATTAACTGAGTCAGTGGAAGCAACGCCAAGGTTAGGTCCATTAAAAAAAAAGGAGAAATTTCCACTTCCCAAGAGGTTTATGCATCTTCTAGAACTTCTCAAAGAAAAAGGGATTCTAGATTTTTTTTACCACCTACCAGCCCCGCTCCATAGGTGATTTCGTTCGTCAGAAGAAGTCACTCTCGGAGCTTCGGATGACTAGTACTCACACAATGGAAGTGGCTGCGTCTGGCTTGCCATGGAAAATGCTTCTTCCTCCAACGCAGAAAAGAGAGTAAAAACCAGGTGTTTGAACCGGTCCAAGACCCAGAGAACTTCCATCGCCATCACGCCAGGCCATGCGTCCACTTTTGCGCGCTATGATGCTACCGGCACGAGAAAAAGTGGAAATTTCCGTTCCCTGTTCTGTACCTGTGAACGATAAGGGATGAAGAGCCAACTCAAACACCCCTGCACCAGTGCACCATGCCACCATGAGACAATAAGAGCGCGAGACCAAACAGCATGGGGAGAAAATAAAGAGAGAATGAGATAAAGAAAGGGGGCAGGAGCACCACTACACCAGGACCGGCAACGGTGGTCCTTGGCTCGCCGAAAGCTCCGAAACCGGCTGTCATGCCATGTTTCTGCTGTCTGCCTGTCTGGTGGTTTGTCTTTACTGTACGTCCATCTATGCCTATTTCGTTTGCCTTGATGACCTGAACTTTATTTATCAGTAGGAAGCGTTGTCGAGAATTTGTTTCTGATAATAATTTTGGAAAATTAAATGTACGTGATGTCGTATAGAGTGAGGTGACCAGGCGATTTCTGAAAATTAAAACTTCGCTGCGGATTAACGGAACCCGAACACCCCTGTTCAATCTGAAGAATCCAGGGTCTGGAGATTCCAAGCTAACCCGAATAATCCGGTCTGTATAGAAAATTGAAAACTAAGCAAAACTAAGCGAGTCTATATAAAGGTTACCGCATGTTCTAATTGATATTGATGTAAGAACTTCTTTTAAACAACCACATGCAATTACAACCTCACAAACAAGTAGATCCAGGCAAAACCCTAAAAACAACTATAATAAGAAAAACATGCAAGAACATAAAAGAGATAAGAATTTATTTCCCAAAATTCGGATCAAATGACCCTACGTCTCCGCTGAAGTGCTCATAAAGAGTTGAGTCTTTTTCAACTATTGTCCTCACCAAGCGACCACGAAAATCGAGTTTAAGCTTACTCAAGGGTTTCTCTTCCCTACGGAAGCGAGAAGAACCTTCCCAAACTTTTTAGAGCACTCCACAAGCTTGGGTGCTCTCCGGACGATACCTAACCGTCTAGGAGCTCCAAGCTCTAAGCGTAAAGAACGTAAATCGACGGTTTGACGATGAACTCAAGTGTTCAATGAATGGATTTAAGCTCATTAACACTCAATCTCACTCTCTCAACTCAACTGTCAAAATCTAGCAAGATTTAAAGTACTAAAGTAGTTGAAGGGGCTATTGAATAGCTATGAATGAGTTTGTCTCGAATTAGCTCAGTAGCTCAGCAACAAAATGAAGAAGGAGGTGAAAGGGGTATTTAAAACCAGCCTCTAAAACTAGCTGTTACAGTATTTTTTTTTACTGACCTGGAGTATCTAGTTTCACGCAGAGACTCCGAATTACTATCCACAATTTGAAGTATCCGAGTTCACCCAGAGACTCCGGGTTGGATAATCTAAGCCTAAACCAAGAGCTCGACTCAGAGTCTAACTTGGAGACTAGATGAATTAGATTGAGCTATTTTTTTTTCTTAAACTTAAGCGGTTATTGATAAAATCAAGCTGTTTGTACTGGATTCGAGCGGTTTTTTATCACAAATAAAATGCAGGAAATGCGGTTAGTTTTTGTTACAATTCGATCGGTTTTTGGTTCAAATCGAGTGGTTACTAAATCATCGATTCAGTCGATTTTTTGTCTCTAATTTACAAATTTGATCGACTGAATTTAAGCAAATTCTCACAAAATTTTAAACCGTTTTCACGATATTTGTTAATTTCAGAAAATTGCCGCCGAGCCATTTTCGAACTTCAAACGGTTTTGTGAACCTGTGTGCAGGGGGAGAGGAGAGAGAAGAAAGGAGGTAGCACTCGAGGAGTCGAGGTGAGGAGAGGAGGGGGGAAAGAGGAGAGAAGATGAGTGTTGCCTCCTATTAAAAAGCCCACATGCCGCTGAGCTTTGCCACTGCTGCGCCCTGCGGATGCTGCTCCCTCTTGCGGTGGTGGCAGGTTAGGAATTGAGCTCAAAAAAGCAGCCAGGTCCCACTCGAGCCGCTGCGTTCCCGGGCGGCGGGTGGCAGTTCTTGATGCCAAAGATACTTGCTTTGCGTCGCTCGGCGCGAGCGGCGGCGGGTAGGTGGAGGCAGAGCGCCACAGTGAAGAAGCCGTTCTTGGGAGTGTTGTGGCCCTAGTGTTCGCGAGTGTTGTTCTTGCCTTGGGTTCTTGGCGGCAATGGCACCGGGCTTGGGGCTGGCGTACCCGTGGGGGAGAGATGTCCGGCGCGGCAGGCCGGTGGTGGTGACCATGGAGAACCCCAACTACTCGGTGGTGGAGATCGACGGGCCCGAGGCGGAGGCGCTCCAGGCTGGCATGCCCATGGACAAGGGCCGTGGCAGGAGCGCCAAGCAGTTCACCTGGGTGCTGCTCCTCCGCGCCCACCGCGCCGCCGGGTGCCTCACCTCGCTCGCCGCCGTCGCGTTGGCGCTGCCGGCCGCCGTTGCGAAGCGGTTCCGGCGGTCCGCCGCGACCGAGGGACCCGGCCGCGGCCGCGGCTGGCTGCTCTACAGGTTCATCAAGGGGTTCTTGGCGCTCTCCTTGCTCGCTCTCGCTTTGGAGCTGGTGGCCTACTGGAAGGGGTGGCACTTCCAGAGACCGAATTTGACTGTGCCTGAATTGCATGTGCCGGAGGTGGAGGAGATTCAGGGTTGGGCGCACTTGGCGTACCTCTCCTGGATGTCGTTCCGAGCAGACTACATCCGGCGGCCGATCGAGTTCTTGTCGAAAGCTTGCATTTTGCTCTTTGTCATCCAATCGATTGACCGGCTTGTCTTGTGCTTGGGTTGCTTCTGGATTAAGTTCAAGAAGATCAAGCCAAGGATTGAAGGGGACCCATTCAGGGATGGTTCAGTGTATCTTTACCCAATGGTGCTTGTTCAAATTCCGATGTGCAACGAAAAGGAGGTAAGGAGCTGAATTATTTGTGCATCTACTAATGTGCTGGCTCATTGGATTGTGGATGATAGGCTTATTCTTGTGACAGGTTTACGAACAATCGATTTCAGCCGCCTGCCAGCTAGATTGGCCTAGAGATAAGTTTCTAATTCAGGTGCTCGATGATTCCAGCGATGAGAGCATTCAAATGCTGATCAAAGCAGAAGTTTCCAAGTGGAGCCAACAGGGTGTGAACATTGTCTACCGGCATCGGGTGTTGAGGACCGGGTATAAAGCTGGGAACCTCAAGTCTGCAATGGGCTGTGACTATGTCAAGAATTATGAGTTTGTTGCCATTTTTGACGCGGACTTCCAACCAAGCCCTGATTTTCTCAAGAAAACAATCCCACATTTTGAGGTAAGAATTGTCTGCTGATGCAATTCTAGTATACTAGCTACCGTGCAACTATTTGGTTCTAAGTCAACTTCAAACTTTGGGTGATTCAGGGGAATCCTGAACTTGGTTTGGTTCAAGCACGATGGAGCTTTGTGAACAAGGACGAGAACCTCTTGACACGCCTTCAAAATATCAACCTTTGCTTCCACTTTGAAGTAGAGCAGCAGGTCAATGGAGTCTTCTTGAGCTTCTTTGGGTTCAACGGAACTGCCGGAGTTTGGAGGATCCAAGCTTTGGAAGAATCAGGAGGCTGGCTCGAGAGGACAACCGTAGAGGATATGGATATCGCTGTTCGAGCACACCTGAATGGATGGAAATTCATTTTCCTGAATGATGTGAAGGTACATTTGCTTAATTATAGCATTTCACATGAGTAATCAATCTCGTGTCAATGTGGAAACTGATTTACTTAGCATCATCATCCAGGTCTTGTGTGAACTTCCAGAATCCTATGAGGCGTATCGAAAACAGCAACACCGGTGGCATTCTGGGCCAATGCACCTTTTCCGGCTGTGCCTTCCAGACATAATTACTGCCAAGGTATGCAACACCATAAGCTAAGACTTGTCATGTGCCACTAATCAAAGTTCCTTTTGATGAATATTTTGTTGATGTTTCAATGCAGATATCCTCATGGAAGAAGGCAAATCTAATACTATTATTCTTTCTTTTGAGGAAGTTGATACTTCCTTTCTATTCTTTCACATTATTTTGTGTCATTCTTCCACTAACCATGTTCGTTCCTGAGGCCGAGTTGCCTGTGTGGGTTATCTGTTATGTGCCGGTTTGCATTTCCTTCCTGAATATTCTGCCATCACCAAGATCATTTCCTTTCATTGTACCATACCTCCTCTTTGAGAACACCATGTCGGTGACCAAGTTCAATGCAATGGTGTCTGGGTTGTTCAAACTTGGAAGCTCCTACGAATGGATTGTCACCAAGAAATCTGGTAGATCATCCGAATTAGATCTCGTCACAGCAGCAGAAAAGGATACAAAGGGCGCTACGCTTCCTCAGTTCCAGAAGCAATTACCTGAGAGTGGATTGATTGAGATCAATATGCGAAAGGAACAGCACGAGAAGGTGCTGCATGACGCGAAAAAAGCTAATAAGATCTACAAGAAGGAGCTTGCTCTCTCTCTGCTCCTCCTCACTGCTGCAACTCGGAGCCTCTTGTCTGCTCAAGGGATTCATTTCTACTTCCTTCTCTTCCAGGGTGTGTCATTCCTTCTTGTTGGCCTTGATCTAATTGGAGAACAGATAAGCTGATCCCTGTCGTGCTATTGTTCATGCATATATTCATACATGCAGTGGCAGAGAGCTATTGTTCATGCTACGAAATTTTTACTTCAGCATTGCAACCCTGCACAAAAGACAAGAGAAGAACAATTGTTCCGCAGTCCAGATTCAGGGCACAGACTGGGATGGCCCGACAGGAATAAACCGAATAGTAGATAGGATTTGTTCATCTGTACACTGTCAGTAAATGATCCTGCAGTGTTCATATATAGAGTTCCAGCAATGTTCCTTGAATTCATAAATACTGAAATGTGTACCTCATTTGTAAATCGTAATACACAATTCGTTCTGAAGATGAAGTGTGAAGTCGTACAAATTGTGTTGATGTTTGTCACCACCCTAGGTGAATTGTTGACTATTTTGTAATCTGTCGGTGGATCTACCTTTAGTAGCCGGCAGGCAGGCAGTTGGATCAACAGTTGGTGCACTGAGCCTCTTCTCATTGCATCATTGACGAGCATCTAGCATTCTGTTTTGGGGCACACACACTGTCCTCTCATTTTCGTATCAGATAAGCCCTCTGATCCAGCGAATCTACATAGTTCAGATGTGCACATCTTCCTGTTCTAACTTGTAATGCTTCAAACTTGCTTTCACTTCTTGTCATCTGAACTCTACGAGTTGGTAAATTTTCCTGGAAAAATCAGGAGGAGGAGCCAAGCAGGCCTGCATTAAGATCAGAACTGCAGTAAAACTTCCTGCTCAGACCTGACACATGAAACGAAAGGCTAGCCATTCACGTTCGGTCTTTTCGAGGCACATTTGCGATTCCATCTGTTGTTGTTTCCTAAGACCGAACCAAACGGGTTCCCGTCCCGGGGCTCGTTCCCTTCGCGATGGGAAAACGCCCGAGACGGGAACGCCAGAGCACTCCCAATCGCTTCCCCTCCCGGCGCGGCGTGGGATGGGAAAGGAGAGAGATTCCCTCGGCCGTGGGAACCTCTCTCCGTTCCCTTCGCGCAGACGGAGAGCGGAGAAGTGTCCGACAGTTGGCGTCGCGCGCTGGTGCGGAAGCCGCGGAGAGCCGGAGCGGAGGCGGCACGAGCAGGGAGGACGGAGGCGCAAGGGTCGTCGGAGCGGCGACTGGGGCCAGGGGGGCAGGGCGACCGCGCGGGGACGGACGCGTCGACGTCGGCGGAGGTGTCCAGGCGGCGCAGCGTCTCATCGACGGCAGGTACGTCCCAGCCGCCATACCCGATCCGTAGATCCGGGGAAGAGTGGGTACATGGATTGGGTTCCGGCGTGTAGTTGAGGTCAGGAGGGTCGTCGGCCCTTGCGGCGCGGGGGACGGAGCAGGGGGGGGGGGGCAGGCGGCGCTCGCGCTAGAATGAGCGGTCCTCGGACATGGGGGAAGTCCGGACGGGGTGAGCGAGATGCAGTGAACAGGCGGAGGGGTGGGTAGGCGGCGGCGGCGGAGGTCGATTGAGGAGTCCTCGGACATGGGGCAAGTCCGGACGGGGTGGGCGATGGAGGCATCGTAGGGATCCTGGGTTCTGTGCATCGAACTACGGCGGAGGAGGTGGTGGGAGGGCGGGGTGAACTTGCGTTGCCGTCGGTGAAGGGGAGTCTTCGGGCTCATCGGATTGCCGTGGTGCACTATGTAGATGGACGCGGCAGCTCTGGCGATGCTTGTGTCGTTGATGCAAGACCAAGTGCAGGAAGCGGCCGACGCGTTGAAGAAGGTAGCATCCGACAACATGAGCCCAGAGAGCACACCAGCGGCCGTCGATCTCAACATGGCGCTTCTACAAGTGGATGCAATTGCCGGCGATTTGGATCAGCTAGTCTTCCAGGTGGAGGATGCGATGCGCCGGTGTTCTCTGTCCTTATCCACCGAGGAGGAGGACAGGACTACCGATGGGGTCGAAGGAGAGGCATGGGCTTCCTTCAACATCGCCGGTGATGACTCGGACCAAACTGAAGGGAGCTCGGATGACGTGCTGTGCTCCAGTAGTGTAGATTGTGGTTCGGTTGAGTCCGATAGGTCGTGGCGGCTGTAATCTGGGCGCCGTTAAGGATGGAAAGGTGTCATCCTCAATTCTGGTCTTGTGCGCAGTGCGTGTGGTGCCCGTAGTTAGTTTGCTAACTCGAAAATGCTTGTTTGTTGTCGCCTTAAGCTCTGTGATGAACTGAACTGCTATCATGTTTGTTGTCCCCAATTATTTTGTATCAGTATGGCACTACTATTTCCTCTGTATGGCAATAAGAATGTTGTCCGCATTTGGTGTCCACATTTTGATTGCTTGTACTGGTCCATGGAATAGCCTATTGCACACTGTACACTAGCAAATTTTACTGAACCAGGTGTATGTCATTTGTAATTACAATTTGATTGTTCTGGTAAAGGGTAAATGCATCAAATTTAGTAGAAACTACAATACTTGATAATGTATCTTGTATGGAGGAAAGCACCTTCTGGTGAATCAAGGATTGTTGTGCTATACATAATGTATACCAATGTTCTGCTTGGTGGAGTGAATTGTCTATTAGCATTGGGACTGTAAGTGTGCAATAGGAGTGATTAGGTAGTCTTGTTTATGAATATGCCATAGTTGGTCCGAAGGCCCTGAGTTGAGTACATTCTGGTGAATCAAAGATTGATGCACTATGCACAATGTTTTGCATTGTTCGGCTTGCTACATTTGGGTGATATGTCTATTAGCCTTTGGACTGTAAGTGTGCAATAGGAGTGATTAGGTAGTCTTGTTTATGAATATGCCATAGGTGGTCCAAAGGCCCTGAGTTGAGTACATTCTGCTGGATCAAAGATTGATGTACTATGCACAATGTTTTGCATTGTTCGGCTTGCTACATTTGGGTGATATGTCTATTAGCCTTTGGACTGTAAGTGTGCAATAGGAGTGATTAGGTAGTCTTGTTTATGAATATGCCATAGGTGGTCCAAAGGCCCTGAGTTCAGTACATTCTGCTGGATCAAAGATTGATGTACTATGCACAATGTTTTGCAATGTTCGGCCTGCTACATTTGGTTGATATGTCTATTAGCCTTTGGACTGTAACTGTCATCTTTATCACATATTACCTGCTTGTTGCCCTATTACCTGTGATGTTTATCATAAATTTTGAAACTTATCTTAATTGAAGGGGCCGAATGGATCCTTTTTACGAGAGCATCCTGCAGGACGGTTTCGACTGTATGACTTGAGGGGGGGGGGGGGTCAAGACATGGGTACCCAGGGGGGGTCAATCGACGGTCCACAAGCAGAGATGTCGCAGTTTTCACAGCCTACTGATCTTGGAGGGCAGTCCGAGTTAGGGCAGTTCAGTCTAGGGAGCGATGACAAGGGTACGAAGAAGGTCACCTCGAGGAAGAAGAAGAAGGTGGACGCGAAAACTGATAGAACCAAATGGACTGACGAGGAAGATGAGTTGTTGGTGTCGGCCTGGCTTAACGTAAGCCAAGATCCGGTTGTGGGCACGGATCAGTCCAGAGAGACCTATTGGGGCCGTATCGCAAAGTATTTCAACACTTACAAGAAGGACACCACGATGCCGAGGACCGACAAAGCGCTCATCAATCATATGAAGCTGATCACGGATGCCGTGAACAAAGTTTACGGTGCATTACACGAAGGTGGAGCAGCTGAACCCGAGTGGCACCAATGAACGTGACAAGGTAACTGTACATTTCGCTGAAATTGTCCATGCATGTATAGTCGAACAGGACTTATATTTATATGCTTCGCAGATGGCTAGAGCGTGCTCCGCATATAAAGCAATTGAGGGAAAACCCTTCGCATACACCCACTGTTGGGTGCTGCTGGCCGAGCACCCAAAGTGGCATGCACACGAAGCGGCAAAGGCGCAGAAGGTCTTGGAGCTTGCGGAAGCACAGTGCAGCCAAGCTGCAGGCAATGAATTCTACTGTGCTCCATGCATACTCCAAAGGTGCTCCACAAGGTCCGCCCGCAATTGGCGGTGCACTGCACGGTTGCGGATAGCTTGAGTTGTTTCGACATAATGCAGGATACCTTCGTCACCACTTCGATGGACTTGAGTTGGTTCCCCCATGAAGTCGAACACCTGCACCGGGGAAGCGGTACCACGCTCGTCCTCAATTATCATGTTGTGCATAATAACGCATGCGGTCATGATATTATGCAAGGTAGACTGATCCCATACTCTAGCCGGCCCGCGAACAATAGCAAACCTAGATTGCAACACACCAAATGCACGTTCGACATCCTTGCGGAGAGCAGCTTGCATCGCGGAGAAATGGATGCTCTTGTTGCCTCGTGGAGCAGGAATTGCCTTCACTATGGTCGCCCATTCGGGGTATATGCCATCGCCGAGGTAGTATCCCATGTCGTACCTGTTACCATTTATGATGTATGAAACAGGTGGGGCACTCCCATCGATAAGCCTAGTAAATAAGTTAGAGCGGTGCAATACGTTTATATCGTTAAGACTCCCAGGCATGCCAAAAAAAGCATGCCAAATCCATAAGTCATACGACGCAACCGCCTCCAAAACTATAGAAGGATTGCGAGTATGGCCTGTGTACGCGCCATGCCACGCTTTTGGACAGTTCTTCCATACCCAATGCATGCAATCGATGCTCCCGAGCATCCCGGGAAACCCACGGCGCTCCCCTTCTGCCAGGAGACGGGCGGTGTCAGTTTCATTGAGAGCCCGGAGATATTCTTCTCCGAACACCTCCACAATAGCTTGCACATATTTCCGTAAAGCCATCATCGCCGTACTCGCTCCTATCCGCACGTACTCGTCAACTGCATCGGAACTGACTCCGTATGCTAGTTGCCGTATGGCCGCTGTCATTTTTTGCAAGGGGCTAAGGCCGAGCTTCCCCGTTGCATCCCTTCTCTGCCTGAACCAGGTGTCATGCTCCTCCACAGTGGCCGCAATACGCAAGAACAACCGCCGCGACATACGAAACCTGGGTGCGTGAAAATACATGACTCAGTGTACAGAAGGAAGGTTACGACTTCCATTACAAAATCGAACTTACCTCCGACGAAACAGGATATCGCCGTACACAGGGTTGTCGGCGAAGTAGTCGTTGTACAGCCTAGCAGCACCTTCGCGGTGTTGCCGGTCTATAACCGCATGGCCGGGCATCGACCCACGCTGCCTGCTACGACGCGCAGCTGCTGCTTCTTCCTCCTTGATGGCAATCAGCACAAGCAGCTCATCCTCTTCGTCACTCAAATCTGAGGAGAACATCATCATTTCCTCTGAATCTGAGGAGTTCATCTTGTTTTTGGCAAAAGGAGGAACTAGTGTGACTCCGCTGTGAGCATGCTGGCCCTTTTTGTAGTGCTACAAATCTTCCCTGCGAAGTCACATTTCAGTGGCTTCCATTGCAAGCCGCTTGAAAAGTCCAACGTTTCCTTCCACCACAAACCGTCTACCCATTCAACACTCTAATCCCGTACTGCATACGCCGTACAAACGCATTCATCGTAGATATACAGATTCGGTACCAAGTATATTAAAATATTGAAAGTTTGTTGGGGAAGGGAATGGGGAAGGGAATGCTGTTGGAGTGCAGGATCCTGAAGGGAATGAATCTGGGAAGAGAATCGTGCTAGGAAGGGATTTTGGAGTGGGAAGGGAAGGAAACGGTTGGGGTTAGTCTAACTAGTATTCTACGTTTTCTTGTAGCTAAGGCAAAGGATGGGCTGCTCTGAACAGCATTGAGATTGAAGAAGTACAATTGTCCTGCAAAAGTTCATTTATTCTCCTGCAAAGCCAGTAAACTTCTTTCACCCCATTGCTGATCTGATCTGGTCTCACACAGCCGTTCATGGTGATGCCATCAAGGAGTAAATACAACCTTGCCGGTCAGTAATCACTAATCAGCACATGCACCAGCACAACACCAGTACAATTACTGCACAAGGTTCATGAGCATGAACACAGAGCCACAGATGTACAGTAGTACACCATCGAAATGGCTTTGAGATTCTCACTTCCGCCACCAACTGAAGCCCCCCGTTCTGACAGTGCCGTGGCCTCTCCCGTGATCTGTCGGCGTGGATGGGGAGACGAGCTGCCGCCCGGGGGGGGGGGGGGGGACTGTTCGCAAGGGAGCACAGAAACCGTGGCTACCAGTACAGGAGCGGCAGCGGCAGCGGCGCCGTGCCCACCATGGATCCATATCTTCATGGCCGCCGTACATGGGTTAGGAAGAAAAATTTACAGATCAGATCTTATAAAAGACTTTCTCTTATGTATACTATATGTTTTTTTATTTCATCTTAATTGCACGTGCCAGTTGTTGAATCGGAAAAGGACGGTATGAATCAGTATATCGTAGAAATCTTTTTAGGAAGGAGTCTATAAATTTTTTTCCCGCATGGCCTGTGCGTACGTAGGACATGGACCTCTCCCTCTCCCTGATGCGAATGGCACATTTTTGGCAAGACTTAGGACTCATTTGGATCGACTCCTGGCCGGAGCTGCCTGGCTAGGCAGCGCCCTCAGACGTCCAATTTCGATCGGCTGAGGCTGCTGCCTGGCCGGAGCTGCTGCTCAGGGTCCGAACCAAACATGCCATACTTAATACTGGAGATCGATGTGAGAGGTGCAAGCCGGACCGACCGATGGGCGACATGATCGATGTTGAGGGCCCGGGTCCTAGCGAGTGGTTCAGGGTGCAGCTCGGTGGTGTCGGCCGAGGCGTGCCAAACGGCTGCCCTGTGCTGTGTAGGCTAAATTCAGTTCCGGTTTCAGCGGGCATTTCAGCTCTTGTTCTCCTCATCTCATTGCATTCTCCGAGGCTTCTGCGCTTCCTTATATAGTTGGATAGCCTCTCTCCATTTGCCCAAAAAAAGTATGATAGGCTATGATTTTTTATTTTTAAAATACAAAAATTGTAAATACATGCATTCGTTTTGAAAAATTACGGATCTAGATACTATTTATTGCCTTCCAACAAGGAACATGTTTTAAAAAATATTACATTCTAATGCTCTCAAAAATTAAAACACTATCGAAATAGTCTTAATTTTTTTAAAAAAACTTCTATGGTGCAGATGATGATGTCATCTTCAGAAATTTGCAGGCAAAAACATGATTGTACAATGAGAAACAAAAAGACAAATTTTAAAATTTGTCTGTTTTTTTTTTCACTGCACAAGTAATTGTTTGAGTTGAATTTTTTTTGAGTGGATGATAGCATCATCTACATCATATAATTTTTCATGACTATTTTGATAGTATTTTGAATTTTAAGAGCATTGAAATGGAACTTTTTTGACCGGAGTCTAGATCTGTAATTTTTTAAAATAGACATATATATATATAATATTTTTAATTAAAAATATAAAAATAAAAAATTCGGCTATCCTGTCCCGCCCAACTTGATCTTTGGGCTTTTTACATCCTTTTTTTTTTTTGGTTTCAAGGTGGGTGATGGACTGCTTCTTGTTACTCGGTTACTGGGACACCGTGCCGTTCCCAGGCCGCACTGTGTTGTTTGGGCTGAAGGGCTAAGCCTTGTGGATCTAGCACATTTCATTCCCTTTAAGGCAACTCCCAATACTAATTTCTTAGATATTAATTAGATATCTACTTAAGCAAAAAGGTGATGTGACAAACAATTTAAAAATGAAAGAAAAGAAGCTTATTTCTTATAGAAAAAACCAACTCTTTGAGTAATCCTAAGTGAATGTGAGATAATAAATTGTGTTAGGAGACTTAAGAAACTAGCAAGACACATATATCTACTGTAAGCTTTTTCATTACTCCCTCCATAGAAGTTTACAAGGCTCATTTTTCTAAGGCTCCTAAACCAAGAAACCAAATCAGTTTACCAAAATGCTTATATTTATGGTTCCATCTACTCTAATTGCATACACGTATTAATACATCACTGGCACTAGTCCAACTGCATGCATGTATTAATCGTAGGAGCCTCTTTGTTGCCTCGTGCAAGATGGATGCGATACAAATTTTTATGAAACCTCATAAATAGGTACGCGCCTAATACAATCTCAAATGATAGATGGAGTCAGGTTGGTTCTCATCCATGGAGGAAGTTGGATAGTTTTTGGCCATCTCGTTGCACGTATAGCTCCAAGTAGCTGAGGGATTATATTGAACGTGTATGCATGCAAGATGCATGTATTAGAATTGACATGTATTAAATATCTGAGTAATACGATGAGAAACAAAGGTATTAAATAACTGAGTAGCTTAACCGTTAGTGCAAGGGTATTAAAGGAAAATAACCAAAAAAGTGCTTTGGGAAATATGTGCACCTTACAAATTTCTACAGAAGCTCTGAGAAAATATGTCCTACATTTTTTATGAAGAGAGTAATATCAATTTCTTACTATATCTCTTCTCTTAGATATCACCTAAATACAAAGTATTGGGGGTAGCTTAACAAACCTCTCGATCTCACCAGTCAGTCTTGTCAAATTGTAAAACATGCAAAAAGTTGGACGAATTAATTCCAGATTTGTCTCCTCCACGCCGATGGTCACGCAAGCTAGCAAGCCTTATGGATGTATTAGCTGAGGCCTCAAGGATCGATCGATATCCAGATAGACTCAAAGAAGCTGGCATAAAGGATAGATGAGCCAAGAGAACCTTGTCCACATCAGAAAAATGAAGAAACTGCCGCCTGTCCTGTCCCCCAAAGCCTCCTCTACGTGGTGCTAAGCAAGATCCGTATCGGTTTGCATATATACTATCAAGAACCCAGGTATCGCGCACACGATGGTCAGAGGCCGGAACACTATTTAATCTCGAAGTAAAGCTGTTTTCATCTTAAGAAAAAGGTATTGCACACTCGCCTGTTCTCAGTGCATCATTTCGCGAATTTTGTGTAACTCTTCCACCTCTAATAAAAATTCAGGTGAGTTCTAAAACAAGGAAACAATGGAGTGTTGCGCACTGCACTTAGGCCATCTGGTCAGAACTGAACGTTCGCCGGCCGGGGATCGGTCACAATGGAAGGTCCAAGTCATCAGTTGCCTCTTTCGTCCTCCAGATCGCCAGAGATCTGGACACTTGGACAAGTCCTGAGATGGATAGAGGTATCGCTTTCAGCACCGAGGCTCCCAGAAAGGCGATCCGTCACGCACTCCGTGTCGCTTACGATTATGTACGCACGGCCTATTGATCTCTCCTACTTGATATTTATTTATTATTATTATTATTATATAATTTATAGTTTTTTTATCACGAATTTTGCCATAAATGAATAATCCTAATAAAATATGCCTCTGTAAAGATTGCTGGTGTCGATCTCTCTTCTCTAATACTTATTTATTCATTAATTCTCTCATATATTTTATAATTTTTTTACTTAATTCTCTAACACGAATTTTAATATAAATAAATGATTCTGATATATCAAACGGGTCTCCATAAAGTTTGGTGGAATTTTCATGTCTATGACCTATCTATCCACCTACTACACTAATACTGCTACATTAGAGTATCTATCTATCTGCATGGAGTCGCCTACGTACGTACGTTATGCCCGACTGTACTGTACGTGTCACCAAAAATGTTCGGTTCTCCGGCCGATCTCGCTGGCCTGCATGATATCGCACGTCGCCAAGAAGCCGAGACAACACGTGTAGTGATGTGTCGTCTGGTCGAAACAGATGTAGTGATCGGCAAATGTGTGTGCATGACTGCATGCAGGACAGCAGGAGGAGGCGAGCGTGACTTCATGGCGATCGATATGCCTGTGCTAGCTTATCGTGAGCATCAAACGGCACAGCGAGGAGCATCCCAATGTGCACAGTCCAACGGGCAAAGGCAGCAACCATGTATGATAGATCTCCCCCGGCCGCGGTCGCCGGACGGCGGCGGTCGTCGGAACACGTACGACCGGAGAGCTTATCGCCGGTCTCAGTTGGATAAGGTCCGGGCATCATCGTCGTGGAGTCCCTTTATGTGATGGCAGCAAGGACTGAGACTTTGAGACTTTGAGAGAACTTCTCTGGGCGAAGTGAGGTATTACATGTCTATTCGACATTCTGATCATCGGCGTTGCTCCAACGAGCATTCGTCACACGAGTCTTTGCTCCCCTTTTCTCGCACTGCATTGTCGTCAGGTACCGACGACTTCGCGCGCCGCATATGCATGTACCGGCCGGATAACATTTCTGAATTTTAACATTGCCATAAACAAACACATTAAGCTGTTCAGGCTGTCAGGCATGGAGCATGGACATTAGGCACCGTTCAGATACCTCACAAAAAAAAAGGCACTGTGTTACTGACCGGTGCTCACAGGTCACTGGCCGGCAGGCCCATTTGTGACTCTGCTCAGTGCTATACTAGCTCTGAATTCTGAATCGGCAGCAGAGACATTCGCAGCAGGCTTCTCCTTGACCTGGAACAGGGACTGCATAACAAGCCAGGAATGTCAGAGCAGAGACACAGATAAAGGGAAAGATCTGCCTGATCTATGGCCAAGCCCCAAATGGCTGAGACCACGCTCTCCTTCCTCCATCGAGCCAACGCAGCTGGACAAACTTTGGTCAGCTCAAGCTCAACAAAGGTAACTAACAACACAGATAAAGAACAACAGAAGAACAAATTATGCAAACACCATGCGATGATACCGCAAGTAGCTTATTCAGTTATTATTACAACTGTTTTCTTGAGAGCTCATCACTCTTCTCTATCATTGTCCAGATTTTATTCGCCCTGTTAGCTACAACAGGGTACCACCTTACTGATGGCAATGGGCTTCTCAACACGCCATGGTCATCACTCACTGTGAGACAGTTCACCCATCAGACTGAAGATGTCAAACGTGCCCGGCGGCTGGGGAGCCGAGGCCGCGTCGGAGCAGTTGGCCAGGCCACGGAGCATGGCCAGAACGTCCACGGGATCGTCGAGGTAGAATCTCGCCGAGCTCGGCTTGTACCCGACGGTGCACGAGAAGACACTCGCGCCCGCGGGGAGCAGACGCGGCTTGTCGCTGTCGTCGTTCATCGCCCTCGCGAGGGTCTCGAACATGTCCTCGTCCGACTGGCCGTCCCCCACGCACACGACGAGGTCCGGCGGGCCTCCGCGGCGCGCCATGGCGGTGAGCAGGCCCTCCACCGCGAAACCTTTGGTCACGCCCTTCACGAGAATTCAGTAGTAACCGATCGATGAGTCAAGGAAAGGATGAACAGATGCAAAGCGCCGTCTCTTTGTGAGTGTTACTACCTGAGGATTCACTTCGACGATCTCGCTGCCCGTCGTCACGGACACCGGCTCCTGGGCGAGCACGTCCACGAGGTGGTCGTGGAGTTCTTTGGCTTGGCAGGGTCCAAGGCATGGATCGGCGTTCTGGTAGTGCCACACCATTGCTGATTCTTTGTTCTCAATGTAGGAGCCATCGGTGGCCTCTGTGTAGTGCCTCATCATTGGCTCAGCTGTCTCCTTCCATCCAAAGCCCGACACCAGCTTGATCGACTCCCATGGATCATCCCTGCTCCACCTGATACAAACACAATCAGAGAGTAGTGAAACCTGAAAAGATATATTGTACTATTTTAGTGCACTCAATTTAGTGGTATTGTTTTTTTTATCAGTCGTTTTCCCCAAACTGGTGATGTCAGTTACCAATGGCAGGCAATGAGGCTAATAATTTCTGACAAAAGGATTTTTTTAACCTTGTGAAGTAGCCATGTTCTGCAGATATGCCGAGCTTCTCACATGGAGAAAACCATTCTGCCAGTTGATCCTTACCGCGGCCGCTGACGAGGAAGACGACGTTCTTTGGATCAGAGCACAGTTCACTGAGAAGATCAATGACCTCACCATTCGGCGCCATATGCTTTTCATTCAACACACCGGGCACCATTGTCCCGTCGTAGTCAAGCAGAATCAGCCTGCGCGCCGCGGCGCGGTACGCCGGGCAGACGTGCTCAGGCTGGAGCTTCTTGAAGCTCGTGTCGACTGCGACAACGCGGTAGCTCATCCCGAACCCGACGCCGATGAACCTCATCGTCGAGCGGCCCTTGCAGGCGAGCTGAAGGCTCGCGTCGAACGAGCGCGCCCAGGTGGCGACGCCGTGCGCGCTCAGGTAGTTGTAGTTCCTCCTGTGCCTCGCCTGCTTGTCCTCGGTGCGCATGGTGAGGGCGGTGTTCATGGCCTCCGCCATGGCATCCACGTTCCACGGGTTGACGTGGATCGCGCCGCTCAGCGACGGCGAACAGCCGGCGAACTCTGACAGGACGACGGCGCTGGTCCTCTGCGCCGCTGCGTCACCGTCCGCTGCTGCGGCGGGGCCCTCCTCACGGGACACCGTGTAGAAGTAGGGGATTCGGTTGAGCCCGTCGCGCACGGCGCTGACGACGCAGCAGTCGGCGGCGGCGTAGTAGGCTACCTTCTCGCACATGGGCAACGGCCCGTCGATCATGACCGCCGGCTGGTACTTCGTCCCGTGGCCGAATCGCGTGTTGATGCGCTGCTGTATCTGCTGCGTCTCATCGCGGACGCCGTCGACGTTGCAGCCGCGGCTGCGCGCGGGGTTGTTGATCTGGACGAGCACCACCTTGTCGCGCATGTCCGCGCTCGTCTCGAGCAGCTTCTCCAGCGCCATGAGTTTCAGGTTGATGCCCTTGAAGAGGTCGACATCGTCGACGCCGACCATGAGCTTGCGGCCGCGATACGCCTCGGCGATCTCCTTGGCCTTGGCGGCGGCCTCCGGCGAGGTCAGCGCGGCGCGGAGCTGCTCCATGTCGACGCCGACGGAGAGGACCTTGACCAGCACGGTCCGGCCGTGGTAGTTGATGCTGATGTGACCGCGGCAGGTGCGGTTGGAGATGCCGAGGAGGCGGGAGCAGGAGGACAGGAAGTGGCGCACGTACTCGAAGGTGTGGAAGCCGACGAGGTCAGCGTTGAGGAGGGCACGGAGGAGGTCCTCGCGGACGGGGATGGTGCGGAAGAACTCGGCGGAGGGGAACGGCGAGTGGAGGAAAAACCCGACGCTGGCGCGTGGGCACTTTCGGCGGAGGAATGTGGGGAGCACCCACAGGTGGTAGTCGTGGACGATGACGAGATCGCCGTCGTCCGGCGACAGCACCTCGATCACGCGGTCCGCGAAGCGCCTGTTCGCCGAGATAAAGGCTCTGTACGCCGCGCCGTCGAAGCGGAGCTCGGCTGACGCGAGCGGGAGCAGGTGGTGGAGCAGCGGCCACAGGTAGTGCTTGCAGAAGCCGTAATAGAACCCAGTGTGGCGTTCGCCGTCGAGGTGCACCGGGAGGCAGGAGAAGTTCTCCATGAGGTAGTCGTCGAGCTCGTCGGAGGGGATGATGGCCGAGGCGGGCAGGGTGCCGATGAAGGTGACGGGCGCGGGGAGGCCGCGCGAGAGCTGGAGCGGGTGCGCGTCGGGGTCCAGGGAGAAGGCGAAGCCGAACGGCGACTCCGGGTCCGGCGCCACACGGAGGGGGAGCCGGTGGGCCGCCACAATGCGGCGCGCCGGCGGCTCATCGGCGCCGGGTACGGACAGCGCCAGGTTGGGGTTGACGCACGAGGGGTTTGAGCTTCCTTGCATGGGAGGAGGAAGTGAGGTGGCGGTGGGGCCACGCTTCCTCCGGTGGGGTTGGGCTGTGTGATCTGTGGGGAAGGGGGTGGTGGGGTAGATATACCAGTGGGAGGGGCGGCTGGTGGGGTATAGCTGTCGGTGAGTTTGCAAATTTGGCCCTGGAGTTCCCTGCATTTTCAATGGAGGGCTCTTCTCAAGAGATAGAAGAGAAGATTTGGGGAAGGAGAGGGGAATGGACCATGGGAGGATGGCATGTGGAGAATGTGAGGTTCAGGGTTTAGTGGTGTGCAACCGTCATTTCGTCGGAAAGGCAGCCCGATTGGTGGTAACGCGATTGTTGCCGGTTGTGATTTGATGTATCCCATAGCCCATCGCACGCGATTTAGTTGTATCCAGAAGCGGTTCCTAGTAGATGATGGAGGAGAATGCCAGCAAGATGAGGCATTACTCGTAGCAATTGAATGTAGCCGTTGTGCTACCAAGCAATACGGTAAGCACAACTACTTTGTAGGAACGACATGGTGTGTGATGTACTTTTGGCGTTTTCGAAGGCGTCTGTGGGTTGATCTCATGTTGTTTGCGCCATCTAGAAAGGATGCCAAGTGGCTGGAATGCATCGGTTGCGGTTTCATCTGCCAATTATGCCAGCAGTCAGTTTGGTTACAGATGATAAATAAACAATATTTACGAAGAAACTACACAACCATATTACATAGATTGAATTTTGCAATATATGTAGCTTTTGTTGTAAGATTGTAACAGGTCTTAGGGACACTTCCAAATTATGTAGTAGGTTGGGTGGAAAATGTAAAGTGTACAAAATAATTCCGCTGAGCTTTGAAACAATAGAACCAAAGGATATGTTTATTAGTTACTTTCATAAATTCACCCTTAGCATCTTTTTTTCCTCACAATTAACGTGGGAACATCCATATTCTCATATTTCTTTTCTAGGATTTGGTATCAATGAAAAGAACAATTCTATGGCTACAATCATAAACATGCATAGACGAGAACTTCTTTCACACTTTGGCCTAGCTAGAATCATAAATATGCATAGATGAGAACTTCTTTCACACTTTGAACTGGCAAATTTGGGTCATGCGTTTCTGGTTTTCTGCAGGATAGCAATGGCAATTTTGGCATCATTGCATATTTCATAAATGAGCTATATTGAACATATATCTTTTCCATGTGAGGATTTCAGGCATATATATTTAGGTTTATGATATTAATGACTACACCCTTTTTCATGCGATCAATTGGAGTTGATATCAGCCCAAAGGATAAGATGCCGTTTTTTCAGAGGGAGGGGGGGGGGGGGGATGTGGTGACGTTTCTTGCATTAAACTATTTTGAACAATTTTTTTACCTCTGCTCGGTAGGATTTTAAAATTAATCCCTAAATAAATTGTTGCCTATGTGGGAACTACCCATGATAACAAAGAAACAAACTCAAAAAATTATTAATTTCGCCATTCTGTAATAAAGGAGTAAATTCCGCCGCAAATTTGTTTGGTTTCCTCTCTTAAATCCTTAGAGTTCCTAAGTATTTTGTCATATGAGAACCAAGTATTGGTTTGAGTGGTTAGTGAAGGTGATTATATCTTCTAACCATCAAAGATCAAACCTTATATTTGCTCCTTGTGTTTTACTAAGATGAATTTTTTTTCAGTGGTAGATGATATACCTATCGATAGCGATATATATATGATGATTTTATCAATCCCTAAACTTCGTATATTCGGTTTTTATTAGGTGATATATAAGTGTGTACGTATGTCTACTTGTTGTACATGATTTCTCCACACACACACACAAAAAAAAAATCGCCATCTATTACAGTTTGCGAGCGAGATGATGTTATGTCAAACTTCCTGCCGAATAGAAAAGAAAGCTTTAAGTTCTGCGATCTCAAAAGTCAGTTTGAACTTTTACACGAGGTCAGTCATCTGAGCCTCTGAGCCTCTGAGGAAGAGGTGGATGCGTGAAAACTTTTTTTTTTCATTTTGAGATGGAAGGGCAGAGATAACAAGTGGTATTTGAATAAACCCCCACATGCTAGAAAAGAAACATATAAGTTTGATGCCAATCTGCTCTTTTAAGAACCAGTTCCATTTCAACATATAAGGACTACATTTTGGCATCTTGTTTCAAAATATAAGGCTTGCATGCAATCTTGTGTTTTCTCTAATTTTTCTCCCGTCAGTCTCTCCTCTCTTTACCATCTATGAGTAAGCACCCACACAAATATTCTCTCTTCTTTCCATGACATTAACATCATGGTCATTTGCTTCTACCATTTCAAATCATTTCTCCCTAATCTCTGCACTCACTCAAAATACAGCTTACAGAAAAGAGGTGCTCACTCTGCTTAGAAATAGTATGTATATATTTTTTTAAAAAAAAATCAAATTTTATATACTTTGACTAATATTTAATCAAATTATAAAAATATCTAGTGCATAAAAATTATGCACTGCATTCACAATTAAAAATAATTTCACACTATAAATTTTATAGCTATAAATAATATATTTTATAAGAAAACTTTAATCAAAATCCAACTTTGAAGATCAAGCCTAAAACAAATACAAATACGCCTACTATTTTTTAAGTACTGAGTATGCACTTCCTGCATCGTAATAACCCCAGAACCCCAGAAAAGAAGAGAAACCTGACAGAACATCGCCATAACCCCAGAAATTGCCAACAGCGTTGCAAATAGAAATCTACATTACTGAAGTTTCCATTTCAGCACTACTCAGTCTTCCATAACTGAACAACTGAATCGGATGCATATATTACCAATTTGCCCTGTATCAAGTCTCACAAATGATTACTGAATCAGACATGCGAGAACAATCATCCCAGGATAAGCATAAACTGGTAATCGTAGAATGTAGTCGCAAAATAGTCGCAACTTGATATCAAATATAGGAGTGAACACATGGTCCTCACCCCCATGACACACACCAGAGTAACTCTTAGTCCGAGTATCTGACAGATAAATTAAAAAGCTACAACGAAATATAGCAAACAAGGATTGAGTTTAGAACAGCAAAAAGTACTGAATGCTGGAAGAGCAGTGCTTCAAAACTTGCAGATCTTGAGGCAAAACCTTGGGCCGAAAGTTATCTCTAGGTTTCTAAACTCTACCAGCCCTGTTCAGGCTCACCATGCGTGCACCGCCATCACCTCTCGCCGATGAACCAGACTGCGTGCGTGACCTTCCATCCTGGAACCGTGAACCACCACCATAGCCTCCACGGGAACCCTGACCTCCCCTGTCCTTCTGATACCCACCACCCTGTCCGGAGCCTCCACCTCTACCAGCATACCCAAACCGGTTACCACCCTGACGCCCTTGTGATGAAACAAAGTTCTCCTGCCACCTCCCCATATTAGATGAGTCCTGACCATCACCCCTGCGCCTGGGTGGTACCCCCTCAAGAGTACCACCAGTTCTAGCCTCATATGCCCTCTCGTTGCTCTCCACAAGGACCGAGAGCTTATCAGCCATCTGGAAGAGTAGTCCCTGAAGCCTAGTTTGATCCACACTGTGGAAGATGATACACTTTGTTGGTTGGTCCCAGCTGGCATGAAGCTCTTCATGCATCATCATCTTGCTAACAATGCTGTGAGCATGTTGCTCACTAAGGTCAAACATGGTAGTAAGCTGGTTAAGGCTCAAGGACTCATAGCAAGACGAGTAAGCGAAGAGATAGGTTCTAAGGGCTTCCTCCTTGATCTTAAGCTTCAGCATCTCAAGAACATGCTCCTTGTTCCTCAAAAGCTTCCAGATCTCCAGCGAGTTTATGACATTGAAAGCCTTTTGGTAGTCACCCTTATTGAGGGCTCTTGTGGCAGCCATTACATGATCCCTCACATTTTCTGGAGGCCCAACAAAAGTCTGCCTCTCACTCACTTCAAGAAGCCTGCGGAATGTTTTGCTCATAGGCCTCCGCTTGTCATAAGTACTAGCAGCCATATTTGGGACCTCAATCAGCATTGCACAAATCAAGTGTGTGGCTTCCAAAAGTTCAAGGTTTATGTGCATATGGTATGGCATCTGCCTTCTCCTCTCAAGTCTTTCCTGCAGGAATCAGAGTGACTACATTATTAACATTAATAATCACAAGGACAAAACGTGGGTTTCTCGCGGACACAACTATGCCAATTAAAGCTTATAACTATAATGAATAAAATGTAAATTCCAAATGCAACTTTTATATTCTAATATTCTAAAGTCACAGAAAAGTGTGTAAGCGAGTGGATCTGAATAAATAAGATATAAAGGCAGCTCAATAAGGATAAATGGCAGCATTTGTGATGCAAAATCAGAATTATTATGTAAAATCAGGACTAAGTGTTATTAGAACAAATAAGGAAGAAATAACAACACAAATAACCAACAGATACAAGAGATGAAAATACTAATGTAAGAATGTGGGCAGCAGAAAAGACACTCATTTGCCAGCACGAACTTGCAGTTACATCTTTCGAACTATGGATGTTTCGTGCACGCAATTAGGGGCTATGTGCAGGCATTTACATGACACACAGAGTAAGTGACTAGCATGAGGGTTGGAGGTTTACCTGTTCAGGAGTTTTTTCGTGGTATCGGCTTTGTTGCACACCTTGAGCAAGCAATTCTTTCACTCTACCAGTAGAGTATAGCTCAGTCAAGCAACCATGAGCTTCATTTATCAAACCAGCCCTGAAAGCACACAACCCCAGCTGGGCCATGACTCTATTGAATAAAATCTGTGATGATATGTCCATAAGTTGAACGCCATCTTGTAAATGACTCATTAAAAGCAAGTCACGAGCCACTGAAAATTCATCAGAGATCGCATGGTGATATATGTCGCACAGCATTGCCCGGGCTTTGGTTCTTTCATCCCCATACTTGTAAATTAAGGACATCAATCCATCCATCAAAGATCTGATACTCTCTGGGAAAGTAGGCTTCCGGGGCACAACCTCTGGAATCACAACAAATGGTGGTGGTCCCCTGTTGTCATCAGCTAGCTGATACTCATCACCAGCCTCGGCATCTCCATTCTCTCCACTGTCCTCAGTCTGCTCTGCCAGTTTTCTCATTGCATCATATACTTCTTGAGGTTTGTAGTACACTAGCTCAACACGACGTAGTGCAACCTTAGCAGCAGCCTTGAGGTTACCAACCCTTTCCAGGTAATCTTGGACATTCTGTGCAACAACCAAAAACAGGGGTTCCTCCCTAAGCCTCTGAACATAATCTTTTGTGTATGGATCAGTGCACTGTAAAGTCTTAAAAAATTCGGAATCCAGTCTCTCCAGGAATGCAACCAGGTCGCCGGTAACGTGGATTGTTCCATTGTAGTCAGCACCCCTCTGAGTTTCCTTTTCATCAGGCTCCCCTGAGTTGTCTACTACAATATTAGGATACTGTTGGAGTATATCAAGCACAAGAAGCATATTATTGACACACTTCTTCCACACATTGACTGGCATATGCCCAAGTAAGCTAGGGTTGACATCAAACTGTGCAGAAATCACATGAAATAGTATTTCAAGCTTCTGGGCAGGTGTTTTTGCCACACGAGTCAAAAATGTTAGCTGCTCAACACGCTCGATCCTTCCAGTACCTTTCTTTCCCCTTGACGCAACAATCTCCTTGAGCTTCTTATCAACAATATCCCATGTGATTTCACTTGGATCTTTCAGTAACTGCTTGTCCATCAGCTTATCTTTCTTGCTCAACTTCTTTTCCCAGGGACCATCCTCGTCCTTATCCTCATCATCATCATCCTCTTCTGATTCCGACATAGCTATCTTCTCAGGATCCTCAATTTCTGCATCACTGTCCTCGTCCTCTTCGTCCATATCCTTGCCATCCGCATCGTCGTCTTCAAACCTCTCTGGATGCTCTCTGCACTCTTGGATCAGGTCTTCATATTGCTTATTGTTTTTCTTAAGCTTTTGTTTCATCACATTGAGCGCTTTCGCATTGCTGCTGCTCATCTTCTTCTTGGCCTCCTTGTTTGCAAGTGCCTCGGCAAGGAAGTCCTCCAGTAACACAAGAGCCTTGATATACATATTTGGAAGCTTGGTAGATTCATTGACACGAACAACCTTCTCAAGATGCTTGTTGAGCTTCTCAAAGCTCTCTTGCAAGCTAACCCAGTCATTGATCTTCATAGCATTGCGCATTTGATCAACTGTAGATTTCATCTCCTCATTGCGTTTGTCCCTCAACGAGCGAACCACACGGTGACCTGTATCAGACTCATCACTGTCGTCTTCATTGTTCAAATAGCGGTTTTGGGGTACAGTGCGACCCCCAGTTTCACCACCACCATTATCACTATCACTGCCCTGTTCTGACTCAACTTCTTCCTCCTCCTCTTCAGATTCGCTGTCTCCCTGGAGATGAGAAGAATCAAGCAGTAAGTACTAAACTAGTGCAATCAATGAGGACAACAGCTGTATCTAATACTGCCATGCTGGGGTCAATGCAAGAGAGAAAGCAAGAACCTGTGTCCAGAAACGGGATGCCATGGCTGCTGCTTGTTCTTTTGCTTCTACTGGGTTCAAGATCTGCAAAGTTTACAATTGAGGAAGAATTATAATCAGGAAAAAAGTAGAAGGAAGCATGCAAACTGTATTTGAACTCAACACGGAGTTTACAGACAAGCAAAATTATCCTTGCAAAAAACTTGATTTTGACAAAACAACTAATAAGGATGAATCAATATTCAAAAAAAAGAAAGGAAAAAATGATTTTTAGAAGCAGCAGTAACTAGACTACTAATCAAAAGATTAACTGCACAACACAAGGGGACAAGTACCACCGTATTCCTGTAAAATCGTAAGCACATGCAAAGAACAAAACAAACAAGCTGCTATAAGGATTAATCGACAAAGCATGCCAACTGAAACGCAGCATTGATCCAACAAGGTTGCAATTTACAGTGATCAATCCACAAGAGCAACCAGAAATAACAGGTTTTACTAACACAAACAAAGCTCTTGCCGAAATTCCGCAGACAATTGAACGCGCCAACCACTCAAATTTACAATCTTAGCACGTATAAACATAGATTCGCGGCGAAAATGAAATTTCTAACAGGAACAAGCCACGGGAACGTCTAGCCGAGCTCCTAACCTCGCGTAACCAGAACCAACACCAATCGATTCTCCGAGAAATTCAAACGCGTAAGACACGTACGGGGGGCTACGAGATCCAAATGTAGCCGGCGATCCTACCGGCGAAATCGGCACGCATCCACATGAACCGAGATCGAGCGAACGCACCGAACTCCACACCTCCCAGAAGAAGAAGAGCCGATTCACCAGCGGAACAGGCGCGCTGGATGCGCGGCGCTAAGAACCGCGGATCCAGAGGGTCTCGATGCCGACGAAACCGATGCGTTTGGAACGAGAGGTAGGAAGGGAGAGCTCACCTGGAGTCTGGATGCGGCGGCGAGGTCGCGCGGGTTGGGACGGGAGGGGATAGCGGAAGAAACCCTAGAGCGGAAGGCCTGTTGGTCTTTTCAGGGATCGTGGGTGAGGAGTCGGGGTCCCACCTGTCAGAATAAATAGCAATCGTCGTAGGGTCAAAGCTGGCAAAAGATGAAACCGATCCACTGTCCATACGGGCCGACCAATGAGAAACGACCCAAGCAGCTTCGCAAGCCCATCTCATCTTTTGAGGCCGGCGCACCTCGCGGGACGCCAGGCCAGACCCTCCTCGTCGTCCACGGCTCGGCGCGCGCGCCAACGGCGGCACGGTGGCTGGCTGGTTGGTTGGCTACTTGGCTGGCCCGAGAGGTGGAGGGGAAGCTGGCGCGCGGCGACGTTGCAGGCTCATGTCCGGCCGTCCAAACGCGCGCGCAAGCGGAGAGGCCGGGCCCGGGGCTGGGACCGGGCCGGGGCCGAGGCCGGGTGTGCGTACGTGAGACGGCCAGGTGAACTAAGGATTTATTTATAAATAATAATATTTTTTTGGAAATTGCAAAAATATAATTCAAATTTGGAAGATCGCAAAAATAGGACTGTCAGCAATTGGAGTGTTGACTAAGTCACTTATCGCCACTCCGAGTGCCAACATCCCCTGTGGCTATGGGCAGGTCCAAGAAAGGACATAGGTGTATATATGTACATCCAAAAAAATTTTGCAAAAAAAAATCTATATATGCACAGTGCCGAACTCCCCACGCCAACTTGTCGCACATAGCAGAAAGACACATGCACACACGAGTCCAACAGTTGTATCATCGAAACCTAGAAGCAGGCGGCAGCGGCGGCGCAAGCTGGGCGGAGGCGGGTCTGGCCTTGGTGCTAGCATGGCATGGTGGCACCGACGCAAAGTGCTAGCTGGGCAAGGTGGCGGCGCGGGCCTGGCAGGGCACGTCGGTGGTGCGGTCGCCAGCAAGGCAGAGCCGAAGGTGGGCCTAGCGGGGCACGACACGGGCGAGGAGTTCCACTGGAACAGCCACAACGCTCATTGTGACGTGTTAGGGACCGTGCTCATGTTGGCGTTCAGCGTAGTTTATGTGGTGTTGTCCCGGTTCTCTAGCCTAGAGCACATCACTTGGTTGTCCATCGTCGTGGCGGTCATGTCATTCGCCTACTCCTTCTTCGGGCTCGGGCTCTCGGTGGAGCAGTGGATGTCTTATGGCAGTGATCTCAGAGGGAGGATTCAAGGTGCTGCAGCGGTGTCCTGAACCAAGAAGTTGTGGAACATGCTTCTTGCCCTGGGGAACGTTGCATTTGCTTACACTTTTGCAGAAGTCCTGATTGAGATCCACGTATGTATGATTCATACTAATACATACCGCAACTACTTTTTGATCTGAATGAATTCGTAGTAAATTTCAGATACTGAAAATTATGTTTTGTACATTAATCCAAGTAGCAATGTTCTTGTCAATAAAGTGCCCTTTTGATCTGTTCTGAGTCTAGGATACTTTGAAGTCACCACCATCGGAGAACAAGACCATGAAGAAGGTATCAATGTATGGAATTGGAGCCACCACCATCTTTTACATCTCTGTTGGATGTGTTGGATATGCTGCATTTGGTTCAAATGCTCCTTGCAACATATTGACCACGGCCGGGTTAGGGCCCTTCTAGTTTGTTGACATTGCTAACATGTGCCTCATCCTTCACCTAATCGGAATATACCACGTCAATACATCTCAACTGATGTTGTATTGTTGTATATTGCTTGGTTTAACATCTGTGTGTTAATGTGTATGATACAATGCCCAATAAAATTTTCTAGTCCTAAACAAGGAAAACAAACAATGAATTATGTAAATACACAAATGAAAGGAAGCATTTGTGCTGTTCAAATATTTACCGATTTCAAAATGAGCATAAAGCAACATGACATGTCCCTTAATGCACAAAGAATTATTTAGTTCAATCCAGCTATAGTGTGAGCTGTAACAAGAAAGCCATAATTCGTATTTCAGATTTATTTTATGATACTTACATCATTTTTCATGATGCCATGTATTCCATATCTGGATTCTTTAGTTTAGGTGAGAAGTTGGCTGTCTTTTACCATCAGTTATCATGAACTTATGGTTTGTTAAGAATTATATTTGAATCTATGCACATCATGCTTAGCAAGGGTTGTAACAAGAAATCCTGTATGAAAAATGAGTTGTTATATCCACTTTTAGAATCCATTAATTGTTCGTTCTTAAGCTGTGTAATCCATTAGAAATAGAAATAACTCTGTTGGCAGCTTCCATAAGCACTACAATCCATTATTTGATCCACAGCACTTGCTCTAACCCTTTAGCCCCAATTTTATTTGAGATGGACATGTCCATTTGAATCACAAGGTTAAAATTTGTTATGAACTATGTAGAAGCCTGGAGGGCAGTAGTAGCGCGAGCTCGAGCTAAGCGGGGTGCAGCGGCGACGCGTGCATGAGCAAGGCGGGGCACACGGTTGCAGGCACGAGCGCAATGGGTACGTACACCCAAGTTGAAAAAGTTGGGCCCATCATTGCCAGTGGCACACACACGTGGCTGTGGGTTGAGGTCCTATCGGCACAGACAAGTGCAAATAGGACCTATCGATACTTGATATGCTGATAGGTCCCACATGGGGTGAAGGTGATATGCATATGCACATTTAGTGGATTGAGCGCCTTGCTGGAGCCCTATTCCTCCCTAGCTGCGGCTACAGCTCACCAACTACCATCTAGCACCACTGGTGATCACCGAGCCTTTGCATGCGGAAGAAAGTCCAATGAAACTGTCAATGACGAACGTAGACCTAATGGGTAAAGAGAACTTTCTCTTCTTCGTGCTGCACCTTCACCTTTCTTTCTTTTTTCTATGGATCAAGAGTTAATTTTCCGAGCAGACTGTGACAACTGATGACGAAAATAGATTAAACCCTAAAATTACGATTATACAAGAATTATGAAAAACTAACTAGCCAATTTTTTTAAAACCTTGTCTCGACGCTTAGGATCATTTTGGACGGATTAAACCAAAATAAATCATGTCAAATCCACAAAAATCAATATGAAAGGACACAAACAAAAAAGCTTGAATAAAAAATAGAATTACTTACTCATCTACTTACGAAATTTAATCTTTATTACATAAATAATTTCACGAGATGCACCTCTCAAGCATCCCTTCCTCTCTGTCTCTCATCTCAATCACTATTGTGTCGCAGAGTAACAAATCTTGTTGTTGTCCGACACAACTTCAGCCTCCATCGCTAGACTAGGACTAGGCCATGCTAGCATCTGCTAGCTGCGCATGGACTGCCACAATGCCGTTGACTCGTTTATTTAGGTAGTGTTTGATTGAGGAGTGTTTGATTGAAGAGTGTAATGAGGTGGGATATTTTTATTTATATATTTAAGATGAGATGATTTTATTTATGTATAAATATTTGTTTGATAGCGAGATGAAACGAATCTATTTTAGTATTTAGGGTGTACCGTTAGTGTCATGTTTAAAGTGGGATAGCTGTATTTTACAATTTTTTTAAACGGTTCCGTCTCGAATTTTTAAAGAATATTTCTCGATTTCAAATTATTTTATCTCACTGCTCTCCGTCCAAACAGCTAAAAACATAATAAATCCGCTCTACCCCATCTCCTTACACTAACAAGCACTACCTTAGTGCCTCAGCTCGCGTCTAGCGTAGGGATGGCAACGGGGCCAATCCCCGTCGGGGAATGCTTCCCCATCCCCGTCCCCATTTAGCTATCGGGGGGAAGATTTCTCCCATCCTCATCCCCGCGGAGAATTTACGGGGATCGGGTCCCCAATGAGGATGTAAAATTGAATGATATTTGATTATTTTTATATATTAACAATATGTACGTTGTATAAATAAATAATTTATTGATGTATACGAAGGTAATTAATACAAGATTAATTAAATATCGTAGGTTAGACAAAAAAGAATAAGAGTAATTTATTACTTACTCTACATAATGTAATGTTTGTATATTTATATACTAAGAAAAATATGTATATATGTGATATCGGGGATATAACGGGGAGCGGAGACGGGAAGCGCCTTCCTGTTCCCGTCCCCATATAAGTTCGTGGGAGACGAAATTTCTCCACCCCTATTCCCTGATAAGGAAATTTCCCGCAGAAAATCGAAGATCGGGTCCCATTAACATCCCTAGTACAGCGACGTCGTTCCCTCGGCCGTCACCCAGCGCTTCAGGCCGCCTGTTGGGCCAGCTCCCATCGCGCGCTAGCATGGCACCGCGCCACACGACACCCGCCTGCCCAGCACCGCTCTGCGTGCCCTGTAGCACTCCGGACAGCCTCGCGCTAGCGCGAGCTACCGCGCCACAAGTTGGACCGTCGCGAGCCAGGCCAGGCCATCGCTGTGCGCTCTGCTGACACGCGCACTGTGCCAATAGCACAATACCTTCCTCTTTCTCTTTATTTATTTCATTGCACACTAACGCGTGCACATGAAATAATTCTTTTGCGTCATAAATTAGTTGACACTCCGCACCCTAGACTATACAACACCTATATACATCTTATAGTACAATTTATCTTTAGATTTATGTTCCCTAGCCTGAACGGCGCACATGACTTCTTGACCTCAGTTCCTATTTGAATCTAGTTTCGGTCCCTATCACCGACCATATATGTACTCATGACACACCTGCATATGAAAAAAACAACAAATAACTTCAAACACTATAAGTTCTCACAAACTTGACTCACGTCAATCCGCACAACACCACTCACACAAGTGTATTGCATATATAAAATCCACAAATATCATTATGTTACCATGAGCATATTCAAGCACTTTGCGTAAAATCACTTTGCGTTTTTGTCAATTTCATGATAAAACTGATTTTTAGCACACATGATCTCACACTCTTGATCTCCCTTAACCATCACCTCTCCACACCACCTCCCGCCCATCCTGGCATTACCCCCACCACCCTCTCTTGCTCCTCGTCTTTCCTATGCACACTACCAGGGCCGGCCCTGAGCAAGGGCAGCGAGGGCGATGGCCTAGAGCCCCCAAAATTTAGAGATCCCAACCTAGATATGTATGTAGTATATAGCCTTATACATGTATAGGCCCAAAGGCAACTACATAAAAGAGATATTATAGCCCAACACATGCCCCAGTAGAAGGACTCCATGCCTTGCTTGTGCGCTTCGTTTGTCACAAGAAAGGTATGGAGACATTTGAGTTTGTTAAAGAATTAAATTATTATCCTAATGTTTCTATTGCTTATCAAAACTTATTTATTATGTATATGACTGTAGTATCAGCTGAAAAACCTTTTCAAAGCTAAAATTATTAAACAAAAAACTATTCGAGGCCAACAATATCACAAGAAAGGTTAAACAGTTTGGCTACATTATGCGTTGAGAAGAATTTGCTAGGTGAGATTGATGTTGATACCATCATTAATGACTTTACATGTAAAAATGCTGGAAGGAATTATTTTAAATGATCATCATGCACTTGAACACAAAAATGGTTTCTTTGTTTTTTAGGTAATGAATGAATGGATGATGAGCTCCTTTGATGCTTTGGCTGCTACGATTCTCTAAAATAAGAAGTGTTGTCCTTAGTACTCAAATTCTATAATTTTTAGTTCTTAATGCATCACCATTGTCATAAAAAAAACTGTCTTTGCAGTGAACTTCTAAATGTAACAAATATTTCATTTTCAATTGAAATATAAAAATTATTTTTAAGTGGGCCTCTAATTTTTGTTTCATCCTAGAGCCACCAAGATATATGGGTCACCCTGCACACTACTACCTGCCGCCTACACCACCAGAACTACCGCCTCCTTGTGCTCCCTCCACCCACGCCTACCCTATTCCCTACTCGTCCCCCACTCTGCTAGCTCCCCCAACCTTGGGCTGCCACCTCCCTTATGACGCAACATGACGCCTGTCTCGTTCCACATTCCCCTAGGATAGTGTGGAGGGGATAGGTGGCCATTCTACGCCCGTCCGCTCCTCTCTCTTTGCTATTTATATGAATATTGTGTTGAGAAGGGCCACAACAACGACGAGGATAAGAGTTTCGGTTCACGAGCAGGGTTCACAAATTCAAATGATATTCATGAATATCTATGAATATCGATCGATTCAAGCTCACTCGCATTACGAAAACCAACACTTATCGGTCAAATTTGAATTTAAATTCAAAAAATTCAAAAATATGAATTTTGGCTGAATTCTCATCGAATTCTTTGAATGTCGATCGATATTTGCGATCTTCAAAGAATGCGCTTGGGAACGCATTTTGGTGCTCAAACGCATTTGTGAACCTTGTTCACTAGTCGAGGCCCAAACCATGGCGATGTCGTTGAGGCACATACGGTCAAGGCAAATCGGGGATCCATCAAGTACATGGCTAGAGTGGAGTTTCTTTCTTATTGTGGCACAACCGAGATCATCCCCTCCCTGAGGAGCCACTGTAGTGTTGATGGCGTGGCCTGCAATCTGTAGAGTACTTGGGGAATGGAGATATATAGGAGCAGCCTCCTTCCTTCCACTCACATCATCTTCAGCTTTGATCCATTGGTCTGCTAATCCATTGCAGGTTGTGTGCAAAGTGTATCGGCACTACCACCATGGGCCTCTAGGAAACTTACCCCACGTCCTTGCTGAGAGTGGTGACCACCGGTTAGGGAAAAGAGAGGATGGGAGCTCGAGGAAGAGGAGAAAAACTGCAGCTCCTAGATGCTTCAACCAAATGAGAGAGAAATCAAGAACAACATCAAACCTCCATGCATGCACAAGATACTTGGATGGATGTAAAACTTGAAGGCTAGGGAACGTGATAGTGTAGCATGCATATCTTGATTTCAACTTCTCGAGGGAGATTTGGGGTGGAGAAGAGAGGATAGGTTGTTCTCCCCTTTGAGTGTGTTTGAGTGAGAGTGAGGGAGGTGAGCTGCTGCTAAAGGAGAAGAGGGAGGGCCCAGCTCATGTGGGACCCACTGGTGAAGGGAATCGAGGAGGTTCTAAGAGGGAGGTGAATTGGGACACTTACAACTATTGGCTTCAAAACTTTCACAAGTTAAGCCTATCTCAATTTCTATCTAAATATACTCTAGCCTTATCTAGTGTGTCTACTTCTGCCACTCATAAGGATTGCAAGTTAAATTGCAAGAATGTAAATACGAAAACGTAAATAAGGTAGAGAGACAAACTCAGCACGAGGGATTTTTATCCTGTGGTATCAGTGGCACACAAGCCACCACTAGTCCATATTGGAGCTCCACAAAGGATATGCTCTCAGTTGCAAAGTCTCTTCTAATCACGACTCTTGAGATACCAAGTCACCAAGACAAAGCCTCAAGCATGATGAGCCACCGAGCCACCAAGGTGAAGTCTCACCACTAACCTCTCTTCCGGTCACTTGTATGCTGTCTTCACTTCGGAACTTTAGTACGTCCCCAGACAATCCTCTTGTCGCCGCTCCACACCAAGTCGGAGGGTCAACAAGTTACCGGCAAGTCGACTTCAAGGCACCAGCGTACCTCTCGGTACACTTTTGGATCATTCCTTGATCCACACTCTAGGTTGCAGCACCTAGCAACTCTTCTCTATAGGCCTATAAGCACTAATCACTCACTAATGATGTGCTTAATCGCCTTGGATGGACACTTTATGCTCTTAGATGGCTTAGATGTCTTCTTAGGTGTACAAGAGTTTCTTTGGACTCTAGCACCTTCAAATGATTGAGTGGAGGGGTATAAATAGGCTCAACTCCGTGAACGAGTCGTTGCTCCAACGATCACATTCTTTTTGTACTTACCGGATGGTTCGGCGTGTGCAATATTACAAGCACCAGACTATACGGTGTGTACTCTCTAAAAACTAGCCGTTGAAACTCCACTATCATTTTTGTAAACACCGGAGTACTTTTCATTGTGAACACCGGAACATCCGATGTGCATACGGTGTCAACCGAGCTATTTTGCAACTTCTCTGGAAAATAGTCCGGTGAGTTCATTTTTGTGAATATCGGATCATCCGGTGAGGCATATAGACTTTGGTGCAATTTTTTTTAACATCGGATCATTTTTCTCTGTGAGCACCAGACTATCCGGTGTAGCACCGGACTATTTTTCTTATGAGCACCGAATCATCCGGTGAGGCAAATTTCAGCATAACGGCATTATGTATTTTGGGCATAACTTTTCGCTCTGAACTCCGATTTTAATGATCTTGTACTCTATAGAAAGCTTGTGAAGTGCTCTACATGATTGTACAGAAATTCATCCCATTTCATCATATCAAAAATTTATGAAACAAGTCTAATTCATTCGTCTCTTTTTTCCAGCTTCAGTGTCTCTTTTGTTGCATCTATGAGATCTACTAAAGCATATACTTGACAAACATCTTAGTCTCATTGACTATGTTGTCATTAATCAACAAAATCACATACATGCCCTAAGACAGCTATGTTTGCTACAACTGGTAAGTGACGGGTCGTTCAAAGCCTATGTGAAAATTAAACAAAATTCTCCTAATTTGGTCACTCGCATAACTTCTAGCATATTTCTAAGGCATTGCCTAAATTCCAAAAAAGAATCTAGAAAAAATCACTAAAATTCATCTCAACCAACATACAACAATGCTTGTAATCAAACATGATGCTTATGATGCTCAATGACATGTATATGCATTTTCGGGGATGTGACAATATCGTTCTTTAAAACCCCTTTTAACCAAGTGCCCCACTACGTAAGAAACCAGCAAAGTAGACACTATATTAGTGACAGCTGCTCAACACCCGTCACTAATGTCATATTAATGATGGGTCCAATAAGAACGCATCACTAATGTGCCTTCTGATCGGGACCAGATATAAATATGTCACTAATGAGTGGTCATTAGTGACGGATCGTAACATGACCCGTCACTGATGATAATAGTGACGGATCAAGTTGTGACCCGTCACTAATGATAAGATCATCAATGATGGGTCATTCTAAGCGAGTCATTAGTTACGGATTGTTCTAGGCCAGTCATTAGTGACAGATCAAGTTGTGATCTGTCACTAATGATAAGGTCATTAGTGACGGGTCATCCTAAGCCGGTCATTAGTGACGGGTCATCCTAAGCCGGTCATTAGTGACAGATCAAGTTGTGACCCGTCACTAATGATTTGGTTATCAATGACAAGTCATCCTAAGCCAATCATTAGTGACGGGTAAAGCTGTGATCCGTCACTAATGACTAGGTCATCAATGACATGTCATCTTAGGCTAGTCATTAGTGATAGGTCAAGTTGTTATCCGTCACTAATGATAAGATCATCGGTGGCAGATCGTCTTAAGCTAGTCATTAGTGACATGTTAAGTTGTGACCTGTCACTAATGACTAGGTCATCAGTGATGGGTCATCCTAGGCTCGTCATTAGTGACGGGTTATCCTATGCCAGTCATTAGTGACCATTGTACATTTTTTATTTATTTTTCTCACCTCAACAGCACTATAATAGGAACCATTGTACATTTTTGGTCAAGTTTGATGTAAGGTGTGGCGGCTATGGAGACAAATGCGCGTTCTGAAAATGGTGCAGAAACTTTCGAGGTGAGAACTTTCCAAGCCATTTTTGGCCTAAAAAAATTCTCTGAACCCGACAAAGTAGGGGAGAAACGGATGTAACTTTTTCTGTAGATGTCCGTAGAGTAAAAAAAACGTTAAAATCAGAGTCCGTATGCAAAAGTTATATCCATTTTACCGAATGCACTTCGGGTCACATATCAAATTATAACCCTCGATGAAATTTGGCAAAATTAGTCATTAGTGACGGGTCATGGTTATGATGCATCACTAATGACCTTCGGCAAAGAAGGTTAAAAGGATAAAATATCCGGTTTCTATCACAACTACGTGATAGCATAGGTGGTAAGGTGACTACACGCGCAAGGAGGAGGTTGCGGATTCGATTCCCATGAACGTAAACTTGAAAATAATGTGAAAAAAATGTCTTGTGAGACATATAGGATGGGCCTACGTTGGGATGGGTTAGGTGAAAAAATATATTTTTTGACTTTTTTGTGTCCAAAAAATACGAAAAATGTTCGTCGGTCATCAGTGATGGGTTAAGATTATAACCCGTTACTAATATTTAGTCAATAGTATCGGGTCACGGTTACGACCCATCACTACCCGTCCCTAATGATTGAATATTAGTGATGGATCACAGTTATGACCTGTCACTAATGACTTATTATTAGTGACGTGATAAGAGTGACAGATACGTTACCCGTTACCAGGGCCAGATCTGAGGGGGGGGGGGGGCGAGCAGTGCGGCCGCTCCGGGCCCCCAACTCGTAGGGCCCCCACATACCCCGGGGAGCAAGACGCGAAGGCCTCACCCAGCCCAGCGCTAGCCCAGCAGGCAACAGCCCATCGAGCGAGGCTCTCAGCATTTCCAAACGCGCCACCGTCAATATCCTACGCGTCGCAGCAAGGCCCAATCGGAACCGTTCGTCGTTCGACTGCTCGAGGCGCATGCGCATCGCTGCATTGGCCGGAGGAGTCGAGGAGACTGCCGTATGTGCGGCGGCTAGCAGGCTAGAGCCTAGAACCCACTTCGCCGTCACGGCGTCGCCACTCCAGTCTCTATTGCAAGTTGCAACGGCCGCTTCGCCCGTTCGCCGTCACCGCCGGCTGCCGTGTGACCGTGCAAGACGACTAGACGAGTACGTCTTGGTGATTGATCTGCTCCTCATCTGCATGTGATGTGACACTACTGATTCAATTCAGGTGAGCAGCACCAACACTGGTACACCACTTGCCTTGCCTTGCCAATTGCTATGAAGCCAATATGCCATCGTTGCTTTGCCAATTACCGATCAATCCATGTACTGACAGTACTGTACTGTATATGTTTTACTGTATATAATTTTTTCTTTCTTTTTTGTACACTGAACTTTGCGCTAGCTCATCAGAGAATTTGCAGCCAAGCTACGTAATGTGGCTGTTCACTGTTGTACTGTATATGCATGTTGCCTTTAAACTCTGAAGGATCTGGTGCCTTGCCATGATGCTATCGTTAATTTGCCAATTGTACTTGTTAGTGATAGCTAGTGATAGACACTTGTGATTTTGGCTAATTATCTAATTGGCTTTGTCAGGTTAGCTTGGAGCCTTATCTCTCTTGGACGAATCAGTAATCATTAATTGCCTAATTGCCTAGCCAACTATTTGGTAAGATTTAGATTAGTTTCAATTAATCCGATCTTTTTAGTTTTCTAACTTTGTAATTTATATGAGTTCAACCACTAACATGTTAATCTTTTCAATTATCAGTTTGTCCTAGGTATCATGTCATCGAGAAAGTACGTATCGGGTAATGAAAAAAGGAAAAAGAGAAAACGGGTGGATGAGTTAATATTGTCACAAAAGGGGGCAATGGACAAATTTTTAAGGAGTAATACGGGCAGTTCAAGAAACACAGATGAGTGGGCGATAGTTGCTGTGGAGGAACAAACTAATGTGAACGATGAAGACCAGTGCCCTACCCCTACGGAAGACAATGTTGACATCAACGAGGATGATAACAATGTAAGTGATCATGAGAACATATTTAATTCATCTGCTACAGAATCCGCTAGTGTTGATGAGCAGCCGGTTTTTACTACGGATATTTATGATCCAAAAAATTGGGATAATCTTGATAACAAAGCTAGGGACATATTAGTGGAAAAGGGGCCTATAAGAGAAGAAAATATTGTGTTCCCTTTAGATGACAACTCAAGACATTTTTCGTATGCTCATTTCTCTAGAAAAATGAGTAATGGGGAGGTTCATGACAGAAAATGGTTAGTCTATTCGAAGCATGTTGATAGAGTGTTTTGCTTTTGTTGTAAGATTTTCAATTCTAGAAATTGCAAGAGTTCATTGGGGCGTGATGGATTTAGAGATTGGAGGCATATTAGTGAGAGGCTAAAAGAACATGAAGTTAGTGTCGAGCATATTACCAACATGACCTCTTGGAATGAACTGAGAGCTAGATTGAGGAAAAGTGAAACGATTGACAAAGATTTACAACAACAAATCACCAAGGAGAAAGAACGTATAAGGCAAGTTTTACTAAGAATAATTGCCATTGTCAAATTTCTTGGTAAACGTAATTTGGCTTTTAGAGGATCCAAAGAGCAACTCTATAATGATCAGAATGGCAATTTCTTAGCTTGTGTTGAGATGGTTGCAGAATTTGACTTGGTGATGCAAGATCATCTTAGACGTATTCAAAATAATGAGATTCATTATCATTATCTTAGTCATAAAATCCAGAATGAGTTGGTTTCTCTTTTGGCTTCTGATATTACAAATTCTATCATAAAGATCGTTAAAGAGGCAAAATATTTCTCTATTATCCTTGATTGTACCCCAGATGTGAGTCATCAAGAGCAAATGAGTTTGTTGGTTCGATGTGTTAATATGTCCGATGGCAAAATAAAATTAGAGGAGTATTTTCTGGGTTTCTTGATGGTGGATGATACATCTGGTTCTGGGCTTTTCAATGTATTGATTGATTCCATCAAATCTTTTGGTCTTAATATTGATGATATTAGGGGTCAAGGTTATGATAACGGCTCTAACATGAAAGGAAAACACAAGGGGGTGCAAAGACGGTTGCTTGATATTAATCGAAGAGCTTTGTATATGCCATGTGCTTGCCACAGTCTTAATCTTATTCTTTGTGACATGGCTAAATCCTGTGCTAAAGCTATTTCATTTTTTGGAATTGTGCAACGAATATATGTATTGTTTTCTGGTTCTACCAAAAGATGGAAAGTTTTACTTGAACATGTTCCAAGTTTAACTGTGAAATCGTTGTGCAATACTCGTTGGGAGAGTCGAATCAAAAGTGTTAAAGCAATTAGGTATCAAGCTCCTGAGCTAAGGTCAGCTTTGTTAAACTTAAGGGAAGCTGATGATACCGATCCCAAGGATAAGAGCGATGCAAAAAATTTATTTGAAGTGCTTGGCAGCTTTGAGTTTATACTTGGTATGGTTATTTGGCATGACATTTTATTTGCTGTTAACACTGTGAGTAAGAAGTTGCAATCATCGTCCATGTGCATTGAGTCTACCTTACAGCAAATTGAAGGCATAATGAATTATTTTCACAGCTATAGAAATGAAGGATTTGCTTCTAGTCTGATCATAGCTAAAGGTATTGCATCTGAAATGGGTGTAGAGGCATCATTTCCAATAAAGCGTTGTTCTATTAGGAAGAGACAGTTTGATGAAACTGATTGTGCTGAAGCAAATTTGCAAGCTGAGAGGGCTTTTGAAGTTGATTACTTTTTTGTTATGGTTGATATAGCAATCACTTCATTGAAAACTAGATTTGAAGAACTCCAAGAATTCAAAAGTATATTTGGGTTTTTAATGAGTTCAACAATCTTGAAGTCATTGAATGGTACTGAACTAAAAGACCGTTGCACTAAATTTGCAGAAACTTTCTCTCTAGCGGGTTCATCTGATGTCGAGTTAAATGATCTAATTTCTGAGTTAAGTGTTATGCAGTTGACTTTATCAAATAGACCAATGTCTGCCATGGAGATTTTTAAGTTTGTCAGAGATGCAGATTGTTATCCTAATATTTCTGTTGCTTATCGGATCTTATTTACTGTGCCTGTGACTGTGGCATCTGCTGAAAGAAGCTTTTCAAAGTTGAAATTATTGAAGAACCATTTGAGGTCTACAATGTCTCAAGAAAGGTTAAACGGTCTGGCAACTTTATGCATTGAGAAGAAATTATTGGATGAGATTGATATTGATACCATCATCAATGACTTCGCATCTAGAAATGTCCGAAGAAATTTTTAAGGTAATATGTATGAAGTATTCCATATAAATATTGTTTTTGAATGCAATTTAAATTTTTATTAGTAACAACTCATATATATTATGGGCCCCTATGTTTAGTTTCGCACCGGGTCCCCGAAATCTCAGGACCGGGCCTGCCCGTTACTAATGACAGTTATCAGTTATTACTAATAACTTTTTTCACATAGTGTCCTCTGTTACGTGCTTCATCAAACCACATGTCCTTATTCTCACAGTCAATGCATGGACAATACATGTATTGACGATTCTTATTCTTCATATCATCCTTGGATTTTCTCACAAAGTTTTTCACGCCATCAATGTATTCTTGTCTGTGTCTAGGGACATTATACATCAATCTTCGGTCCATCTACAATCAGTAGAACAAAAATTAATGTTATTTAACTAAATTAATTAACCAAAAAATATATAAATGGTGAGTTCGGTTAGATCAGACACCCATCTCGGTTAAACCGAGCTCAGCCAAATTAATTTAAATTAATAAAATACTGTTATATTCATTTAAAAGTGTACATAAAGAAATTTTATCTAAATAATGCACCTAAGTTTATCTTCAAATAAATATAGATAGCTATATAAAAAATTCTCCATGTAAACACCGGCCATGTGCTCATAATTCGAATCTAAACCTTAAGTTTGAGCAAGATTTGGATCTAAACATTCTCCATGTATCTACCAATTTGATCAGAACAATCTCCACGCCAAAAATTCGAGCTACATATAGCTATTTCCATATATGGGCATCTCAAAAGAACACATCTAAATCTAATCGCCCAATCTAGATCCAATATAATTTATGAAATCAAGCTAAATATCCTAAGCTACTTACCTTGCCACACCAATGAATTCTCCTTCGAAACCTTAAGGCCCTCCAACAAAATGTGGGAAAATCACTCACTCCACTAAGGGGCTGTTTGTTTCAGCTAGAGATTCTGAAAAGCAGCTTATAAAAGCTGGATTGTGAAAAGCTTTTAGACTGTAGATTCTAAAAAAATTTAATGGACAGTTTAGTAAAATGGACTTTCACAATCTATCAAAAGCTGAGGAAAACCAGTTTCTCAGATTCTTACAATCCAACCAGCAAATTTTAAAAAGCTATAACCAAAAGCTGCCTGTTTATTTCAGCTTCGGATTATAAAAGCTGAAAGCCAGAATCCGAAGCTGAAACAAACAGGGCCTAAGCAGCTGCTATTCAGACAACGCTGCTCGGTCTGAGCTGCCTGCAACTGCTTGAGTGGATGATGTGATGGATGATTAGTATAGTCGGTTTATATAAGGAACTGAATGTATTAATACCCTAACTACGTTCAGTTCAATGCATGAACTGATTGTAACATATTTAGTAGGTTTTATTCAGAACTGACTATATTAGTCAAATTATTACAGTTAATTTGTGACATTGATCGATTATAATGTAGTCCATTTTTACTATAAATCAACTATAATAGATTATTATTACAGTTGATTTCTAGTTAGACGGTCAGTTTAAATCAATTTAAGCTATGAAACCGACTATAGTACCATTATTACAGTCCGTTTCAAAAAATGTATTTCAGTACTAGTGGTGGGTGGCTCCACGATCGAGGTTTCTATGTGAAGCCATATATGCATGCATGGCCAAGGAGATGCGTACGTACTGATGCATCGATCTTTACCTCTTTTATTTCTCAATTCTGCTCAGCGGCGTGTACACGAATACACGATGCTTGTACGCATATATGCACGCAAGGTGTAGGAATATCGATCCCACCAGCTAGATCAACTAGCAGCTACCTAGAGCTAGACCTAGCTAAACATTCACGCTGGGGACAGATCCATCATGCAGCTGGGATCGATCACGTAGTACACATCCCAAAAACAAGGGAAAAATGTAAAACTCCCTAAAAGTCACTTGAATTTTGATTTTCTCCTCCAAAACTTGTTTTGTTGAAAAAATCCCTAAAAATTTGACTTTGTTGAAAAAACCCTCCAAAAAATTCAAAAAAAAAATAAAAAAATAACAAAAAAATTCTAAAACAAACTAGAGACAATTCTAAGACCTTCTGTGAATTTTTTTTTTTCAAAAATAATATGCTTTGCATCATATTTCATGGAGAGTAAGTTTGGAAAAAAAGAAAAATGTGCAGCTCATTTATTAACTCATGTTATTTTAACTTTGTCATGTATACCATTATTTTTCCTACATAAATAATTATTTAAGTAAACTAATAAAAATGGTTTCACTAATTTTGAGGGTGTTATAGATTAGTTATTAATTAATTTATCTGCAACACATTTACTCAATCCTGCACGTTACAATAACTATTTCAAAATTTTATGTATTTTTACAACATAGAGGATCATGTAAGAAGACTAAAAAAATTTGTTTCATAATTTTTGAATTAGTAAATAATTAACTATGCATTTAACTCGAATTAATAAATGAGCTGCACGTTTTTCTTTTTTCAAACTTACTCTCCATGAAATATGATGCAAAGGATATTATTTTTTAAAACAAATTTCACAAAAGGTCTTAGAATTGTCTCTAGTTTTTTTAGAATTTTTTGTGATTTTTGTTTATTTTTTAGAATTTTTGGGGGTGTTTTTGCAACAAAATCAAACCTTTGGGGTTTTTTTTTTGCAGGAAAACAATTTTTAGAGGGGAAAGTCAAAATCCAAATGACTTTTGGGGGAATTTTTGCATTTTTCCCCAAAAACAAAAACACTCCGATCGAGCATGCATCATGAGTGAATGTTTGGCTCAAGTCCACCTTTATCAGCCCTAAGTTAGGCAGCTCTAAGTGAGGCATAGAAAGTGTGGCGAACAAAAAATAAGCGTCATAATTTTAGTAAAAATTAGCAAGGCATTGAGTTTATGACATGGAAACTAGGTCAAGAATGTCTGGAGAACCAAAACTGTAGCATCAAATCAAACGGAGCGTATAAAATTGTGGCACACGTGATGGGTTGCGTGGAACAACAGTTCACAAGAGTACATATGAGGTACGTGTCTTTGTTTGTGATTGTGGGAAAACTACTGGAAGGATCGGTCGACAGATGGATGTGTTTATTGTGTGATAAGCGCTTAGATCTAACTCCAAATTAAACACACACCGACCATCTGCCCCAGCAACCAACTACCTCCTGCCCAGCTAATAACTCCGATACAAACATGCAGAAGCCACCGACGAATGCATGCATGCATCCATCCATCCATCCATGTCGGCCTCACAGAAACCCTATTTAAAGACCAACATTCCCTTCAATCTCCTCACCAACGCTTGCTCCATCCAATCTCTCGTTAACAAGCAAGCAACTTAGCAAGCAGAGTAATTCCAAGAGATCGAGATCGACATGGCTCGCGCTCAGCTGGTGTTGATCGCTCTCGTGGCGGCGCTGCTGATCATCGCGGCCCCGCACGCCAACGCGGCCATCAACTGCGGCCAGGTCAGCTCCGCCATCGGCCCCTGCCTGGCCTACGCCCGTGGCACCGGCTCCGGCCCCTCGGCTGCATGCTGCAGCGGCGTCAGGAGCCTCAACTCCGCCGCGAGGACCCCCGCCGACAGGCGCACCGCCTGCAACTGCCTCAAGTCGGCCGCCGGGAGGGTCAGCGGGCTCAAGGCCGGCAACGCCGCCAGCATCCCCTCCAAGTGTGGCGTTAGCCTCCCGTACACCATCAGCACATCCATCGACTGCTCCAGGGTCAGCTGAACGACGACCCTGCATGCATGGCTCCATCGCTGAGGCCGCCCGTCTCCATACATGCATGCATACTACGTATCTACGAGTCTACACAATAAAATCTCTCCGTCGTGTACGCTACCATACGCTTGGTAGTGTCCGTACGTGCATCTGAGAGAGGAGTCACACGTACGTGTCCTTGTTACGTTTTGTGCCTTGGCCTGCACACCTCTGCAGCGCTGTTGTTGTAACCATCGATCGGTATTTCCTTGTTCCTTGCTCTGCCTCCATTTGGAGGAGACCGAGTTTGTACCATGTCCTTATACTACATACTCCTCTTTCTGGTATATTCTATGTGTGTTTGTTCGACCCATTTCTGTTAGGGTGCACAGCAGCTCGTTATACTCATGAGCTGGCGTTCTCAACCCAAATCTCAATGGGCTTGTGTTATACGCATATGTTTAACCGGAGCCATGACCAAGGTACTGAACAAGCCTGATAGGTGAGAGACTCCTTCACCTTTTATACCATGCTCCTGTATCATTAATTTTTTCTCCATCTCTAACCTTTAATGAAGTTCCAGCCCGTAGAGGGCTGCTTAGCCTCCCCTGTAGATACGCCCTTGGAGACCGGGTCTCATTGGACCCTTCTTAGTTGTCGCCACCTGTTCCCACTAATCTCAAAGCATCAAAGAGTGTTTCTTCTTTCGACGGGGAGTCTTTTCTTCCTCAAACAAGACAAGAGACGCAGAACGGGGCTTGTGGGCGACCTTCCGAGTTCGACCTCGCTGCCAGGCTCGCAGGCGCCTACCTCGCCATTCGCTGTGTATGGAACTCCGCCATCTATCCATCTTCTCGCCCCTTCTTCCTCTGCAGACCGATTTGATTTACTGCGTGCTTCAGCACACCGGGATATATTCATTCTTATTGATCCACCGCTCTCCGATCAGGGTCGATGGCCCACTGAACAATCTCTCTCCGACCACTGCATGAGCGGAGAGCATGTCCTGTCCGCGTGGGTGATAAAGCAAAGCACTCGTAAGACAATCCCAACCATATTCCTTTTATTTTGCTCCTTTCCCGATTTTCCTTCTCGTTTTCATTCCTTTTATTTTCTCTCATCTCCAATAGCTTTCTTTCGAAGGGATTCGTGAAGTAAAATGTGATAGAATCCCATCCTGAAGAGAATGAACTTGAGAATCCCTTCGTGACGAGAACCGTAAAGGAAAACCGTTAGAACGTTGAAGGGAACGAAAATTCCTTCATAAAGGAATTCTAGATCCTAACGAGAATCAGTTAACGATAATCTAAGTAGGGATGACCGTGGTGGACCTAGCTAAAACCCACTCCAGACTCTAGCTAGTCAATATCGAAGGTTCACTAGAAGGGTATTTTAAATTTTATTTGTAAGCATAATTGACACGGTAAAAGAGCTCGAACAAGTCCATAGGTCGACTCGGCCAACTTCACCGATGATCGATCCTTGATCATGAGGTAGTTTCCCGTGCGTACATCTCGGTGCGTGTGCCTGCGGAGTTGCGCAATCTCAACCGTTGGTGTTTGCAATCAAATTGGCACATGCATTTGTGAGTGATTGCTGCTGGGTCCTGCATGGCTCGGAAGGTCACATCCTCGATCGGTAGTCTTTGCATTCTGCAAGATTCGATCGATCTGCGAATTGTCATTCACACGCTGAAGCTGTCTGCCCAAATCGACTGCATGTATACATGCTGGCGAATCATGATTCATGCATGTATGCATGGATCTACCCAAAGTTAAACCCAAGACCAAGAGAGGCGCAAAAAGGACCTGTTTGGTTACCCGCATGCCCTCAGCTTCATTCGTATAAGTTATGCAGGCTAAGTTAAGATAGACTGAAGAGATACAGTAGAGTCTGTTTAGTTGGCTGCACATGTTCAGTCTCACCGAGAAGAGATCATGTTTGGTTACCCATATGAGTATATGTTACAATATAAGGGAACTCACTTTTTTACCAAATAATCTTGAGTTGAAAATATTTTTATAAATTAGTACATCACATGGTAAGAATATTATTGATTTTTTAATGATTTTTGAAGAATTTTAATTAAATATTAACTTAAGCTTTTTAGATCAAACTAATTAAAATGGGTTGCTAATGAGCTCTAGTTCTCTCATGAAAATATTTAGAATTTTTAGACCACTCTTGTACCTTTAAATAAAATCGAGAGTTAAATAAAAAATTTATATATACAGTAAATTTGCACCATTCCGAGCAGGTCACGACTGAATCTCGCGTACGTGCGGAGCCAGGCTGGTGCAATGCTCTTGCACGAGCGGATGCAGGCGCGAGCAAGCGATCCAGGCAACCAAACATCCATCGCACGACTACGACTGCATGCGTCGGCGCTTGGACGAGCGGAGCCGAGTAACCAAACACGCTCAAAATGATTGTTCATTCATCAACTATATATCTCAGCTAGCATCTCTTCCGCGCTAGCAAGCACTACAGCTTTGGAAGCAAAAGGCTCTGCTGAATTGTAAGATCGCAATGCTTGTCTGCTCTGTCGACGATCGAGTTCAGTCGTATGCTAGCTGTTCGCACAATCGCACAGTGCCTGTATAGCTAGCATTGGAATTTTCTGCTGTAATACCCTGCATCCAAAATCCATTTACCGCCCAGCCCCGTGGAGCGAACACATGTATGCCTATGACATCATGTTTACACTTTCATTCTTACTTAATGTAAAAAGGCTAATCTAAATATGTTATATTTGGAACTCACTGCTTATAAGACCATCTCCAACGGTTTTCTTTCAGGGTCCAGAATCCCTTCACGACGGGATTTTCGTTCCCTTCAGTACTCCAACGGTTTCCCTTCACAGTTCCCGTCACGAAAAGATTCCCAGGGTCATTCCCTTCAGAACGGGATTCTCTCTCCTTTCCTTTCACGATTCTCCTCGAAGAGAAGCTGTTGGAGATGAGAGAAAATAAAGAGAATAAAAACAGGGAAGAGAATCGGAAAAGAAACGAAATGAATAAAATATGGTTGAAAATAATCTGAGATAGAGCTAATCTCACCACACCAACACTAGACCACATGAGCCAACACCACTTCTAACATACTGCTAATGAGCTGGGGTGTTACAGTTGCCGTCATTGCTTGTGAGAACAGTGAGACGACATCAGTGAAGCATCACCTATGGTCCCCGATGTGAACAGTGCGCCACAATTTTGACTCGCATTTTATCTACTCCATCGCATTTGAATTGTCAATACGACCATCAGCGATTTCACCAGCTGTATTCAGATTCAACATTCTTGTGCTTGGAGTAGTGTACGTGGTGCAAAAATGTTGGCTTAACTTCGAAAATGTATTAGTATAGCTCAATAGCTAGCTCATACATGCTCTTCGGCTACTCTATGTAAGTCGACAAGGTGTTTCAGGAGACCACATGAAGGAATTGAAAATCGGCAAACATGCAATAATCCATAGAATTATTATTATTCCCTCCTTTTTTAACCAGCTAGCTCGTCTTACACGCACACACGTTCTGCAACATGCATCCGACAGGTGAAGAAATTAGGCCATGTTCCTCTCTAACCGACGCAACAGTTCACCAACTCACACATTACATGGAACAGAGAACGTTGCATGGCCGGCTGCTCCCTGCGGTGATGATGGATGAAACTCCGTAGACAAAACCACATGCCGATACGATCTGATTTGAAAAGATTATCACCCAAATTTGGTCCCCAAAAATGGTCGGTATATCGGAACTGGCACGTGTGGTGGCTAGTGGCTACACGTACGGTCTACATAGTTTTGCAGCGATGCAACTGCTTTATGAAATGTGGAGGCATTTGCGTCTGTCCCTACTTCTGCAAGCAGTGCCTTACTGCAAGGCCATGTTCCTCTCTAACGAAGAGCAATGCTTAGATGCATCATGGGTCACACATGTGGTGTTCCCGAAGGCCAGTTTGATCACTGATCTTTGTTTTCTCCTTTGTATATATGACCCCAATCTCATAGGAATGATGACAACGGCCTGTGCAAATCTTGGAATTATATTGTTCGATTTAATCGGTGCAAGAAAGTGCGTGTAGTTGCTAGGGAAAATCTTTGCAAGATTTCCAGGTGGGTTTAGAGCCATTTGATGTTGTGGAGCAGGCAGCTAAACAAGCATCTAATTACAGAAATTTCTTTTACTTACATATGGGACATATAGAGTAGCGGATGAAAAATGACCAAATTTTCAGTAAAATTTCATGAATTTTGATCTTGTTGCCGATGAACGAAAAAAATGTAAAACGAAATTGAAATCCCTGCACTTGGTCGTCGGAGAAGGATTGCTATCCAGCTGCCGCTTCTTGCAATTTTGAAGCCGCAAAACTGTCAAAGATATCCAGCTGCCGCTTCTTGCTATTTTCAAGCCACAACCTGTCAAAGATCACATGGGATTTTCTCCAATCATTGCAAATAATGCTAACTGTTCGATGAGTGTGATTAGGACAAGATCTTGTCGTAAGCTACCCTTTGCAGGTGAGCAAGAACAGAGGGGTTACTCTGTTGCTCATGAGAAAAATTAACTCAGCACCACATATTTGCGCACTTCAGCTATCTAGCTAAACCAATGAAAATCTGGACTTGACTGATACATGATAAATTGAAAACCGCATTTACATGATTAACACATAATCGCCTCTAAATCAGAAATAAATTACTAAAAGCATGTGCACGTTTTTCCTGGTTTATCCATGCATGTCAGGCAAGCACAACAACAAACCATACCTTTTTTTATTCTTAGAACAGAACCCTCTTACCCGATCTTCTTTGAGACCTTTTTACGGAGGAGGTGTAGACCCGGGGATCGAACCCCGAACCGGCGGAGACGCTCCCTTGCGTCTTGCAAACGAGCCAAGCGCTCGTCTGCACAACAAACCATACCTTGTGAGAGCTATACATGCAGACTGACAGCTCAGTGCTCTGGTTAGAACCTAGGTCATCCCACAGGGCCAAGTGAAATATCCCTTGGCTCCCTCTCCTATATATACCCCCTTGCCGTGTCATACAGCACACATCCTCTGCACACACACACACATACACACCATAAGTTTGTGACCGGGCAACTTCTCCAGAGAGATATGAGAAGGAGAGCCATGTTCACAGTGGGGAAGAACAAAGGCGTGGCGTCGTTGATAAGCAGGAAGCCCTTCCGGCACATGGTGCTGAGGAGGCTCCGGGAGCTGAAGAAGATAGTTCCGGACGCCCAGGACGCCGATGTGGACGCGCTGCTCCGGCGGATGGCCGAGTACATCTTCATCCTCGAACTGAAGGTGACCGTCCTGCGGAGGCTCTCGGCCATCTACGGCGCGTGATTTGGGATCGTCACCTTCGTCGTCGCACTGGCGCCTTCGTCTTGGTCCGCTGCGACGTCCATGCATGGCTAGAGGTTTTGAGCTCAAAAGTTGTTGCAATTGTACATTCGAGGGGAAGAGGAGAGAGCCAATTTCTTGCATGCTCATCTCTTTTACCCTTCAGCGGTAGTATGCTTGTGGCTTCTATATGTGGTTACATATGGGAGTTAGTTCGGCAGGAGAAAGCCAGCCGTTGTTGTTGTCACTGGTGTTGGCTAGAAGAACAATTATCCCTGCGGTTGTATGCAGTTTATGGTACTGTTCCTGTTCTGTTTTCCTTTTCAAAGATCTCATGGTTCAACTAATTATAGCGCAAGTAATGAACTCTTCGGGTATGCTGATTTCTATCTACTCCATGTTACAAAAATGGAGTTTATTTTTCTGAGGGGTGAATGATAGAGTTACTATCCTTGAATAGCAAAAAAAATGATTTAATGATGAAGAGCATACCTGCAAAAGCCTCTAAACGCGCAAGAGACTCCCTGTTAAGAACAAACTGATCTGAGAACTCTCGAAATGAAGGCAAGTTTCTTACACGTACTGTATTGATCGCCTTGGATAACATCGCTCATATGCTGCTTACAAAAACTGTAGAAAAATGATAAAACAAGATTTGTCATATTTGCTGTTGCAACTGGAAGCTGATAAATGATGGCATGGATCATATTTCAGCCAAGGACCATTCCTACAAGTACAACTGTGGGATTCAAGGCCTTTTAGTTTTAACTATGGAAGATATATGCAACCTGACATCAACACACGATATAGAGATGTGATGATGACAGATTTCAGGACAGATCTTACCTTACTACAATCCTACTAATGAAGCTTCCAGGGCTAAAGCATCCATTTTGCCAAGATCTCTAGAGCTTTTCCACTTGCAGCAAGGTAGTGACCCTTGACTAGCCTTGATCAGGTCATCAGTAACCACTGTCCACTTACTACTCAGCAATAAAATTTACCTCCTCATGGGAACGCTTAAAAACCAGGTTCTGAAACCAAAATGCAATAGAATTGCAACAATGTTCAGTACATTTGGACACAGTGATAGAGTACACCATGACAGGAAAAAGGAAAATTACAGGCGTCCAATAGCTTATGATATCAAACATATCAGGTTTATGTTACATTCAAACTTCTAAGTTCATATTCTTAAAGTGGATAACCATCACTGCCCAGGAATTGTAGCAATGCCCCTGAAGTAAGTCTTTTTTAGCAACAGTCTCACCCACGCCTGTCTTCACATCACATATAAGTAAAGTTGGAAACAAAAAAAATGAATAAGTAAATTTGCACAATGTGGAGTAACAACAGTGCAAGATAACACGATGACACAATGGAAGACAATATTAGAATTAGAAAAAGCAAGCAAATGTAGTGAGCAGCAGAAGTATCACATAAAAGTAAAGTTGGAAACAATAAAACAATGTGTAAGTAAATTTGGACAATGCAGAGTAACAAAAGTGCAAGATGACACGATGACACACAGATGACATTATTAAAAATAACAAAAGAAAACAAAGATAGTGCAACAGAAAGTATTTTTTATTGGTAACTACCACCACACCATGTCGGTTGTCAATGCACTATTCCTACTGCCTTTATATAGACATAGGTCGCACCAACCATTCTATTCTACTGAAACATATGAAATGGATCTGGCACTTGCCTTTCACTATTTTCCAAATAAGTTGCAAAACAATTTTACCGACATGTTAAACATAAGTTTCAATATTCTTTGAAGTTTGCTAATCTTGTCTGTTCCAGTGATACTATTGTACTGCCCTCAACAAAAAGGAGAGCAAAACGATGGATTTACAGAAACGTTCTAACCTGCTGCCATTTTCTTACCTATACATGTGCAGCGAAAGGCACCTTAGTTTTCTATACTGTTCCAGCATCACATGCCTATGTCCAAGCAACTCAGGCATGCCTCCAAATCCTAGTAACAGGCTAATAGCCCTTACCTTGATGAGCCCACGTGCACACTAGAATAACCACATACAAGTACAAGTGAATTTTGGCAAAATTGAATTCATGTGTGTAAATGAATGAAAAAAAAAGACAGTATAAGTTGCAAAGAATACTCACTTAGATTGCGAGTGGGCATGCTGAATTGCCGACCACTATGGTCAGTGTGTTCGACATGAACGTCTCCAAGCGTATGGTTTGTCACAAGAGGCTTGAATCACCCAGTATGTAGCTTGCTAAACACTACCCTTCAAGACCAAAACAAATTTCAATCTGTTATTCTGTGGTTTGATATTTGCTTTCGTCAGCCCACTTTCTATTGGAGTACAGGGGAATAAACCTGCCTCAACGTTAAGATTCTCTCTTTAACCTATGCAATAGATAAACCATGACCTCATTATCAAACATGGAGGAACACATCAGATGCTACAACGAAAGACCATAGCAAGCTAGAAACTGTTTCAAACGCGCGAAAGAGTACGAACCGGCACGAGGGCAGGATGCAGAGGCGAGGCTGCCTGCGGCCGCGAGACCAGCGCGCGGCGGCTACCGGAGGGTTTGGCTCTGCCTGGGGCGGAGCCGTGGAGTTGGAGTTGGGCTGAATTCGTTTTGCAGGACCTCTCGCGTAGGATGGCTTGCAATTTTAGCGAATTTTTTATTTTTATATATTTTTAATTTTTAATAGTTAAAAATACATGAATGTTTTAAAAAAATATTGTAATAGATAAGATCTCGTCCTATAAACAGACGATATCTTATAGGACTCCTCTGTCTTTAAAAATCTAGTCCCGCGACTTATCACATTTCAGCTGGCAAGCGAGACTTCAATCTTGCCCAAACGGATGAAATCTGGCTCAGGATAGGCCCATTTTTTAGTGTATCTGTTCGAACGACATTTTTTAGTGCTACTTGGCGCGTGGCTGTGCAGGCCGTGCGTGGGCACGCGTGGGGGCCAGCCTTGCTACACACGCTGATACACGCTCGAGACCAGACACACACAAGCATGCATGCATGCATGCATCCGCCGACAAAAAAAAAAACGAGCACGTGAAGCCACACACAGATGAGAAATTGACCACCGCTTCCCTTAATAAATAAAAGGAAAAATTGGCCACCATATTTCTCTTACCGTCATGCGTGGGAATCCTGTTGATTTTTTTTTCTCCATCTACTGCCATACGCCCGCGGAGTACCTTCGAACAGTGCGCGCCAAAAGGAATAGCTCGATCAATAGGTGATATCTTTTGTGGTTTACTGACGTAAGATCTTAGCTATTCAGTGAACAAGAGCAAGATCTTACATGCTGAACAAATAAAATCTTACGAGCTCCGTTTGTCTATCGATTTTTTATTATCTGACAGGCGAGACTCATAAGGTATCGTCCGTTTATCGGTGATCTCATTCGATGAACAGACAACACTAATCTATTGTTGTAATTTTTAAATCGGACGTGTAAATTTAAAAATATTAAAAAAATAAAAACATATAAAAAAATCCAATTTTAGACAATGGAGATGGTCGGATTCGCCCCAGTATGGCAATGTCAAGGCATTTTTATTTTTATTTTTAAATCAAAAAATTGCAAGTATATACGTTCGTTATGAAATTTGTAGATCTAAACAATGTCTCCCGTTGTAATGGCAAAATAAAAAATGTTACGTTCGAATGCTCTCAAAATTTAAAATATTATTGAAATTATTATGAAAAAAATCAAAAAAATGTGATGTATAGAATGCTATCATCTATACAACTTATGCAATTGAAAAAAAAAAAGATAAATTTTAGGCGGCAAGTAGTATGTCAATCTTTTAACAGGCAACAGGAGTCTATATTACAATTTTTCAAAGCGGAGACATATATTTGCAATTTTTATTATAAAAATATAAAAATAAAAATTCCAATGTGAAACATATCACCGTGACAGTCCAAACGGAGGCCCAAATGAAATTGAGAAACATGTTCAAATGGAAGTGTGGTTGTACCGAACGGCAAAATATTAGATGCAAAAGGACTATTCAGCGCAATGGTGCAAAAGGAACAGATGGCAACCATCGGATCTGCATCCAACGTCCCAAAATATACATGGTAGACGGTATACCCCAATTTTACTTAAGCATTTTCGCAGAAAACCCCCTACGTGAAATCTCATTCCCGTGAAAAGCCCCTACGTAACTCCGTCATCCCCGATCTACTCGTCGACACCATAGCTGCACTCATTGTTGAAGTCCGCCGCCCACGCCGGGATCGACGAGTTGGACCCCACGCCGCTCCGATGGTGTCGGGCTGCGTGGCCGGCGTCCATGCCCACGTTCGCGTCCACGCATTCCGCGCTGACATCCAAGCAGTCCATGCATGCATGCATGTCCGCACCGATTTCCACCCTCACGCCTGCACCGATGCACTCGCCGTCCACGCCATTGGTGAACTCGTTCGGCTTACAAAAACTTACTGTGTCGAAATGCTGCTGTAGACGGCAACTTGGGGCTTGTGAGATGTACCAATTTAAAATGATTTGTATTTCTGGTATGTTGGCAGGGTGATCTACTGATCTGTGTACCAGTAGTCTTTGTTCATCGATAACACGCTCGAAATTTTGTAGGTGCATTTGAATGCACATCACCTTTTGCAGTGTACACTGTATAATGAGATGAATTGAAGCTTGCAAGGTTTTTCAGTGAGGAAACCTGATGAGCAGAGGGTCTGAGAGAGTACTTCCCTTTTATTTGTTTATCCTAGTTCCTTGCTCTGCCACCTCAAGGAATTTTCATTGACATTCACTGAAGACAAGACAGTACCATGCTTCAATTTTTCAACTCACTCATCAGTCATCACAAGCGACATTGAATACACAGAAGGCAGATCGCAATTAAAACTGAAATTTCACGTGCCTACACAATTCACATTGAGGACACCAAATACAATGTACATCTAAACCCTGAGACCTCGTATCTAACAATCAAACAATTCAAGGAGATGGTTGAGGTCGGGATCACCGGAGTCGTGTCCCAGGTCAAGCGACGTTGGATCGATGGGGACGAGAGCCGACTGAGGGTGGCAGCGAGGGCAAGTGGAGGAAGACGAAGAGGCAGGGGCACGCGAACGGAGAACGGGCTAAGGCCAGCAAAGGACGAGGATGATCCCAAGAAGAGCGAAGGATAGTTGTGGCAAGGGGGCCGTGGCCTCCTTGGCCTAACACATTTTATGTGTTTTATAGTGTATTTTTTTCTTGATTCAACAAATTTATGTATTTATAGTGTATTTTAAGTAGCAAATTGAGTCGTTGATGGACTGTGAAAAATAAGTGCCAAAGTTGGGCCGGGCCCATCTTGGATCGGCCCAATACATGCATGCGTCAGCCACCCGGCCGGCCGCGCTGGATCGGACGGATGGACGGATGGACGGGCCGATGGATTAGGCCGGCCGGAGCCCGTGCCTGAGCGCCGCCTCCCAGACGACGCCTATGCGGTCGACGTCGATGGCGCCCACCTCGTGGTGCGTGTACCCCTCCAGGAAGTGGACGACGCCGCCGGCGTGGCACGCGTGCACCACCCCGCGCTCCAGCGAGTACTCGCAGGTGCCGAGGCCCTGGACGTCCTTGGGGAGGCGCATGGCGGCGAGCTTGCCGTAGGTGCAGTCCCGCCGAAAGCCGATGATGGGTGGCACCACGAACTGGTGGAAGTGCGTGCCCGACGGCGCCCACCGCTGCTCCCGCGGCGACAGCCACTTCCCCACGATCCACGTCTGCAGCATCCATCAATTGGCGTCATCAATCGGTCGAGCTAGAAATCTTACTGATCACATGCATGCAGATACTAGTACCTTGCAGTGCTGCGCGGAGCGGTACTTGGTGACCTGGACCAGGTACTGCTGGAACTCCGCCGGCGCCTCCTTCTGTATCTTCTGGAACCGCTCCGTCGACAGCGTCATCATCTGCAACGCACGTACACAAACGTGTTGAGTTGGATCGATCGAGCGCAGGGTGCATGTCACGTACGTGTACGGGTTGTGATGATCACGATGCATGCATGCATGCGTGCGTGCTAGGTCCACTTGGTCATCAATATTTACCATGACGCGGACCCTCTTCTTGCACAGGTACAGCGCGATGGCCCTGCCGAGCTTTGACGTCGCGCCGGTGAGGAAAACCTCGGCCGTGCCCTTGGGGATCTCGTTCAGGATCACCGCCGCGGTCAGCGTGTTGCCGTGGACGACGCGCACCCGGAGGTCCGGGTGCTTGTTGACGAACAGCGTCCCGCCGCCGTTCAGTGCCTCGTTCTGCATATTCACCAAGCCATGCATGCAACACACCATCTTAGCTCCGGAGTCCGGATCAAGGAAACTTCCCCAACTGAATATGGCGCAACCACAAACCTTGTTGAGAGCTGCAAGGCTGAGCACCTTGACGCCCATCTTGTTGGCCCTGAGAATCGCGTGCTCGATCTGCTTGTTGATGCCGTCCTTGGCGAACGGCAGGAAGTACTGCAGGTAAAAGCGAGCACACATCAACCTCGTCTAATCAGAGCACCTGAAGAACCAAACTAGAATGAGTGAAAAAAAAAGGGAGTCATGAGATCCGTACAAACCTGGAAGCCGTATCTAGGGACGGCCCAGATCTGGTGCAGGCGACCGCGGAGGTTGTAGTTGGAGATAACGAAGGTCTTGGACCAGACCCACATCATGAGCATGACGAGGAAGGCGAAGGGCCACATGGGCAGCAGGAAGAGCTGCACGCCGAAGGGCGTCGACGCGAACGTCCGCAGCACGAACGTCACGTGCAGCGACTGCATCACGTCCACCACGTGCGCCAGGAACACGAACTCCGGCACCTCGTCCACCCCTGCATCGCACGCCCACACGAGTGATCAGACAGGCAGGCGTCGGCGTCAGGCTCAGCGGCGCGGCGCGGCGCGATCCGACTGCACTGATCTCTTCATCACACCAGACACCACGACGTCAACTACATCTACGCACGCATCACCAACGGCCGGCACGGCACTGCACATCACCGAGTTGAACTGATCCCTATCGTGGCTCTACATCGACGAAGCTACAAATGTCGTCTTCCTCGTCGGGTACGTTGATCACGCTTCCACCTCAAGTGTGTTCATGTGTTAGTGCTAGCGTTTTATGTTGATTAGACCAAAGTTTATGCAAACAATTGGCTTGTGTAGGTGACGACGACGACGTACGCGGCGCTCATGTGAGCGCCTTGGATGAGAACGAGTGATCAGGTAAGCTATGTGCTGATTGTGTTGCTGCAATCTTATCCGAGGAAAACGCGTACTTCGTGTCGCGCTTTCTTCGCCGGCATATGCTGCCGCCTACCACGGCAAAAGAGGCCAAGACTAGCCACGTTTCGTATCTAAAGCTTGCCGGGATTTCCTAGCAGCGGGCGGTTGTGCATGCATAACACGCCTACGTACTTAACCGTTACCAGCATGAGAAACTTGTTTTTGCCCGTGCTCCAACCAATATTGGTATCCAAATGTAACCATCATCGTTTTGTAACAAAAAAAAACAGCAGGAAAGAATTGCACTTTTTGGTGATATTTACTGTCTCAATTCCATGAGAAAAACTAAATATTCTTGGAAATTCAAATTTTACCAGTACTTATATATATTGACCCTCTGAAGTGCCTCGAGATTCATGCAAGAGACATTACAGTGATATGCGCTGGTGGTTTGAATTCTCAAATCTGCATAAATTGTGAGGAACAGCTGATGGTGGCGGTCGTACTAGCTAGTAGTGTAAAAGCCCTAAGAATTTCCCTATCTTTTTTACCAAAAGTATCCAACAGTCTATGGCTTACTTGATCATTAGCTATTGAGAGGTCAAAGATATATCTTCCGCCAACAGAAAAAGAATAAGTATTCATTTGATCTCGATCCTTATGGAGCGAAAAAGATGCTTAGTAGTGTAAAAGTCATGCTGAATATTTTCGTACCTATATATTAGTGCCTTGATTTGATTACAGTCTACAACTTTACGCGGCCTACAACTACAAGTAATGCTTAAGAAGAGACGTAGCTACTCACTAGAGCTCCAAATAGCCTTTAGACTCATAACTAGTCTGGTGTTATGCCATGGACCATTCCATAGAGAGACTAACCAACCAAATGATATCTTGTGAAGTCACGTTTACCTGCACTAGCCTGCTCCTGCATTTCCCAGGACTGGTCGTCGAGCGTGCTGCCCAGCAGATCGAACAGCGGCATGAACAGGCAGAAATTGGCCTCCCTCTTGGCGTGATGGATCGTGTGGTACCTGCACGCAGGAGTAGGCTCAGTAGGGACAGCAGCACAAGTCACACAAGTATCAACGCCGGTCGGAGCCCACGAGAGAATCAGGAACAGGCAAGAAAATATCAGTCGATCCAGAGGTGCTGCCAACAATTCGGTGGTTCAGTTGTCCTTGAGCACGTGATCTCAGAGAAGCAATCAGTGAGTATACTGGTGATGGAAGTGATGGGCAGGCTAGTTAGGAAGCTGAAGACAATGCAAGCAAATCAAGCTCTGCCTATCTCGTGTGGGTTCAAGTTGTACTTCGTGGACTGACAAGTACACCGTGCCTGATCACGTTCACTCCATATAAAGTTGGCATGGTTCTCATAACTCATAAAGCTCGAAATGATGCAACCATTATATATAAAGCCAAACGGCAGACTTTACGGATTGAGATCATCTGCATTGGAGAAGCTAATGCAGAGAGGCTACAGTTCTCTGCATTAAGGTGAATGTGCATCGTCCGATAAAAAAAACGAAGAGACTAGATCTGTTGCTACAGTAGCCTGTGAACAGTAAAGCACTTTTCTACAGTGTGTCACAGCACTGTTGCTGCAGTATTTACCACAGTAATACTAATTACGTAATGCAGGGTACTGTAGCTGTCGACTCATTATACTGTTCATACAGTGATTCTCTACATTAATCGTGATTAAGGCAGAGGATCCGGGTCCCAGACTTTACAGGGGAAAAAGATCTTGTCTTAATGGTGGTTTTGGTTGCACGTACTTATCAGTCCAATGAAATGTTGGAAATGGTTTCGAATTGTCGTCTATCACGGGAGTAGTGAAGACAAAACGTTTGGACATGAAAATCACGTACGTTGGGGTGTAGACGAGGTATCTGAGGACCGGGAGCGCCTGGAAGGGCGCGCTGGGGAACACCTCGACATTGCAGTGGCCCATGGCGCGGAGGAAGTCGAACCCGAGCACGTAGGCGAAGGCCACCGCCACCGAGCCGCACCCCGCGGCGCACGCGCCAGCGAGCGGCGCCGCCATGAGCGCGCCCAGCACCATGTTCTCCAGCGGCGTCGCGAACCCGGCTGCATATATATGTGTACGCGACATTAGGAGCCATTTTGATCATTCACCGTTCGCCGATCAGACCATGGAAAGGTAAGGCGAAGAGTTGTTGATCGCGATGGAGTACCTGTGAAGGGCTGGGGCACCTTGCTGGAGTGGTGCAGCGAGTGGTAGCAGGCGTAGAGGTGGCCGGAGTGGAACGCCCTGTGTGCCGCGTAGAACAGTGGCTCGGTGACCGCGACGTGGAGGAGGGCGGCGACGGCGAAGCCCCGGGCGTCCCAGAGCGGGAGGTGACGCAGCGACGGGAAGGCGTAGAAAGCCGTCGCCGCCATCAGGATTTGCAGTATCAAGAAGTTGTCCCTGGAACAAGAACACGATCGAGCGTTACGGCCTTGATCGGCAAGGAAAGAATGATTCAAGGGCATACAGTGGAGTGGCGTGTCTAATTACCAGTCCCACTCCTTGTCGATCTGCTCGAAGTCCACGCCGTCGCGGACGATGCGTCGCCGGCGGGTGGCGAACAGCATGTTGCTGAAGGAGCTCCAGAGCTGGTAGGTGAGCGCCCTGAGGCCGAACAGGACGAGCAGGAGGAGGATCCACCGGTCAGGGCTCGCGGCTTCCCACGCCCGCGACGCCACGGCCTTGCCGACCAGCGGCCCGTACAGGACGTACTGCACCGTCCAAGACACACGGAGAGGGATCAATCAAGCGATCGATCGATCAAGAGCCGATCGGCGAAAAGAAGCGCACCTTGTAGAAGCCGAGGTTATCCCATGGCCAAGAAGCCAAGAACGCGGCACCCATGTTCGCGCGTACCGGCAGACCGAGAGCTCAAGGGCTAGCAATTTCCTTGCCCCTCTCTCCCCTTCGTCTCAGTTCACCTCAGCCCTGCTCTGATCTGTTCTTCTCTGTTACTGTGCAGAGTTGTCTGGAGAATCCGAGCTAGAGGGAGCCGTGAGGGGATGGATGAATGAATCCTGTTTTGGTCACTCGAGTTGCATCGATCTGCATGGCTTTATACATGCAACTTGTTCGGCAAGGGTCGCCCGGGGAAGCAAATAGCGAGCAGGTAGGAAGGAAGCAGGGGAACAGGGGCCGGGAGGATCCAATCGAACAGTACCACCGGCCCAGCTCCCCCACCAGATGGAGTTAATAGGTAGGCACCACTGGAAACTAGAAGGATTGGGACGTGGCATATCGTGGCATACTGTCATGGACTCATCATAAAAAAAAAACTATTGTTGCCTCTCTTTGTTTAATCCCATGGCAAATGGCGAGCCTCCCGGTGAAGCCAATAGAAATCCGGGGCAGGAGCAAAGGCTAGTTCCATACGAAACGAAGGCGGCAAAGCTGTGTAAATAGGACGGCATTCCGGCCTTCCAAACTACGGCTGATCTTCACTCACTGTCTGCTGCCGTCTCCTGGCGTTGGGAAACGGCGGAGCGATCGAGACGGTCAAGCGCGCGGTTGCAGCAGAAGTAAACCACGCGCGGCTCCTTCAGTTCGTTCGCGCGCGCGCAGGTGGATCGATGAAGGCGAAAGGAACCGGCCACCACCACGGGCGAGGGCGGCGCGCAGCTGGTCGTCGACGACGTCGGCGCGCGTACGAGGTCGTTATGCTTTCCCGAGTGCACGGGTAAATGAGATCCGGTCACGTGTGCCGACGCTGAGAGCCCACCCGCTGGCCAGCCGGGCGGCCGGGCGGTCGGGGCGCGCGCGGTTGCATGCAGCATTCGCCGGCATTTATTCGGCACGCAGGCAGACCGACGGGACCGGAGCCAACTACCGCCTACCGGTGAAAGGGTAGGCGGGTCAGGAACCGGTTCATATCGGCATCGATGGGGCGAGCGAAGCTTTAAGCTTCAGAAAATAGTGGCCAGCAGTTGCCGGCCCTGGCTACTTTGTTAGTTAGAAATAAAATTGTGTTCGGTTTAAGAGAGATTCGGTCACAGGTTATAGATGGAGATAGATCAAACTAGTCTAGAGATATGGAAGTATCTAGGCAAATCAATTTGTATTCGAATCTGATCCTGAGACCGATCTCTTCCCGTCTATAACTCTTGCCGTGTTTTGCCGGCCTATATCACCATGCAATCGCAGCCTCTACGGAGGTAGAAACGCTTCGGCCAAATCGCACATGCTATCAAAACCTCTCCTCTACAAACACATCTATGGCGACAAGCAATGGTCCCTCGTCTTCCCTCTCTAGCCTTGCCATGCTGAGAAATCAAGCGGATAAATATCTTAATTGATATGTGATGAGTTATTAATAATGCTTGAGTTGAGTTAAATTTAGTTAGCATATATTTGTTGATGCTTGTTTTTTTCATAACTAACTTGAGTTGAAGGAGAATGAAATTGAAATGATTTTCTCTAAATTCAGGTAATTTGTTCTTACCATATTATCCGGTGCCTAGAAAATTGGCTTAACCGAATGATCTAGTATTGTGCTGATGCTGACGTCGGTACTCACCGGACAGTCTGTTGATGAGCTGTGTGAGCACTAGAGATTACACCGGAGATTTTCTTGTAGAGAGGGTGAAATTGGGGAGTCTTATGCAGTGATACTCACTGAAAGGTACGGTGTGTACAGGGTTGAACCAGACTAATCACTAGACCATTTCTTGCAAAGAGATTGGAACAGTGTGTTCTGGTAGAGATGAAGGCACCAGATGTTTCAGTGACAAGATAGTGAATACCGGAGCAATGCACCAAACATTTTCTTGTAGAGACGAGATTCTTCAGTACACAAAGGAGTTAAGACTCACCAGATGGTCTGATGTTCAGAAGCATAACACATCGAAGCATCTGGTGTTCACAATTTCTACAGGATGTGCTTTCATTTGAAGATTTTTGTTTTGAGCTAACCTAGAGATAGTTTGAAGTGGGAGAAATATGTTTGCTTGTTTTATAGTATGCAGGTGATGGATGCAATTTGATGGTCGACGGTGAGATAATTAGAGTCAAGCAGGAGGCTTGGTGCCAAACGATAAAGGAGACCGAGCGGAGTCAAGGGTGATTTTAGTGGTACACGCGAAGGTCAAGCAAATCATGGATAGAGAAGGATGAATACGGCGTGTTGACAAAGTCAAGCGAAGGGGATGTCGGTGTAAGTGACAAGGCGATCCGAGAGATCGAGAGCGGGAGAGACTTGACGAAGGTCAAGATCGTAAAACAGAGTACACGTGTTGACATCGAAGCGCTTGATTAAGACAAAGCAAGTGACAGCTAGTCACTTTTTGAGAAGCGTGCTAGGGTTTCATGATTTAGCCATAAAACCCAGGAGGACTGGAGAGTCACATGGCATCATTGCGAAGCTTGCGTCAAGGTGAAGCAAAGTCTTGGCCGTTCGATGAAAGGAGCGAAATTTGGATGAAAATGTCCCGGTGGTAGGTAGAAGTGCACTACTAGTGAAGGATATTTTGGAACAAGGAAATTTAAGGGCCAAAAAAACTCCCAGGGGCTATAAATAGAGGGGTAGAGCTGTGAGAGTTTTGTGCCAACCATTTAAGAGCCTTGTGATAGGTTTTGGGGGAGGGAAGAGTGTAGACTTAATCTTAGTAATATGCTAGAAATTTTGTGTGAAAAACAATTTTGTAATCTGTTAAAAACAGGGCCAACTTATGTGCTTAATGAATATTATTTCCTTATATGAGTTTGTATTCATCTCCTTCTAGTCTCCTTCTTTTGTTTTCCTTGCCTTCAGTGTAAGTTTTTTGATTTTCTTGTTGATTTTCGTTTTTACCTTTAAGCTGTGATTTTCAACCTTAGGAAGTTGTTCTTCTTGTTGTTAGAGGCAGAAATGTTCATATACTCATGTATTTGAGAGGGTCTAGAAACCCCTTACCTTTAGACCATCACTTGGAGAGTTACTTCTTTTGGTGACTATCTTTTTGTTTTATTCTTCATTCAAGTTTGAAGTTTTTATATTCAAAGACACATAAAATGGTCTTGAATAGAGCATATGATTCATATTATATTTGTGGAGTCATGTTGTCTTGAAATTTTTTTCTTGCTTTGTCTCTCTAAAGTTTATGCTTCTATTTGTGCGTTTTTTGAGGGGTGTTGGGTGAACAAGGAGTAGGCTATTTATTTTGTAAGAAATTTGTAGGGCGTATATTCACCCCCCCCCCCTCTAGTCGCCTATCTCGGTCATACACATGCAATCGCTGCTCGGTCATCCGGTTACAGAGAAGCTCACGAAGAACAAACACCCCTGTGGAAGGCGCATGTCATTTTAGCCATGCATGGCACGCAACTGGAGAGCCATCTTGACGGCACTGATGCTCCTCCTTCGAAGGAGCTCGACGTCTAGGAAGATGACAAGATCACCAAGACGCCGAACCCAACATACGCAAGATGGATAGCCTTGGACCAATAAGTCCCTAGCTATTTGCTGTCCTCTTTGTCTTGGGAGGTCCTCACACAAGTGGTTGCGATGAGAACATCAACACAAGTTTGGAGAGCTATCGAAAATATGTTATCCTCGTAGACGTGTGAGCGGTCAGTGAACACGCGCATAGCGTTGGCTACAACACATAAAGCAATATGTTAATTGTTGAATATGTTAGGAAGATGAATGCGCTAGGAGGTGAGATGGCGTCTGTAGGCAAGCCTTTGGATGACAAAGAGATGGTCTCATGTATCCTCACTGGCCTCAACATTGACTTCAATCCAATCATGTCCGCGATCGTTGCACGCATGGAACTAATCTCAGTAAGTGAATTGTATGCTCAGTTTCTAAGATTTGAAACTCGGATGGATCTTCTTCAAGGAAGTTCTTAGTCATTTGCCAATGCCACATCTCATGGTGGATTCAACACTCACGACTGAGGTGGACGTGGGCGAGGATGGGGCAATGAGGTGACTGGGACGCTGTCGGGCACGCGAGGCAAATAACCCTTAGATGGGAAGGGTCGGGGTGGGAGAAATAGTGACAACAAGTTCATGCAACAATGAGCGACGGTTGTGCGGTAGGGTCACTGCTGAAGATGAGAAGAGGCTGGTGGCGAACAACGTAGAAGCAGAAAACAGAAAGAGAGGGGGAGGGGGGGGGGGAGAGAGAGAGAGAGAGAGAGAGAGGTTGAAGCCAACATGTCGTGCATCCGATGGCAATCGAACTGCTCTGGAACATTGACTTAAATGATCCTTGATTTCAACCTTAGGAAATTTAGCATCGCCCTAATTATTTGTTGTGCTATTGAACCATGAACAACTTTTCCTCCCGCGATTATTCCAAAGATACCCTAACACATGCATTTGCACAATGGTACGGACGTAGGGCTAGAAATAAAGCTAGAGGCACGCGAGCTAGCTTGAGCTCGTCTTGGCTCGTCTTGACTCGACTCGGCTCGGAGGCTAAATGAGTCAAGCCTGAGATGCCTCCCTAGCTCGATGGCCTAACGAGCCGAGCCCGAGCTGGCTTGCTAGTCGCTCGTTGGCTCGACTACCGACCTAGCCCATCAGCCCACAGGCCACAACAGAGCCCACATAGCAGGCCATAGGCCCACAACTCAGTAGCCTAGCCTGTCTCCTAGAGAGGCTCAGAGGCAGAGAGAGACGCCGCCTCTCCCACCATCGTCGCCGACTCTCCACTCGCTCGCTGCCGTCATGCCGCCACGACCCACCGCATCTTCTGTTGAGGTGTCGACCGACCACATCTCCCGTTGAGGGGCCGGAGGCGCCGGCCCATCATGCCGCTGCCTTCTCTCCGCTCGCCCGCTGCCGCCGCTTCCTCTCCGCTCGCCCGCTACCTCCTCTCCTCCTACTGGCTGCCACCATGCCGCCGCATCTCCCACCGAGGCGTCGACCCGCTGTGTTGTCGCCTCCTCTCTGCACACTTGCTATAGTTGTCGTGCCGCCCACCCACCGCATCGTCCCCCACCAACCTGCCGTGTCACGGCTACTGCTGTGTCTCCCACCATGCACCTACCCGCCGTGCCACCGCCTCCTCTTTGCCTACTCACTGTCGCCTCCTCTCCGCTCGCTTAATGTCGCTGCCTCTCCCTGACCCGCCATGTGCACGTGTCGCCGCATCTCTTGCCTCTCCACCATGCTGCCAGTGTTAGGCCGTTGTGCCGTCGCCTCCTCTTCGCCCGCTCACTACCACCTCCTCTCCCCGACCCACCATGCACCCGTGCCGCCACATCTCTCGCCTTTCCACCATGCTGCCAGCGCCAGCCCGCCACCTCTCCGAGACTCCGACCGCACTGTTGTTTTTGTCAACCACCAAGCCTAAGCATCAGCCTCCAGGTCAAATAGCGACTTGGCTCGCAAGCACAACTGAGCTGGCTCAAGCCAGCTACAAGCCCGAGCCGAGCCCATTTTTCAGCTCGGTTAAATGGTCGAGCTAAGCTTGGCTTGGCTCCTCTAAAGGCAAGCTCGTGCGAGCTGAACTGAGTCGAGCTTGGCTTGGCTTGGCTCTTTTCCAGCCCTATACAGATGCCAGCTATTGACAAGTCAACAGCTATGTAACACTCGCAACTGCACACGTGTTTCACACCTGTAGAATCAATTTAGGATATAGCAATATGAAGAAGTAAAAGAATATAGCATAACAATTTAGAGAGTTGTATTCATGCAATTCATAACATGATCATGTAATTTTAATAGGGAGGAGGAGACCGTATCGTACAGAGTTGGTTGTTTATAGCAACATTACGAGGAGGATCAAGATAGTTACCGATTTGTAAGGGGATGAAAATAATTATCGTATGGTATCTTAGTGTAAAGATAGCGTGAAGGAGACAACCTCTGTGGTAGACGACAGTGGAGGCGACGTGCGAGCGCAGCACACTCTCCAGAATGCCAATGTTGTATGCAAAGTGTGGAAGATGACACATCCTCTAGAGAAACCCAATATTGTAAGCAAAGTGTGAGAGGTAGCGCGCCTTCTGGAGAAACCCGATGGTGAATGCATAGAAGATAAATATTGGGCATCTAGATATAAAAGATAAATAATAGGAGATTAAGTGTATTTTTGGAATGCATGAAAAACCAATATTAGACGTCTAGATATGTAAGATAACTAATAGGAGACTAAATATATTTTTAGAAGGAGTAACAGGATCTAACTTTGTACGATGACTGTTTGATCAACTATAGTGAACGATAAAGATCATCTTATTTATCATAACTCATGTATTTTATAGAAATATACAAGTATAGATGTGTCGTGTGGCTAAAATAAGAGTCAACAACACCTGATTGATCCGATCCCAGGCTTCGTATACAGTTTGGTGGTTAATCACAGGTGTAATAAAATATGAGCGAGTTGAAGTAAAAAAAAAAAGAGTCATGGCTGATTCAACCTCGTGTTTGCACCCCCCCCCCCTAAATGAGCATATTTGTAGCGGGAAGGAGAGCACATCAGCCACTCGACATCAAGCTTAAATGTTACTCCTTTAATTGTAAATATAGATCGTATTAGTCTTCTTAATTATTTTTTAAATATAAATTATTCTCGAACTTGTATGTATTTTTTCTCTTTTATTCATTTTTTGCCCCTATTTAATAAATATTATCACTGTCACAAATCAATGAGCTATCTTTTTCAATGCAGAATAAATAAATAGTAACAAGATCATTTGATCTAGTTTCTTAATACTTATGCACAAATTTAAAATAATCTATATTTACAATCGGAGTGAGTATGACGTAACTATTTGTCTTTGAAACACGCGTTAAATTCGTTTTCATGTGGTGATCTTTCTCTTAGGATGTTGGGAGCTGTAATTGCATATTTTCTTCTTAAATGAATGACACGACGCATGTCCTTGTTTGGAGAATAGATATTTTAACAACACGAATTCCGTAGTGCTTTTGCCCCGCAAAGGGTCTTTGCAACATATTAAATCTACGGAAAATGGCAACTTCACGAGATGGAAACACACGAGTTATCTCATATATTCATCTCTCCCACTTAATATATATTAATTTACTAATTCTTTTATTACCTTCAATTTTTCATCTATTTTTCTATACAAATCTAAATATAAATAAATGATCTTGATAAGTCACAAGATAGTGAAATTTTCATCAACTAAATCTACCAATTATGTTTACACTGGAGAGAGAGTCTCCGCTAATTTATTGTCAATAACAGCAGAGCAAGGGCCAATTAAACGGCCAGATTACTCAACTAACTTCGTGTTCATTGCAATCATTCCGATATAAATTTACTGACAAAAAACTCATTAATTGGGCGGGTGCATGCCACGCAAGGGATGCCTACCACATGTAATTGATTCGCAAAAAGATTAGTCAAATCTCGAGAAAAGAAAATTAGGAGGAAGATAGCGGCTAGGACACGAAACACATCAACAAAATCAATCAACCTATATCAATTCTAAATAAACTTATACTCCCTCCCTAGAAAAATATAGGGCGGGCATATATATTTTTTCAGAGCTTATGTAGAAATTTATAAGGTGTATATATTTCTCAAAGCACTTTTTAGTCATTTTTCTTTAATATCCTTGCACTAACCGTTAAGCTACTCAGATATTTAATACCTTTGTTTCTCGTTGTATTACTTAGATATTTAATACATGTCAATTCCAATACATATATCTTGCATGCATACAGGTTCACACAACAAGATAACAAAAACTATCCAACTTCCTCTATGGGTGAGAACCTAGCTACTCTAATTTGATATTGTATTAGACGCATATATACTTCTAAGATTTTATAAAAATTTACATCACATCCACCTTATACGAGACAACAAAGAGACTCCACGATTAATACATGCATGCATGCAATTGAACTAGTGCCAATTATGTATTAGTGCGTATATGTAATTTGAGTAGATGGAAGTATAAATATAAATATTTTGGTAAACTAATTGGATTCCTTAGTTCAGGAGCCTCAGAGAAATACGCCTGGTAAACTTCTACGGAGGGAGTATTAGAAGATCAGGGATATCTCTGACAATTGTGCAGGGTTTCAATCTGCGATGCGATCAACCGATCTGAAAACAGCGAAGAACCACCAGCACCGGTGCTCTAACCACACCGCTTTATTGCGGGACATCGCACAGCTGCGGCCACGCTCCGTTTCGTTCTCCGTGCCATCAGCCTATAATTCCGCGCCCGCCCACTTGACCGGAGCAATGAATATTCCGACGGGACTCGCCGTGGCGCGCCGCGCGGCACCGGGCAGTGGCGGGCGATTCTGTACGGTAACGTCGTACGTCGCCTGGTGGCGGCAGGTTCGTACCCTGCCTCAGGTAAACTGGTGTCTGACTGACTGACTGGGCAGGAGATGTCATGCCAGGATAGTTATTTATTCATCACCAGTTTTCTACTATAGCATTTTTTATTTTATGTTTTTTACGAAAAATTTATAAATACTTAGAAGTATATAATACTAATAAAATATATCTCATTACGCATCTAATGGCAAGAAGGTTTTAAATATTTATAAAATTTTCATAAAAACGTAAGGTCAAAAGTAATATAATAAAATTGGTGACAAATAAATAAAAACGGAGGTAGTACAAGTATCAGCATGGGAGCAAACTTTGCTGCGGACCAGCCGCTCGCGTGAGAGCCCACAACCGCATTCCCAGCCGCTAGCGACCCCCTCCTCGTGTGCATTCCAACGTGCATTGCTGGCCCAAACAGCTCGCGGCGAGACCAAGGAATGCTACATCATCGCTGCGGCCCACATACGCTCGAGGCCTCGAGTAACCCTTCGCGGACCCCCGTCTGTTGTGTGCGTCGCCACGTGGAGCCGTAAACGGCTGGATGGCTCCACGGATGGACTAGACTGGACGGGACGGTGCGTGCGAACCTCGTGTTTCGTTCACCGAGCGTGGCATTACTAGATTTTTATATTTTAAATTTAGCAATTTTTATGTCTGTTTGAAAAAATAGCACCAATAGACGTCTATCCCTCTTTCAACCGACGACATGTTTATAAAAATATAACATTCTATTGTTCTCAAAATTTAAAACACTATATAAATTGTCATAAAATTTTTTACAAAAATATTATGAATGCTACCATCTAGCTCTCACAAAAATTTCAGCTTACAAAGTTACTTGACAACGAGAAAAAAGACCTAAAATGTATCTTTGTTTCTCATTATACAAGTAAATTTTTGAGTTAAAAATTTTGTGAGAGCTATATGATAGAATTATCTATACCATAATTTGATTTTATAATTTTACATGATTATTTACATAGTGTTTTGAATTTTAAGTGCAATGGAATGTTGTATTTTTTTTAACATGTCGTCTATTGAAAGAGCGATGAGCAGGTGGGCAGCTGTGGGCCCTTATAACAGGTGACAGACAATTATAGTTGCAATTTTTTCAAATAGCTGCCTAAAATTGCTAAATTTGAAAAATAAAAATAAAAACATTAAAAAAATCCACATTGTGGGGTTGGAATGGACTTTGATGGCGCCCATCGCGAGTTGCTATCCTTCCTTGCTGCTCTTGCAATACTCGGATTGTTGCTATCCTTCCCTGCTGCTCTTGCAATACTCGGATTGTTGCTATCCTTCCTTGCTGCTCTTGCAATACTCGGATTGTTGCTATCCTTCCCTGCTGCTCTTGCAATACTCGGATTTCTTCCCTTCCGACCGGCTGCATCAAACCAAAGACGCTGTCCCGTGCAGCGGCGCTAACATTCGCAAGTCGCGACCGGCGGCGCGTGGATACAAACAAATTGGCCGGTGCTCATTTCACAGTCACGGGGCTCTCCCGTTACATCTCGGCGAAGTTGAACTCAGAACGGGACGAAACGGACGCAATTATTTAGGCGCTAGTCAGTGTGCTCCGACGGCGAGGACTGCACGGCGCCCCGGGCCGGCCTCAGAACGTGCGCACCCAGCGTTTCGAAGTGGGGCGCGCTGGCTTTGCCGGAGAATATCGGATGCACCCTCGTCGTTTGGAGGCCACGCGCTTTTTGCGCGGGAGATCATTGCTTCATGCCTCGTTAGGGTTCCGATCGCTTCTCTGCGACCCCAGGGTCGGGTAAAGGGGCTTTCGAGAAAGAGTTGGGGTCGATCTAGTTGCGGTACCTCGCAAGGCTAGTGGTGTTTGCGCAGCAAATGTGGCCTGCATGCTTACTTGTTGAGGTTTGCCCTCAATCATGCTCGATCCGTGGTTACAATGTAGCTTTCAAAGAGTGTTTTCTTTTTCCTTGATGCATGGGGATTTGTTATTTAACACTCAAGTGTTTTACTCCATCCAATCACAAATAAGTGTTGTTTTAATTATCGATATAATCATCAAAACACATATTCGACTACTACTTTTTAGGTGTAATATATTTAGATAATATAGCAAATTTATACAAATATGAAAATAATTTTTGAGACAAATCTATATGTATTATTTTTAAATATTCAAACTCAATATAAAAAGTAATTTGTAGCCAAAGTTTAAAAATATTGACCGTACGCAACCCTAAATAATACTAATTTGTGATTGGAGGGAGAGTAGAATGGAAAAAAACTATGGTGGAAGTGCAATGAGATCCACTGGGTCAAGATAAGGATAGAGAAATTACCCTATTAGGTCCTCTCTAAGTTTCACCTTTTTTCTATTTTGTTTTGACTACTTCACAAGACAGTCGATATTGCTACTTGGCATGTCACACCTGATTTTTAACGAACAAAACTAGGTATAACTTATATGTGCTCACGAAGTTTAACGCATATAAGTATATCATAAGTGAAGATAACAGTACCAATACTTTAACTTACAACCATTCAACTTTTTTTAAAAAGACTTTAACTACAACTTTATTACCAAAACGATAGCAATCTAAACGACGACAGCAGAACGAAAGCATTGATGACCAAGCAACTCCACAGGTATCGACTAGAAGACGCATTTCTAGTACACCAGGTCGTCATCTTGAAAATCTTCAAAGTCTCCCACTGAGCAGTATATGTATAGTGGGAGATAGCAAGAGTTAGCATATAGAGTACTTAGCAAGTGTGATAAAATAATAACATGTAGACTTTCAACAAGAATATGCTAACATATGGTATATTTACATAAATGTGAGTAAAGAACATTAATGAAATTGGAAAGTATTACCCAAGTGAATGTAACCCGGACAACCTAATAACTATCACCCAAGGCTACCCACCTTGCAAAACATAACCATCTAGTATCACTAATACTACTATACCATAACCATAACTATTCCACCACCATATCCAAAACCAACTAATCATGTGAGGATCCAAGTCTCTCATAACCGTGAGTACGACTGATATATCAGATTTTACTCTCTGCAGAGGTTGCCCAACTTTCCCCATCAACCAGTGAATTCTATATTGTCGTGTTGCGCAAAACACTTAGCACACGCCAGTGGTGTGCCACTAGGAGATCACTCCATAGCATTACTACTAACTAGAGCCTACTCCAGTATGCATCTGCCCACTAGATTTCACCGTTAGGGATTATGAAATACCCTTCCAACCCAGAAGCCCCCTTTTATATTGACCCGACACATACTGGAAAGAACTCTAACTAGTATGCTAAGCTTTACCCATATCAGCCTCATGGTTGGTATGACACTTCTTGCGTTATCGTTCCACGAACTAATCTTTATTTAGGTTACTTGAGAAAATACTAATTAACAACATAACCATGATCACTATCACCAACATCATTATACTTAAGGCCTAAGGTTCTATGTTGCTAACCATTAACAAATTAACCATCATTGTTTCTTATGTTTATGAATCTGGTGTAAGACACTTTCCAACATCTTGAAAATATGGCTAAGCACTTCTACCCACAAAAGACATATAACCATAAACCATCTAGGTTCTAAGGGATGATAAGGGAAAAACTAAGTCAAACCCTAACATAGGTGACTATCCAGCAGATTAACAGACACTGCATGCGATTTGTAAAACAAAACCATTTAAAAACATAGGTTCAAGATGATCAAGAACACTTGCGTTCTCCTTGCTGTTGCTCAGTGTACTCTAGCTCCTGGTCTTGACGTTCCTTAAATTGATCCAGGATGTTGACATCTAATCACACGATTACCAGTAAAGCACACAAACAGAACACACTAAGAATAGAGCACAAAATAAAAGAACAAAAAGACAAAACTTATTTAGAAAGATAGATCTCTGAAAACAAATCTAACGGTGCAATAATCGCTGAAAAAGGAGCTAAGATGAAAAAGTTATGATGGTTTTACTAAACAGGGTTTCTTTTTGCAAAACTATATTAATTATAGAATTATCAGATTTATTTTTATATCGAAAAATGTTGAATTGCTGACCGGGCTTAACACGTCAGCGAGAAGAGTGACATGGCGGCTGAGGTGGTAGGGTGACATGGCATGGAGGCTGACTGGGATTATGGGCACCACGTGTTGGCTTGCTATTGGCTACCAAAGGGGTAAGTTAAGATCTAATCTAGGCCGCACATCTTGGAATGGACAACTCAGAGGGGGTATGAGTGACTAGAGGGGTAAGTATGGTGACTCAGGACGACAGCGACTGTGATGCGGCGGTGCACAACCGGAAGATCGTCGGGATGGCGCTCTAGTGGGCTAGGAACTTTGGCAAGTGGTGAATCTTAGAGAGAAGAGAGAGGGTATCTCATTTTGGGGCTTACCGCGGATGACTTGGCTCTGGAAAGCGGTCGACGATGATGGGGCAGCGGAGGAGCTCGAGAAATCGATGGGGAAGGATCTCCGGTGGCCGGGGAACCAAAGCGACGATGGCACGAGCTTCGGTGGTCAACGATAGAGCTCGAAGGCGGTTCGATGGAGGCAAGGCAGCACTAGGGCAGCTCAACGATAGTGTAGATGGAGGCGGCGGTTATGGCGGCGGTGAGCTCGAGATCTCGATGAGAGGGCTCAGTTTCAATGAGTTTGAGGCGATGGGTGTTGGTGACATGGGAACCAGGGGTCCCCGAGTCACGAGGCCAGGACATCAAAGTGCCACGTGGCGCCATCCCTCGGGGACTATGTCCCTGAGGTTCGAGAAGTCCAAATTCTGGGAGAGTGCTCGGGGCCATGTTTTAACAGTGGTCTCTAAGTACCCGAGTTCCCCGAGGACCCGAGAAGGTAGTTCCGGGAGAGGGCGCTCGGGGCCATGAATAGTGGCCCCGAGTACCCGAGTTCCCCGAGGATCCGAGAAGTGCAAGTTCCAGGAGAGGGCACTCGGGGCTATGAATAGTGGCCCCGAGTACCCGAGTTCCCCGAGGATTCGAGAAGTGCAAGTTCCGGGAGAGGGTGCTCGGGGCCATGAACAGTGATCCCCGAGTTTCCCGAGGACCGAGAAAAGGCATATCCGAGAGAGGGCGCTCGGGGCTATGAACAGTAGTCCCCGAGCACTCAGAGTTCCCCGAGGACTTGAGAAGCCCCTTGCCGGTGGACCCCATAAGGGCTCAGCGGTGAGGTGTCAATTGGTGAGAGGCCCGATGCTGCATTTAAGAGAGAGCGTGGTCTGTCACTTCCAACCACTCCCTCCACGCCTGCTGTCAGTCCCTGTCACTGCCTGGTAGGGAGGCGTGGGGACATTTAATGCGGCGGGTCCCATCGCGCGTTATCCGGCGCACCTCGGGATATCGTCGCAGGGCTCGAGGCATATCGCCTGCCACCCTGCTGTGTCAGGCCTGCTCTGACCAGGCGGGCACACGGGGTTGCTCAGTGGCTGCCTGGTGGGCCCCCCGCTGCACCCTCTGAAAAGAGGCATGATGATGACAGGACCGGACAGGGGCGCATTTTCAACCCCCCCCCCCGTAACGTCAAGCTGCAGCCCATGATGGTTGCTTTCCATTTATGATGCCTTGGGACTCGCGCCATCCTTTCTGGGCACGCCAAGCCCCCCCCCCCCCCCCCGACGGTATAAAAGGAGTAGGTGCACCCCGACGACAAGGGGAGGAGCCTTACACGGAAGCTTTGAAGGTTAAAGTGAAGAGATAGAAGACAAGTTCAAGAATATCAACAGGACAAGCTAACGAAGCCGAGCAGAGGCTCACGAAGCCCGAAGCTCTAGACTTAGACAGAAATCCTTGTAACACAAGAGATCCAGATAAAGGCATTCCCAGAGCATTTATAGCATACATACAGGAGTAGGGTATTACGTTCCGTGCGGCACGAACCTGTCTAAAATCCCCTGAGCATTTATTTCCTCTAGCATCCGATCATCTGTCCCGCCTGCATCTCCCATATACTCTCATTTAATTCGTGTACGAGGTAGATTCAGAATCATCCCCCCATCCGAATCTCAAAGGGGGTCCCTCTGGATCCCTGCTTGAGGAGTTCGTCCTCCGATAATGGGGAAAAAGCCGAGGGGCGACTGACAATTATAGGCATGGAAAAAGGGGTTCAGGGCGCGCTAGGACTCTAGGGGCGGCGATAGGCTCGTGTCCATCTCGGACTCAGCGGTGGAGGCTCATCCGGCTCAGAGATGAAGCACGAGAGTGGGGGAGAAGGCAAAAATGGCTAGGGCGTGACTGGGCATGCGGCTGGGTTAGAGAGTTGGCGCGCGCTGGGCTGGGACGGGGGTGTGACCCAAGCGGGAGGGCGATGGGAGAGGAGGAGGTAGGCCGAACAAGCCGAGAGGGAAGGGAGAGGGGTTGGGCTGGGGAGACATTAGAGTGGGCTGGGTTTAGGTTAGGTTATGGGTTTAAGCCGGCTAGGGTTTAGATTTTCTATTTCTTTCCCTCTCTATTTCTACTCATTTTGTAAATTCTATTCTAAAGCAATACCAAAACAAAAAAGCTGAATAAAAACAAATAAACCCTAAATGCCTATTCCAGCATGAATGCACTTCAAGCAAAATATATCCTTTGTCAAATTGGATTTCATTTAGAAAAAATAGGTTTTATCCTATTCTATTTGTTTAAACCCTAATTAATTCTAGAAAAATTTTAGGAATTGAGAAATTAAAAATCAGGGTGTTATATGGCATCTATGGACAAATAAGGGAGCTCTCGAAACTAAATCTTCGAGGGGCCTATCAAAGGTACTGAAGTATATTTTCCTATAAGAAACCAAGTTGAAATATATCTTGTTTATATGTGATGAGTGATTGATAAATATGTGCATTTGGTTTGATGATTTAAAATTGCTTGAGCATGTCTATATGTTGCAAATATAGTCATGTCTGACCTAAAGTGAAAAGGGAGGAGTTTATGTTTTTGTCCCTGAGTCCAGGGAAATTATACTCACATGATCTAGTGTGTAGGAAATTGTATATACACAGGATAGTCCGGTGATCAAAGGCAGTGCACGTCAGAGTATTTTTTGTTTGGTGGCAAAATTTGATCATCTGATAGTCCAGTGTCAGAGGCAGTGCACGCTAGAGTATTCTTTCTTTGGTGGCAAAATTTGAATGTTACACTGGATGGTCTGGTGTTCACAGGATATGAACACCAAACAATTTTCTAGAGAAGTCTGTTTTTAGTGCCAGAGAGAAGATGCACATCAAACAGTCCGATGATGAGCTATGTGAGCATTGGAGGCTTCACCACACCTGTCGGAGGGTGAACTCCTCATGCGGGGATCCAGAGGGACCTCCTTTGAGATTCGGCCAGGGGGATGATTCTGAATCTGCTTCGTAGGTGAAATAAATGGGAGTAAATGAGATGCAGGTGGAGGTGGAATGATCGGATGCAGGAAGGAGTAAATACTCAGGGGATTTTTAGACAGGTTTGAGCCGCACTGAGCGTAACACCCTACTCCTGTGTGTATGCTATAAATACTTTGAGAGTGTCTCTCAGAGGATCTGCTGTGTTACAAGAATATTTGTCTAAGTCTAGAGCTTCGTGCTCCTTGTTCTTCGGGACTCGTTGATGTGTTCCGTGCTTCGATGTTCGTCAAGGCTCCTAGACTTGCCCCCCATTCTCTGGGGAGCCCGCCCCGCTTATATGGCCCAGAAAGGATGGCGTGAGTTTCAAGACGCTATAAATGGAAAGCAACCCTCATGGGCTGCTGCGCGAGGTGACGGGGAGGGTTGAAAACGCGCCCCCGTCCGGTTTTGTTCGTCATCATTCCGCTCTTCAACGGGCGCTGTGGGGAGGGCCCACCGGGCAGCCACCGAGCAGCCCCACGTGTCCGTCTGGTCAGAGCAGGCCTGACATAGCAGGGTGGCAGGCGGTATGCCTCGAGCTCTGTGACGCTATCCCGAGGTGCGCCGAATGACGCGTGATGGGACCCGCGTATTAAATGTCCCCATGCCTCCCTGCCAGGCTGTGGCAGGGACTGACAGCAGGCGTGGGAGGAGTGGTTGGAAGTGACAGGCTATGCACCCTCTTTAAATGCAGCATCGGGCCTCTCATCAGTTGACACCTCACCACTGAGCCTCTGTGGGGACCACCGGCAAAGGACTTCTTAGGCTCTCGGGGAACTGTGAGTGCTCGGGGGCTATTGTTCGTAGCCCCGAGCACTCTCTCCCGGATATGCCCTCTCTTGGTCCTCGGGGAACCGAGTGCTCGGGGGCCACCGTTCACGGCCCCGAGCACTCTCTCCCGGAACTGACTGTTCGGGTCCTCGGGGAACCGAGTGCTCGGGGGCCACTGTTCACGGCCCCGAGCACTCTCTCCTGGAACTAACTTTTCTTGGGTCCTCGGGGGACTCGGGTGCTCGGGGGCTACTGTTTGTAGCCCCGAGCACTCTCTCCCAGAACTTGACTTTTCTGGTTATCGGGGAATTTGGGTGCTTGGGGACCACTGGGACCTCGGGGAGATACCCCCCCCCCCCCCGAGGGAGAGTGCCACGTGGCACTCTGCTATTCTGGCCTCGGGACTCAGGGACCCCCGATTCCTGTGTCACCGACAACACCATTTAATAGAGATGCTGCAAAATAAGGTTTGATGCAGTTGTACTCATCAGATGATCCGGTGATGGATCTTGTACTCACCAGAGGGTTTTTCAAGAGGTTTCAATAGAAGGAATCATTGTACTAACCGGATGGTCCGGTGTTCAGAGACTGTGCACACCGGGACATATAATGTTCATGTTTTTCTTTGGACAGTCTTTTTCAACAGGGATTTGATTTGAACTAACTTGTAATAAGTTTACATAGTATTTTGGAGATACATGTCTGCTTGTCTCATGATGTGTAGGTGATGGATGCAACTTAACGGCCGATGACGGGATGATCGGGTCCAAGCGAGGTGCTTGGTGCTAGACGATCGAGGAGGCCGGTGGAGTCAAGGGTGATCCTAGTTGTGCACATGGTGGTCAAACAAAGCTTAAAATAAAGGATGAAGATGGCGTGTTGACAAAGTCAAGCGAAGGGAATACCAGTGCAAGTGATTAGGCGTTTTGAGGAATCGGGAGCAGGAGCGACTTGCAGATAAAATGTGGTGCTCACAAGCACACAAAGGCCCAAATAGGGACAGAGACACAAGAACATGAAGCTATACAGGCTAAATCCAAAGAATTGGTTGGCACATTTAATTTTACATAACCGAATCATATTCAAATTAACCACCACATAAGCATCCATTCGTGCTGAGGCAATACAGGCATTAAGAACTAGCAAACTTCAATCTTAAACTAAGCAAACAAGCATTCATGATAATAGACTTTGCAGACGCTCACATATGAAATGAAGACTTAGTTAGATAAAGTGATTAAAAATTGTAACATTGAAGCACATTTCTTTGTTTTTCTTTTATCCTCAAGTTGCCTCTTATCCAAGCGAAGTATCGCATGACTGAGTATGATAAATACCTCGAGGCTTCAAGACAACCATATTGGATTATATTTTAGCACAAGAAACATGATTTCTCAACATTATTCAAATGTGCACAAATTATCAAGTTTTCACATGATCAAATCAAGTATTGCATTTGTGACACAAAGAACACATGTTCCCCCAAGGTTCTATCATGAGCTAAACATTTGGCAAAGAGAGAAAACATATTGCAATATTCTTCAATCCACTGTCTTGAACCAAAAAGCCTAGAACAAGATATTCATTAAACTAGCCTTAACACATGTATTGACTAAGCCAAATCAATTACGAATATGGTAATCAAGAATGTAGCATTTAATAGTCTACATGATTCATAAAATTACCAAAATTCATCATTAGGAAAGCTAACTTGCTTGAAATATTTCATGTCAAAGCATCAAGATGAGCCTAAGATTAAAAGTTTGCTCCGCACAACTACTCAACTTAGTACAAATTCAAGTCCAGCAAAATAATAAAGACATATAAGTCAAAGATTAGCTACTATGATTATCTTACAACGTGATATGCTATGCAAATGCAATTAGAGTAAGATAGAGTATGTACAAAGAGAACTTCCTCTCACACAATATCATAGGGATGGCACAACCCAAACTCTCCCCTCAAATAGGCCAATCTGGTTGCATCAAGAAGCTTGGTAAAAATATTGGCTAGCTGATGTTTGGTATCTATGTAGCTCAACTCAATATCTCCCTTCTCATGGTGATATCTCAATAAGTAAAATCTCACATCTATATATTTAGTTCTAGAGTGTTGAACTGGGCTATTAGCTAAGCTTATGGCACTGGTGTTGTTACACAAAAGTGGCACACTCTTAAAGTCTAACCCATAATCCCTCAAAGTAACAACTATCCATAAAATTTATGAGCAACAACTACATATTCAGCTTTAGCAGTAGACTGTGCAACGCTAGACTGCTTGCGGGAAGATCAACACACAAGAGAAGTACCGGAGGTACTCATCCTATCAATTCTACAACTAACAAAATCCGCATCAGAAAAAGCTCGAAGAGAAAGAAGATGTAGAAAACCAAAGGTCATACTCGAGAGTGTGCTTGAGGTACCTGAGTATGCGCTTTACCGCTTGGTGGTGAGACGTCCTTGGTGAAGCTTGGAAGCAGGCACACAGGCAAACGACGAAGTGGATGCCAGGTCTTATCATCATTAGGTATAGAAGGGAGCCAATCATGCTCATGTACTCTCACTAGTCCACCTTCTCTCCATCTTCATCCAGATCAAGCATGATCGAGGTAGCCATCGGTGTCACCAAGGGCTTCACATCGCTCATGTCGAACTTCTTCAGCAAGTCCTTGATATACTTCGTCTGATGGACTAATATACCTTGCTTGCATTGCTTGATTTGCAGCCCAATAAAGAAGTTGAGATGTCCCATCATCGACATCTCAATTTCCTACTCATAGTTTCTGCAAACTTGGTCACAAGTACATGAGAAGATGTAGGATCTAGGATACCGACTAGAGGGGGTGAATAAACGGTTTTTAAAACTAATTGCTAAGCGGTCAAAGAAACTTGCAGAAATAAACAAAAGATCACTAGAGAAATATGAAAACAACAAAGAGCTATGTCAAGGTTTGCAATCCTAGGGTGACATGCAACAATTTATATTCTAAAAAGATAAATTGTATAAAGTAAATTGCATGAAAGTAAATTGCTCAAAGGATGATCTATCATGTGGTATTGAGCCGAAGGTCAAAATCGCAAGACGTAGTACATGCGTTGACATTGGGATGCTTGCTTGAGGTCAAAGTAAGCAGTTGTGAGTCACGCTTTAAGAAGCATGTGAGACGGTTTCGTGGTTTGGCCTCAAAACCGTGGAGGGATGAAGTGCACGTAGCATCATCGGGGTGCTAGTGTCGAGGTGAAGCTAAGTCATAAAGGTGTCACGATCGTTCGATGGACGAACCGAAAAATGGACCAAAATACATTGGTGGTTGGTAGGAGGCCATTATAAGTAAGAAGTATTTTGTGAACAAGGAAGCTTAAGGGCTAAACTAGCTCTCTAGGCCTATAAATAAAAGGGTATGACTATAAGAAAGGCTTGAGCCAACCATTTATCTTGAGAGCTAGGGTTTTAGAGGAGAGCAGAGGATAAGCTTAGCCTTTGTAATAGGTTAGAGCTTTTGTGAGAGAAAAATATTATGTAATCTATCTAAAATAGTGCTAATCTCTTGTAAAAATGAAGTGCAAGTTTTCTTCCGTGTTTGAGTTCATCTCCTTCTAGTCTTCTTCTATTGGCTTCGTGTTTTGTTGCAACTTTTTCCTTTTGGATGTGATTTTTGTTGTGATTTTTAGGCTGAAATTTTAGCACCTTACGAAGTCATTCTCTTTGTTGTTAGAGACATAAAATTCGCATATATATATATATATATATATATATATATATGTGTGTGTGTGTGTGTGTGTGTAAGTGGCTATTGAATTTTCTTGCCTTTATTCTATTAACTTGAGGGTTTTTCTTCTCTAGGTATCATGTGTTAATTCAAAATTTTCAACTTTTGTGCACAAAGACACATGAAATAGTCTTGACTGAAACTTATGGGTCATATACTATCTATAGAGTCACGTTGCATCGGAACTTCCCTTCTTAAATAGTCCCTATAGTATTTTTTGCTTCCGCTGAGGTTTTAAGGCGCATTAGGTAATTAAATAGGAGAAGGTCATTCGTTTAATTTTTTTTAGACGACTATTCACCCACTCTAATCGCCAATCTAAATCCTACATCCTAGTTTCATCATCAGCTTTTGTGTAAATTAGCTGATGCACGAAATAAACATGGTAATAGAACTAAATATCTTGAGTTTGAGACTTGATTCATGTGATTTTTATATTAAAAAAAACTAATTTATGACCTTAGCGCCAAGCCGCAATAACTGAAAAATCCCTATTAGGGTTCTAAATATCTAGCTATAGTGTTTTTGAGACTCTAACGCAAAGACGCAAAAACCGCGATTTAAAACCTTGATTGTAAGAAAGCATTTTTTAGACTCCGCCGCAAAGACGTAGAAACCATGATTAAAAACCTTGATTGTAGGACGAGTCAGTTTAATTGGCAACTCTGATCATCCTCACTAGAGGATCTAGAGATGATTTGATGATAGTAAATGGATTAAAAGAGATTTGTATCAGATGGGTCCAAATCTTCCCACCCCTCGCGGTGTCGTTGATTTGATCTACGACATGTTCCAGTACCCAACTCTCTTGTTGGCTCCTTTTGTCACACCACGTCCTCTTAAATGAAATTTTATAAGATTCTTGCGTGAAAGGTTTTCATGAGATTTTAATTCACGTTCTCCCTTCTCTAATTCAACGATTAGCATGTGTGAAAGAAACAGAGAAAAAAAATACGTATCATCCGAAAAAACAAATCTTTAAAAAATAATTCTTATAAAATTTTCTTCCCGTTCATTTGGCTCATGTGCATGCTCTAGAAAAGCCACAACCGCATGGGCTTCCACACGCGAACCAAGACGTGGCCAAAATCGGCCACGCTGCCTTGGATCATCTTCAACTTTGAGTGCATCGAGCTCCCTGCCGGCTCGACACTGGCCCTTCCTCTACTGGTGCGCCTCTGTTTTTGTGTTTTTATGTAATGTAGGCCTAGTTCTCCCCCTGTTCTGCTTCAAGGGTGTGCCGCTCCTACACAAATGTAATCCGGCTCGATTTTGCATGAATGAAATGCTTGGGAGATCTACGCCCTCGTTGATTCGTCGAAAAGAGAGAGAGAAGAACCTTTAAAGGGTAGAGTTGTTAATTTCACCTCTTTTCAGGGTTGCGTTTGTCCGGTTTGTCGAATACTCCGTTTTCTTTTTCTGCACTTCCGTGCCTAGAAGCTTGAGCTAGAGTTCGGAGCACGGGGTGTACATAATGTGCTTCCAATACATTAGGGTAACTGTAGCAATGACGATTAAAATACGGTGAATAGATATTTATTAATTTTTTTAATTGAATGGTATTCTTCTTCGGTTCACCTAACACACCTCAAAAGCTTAAACGGAAGCAAAATCTAAATAAAAAATAAGTTGCAATTAAGAACACAAAGTAAATCCTGACTCTTATGCTTGTATGTGAATCCTATGTTTCGGTGAAACTCAATCCACGAGTCATTGCTATAAAAAGATTGCAATTTCAAGAAGGAATCCTTTGAGACAAGGGCAAGATCATTGATGTGTGAATTTTATGTCTCTAGCAACAAGAAAAATAACTTCTTATGGATAAAAAATTTCAGCCAAAAAATCAAAATGAAAATCTCATCAAAAAAGAAAAACTCACAACAAAGCAACTGAACAAATTAAGAAAAACTAGAAGTAGATGTGCATAGGTAAGAGAAACAAATAAACTTCATTTTTTCAAAAGGTCAGCCATATTTTAGACAGATTATAAAGTATTTTTTTCTAAAAAAGTTCTCATCTATTACAAAAGCTAAATCCTCCTCTCTCACTCTCCAAAAACCTCAACCACACATCTCTCTAATGGCTGGCTCACCTCTCCCAACAGCTCTACCACTCTATATACCAAATTTCCTTATTCCTAAAATACCTCTTTTTTATAATACACTCCTACATACTATCGAGGGTATTTTAATCTATTTTTGCTCTGTCCATCGAATGATCGTGACTTCTTCACAATTTAGCCTCGTTTCGATACTAGCTTCACGATGGTACCACGTGTACTCTATCCACCCACGATTTTGAGGCTAAACCACGAAATCACCGTGCATACTTCTCAAAGCGTGACTCACTGCCGCTTGCTCTAGCCCCAAAAAAGCATCCCGACGTCGATAAATATACTCCATCTTGTAATCTTAACCGTCAGCAGGTCTTTCCCGCTCTCGATTCCTCGAGCCGTCTTGTCACTTGCACCGGCATCCCCTTCAATTGACTTTGTCAACACGTCGTCTCCATCTATCTTCTTATACTTTGTTTGATCTCCACGTGTACAGCTTGGATCACCCTTGACTCCACTCACAATCTTCCCGCCGTCAGCTGCCAAGTTGCATTCATCACCTACACATCATGAGATAAGCAAAGATGCATCTGCAACAACATATACCTCAACTTGCGGTTAGTCCAAATTGAGATCCTTAGTTCAAAACACATCTCAGAAAAATCATGAACGTCGGATAATCTAGCGCACACTTCTCCTGAGCGCCGAACTATCCAGCGTGTGCAACTCAGCAAACATGCATCTCCAACAACATATACCTCAACTTGCAGTTAGTCCAAATTGAGATCCTCAGTTCAAAACACATCTAAAAAAATCGTGAACGTCGGATAATCTAGCGCACACTTCTCCTGAGCGCCGAACTATCCAACGTGTGCAACTCAGCATACCCACCCTTCCATAATCCTCTGTGCAAGAAATAGTCTGATAATCCTCCGGTGTACACATCAGACCTTTCGGCGTGTATGACGCCCTTCAGCTAACTCTCTAAAAAAAATGCCCCGACGAAGCATCCGGTGAATGCATTACTTAGCGTCGGACCATCCAGCTTGTACAAATCCATCAGAGCAAGTTTGCAACCTCTCTGCAAGAAATGTGCCGGCGTTCACTTCACCCTATTGCCGGACCATCCGACGTGCACTTCATTTTTTGCTTCTATTTTGAAATGCTTTGGTATGTACTCCGTCTGAACACCGAACCATCCGACATGTTTAACTTCCAAAGCAGCGGATCTTTTGGCGTATTCAATTTTTCTGGACTCAGAGATAAACACAATTACTCTATTTCTTTTACAACTTCGATTAGTCATGAACATCATTGCAGTACATATACATGCTTATGTAATATAAAATTATCAAATCAAATCAACACATTTATAATCACTTATCACAAATAAATCAAGACATATTTCAACTTAGTTTCTTAGTAACTTCTACTCGAGTTCATTTGCTCACTCGAACATAATCAAGGTTTGATTTCTTTTGCAACTATGGTTGGTCATGATCGTTATTGCAGTATATATATGCTTATGTAATCTCAAAATTATTAATTAAATCAGTATACTTATCAATCACTCATCATAAATAAACTAAAATATATTTCAACTTAATTTCTCACTAACTTCTACTTGAGTTTATTTTCTCACCCTAACATTATCAAGGTTCGTGGTGTTCATCTGAAAGGTTCGTGGTGTTGCCAACCAAAGTTTAGCCCAGCAGGCATATATGACAAATTTGTTATCGTGGTTAACGACCATAGTGTTCAGGTCTCACAACACGTTAACTAGGCTGTTATTATGGATTTTCGGGATTTCACTATGATAAATAAACAATTTGATTCTTCAGGGGAAAATAAAGGTTCTAAGTTATAACAAACTCTACGTTCTAAAATTTTGCTCGAAACCTTTGTGCAGTGTAACCGCCGATCTCTTTGCTAACAAACACGACGTTCCAAAAGTTGGCTAACCTGTGAGCACATGCACAAAGTTGCGTGCCGTATAATAACCACCGGCTTTTTTCGGTACTGCCACGTCTCCTCACATTTCTTTTTAAAAACTTCTTCCCTCTCCTGTCTTTTCTTTTTTGAAAAGTTAAAAAAAACTTTTTTGTTAAAACTTTTCAGAGATCAAACTTTTGTGAAAAATTTTAACTCAAAACTTTTGGAAAAAAAGATTACGAGATTTCTTTTTAAAAAGTTTGTATCAGATATGAGCCCTGTGAGCTGTTCACTCGGTTGCACGTGCAACTGCAAAATAGGAATTACACCTCCCCTTCCCTTCGCTATATATGAGTTGCCTGCCTGCCTGCCTAGCTCTTGCACAGCGCGTGGGCGAGATCTTCGTCGTGAGTGGTGATGAGATACTGAGCCAACTCAGCCAGCAACGGCCGGCCGGCCGGCGTTGCAGGCTTGCGGTTCCCATGGAGGGGTACAAGCCGTGCGCGGCCATGGTGGTGACGCAGTGCATCTACGCGGCCCTGGCGCTCTGGGCCAAGGCGGCGTTCACCGGCGGCATGAGCCCCACGGTCTTCGTCGTCTACAGGCAGGCCGTTGCCACCGTCGTCCTCCTCCCCATCGTCATCGTGGCCAATAGGTATTTTGCTCGTACCTTCATTCTCCTGCCGTTTGATAACTTCCTTTTTTTTTTCTTTAAACATGTTGACAACTTGTGTACGTACTGGTCGTGATCTGCAGAAGGAAGATGAAGGAGATGATGAGCCCTGGAGTGGTAGGCTTCTCGTTGGTCTTTGTGGCCTCTCTTATTGGGTACGCAAGCCATATCAATTAATTATAAATCTACAATTCAGAAAAGTTCTACGTTCTTTCTGCATATGCTTATAAATACGCGAGCTCTTACATCAACTTCGATCTTTGCTGTGTGTCGACGACAGGGCAACCGTGAATCAGTTCCTGTACTACCAAGGGGTGCATCTGGGGTCGTCATCGATGGCATCGGCCATGACGAACTTGATACCCGCCATCACCTTCGTCATGGCGGCTTCAGTAGGGTGAGTACGGACCCATTTTTTGCGATTACAAGGCGCCAAGGTGGTGAACGAGCACACATACCATCACATATACACACAATGCTCACAAACATGTGAATACGCCTCTATCATGAGTCTATAGATAATACCACTAAAAATACTCAGAATTTAATCTGATGTTCTGATGGATGAAGTCGTACCTCACGCCTTTACTATCATACCAAAAGGTGAGTGCGTCCCTGAAAGATGATTCGTGTCTGTTTACTAATAAGCTGTCATTGTTCTCTTTTACACACCTTGTGAATTGGCATAATCATCATTAGTTTCACTCCATGCATGTATGGCTGCACCAGTTCAGCAGGCACCTGCTATGAGAAATGCAAGACCATAATTTAGTGTACACACATTTATTATCTGAGTTGATAGAGTATTTTAGACTAATGAATAAATACATAACTAATTGGAACATTTACACACCATAAAAAACCTAGAAAGTGTGACTTGTACCGATATGTACATTTACATATTTGCACTTTTTAGCAGTTTCTTTAGTTTACTTCAAGATTGGTGTACCGAAATATACAAACGGTACATATAGTAGGTATATGCACACCAGGTTGTGGAAATTCCGATCCCCTTCCCACCTGCTATTTGGGTGCTACCCCATCCAATAATTACGCTTGGTCCACGAGCATGATCGCCTTACTGTCCACAGAACAAAATGACACGGGAGACCCACATGATCATGCCTACCGAGGTAGCAAATCACTTCCATTTTTTTGAAAGGTTTCAAGGTCGGTGGGTCAAATCCCGGAAAATCAACAATAAACCCACAGATGATGAAGTTAGGCTATCTTCAACAGATACTCTAAAAATTCATCCCCTATAATACTATTACAGCATCATCTAACACTATTATAGCATCCTCTATTTTTTCATTTCCAGCAGCTACTCTATTTCCTACCTTCCATTACTCTCCTTCTTTCTTCAGACCTACACGCATACTCAGTGCACAGTGATACGGGCTCCCTTTTCGGTCCGCATATTTGCCAAACTCCAGCTACAGCCCGTATCCCTGTAACTTTGAAAAAGTAATTTTGCCAATTCCATTGGAGCTGGTTCACGACAGCTGCTATCAGCAAATCCGGCAGGCACAGGGATATAGCCTCCGATACCGATTCCCATGAAGATGGCCTTAGTGGTACTTGAATCGTGGCATCTAGTCGTAAGAAATAGGTGGCATCAATACTTATATATTAAAGCTCCAAGAATTGAAGCGATTCTAGGGGTTCAAGTTAATATAGCTACTGTTTTACAGTACTGTAGCTACTGTTTATGTAGGTCCTGCGTATGTACATATGTATATGTATAGAAATAGATACGTATATGTATATATACATGTATATATGTATATACATATCTATATATTTACATGTATAATATATTTTTTTGAAAATTCCAAAAAAATAGCGAAAAATATAATAGTTATATTGATAAATCGGTTGAATAGTCTAAAATGCACAGAAAATATCTAAAAAATCAAAAAAAAAATGAAACAAATTTTGTTAGGTTTGTATTACTGTCATCTACCTATTAAAATTATGGTCATGTATAAAAATAATATTATTTTCTCCATAATTAAATGAATGTCTTAAATATTAATAAATTCATAAATAAATATTGAGATGCCCAAAATTGGTGAATATAATTTTTTTAGACTTCTTTTGTCATATTCTTTTAAAAAAATAGACACCGCGTAGGCGCGCCAATCCACCTAATACCATTGGATTAGCCACCGGTTAAGACCAGGGTGGCCCATAGCCAAATCCTTAAAAAGCTTTGGGATCTTCCAGTTGTGAACAGATCGGCCAGATATGTATATATGCAGAGTAAGAGTCCAAAAACAGACGTGTCATGCACGGCCTAGTACTCCAGTACATCACGAGATGGCTTGGCGCCTAGTCACATGCCACTATATGTTTTCATCTTTAGCAAGCTCCAGGTCATGCTGCGCCTGACAGTGTGACTCTTTGTCAGCATGCAGAAGCAGCATTTCTCAGTCCATGCAGAACACTGGCTAGTTCCAGTACCTACTAGCTTGCTTAGTTTCTAGATAAGACAAATCAAGGATTAGTTGGCTGATTTGTCTCGATCCATGCATGTTAAAATGTGATGTTCCCAGAATATTCCAATCATGCATTGGATTGTCTTCAGTAAAATTTGCCACTGGTTTCATGACTTGGCGAGAGTAGTTCTGTAACAAAATACAGGCGGAAATAATTAAAAAAATGCACTTTTATCGATTTGTCTGAAATTTGTTTCCAAAGTCAAATTCTTCTGAAAAATGTGAAGTCACTGCTACTGTTGTCTGATGCCTCGATCCGATTCGTTCAACAGGCTAGAAAGGGTGGACGTTAGGAGACCGAGGAGCCTGGCCAAGATATTCGGTACCGTCGTCTGCGTCGGAGGAGCCATGGTCATGGCATTCTTCAAGGGCCCGCAGCTGCACAGCGACCTGAGCACTCTTCACTCATCAGCTGGCAGCAGATGGGTGATGGGCGCGCTCTTCCTCGTCGGCAGCAGCTCATGCTGGTCGCTTTGGCTCATCCTGCAGGTCGGCTAACCATACATAATCACGCACAAACTTCTTCACGCAACCCCACTTGCACTATCCATTTCGCCGAATTGGTTTTGAGGTTTGCGCTAGAGTGGAATCATCTCCCGCTACGTCAGTCACATATACTTTGTGTTTCTTCAGGTGCCAATATGCAAATCATACGTGGATCCTCTGACGCTGTCGGCGTGGATGTGCCTCCTGTCGACGCTGCAGTCTGCGCTGCTCGTTTCGTTCCTCCTGCCGGACCCGATCGCCTGGAGAATCCACTCGCTCTTCGACCTCTCGAGCTGCCTCTTCGCGGTAACTAGGACGATCGATTCTTCGCTGTGATCGACTAGGACTGGCCCAGGTTTCCCGTGCCACTGCAATGAGATCTTGGTAGTAATCCTCGCGTGGTGTAATGCAGGGCGTGTTTGGGTCAGGCGTGACGTTCTACCTGCAGTCGTGGTGCATCTCGGTGAAGGGGCCTCTCTACTCGGCCATGTTCAACCCTCTCTGCACCGTGATCACCACCGCGGTCGCCGCCGCCGTCCTCCGCGAGGAGCTGCACGTCGGAAGGTGCGCTTCTCGGGACATCTCTCCCCCTGTCAAAAGTAGTTTGATCGATCGCCTCTCGGCCAACCATGCATCATTTCTGTATGGAATGGAGTTCTGACGCAAGATCTCATCTGCTCAGCTTGCTGGGGGCGATCGCTGTCGTCGCGGGGCTGTACGTGGTGCTGTGGGGCAGAGCGGGCGACGGGAAGACGGGTAGGGCGCCGGAGCACGCCGACGATATGGAGAAGACGGCGGTGCGGTCGGATTCGCAGCTCGACGTTGGGAATGGCATCGCCGAGCCGCTCCTTCAGGCGGACGGCGACCCAACCGAGAAATAGAGGAGAATTTCGCAAGAGCCATTTGGCTCATTTCAGCGCTCATGGATCTATCTGTTCGTAGTTTCAAGTTCACTACTGGTGCAATCCTGTTTTTGTCCATGGTCAGCCATGCTCGCCGTTCGGGCCTGCGGGTTCACGGCCCGCAGACACATGAGACCCGTGTGCCGGCCTCGTCTTGTCTCTGTTTTTTCGGACGCACATCACCGTTTTATTTTGGACGCACAAGACGGCCCAAATGCCTGTTCGAGGCCCCTCCCCAGTATTCGTATGAACGCGCGTGAAGAAAGGCTTTAAGCCGGGCAGGGGATGACTGGACAGCACAATGGGGTCCATTTTTATTTTAACCTCTCATCTATATATCTTCATTAAAGGTCTTAGTACTGGGTGTGTGGAACAGTAGATGAATCCCTACCAGGCTCGACTTCATCATGGAGCGTTGCGCCCACTCTCCATAGGTGACCACGTAAATCAGGAAAATCACATGCATACTTGCATACCCGCACGAGTGCACCCTCGAACGTGGGCTAGCTCAGGCGCTTGTGTCGTCCTTGCCAACCAAGCTATCCCTTCACGTAAATCAAGAAAATCACGTGCATACTTGCATACCTGCACGAGTGCATGCTCAAACGTGGGCTAGCTCAGGCGCTTGCGCTGTCCTTGCCAACCAAACTATCCCTTCGATGCAAAATAGGATCCATATTGCATATATTTTGATGATATTTTTTATACATTATAAATTTCTACATAGTTACTACATAAGTTACTATCATATATACGACATAAGTTGCTACACAAACTTTACTATGATTTGGATTGCTAGCAACTTTAATTAATATTTGATAGCAATTTATATGTAACTTTGCTAATTAAGGATCCGCATAAGTTGCTACCAAATATATCATTGATTTTACTACAAAACACTGATAGAAGTTGTAATGTATATTCACATAAGATGCTATCATAGTTGGAATTTGAAGTTGCTATATAATTATTACACGGTTTTTATATAAGTTGCTATGGAACATTCACTCAAATTGCTACTAGATCCATGCCATAACAAATTCCGATACTTTCAAATTATAGTAAATTTTAAGCTACTAGACAACCCTTAATAATTTACTATCATACATTCACTGAAGTTGCTACATAGTCTCTATTCTCTACATACATTCACTGGGGTTGCTGCACAATCCCCATATAAGTTGCCACTGAATAGCCACAGAATTTGCTATCTGCTAGCAACTAACTGTCACGGTGAAAAATGACAAAATAAGAATTCTTCTTCTTCTTCCTCGAGAAAGCATGATCCGGTCATGGTCTAGCAGCGTGGTTTGCCTTTCTCACCTTCTCCTTCCTTTATCCTACCCATCTCCTCCGCCACCATAAATGAACTGACGGGCGAGGCAATTGAGGCGGACTATGTAAAGACAAGCCCAGGGAACCACAGTGGCTGGGGAGGCCGAGCGTGGTGGCAGGAAGTTCGGGGCCCGCAGATGTTAGGAAGGCCGAGAGCGGCGGTGGAGCATTGGGCAGCCATGGCGGCGCGAGGGGAGGTTGACCACGATGGCGCATGGGGGGACAGGGGCTGCAGGTACCGGAGAAGGAAAGATTGTTTGTCTCCATAATGGGGAAGGAGTGCTCGAGGAAGGAAGAAGATGTTGCGAATTGAAAAGAGCGTCGTCGACTCCCAAACATGAAGAGGACTTTTACGGTACACAATACTACTAGTAGAATGACACTAGTATTAGTTAGGGTATTATTGTAAATGAACAATTAATTGATAGTTTTTAGGGTTGACTGATGATCATGATCTTGGAGCAAGTTCTTGTCAATTCTGCGGGTTGAATGCTCGCAACGGACGACAAACGCCGTGATCAAGCGGTGGACGACGGTGACTAAACTCCTCGGGAAAGGCCGTCGTCGCCATGCGAAAGCAGCTATATGAGCAGAATTCAGGTGCCTTTGACGGTTTTAGGGACGAATACTTACTGGCCATCTTAGAGAACCGCATCTTGATCCTTCTCGAGTTCACGGATGGATTCACCGGTATCGCATCGCATGAGAAGCTCTTATACATCCTCAGCATGTACGAGGCTCTAAGCGATGCCGCTCCCAACCTCCTGATCTTGTTCAGCGGGGCGCGCAAGGAGCTCATCTCTGAGAAGACGCAGGATATCCTCACCAAATTGGCCGACGCGACGAAGACTATGATCAGTGGTCTCATGGCCAAGATCCGAAGTGATTGTTCGCACACGCCGATAAGGGAGCCTGTCATTCCTTTTCTTTCCAATATTGTCCTCATACTAGTCATATTACTCCTAAATACTACTTATACTATTGGTATGAAAGAACACTAGTATTAACAGATCTGGACCGTTAGATGTCTAATACTAGTGTCATTCTACTAGTAGTATTGTGTACCGTAAAAGTCCTCAATATGAAAAGGAACTGGCCATGGCACGTCGCATCGTGGGATAACGCGATCCAACTAATTACATTTCTCGATACCTAAAAAATTACGTTTCTAAACAAACACAACAAATTACGGGTGGTCTCTCCATTCGAATTAAGGTTTTGTACCAGAGATCCAGGATTTTGTTTGTGGCGGCGCCTGGTAGTAGGCGGTAGCTGCTTTGCATTTTCCTGGTCGTTCGGAGTTGGGACGCAACCTGAACCAGGTGAAACCAAAGCCGGGGAAATGACACCGAACGAGACGGCGATGGCCAATTTATTTTAGAAGAGAAGTCGAGCAAGCAAGCTAATCAATCATGAATGTGGCAGGAAGGAAGCAATTCATGATTACATGGGCTAAAGGATTGCTAAACTTGCATGTCCACTCGTAGCTGCCAACTCTACCACAATTGGTCTGACCACGAAGCTCGACCAAAAAAACTGGTGCTGACTCAGCGCGCGGCTGGTTTGTCCGCACCTGCGCCCGCGCGCACATGGACATGGATGCTCCTACATAGCTGGCGACCGAGTGAGGCCCGCGCGTCCCGATCTCGTCCTGTCGCCGCGCGCAGATCTCCCGCGCCATGGCAGGCGGCGGCGGCGGCGGCATGATGGCGTGGACGGGGCGGTACGGTCCGTGCGCGGGGATGGTGGCGGTGCAGCTGTTCTACGCGCTCGTGGACGTGGCGCTCAAGACGGCGTACGGACTCGGCATGCGCCCCATCGTCTTCGTCGCCTACCGCCAGGGCATCGCCGCCGCCACGCTCCTCCTCGCGTCGCTCGCCGCCAGGGGCTGCACGCTGCGCCCCATGGCAGTCGGCGCGCGGGCCTTCGCCCTCCTCTTCGCGGCATCCCTTGCCAGGTGAGCAAGCAATTGAAACCGAAGAGCACTCCAGCAATTGGGCTCACTTCTTGGCTTGTGCTGGTGACAGGACAGCGCGACGGGGCAGTACTTCTATTTGCAGGGGCTACACCTGGCGTCACCGTCGATGGCGAGGGCCACCACTAACCTCGCGCCTGGCATCACGTTCGCCATCGCCGCCGTAATTGGGTACGTACGTGCGCGCGCACTCTGCTCGTCGTGCCCCCGTCTCCGGCGTGAAGTCCGGCACACTTCTTAGACAGAGAGAGGGGGTGGGAGGGAGGGACACTTTTTTCGTTTTGCAATTTTTAGTTCGCAGTCGAAAGGATTGAAATTTACGAAATTTTGTTAAAATTTTAGTTATTTTTTATCCTCTGCTCTATTGTTCCTGTATATCTGTAAAAGAAAATTTTAAAGTTAGATATTTCATTTATCTTCAAATTTCTAAAATTCGTAAAATCTCACTAAAATGTCTAGTGAAATTTTAGTCCGCAGTGGAAGGAGTCCGGCACAGTTTCCGCTTTTTTCAAGGGTAGTCCGGCAGAGTTTTGTCGTTGGTTCCTCAAGAACCCATTGGGTCAGACCCACTCCACTGTTCTGCTCTGTCTTTGGACCAAAAGTCTCAAGAACGGCCGAGGCAAAAGGATCATGACCTGGGCCGTAACAGCCCAGCTTCTGACGCGCGCTCTCGATTCGCAGGTTAGAGAAGGTGGAACTGAGTAGCGTGAGGAGCGTCGCCAAGATCGTCGGCACAGTCATCTGCCTCGGCGGGGCAGCGTTCATGGCCTTCTTCAAGGGGCCCAAGCTCCTCGGAGCGCTTCTTCTCTCGGAGGCCGGCGACTGGGTGAAAGGAGGGATCTATCTCGTGGGAAATGCTGTCTGCGTCTCCGTCTGGTACATCTTGCAGGTAATTGAAGTGATGCAATCATCAGGGCAAGATTTAGCACATAATTACTGGGGTTTACGTGACTCAACCCGCTGCGCCAAATGGTTTCAGGTTCCAGTTTGCAGATCGTACCTTGATCCGCTTTCTCTGGCGACCTGGATGTGCGTCCTGGCGACCTTGCAATGCGCGGTGATGGCGTTCTTCCTGGAGCCAAACTACATGGAGATTTGGAGGCTCACCTCGTTCTGGGAGTTCCCCTGCATCTTATACGGAGTAAGTTCAGCTATGGTAGCGCACAAATTGGTCTGAATTGTATTTTTTTTGGGCCAAGGGAACCCATGTGTTTCCTTTTATTAAAGAACCCGCAATTAGTCCTGGCCGAAACATTGTAACAATTCATACATCCCAAATTGTTTAGAAGAGAGATAATGGTGGCAACATATGCTCATAAATGAACAATGTCAAGACTAATTGCTCGCAGGCACACTCAAAAGTCAAAACAGACATAAGCGAAATTGCAAGAATCATCATGAAAGTTTGAGTCTGACACTTTTTCTCACCATGAATCACCTTGGTACCACGGCTCGTTGTCCTGCAACTTCATCCAACCGGTCTGAATTGCATTGCATACTGATCAGAACTGAACAAACTTTTGCAGGGTGTTTTTGCATCCGGTGCAAACTTTTTCCTCCAATCCTGGTGCATATCAGTGAAAGGACCCCTTTACAGCGCAATCTTCACGCCGCTGAGTGCAGTGATCACAGCAATTTTATCCGTACTCTTCCTTCACGAAGAACTCTATGTTGGAAGGTACGATTCCATTGCGCTAGCATCGCGCATCATATTGATCATTACACGATCGTCGTGCATATTCACAGTGAAATTTCCTTTGTACAGCATACTAGGCGCTGTTGCGATCATCGTCGGCTTGTATGGCGTTCTGTGGGGCAAAGCAGATGATGCGAAGAGCGAGAGGCTGGCCATCCATTCTAGCGACACCAAAAGGACCGTAGATGCAGAATGTATCGGTGTCAGAGTAGAGTGCCGAACTGATATTTCAGAACCGCTGTTATCTGAAAACGCTGGTCGATGAAAATACTCAAACATGCTAATATTCTTTTTCGATAGTTTAAACACAGGAGAAATGAGTATCATTTCAGAAGTTCTATTGATAGTTGGATGTATCACGTCAACATCTACCTTGCGGAAGAGAATTAGCTATCTTACCAACCGGAGGGCCTGTTGCCAGACATGGTTAAACGCACAACGTGCTAGTCTGCTCTAGTTAATAATGCTTGTCGTTATTGAAGGGTATTGCAGTTAAAAAAAGAAAGAAAGAAAGAATTCTGTGTATGTAAGTCTCTTTCAAACTGATGTCATACATGACCAATCAAGTTGAAATGTGATTTAATTTATATGTGATGAGTGATTGGCAAGATTGTTGATTTTGTTTAATGATTTTTGAGATTGCATTAGCATATCTATGTATTGCAATTATGATTATAACTAACCAAATATGTAAAGAAAATAGAGTTGGTATTTTTGTTTCTGAATCTAAGAAAATTTGCCATACTGGATGGTTCGATGTCCAGTGAAATGAACACGCTAGATGATTCAGCTCAGGAAGATTTCATGCCAGAGGGTTTTGATTCAGTAGAGAAAATCTATTGAAACATTGGATGGTCCAGCGATGAGCAGCACAACACGCCGGATTAATTTTGTCAGAGAGGTTGCAAAGCGTGTCTGGTGTGATTCTATACGCCGAGTGGTCCGGCGATGGAGGATATATATGCCGAACTAATTTTTTCAGAGAGGATGCAAAGCTTGTCTGTTGAAGATCTACATATCGGATGGTTCGGCAATTGAAGGTGTGCACACCGGAGGGTTTTAGAGGAGTGTGTCAGTGAAGGAAGTATTGCACACGCCAGATAGTCCGCTGATCAGAATCTGGTGTTCACGATTTTTCTGTGATGTGCTTTCAACTGAAGATTTTGATTTTGACTAATTTATAATGAAGTTGGAGATAAGTGTTTGCTTATCTTATGATGTGTAGGTGATAGATACAACTTGGCGTTTGATGGTGGGATGCTCGAGGCTAAGCGGGGTGCTTTGTGCTGGATGATTAAGTAGGTTGGACGGAGTCAAGGGTGATCCTTGATATACACAAGGAGATCAAGCAAAATGTAGGCGAATGAAGACGATATGTTGACAAATTCAAGCGAAAGGGATGCCGATGCAAGTGACAAGGTGCCCTGAGGGATCAAGAGCGGGAGAGACTTACTAGGGGTCGAGATTGCAAGACAGAGTACACACGTCAACATCGGGTGGCTTACTTAAGGTATAAGCAAGTGACAGTAAGTCACACTTTGAGAAGCGTGAGATACGGTTTTACGATTTGGCCTTGAAACCGTGAAAAAAATGTGAAGTGCACGTGGCATCATCATGAAGTTTGCTTCAAAACAAAGCTAAGTCATGAAGGCGTTACGACCGTCTGATAGACGAAGAAAAAGATGGACAAAAATGTACTAGGTGGTATGTAAGAGTGTATTGGAAGAGATGTGTATTTTGGTAACAATCTAGAAAAGTTAGGGATTAAGGAACCTAGGCTATCAATAGAGAGAAAGGGTTGGTTGAGACCTTTGAGCCATCCATTTGAGAGTTGTGTGTTAAGGTGGAAAGGGAATGAGGAGTATTTAGCCTATATATTAGATGAGAGCTTTTGTATGAAAAACACTTTGTGATCTATTGAAAATAGGATGTTCCTTTTCAAGAAATGAAGTTTATGTTTCCTCTTATGCTTATGTTCATCTTCTTCTAGTTTCTCTCTATTGGCTCACTTGCTTGGTTGCAAGTTTTTGAGTTTTCATTGCGAATTTTGTTTTGGTTTGAGAGTTGAAAATTTTTACCATGTTGAAGTGGTTTTTCTTGTTGCTAGAGGCATAAAATTTACATTCAGAATTAGTCTTGAATTCAATTACCTTTAAATCATTAACTTAAAGAGTTTCGTCACTCAGTGTCTAGATCTAAGTGCTTCCTGTTTTAAATTGCTAGTTTTATAGCTATGAATTTTGAATGATATTCTATGGAACCTAGGGTTCAATTCTATTCATAAGAGCCATGTTTCCCTTGAAGATTTTTATTGTGACTTGTTTCGCTCATTTATATTGCTTCGCTCTTGATTTTGAGATATGTTAGGTGAGAAAATAGTAAAAGATCATCTATTTCGAAAGAAATTAGTTGAGACTTCTATTCACATTCTCTAGCTATCATTCTTGATCCTACAATAGAACATCGAACAATCCCTTTCTCACTTCATTTTTTAAGAGTAAATTTTAAAATATACAACTATTTTAACATATGCTAAAAAAAACTACAAATCATGATGTCTATTTTAAGAACCTATAATTATTTTGATATATGTTGTAAAAAAATTACAACTTTCTTACCGTGTACCCACCTGTCATCCTCTAGAGCATGTAATAGAGGGATTAACCGTAGACACACCTGTTACCATATTATGACAGGTGGGTCCATGATGAGAAAATTATAGTTTTTTACAACATATGTCAAAATAGTTGTAAGTTTTTTAAATGAATATTAGAAGTGATGGTTCTGTACAATATATATTAAAATAGTTATAGTTTTTTAAAATTTACTCTTTTTGAACAATCAAATCCTCATCGGTCTCAATCCTCATCGATTCTAGCGCACCAGCAATAGTTATCACCACTTCTGGAATTAGAATCGACTAATCGAGCAATCACATTATTGAAGAGTATTGCAGTACAAAAAAAAATTCTTTGTAGATAAGTTTCTTTCAAACTGATGCCATAGAACATTCTCTAGTGAGAAGTTCACATCCTTTTCTGAAAAATCAAATCATCATCGGTCTCAATCAAGCAATCACAATACACCAAATCATCAGCTAGCCCATGTGCTCATGGATTCAATTGAAGCTACACCTTTCTAAATTCATACAGATTTTTTTAACGCCCGTTTCACCGCTTTGAATGTACCCTAGAGCATGTAGCAGTACCACGATCTGTGAAGCGTATTCGACCCGACCAGTGATCGATCCATCGCTGCTGCCATTACTTGATATGTCTCAACTGACAAAGAAGATATTAGAAGACGCCAAGGACCAGGTCCAGTGTTAAGAATGGACCCTGGGCTGATGGGAAAGAATCGCACAGCGAAGACGAGAAGAAGGTGGTGCCTTGGAGTAACAGTGGTAACAGATCTGCTCCCGTCGGGTTTTACTCACTCGTATTCCACCTGAAAGCCGACTCCACAAACCCGTCCCAACCCTGAAGTGGATGTCGGGTGCAAAATGGCCCCTAGCCAGATGGGGACCCGAGATCCGACACGAACTCGAGCGCTGGAGCAGCGCGTGTGGCTAGCTCGAGGCCTTCCGGTCATAGGTCCTGAGGTGGACGATAACAGCAAATCCTCGAGCTCGAGCGCGAGCGCCAGTGGGAGCGGGAATGGAAGCACCACCTGACCATCGTCATCAAAGAGAGGCATACACTAATGGTCGCTATGATCGTCCTCCAGTCTCCTCTCTGCCATTCTTCTCTCTCTTCTCTCCTACACAAAATCAAGGACATCCGTCATCAAATCAAACAACCAAATCAAGCTCCTAGCCACCCAAATCGAGCTCGCATGCTGCAAATCGATCCACACGCAGCTCGATTCAAGCTCTAACAACCCAAATCAAGCTCGCATGTGGCAAATCGACCATGTGCAGCCCGAATCCGGCGGCCTCCTCCGTCGGTGCGTCGCACGGGCGTGGGATCCAGCGGCCTCCTCTGCCGGCGCGTCAACCGAGTGTGGGATCAGACGGCCTCCTCTGCCGGTATGTCGCACGAGCGCGGGATCCGGCGGCCACCTCAGCTGGCGCGTGAGGCAGAGCAAAGACGCGGAGGAGGTGCGGCGGAGCCGCAGAGGGAGGAGACGGGAGGCGGAGCAGAGCTCCAGAGGCGCGGTGGACTGGGTGGAGGGAGGAGACGGGAGAGTGGATAGCCCCACGAGATTTTCGGGTTTTAGTGGCTCCATGAGTGGAAAAACATATCTAGATCCGAACCCGATTCGGGTAAAAGACCGAATAGCCCCGCGGGGCTACCCGAAGCCGGCCCCATATAATCTGAAACCGTGGGGATCTGATCTGGCAGGGCTAACTGCCGTCTTTAGGCTTAGAGTTATATTCGTAGCCTTGACAGTGAAAGTAAAGAGAGGTGGATATTTTCGGACTTGCTTCTCTCGTGATGCACCCCAGCTTCCCAATCCTATCGCTTCGTCATGGTTGAAGCCTTAACTCCTTCTGGGATTACTTTATTGGGAGGATGATACAAGTTAGGAACTGTCAGTTGCAACCTTGCAAAACTGTGTGCAAAGGTGATCTCATGGAGAACGAACAGAGTAAAGAGCACAACTGGTAATCCTAAGCAGTTTCATACGTCTGCTATCTATCTATTATCTTAATATTTAAGAGAGAAAATAAATCTCACATTCGCTATCAAGTTATATAATTACTATATTAATTAGAAAAAAGAAAAGAATCTAGCCCACTCATTATTATAAACATCTAACGGCTTAGATTAAACTACAAAGTTCATATCAAATATGATTAATAAATAGATAAATTCGAAAACCAAAGAGTCCATATCAAATATGATTAATAAAAAACTAAATTCGAAATAAAAAATATGGAAAATTATAAGTTGGATTTCCCTACAGTTTGAAAAGCAAAATATCTAAATATAGAGTCAAATAAAATAAAATAAATAATAATTAAAATTTGGGTTAGAATAGAAAAAAAGATGCATATCAAATATAGTATTAGGAAAAAGTATTATAAAAATAAAATACCTAAAAAAGAGCCAATGTAAAATACAATTAGCATTATAAAAACTATTTTTTTAGACACCCATGGTGTCTTTCCACATGTGGCTCAAATGTCAAATCGCCTGAGAAGACTTTTGAGGTTTCGGGTCACCTGTAGAAACAAATTTTCATAGACGACTGCTTACGACAGCTACCTATGCAAATGTGATGATTATCCTAGGTGTTTCCTTATGTGAACCGTATGTGTAAAAAGTCATTTTTAGAGATGGTTCCTTATGTGAACTGCATCTGAAAATGGTATGATTACCGCAAACGGGCCACATAAGAAGTTGCTTGTGTAAAGGGTTATTTTCAGAGATGGTTTACATAACTTTTTCATATGAAACTGGATGGGGACAAATTTTATATGAAATTGTAGCCCTCGACAAGACCTACAACTTTATAGTTGAAAATATTTTTGTTAAAAATCATTTAGATATCCAAATAATCTAAATGAAAATTATAAGGGGAATGATTTCCAAAGACGGTTCATATAAGGAACCGTCTCTAATAATAGATTGTAAAAATTCATAACATTTACGAAGTTGGATGAGGACAAACATTATATGAAAATTATAGCTCTCAATGAGAGATACAACTTTGTAGTTGAAAACTTTTCATTTAAAGTCATTTAGATGTCCAAATTATCGTTTGAAGAGGAACCAAACTATGACTACCTTAATAATTAGAGGGTCAAATGTCAACCCCTTAGCCTCATTTCTTGGGACTGATTGCTAAGAGGGCTTTATGCTGCTCTTATGAGGTGTTTTGAACTTGGTGTTCTACCTTGAGTGCTTTCCTTCCCTCTCTAATAAGATTTGATGAAAATCAAGCCTTAGTAGCTTAGTGAGTAGACAGAGAGAGGTGTGTAAGGGGTGTGGTGCTTTGGTAGCCCATGGATTGCCGCATAGGTTGTGTGTATTTGAGCACTCGGTGTTGACCGTGAGCGAGTTCGGAAGTTTGTTACTCTTAGAGACCACTGTCTCCTAGACGGCTCGGTAGTGGATGTCTGGTGATCTCCTCAAGTGAGGAGACCCAAAAGTGCTTGCGAAACCCGCCATCTCCGAAGTGGAGGAAGAGTTAGCCATAGTAGAGGTGAGGAGTGCATGTGTACAACCTCGTAAGGAAAAGGGGTGAAAAAGACCGGTTCAAGTGTGTCCGAGCTTCCTCAACGGAGATGTAGGATATCGGTGGATATTCAAACTTCGGTAACAAATCATTTATCTCTGTATTTCCTTACTCTTGTGCATTACTTTAATACTAATGTTTTGTATGCTTATTTGTATGCGCATAGAGTTAGTTTCGTGATTCTAAAATCTATTTATTTGAACTGATCGGAACTTCCGATTTTGGGAATCGAAACTTTCGATGAACGGTAAAATCGTAACTTCCGTTGAACAGTGCCAGAACTTCCGATAGACAGTAATTTTAGAATTTCATATTAGAATTATCTTGCTTGATTTGAATAATCTTTGCTCACCCTAGGATTGTAAGATTCATATTGGTTTAGGGTGTTTGTGCACTAATTGAGCTTAGTATATTCAGGTTTTTCACTTGTGAAAAATCCGTTAGTTTATTCTTCGACTAGTTTAGGCTAAATAGTAAAAGGGGCGAAATTTTGTTAAAACGCCTATTCACTCCCCCCCCCCTCTAGGCAACATCATTATCCTTTCAGCAACAGCACCAGCTACACCCTCGAGGCCACATAAGAAGACATTAGAGCTGGCGAAGGCCTCAATGGCACTGGTCGTAGCCCCTGCGGCAGACTGAAGTCGGCGGAGCGTCGGGTGTAGGCTGTTCATTCCCGAGGGCAAAGGCGGGGCGTGGGCCTGAGGCCCTCCAACACCTTCCCGAGGACCTGGATCACCTCCGTTGCCCTCCCGACCAACCCTTGGAGCTCAGAACGTAGTGCATCCTCCGCGGCCCGAGCAGCCCTCCCCTCACGTTGATCCTCGGCCACAACAATCCGAAGATCCTGGACCTTGCTTTTCACAGAAATGAGGGCCACGTTGGTGCGCCAATAGCTTCCTTCGCAACATGACAGGCCTCGGCAGCCGCCTGGGCCACCTCCACTGCATGTTTTCGGTGCGTCACCTCCTCTGCAGGCGACCACCCTCTGCGGTCACTACTCACTTCTCAGATTCCGCCAATGTGTGATAGAATCTATCTACGATAGTGCAAGCCGAGTCGCAAGCCGTCGTGAGGGCCTGGTGCTATGAATGCTCCAGTGCTTCCACCAGGACCAATAGATGCCAGTTGCAGCGAAGGAGCATAAGGGACACATCCAATAAATTACAACCATAAATGGTCCCTTACAAATTAAAATACCTACCAAGCTGTTGCTCAAAGATGCACCGCCACCTCTTCTGGAGGCCTTTGAGCCAGAGATTGCCTCACCTCTTCGCTTGTAAAGAAACATGAGGCAGAGGTAAACATGCTCAACACCTCCAGATGAAATGCAAAGTCGGTCGGGGTCAGCGCCTCGAGGGTCAAGCCCCGCTCTAAAGGAGCAGCGGGCACCCCGGAGGGTCCTGAGCCCCAAGCCCTGACCGCGGCAACCAAGACCTGGTTCATGGCCACGGCTCGGGGAAGTGAAGCCTTGGCCTCTGGTGCCCCACCTCCGCCCCCTAGGGGAATCGCTGGGACTCTGGCTGGAGCTAATACCTCCAGAGTAGGGGCTCCAGAAGGGTTCGTACCAACGACCCCTACAAATAAGAAGGCATAGTCTCAACCTGCCTAGAGGGGTTTGATGCGCATCGTTGTAATTCCTCCGCGAGGTCGCACATGCTCATCCTTCATGCCACCCGCCAGAGGAGCTCCACCCTCAAAGTCATCTGAGCCTTAGACATCTCAACTACCGAAGTCCAGATATACTGGATCTCCCAGTTGGTAAAGCAAAGAGGGGACCCAGAGCCTATAACATAGTAAAACAACCTCTTCAACCATCGGGTGTACCATCGCTCATTGATGGCCTTCGCCGAGAACACTCAATGTTACTCCGGCTAGAGGTGGAGGTTCACGCTAGAGAAGCTGAGGGCTTTCTTCACCTTGTCCTCCATCTGAACCTTCGGCTGATAGTTTACCTCATGGAGGGTGGAAAAGAACTCCACACGCACCTCGCAGCCCTCCGCTCGCGTAGCTCACTCAAAGATTGCCAAACGAGCAATGATGTTGGCCGAGAGTTGGGGGAGCTCTACAAAATAATGCCGAAGCACCCCCTCGAGGAGCGAAGCTGCTGGAAAGCCGAGCCCAGCATCGAGGAAAGCTTAGAAGACCACATTTCATGGCTCCATGGTGTTGGGATAGTCTCCCCCACGAAACATGCGCCACCGATCTAGAGGGGATCTTCCCCTCCTCGACTAGTCGATCGAGCTTGGCCTCGGTGACGGTCGACACACCCAGCGCGCCGGTCTGAAGAGGGTATTTCTTTCTAGTGTGGCGGAGCTCCACACTCGGCGGTGGGCCCTGTAGCGGCGGAAGGTTTTCCACCACCCTAGATTCTACTGACTCGCGGGCATCGACGGTTACACCTGCGCTACCGCCAGTGGCGGCGACCACCATGTGGAGGCACGATCTCGCGACGACATGCGGTCCCTCGATGGTGAGCCTGCTCCACTGCGGGTACCAGAGCGAGTCATGGCTCCCTAGAAAAAATGGCGTGGAGAGCTTATCTACCCAGGAGTCAGCAGAGGATGGGGCTGGTGGGTGCGTGCGCAAGAACTCGAGCAGCAAAAATAGAGGTGTTGGATGAGAATGATGCTTGTCCAAAACCCCCCACCTTATAGATTGGGGAATAGGCCGTTACCTCCTCGCGGTGCATGCGCACGTCCTGTTTCCTCTCCCCACAATCATCGGGAGACGAAACACGCTCTCCACGATGCTCCAATGCCAAGGCGTCACGTGTCCCATCATCGACCAGACAGACGCGACTACATCACCCACCGCATGCCACATTTGATGTTCTCCCCTATAGGTAATGTTAGGTATTCAACTTGTACCCTTGGTCGGCACTTCCCAAGTTCATCACCATCAGAGGGCTAAATGCTCGTAACCGCGAGGCCAAGGATCGTCAGAGGCCCTGCTCTGGATACCGGTGCGGCCATCCTCGCGAGGGGCTACTATTGGGGGAATCGCCATTAAGGACACCCAACGTCCCTTGGCCCTGGTGGTTCGGGCCTGAAGACCACCAGGCTCGAGCCCCTCCGGACCCCCGGAGCCTTAGGTCTTTCAGAAAGATCAACCAAGAGGGAAATTGTAGGCTGCCCCTCATGTGCTGCGAGGTGACCAACATTTAATGCTGATACAAGTGGTGGTCATTGACACAATGGCGTAAGTGGTGGTCGCCTCACACGTTGGTACAGTGCGGCGCCGAAATGGATGACTCGTTGCTAGAACGATCCTCTTACCAGTCATAAGGATAATTTACTGGGCTAGTCTGCTCTCTGGTTGTACAATATAAGACATATATCTTTATCTGTCTTCTATGGATATCTTTGTATATTTACACTTTGAATATGAGTATAAATACATATCTTTGCCCATCAAGCCAAAGGCAGAAAAAAAGATTCCTCAGACAACCTTGGTGGTTCAGTCTTCTTCGCCTCTACTTTAAACTTGAGTCATTCTTTTGACTTGATTTTCATCGCACTTTATTCGTAGAATACAATCTCTTCCACCAAAAGTGACGGAGCTTGGTTGTGGCTAAGGTAGGCCGTTGCCCCCTTGCCCAACACAGACATGTAAATTAACAGTTATATGGAGTGTTATTTAGACCTATGTATCACATATTTCTGCTATCCGACTCCTATCGTAGACCAGCCCATTTTACTTGCCTTTGCTGATTTTTGGTCCAAGCTCTGCCATTAAACGTGAGCTACCTTGCTAGTTCTTCAGAATAAGATAAAGATCATTGTTTCCGCGTCGAGCGGAGCGTTGAAAAGGAAACGAAAAACTGAAGAACCAAATGTGCAACTCACTCAGGAAAAAGGCTGAACGAAAGTAACATATGAATAAAGGTAGGTATATGAGAATATAATGGTTAATCGTATCAATGAACAGTTTTTACAAAACCTACATGCTGAACATAATTCATAACTCATAAGGTGACTAGTAGATGATAAGAATCCGTAATATAATCTCGCCTACAGAGCTAGATCAAGGCTAAAGATATGCGACGGCAGTGATCACAGGACGGTGAGCAGAGCAGTGATCATGACGATAACGCGACTGATCGAGCCGCTCGAGGCTCCGCTCCAGATAATCGTGGATCAAGCGTATGCGTATCCGCCCTTCCACCCGCCCCGGTGGGCGTTGTCCCTGCGGTTGTTCCTGAACGCGCAGCAGCCGACGGAGTAGACGATGGCGATGAAGACGAGGAAGACGATGTTGACGACGGCGACGCGCTTCCAGTCCCGCTTGAGCGTGGCCACCACGCCGGCCTTGCACGACTGGCAGCCGTAGCAGAGCCCCGAGACGTCGTTGCTCCAGGTCCCGCAGTCCGGGTCCGAGGAGTTGGTGGTGATCGTCTTGGTCCACTCCGTGCCGCCGACGTAGGCGAAGCCGCAGCTGGTGGGGGGCTTGCAGCAGCCGGACTGTACCAAGAAGAAGAGTAGATGAGTCTTTGAAACAGAACACATGCATGGCACGCAGGCCAAGTGGAAAACTTCCACATGTCAGTGCTTATGGTAAATAAATATAGAATCACTTATTTGTCTATGATAATTTGAAACGGAGCAGTTTCGTGAAGTGTTTGAATTCAGCGACCTAAAAGTTCGGTGAATGTGCACCAGAGCGTTGAACGAAAGGCATGTGCTACGAAAGAAACTTCCTCCTTAAAATAATGCCACTGTCAGAACATCGGGAGTGGTTCAGAGGAGGTTCTAATGGTTGATTTGGATTGAAGATACTACTATAAAATAGGAGTAATCCGTTGACAATATCAACGCTAAGTCCAACGTTTGATTTCGGAAAAAAAAAAGATGTTTGATTGAGATAAAAAGAACTCTGAAAATATTAAGGCTAATAAACTAGCAAAGCATCTCAAATTCTCAACAAAAATATTACCAACTGATCTTGACTGACTACATATTACCATTCAAATATCCACTTGTACCATGTCTAGCTTACAACCATGCGGATTAACGAATCAGTTCTAAGCGGTGTAGATATGTGTTTTGTTTCTAGATGTCATGGCCTCATGAGCTCAGTTGTTTGTGCCCTGGATCACCTATAAGATTTAGTGTTTCACAAGCTAACATTTCTTTCAGCTTTTGACATCAATTTCCAGAGTCACATCATCGCGATTCCCAACGACTAAAACAACGTGAAAAATCGTCCTTTTTTTATAAGACGACCTTTACCTAATTTATCTCAGAGACTCAGATTAGAGTTTTTTAGGTTTCTTAATGATTTTTCAGTCTAATAATCGAGATAAGTGAAAGAACATAAACTGATGATGCCTGTTAACTTCGTTTTTACCTCGATGGGGGAGAGGTCGGAGCGCATGAACTGCGTCCACGTCTCGTTCTTGTACTGCAGGCTCTTGCAGACCTTGGAGTCCTGGAGGCAGCTCCTGATCTTGCCCCAGTTCTTGTTGTTCTCCACTCTCTTCTGCAGCCAGTTGGAGTAGTCCCCGAGCTTGTACTCCTTGTACCCGCGATCGGACACCGCCTCCCCGGCGCCTTTGTTGGTGACGACGAAGGCGAAGACGGTGAAGCAGAAGAGCACGAGGATGAGGACGAACATGGCGACGAGGTAGACCCAGAGGAGCCACGTCACGCGGCAGCAGGCGCCGACGAGCCCGGCGAGGGAGACGAGGAGGAGGAAGACGCCGAGCGTGATGACGGGGGCCGAGAGGTAGCGCTCGCACTCGGTGCCGTCGGCACGGTGGCCCAGCCAGATTCCCGCCCCGAGGATCGGGATGGAGAGGAGGAAGGTGATCGTGTTGAGGATGCCGATCAGGTTGTTGCTCAGCCGGAACGCCATGCTGTTCGGCGCGGAGAGGGGTCGATCGTGCGGTCTTGGGGGTATCGGCCTCGGCGCACGGTGCTTTGGGTGGTTTTTGGGGGGCTAGTCACGGTGTGCTACGAGAGGTTTTTCGGAGTGATCTGACGATGGTGGGGGACGTGCGTATTTGTAGATGGGGCCGTGGGCGCGTGGTGGGTGGGGTGCAACCGAGGAAAGCTCGTGGGCTTTTAGGGTGGGACTTAGCAACTCCTTATATTCTTACGCACGTACGTATATTTTGATTCTCTCGTTTATTCTTTTATTATTTTTTACATATCACTTCAATATGAATCTTAACACAAATGAATAATCTGATAAGTCATGCACGGCGAGGAAAACAAACGGTGCGGTGGTTGCTGTTTTGCCTGCTGCAGAGGAAGATTTCTGCACATTGGCTGGCGTTGACCCCCAGGCTGGGGAGTATGCAGTCCGCGCACGCAAGTGCATTAACCGGGAGGCCTACTTGGTTCCATTTCCATTCATTTCTCTCTCGATTTTTAAAGATGTCCTTCGATGATGATATCAATGGCTGTTGTCTAAGTTAGTATTTTTTTTAAGATAAAGGCTTAATTAAGTTCGGCTTTTATGAGAAATCTACTTATAGATGCCAGGATCGATCTCTGACCAGCTCGTACCATCCTTGGTGACTTACCAATCGAGCTAAGCTCGGTTCCCATCTAAGCTAGTACTTAGTAGCAGATGGTTGATCGATTCAAATGGTAGCGCTATTTTCTCAGTTCACGCATTTCGGTGTCGTTGTTAAGCTGGTAACGACATGGAGATCGACGACGAACACACGCGCCGTGTGACCGGTGCCAGCGGTGAGAAATGAAAGGGATAGTATGGTGTCCATCCAGTGACAGAGCTAAGAAGAGACACAGAGAGGACTGCTAGGCTGATGCTAATGTTGGGTGGACTATTAGACTAGTGTTGGACTGACTAAGCTAATACTGGACTGATACTGAGTTGCTAAGCTCCTTATGTTACATGAGCTGGACCTGTACTGCAGCACCACAGCACAGGTCTTGGATCCGCCCCTTTCCATCGACGCGCTGAAGAAAGACAGCGGTTTCTTGTCTACGCTTCACGTACGATATCCCCCGCCGTCACTCGATCGTCCGCCGAATAAGGGGGTAAAACACTCGCCGAAGGAGGTGATCGATCTGGCAAATCGCATCGCCGTAACCGCGGCACAAGGGAAACCGGTGAGGAGAGCATGCATGCAGATGCCGAGACCGATCGATCGGATCGCGGAACCTTCCGGTACGCCAAGGCATATGTATATATGTTCGTCCTGCTTACGACGTACGGGTCTGACCGGCACGTGGCACCGGTGTCAACCACGGCGAGTATGGTCGCGCTGCTGCTTTTGATCTTTTCAAGCAAGCAACTCGTGCTTGCTTGAAAAGATGGCATCGATGGGTGCCTATCGCTCTAATGCGGAGTAGTCGGCGTCGTGATCTTGGAAGGGCTGGGCGCTTGCGCAAGGGAGGCGACGCGGCACGAGGACACGGCCGTGTGTACGACTATTTGTGGTGCATCGATCACACTGGACCTGCTTAGTCGAAAATGAGGTGGTACAGGTAACGCTAAATCCGTCTCATCAGGTCACAGGGATTAACCGTATATATTTCTGGTTCTGCGATGGCATCACCATGCTTTCTCCTGAAAGGGAAAACTACAGTCACAGAGAGTAAATATTGCTTCTTCCAAAGAAACAAAAAAAAATCGAGTAAATGTTTGCGCCACGGCAAGTTCCTGTCTTCTGGCCCAAGTTGAGAAGTTGGCAAGTTTTACCGGTAGGAACCTTAGCGGTATTTGGTCCATGAAAAATTCTATGTGGGCCCAGCAGGAGCAACACCTTCAACGTACATGGACAATTGGGCCTTCTATACTGCAGTCAGCTGCATGCAGACTAGTTCTACTCCAGCACAAAAATCACTCAAATTCTCAAAACGCTCAGGCTAGGTCATTCCTCGCTCCACCCTCTCTCCTCCCTGCCACTGCCACCGCCATAAAGAACCGTCGCACCAGTTGCAACAAGGCAATACAGTACTTTTGCAAAATATTTCTTAAATCCCTTGTAATTCTTGCACTTATTTTTGTACGCTCAAAATCCATCTCCTTACAGTCAACGTCACTCACAAGCCACCGGCGAGGTTGGTTTTAGAAGGGCGTTTGGGATCGGAGTTCCCGAGGTCATTAGGCTTAGAAGGAGATTCTTAGGAGGCAAGCCGGTCTAGCGGAGGAGGCGAGCAGCAGATGAGGTGGCGGGGTGCTGTCATGTGGTGGAGGACCAAGGTAGGGGTCAACGGGGTAAGCACGACGATGGGTGTAGATCTAACGGCGGGAGCCATCGGAGATAGGGAGGTAGGAAAGAAGGGGCAATGGGATGAGATACTTCGTCGGGAAGGATGAAGGAAGCTAGAGTTTTGAAGACAGCCTATGGATGCTTGGATTGTGATATGACAATAAAGACGTTTTGACTGTAATTAAGGATCTATTTGTTTTAACTTTAGATTATGAGAATTCAGTTCAGTCGGTAGAATTCGTGGAAGCTCCTTCTCATCAGATTATGAATTATAGGATTTTATAATACAACTTGACTTGTAGATTGTGATAATCGTCTTTTTATATTGTGATCGTTTATATTTTACTTTTTCTTTTAAGGCTAGAATCCATAATCAGAATAAAAAATAAATATGGCCTAACACTATTTTTATGTGACTAATGATTAGCATCTCCCTAATTCTAATGTTCTACTTTGCCTCACTATTCTAGGAATATTCCAGCAACGATGACATAACAAGAGAAGACATGTTTGAACCAACGACAAAAATTTGGTAGACAGGGAACTCATGAAACCGAGAAAACAAACCTACAAAACACTTGAAGTTCCAAACGCAGACAATTATTCCGTTTATTACATACATATCACATGCAGAAGACAGTAAACTATGTTGCAAGACTAGACAGCATACACTTATCCAGTGTTTTCACCTAATAACACCCACTTTATTTCAGGATGACATAAACTTATCAGGGGTTCCCACTGGAGCCCGACCCATGTCCATACCCTTCTCCATACCCCAAGCCTAATCCATTCCCCGACCCGCCCCCGGAACCTCCACCCTCACCATACCCAGACCCTGAGCCCGACCCACTGCCACCGCCTAGACCATAGCCTTGTCCGCCGCCCGACCCCGCGCTAGACCCAGCAGAAGACCCCGCACCTGACCCGCCCGACCCCGCGCTAGACCCGGCACTCGACCCAGCAGACGAGCTTGCCCCTCCAACAGATATCGACCCGGACCTGGAGCCTGACGTCGATCCCACCCCAGCTACCGAGCCAGACCCAGAACCAGACCCGGACGCAGAGACACCTCCAGTGCCCGCTCCGAGCCCAAGGCCGAGTCCAAGCCCGAGCCCTGCACCCTGCCCCTGTTCGCCACCCAGGCCGATACCCAGCAGGCTCTTCCTCGCCACACGGCCCTGCACGGGAGCACAAGGCTGCAAACACACGAAAGCCACCAGCACCAGCGCAGTTGCTGCCGCGCTGCCGCCCCTGCCGCTCGCCATCGTCGTCGCACGCCACGCACGCTTGAACGCTTGGCTCACCGATACACAGGCGTCCTGCGTGCGTGCTGCGTGCGTCGCTGCTTGGTTGATTTTATAGGAGGCGGTGCGCGCGTGCATGCGGCGCCAAGAGGAACGGGACGGCCGGGAGTGCCAAACTTTTTTGTCGCGAGACGTGCTGCAAAGCAGATAGCGGCCGATCATGCTTGCATATGGCTGTGGGCCAGCGTGGCTGCTGGGAGCATGCGATCATGCTTGCATATGGCTGTGGGCGAGCGTGGCTGCTGGGAGCATGGAGTGGTGGTGGTGCCGAGCGAAAAGGCGGGCTTGATTGGGTTCGGTTAGTGCGGGGAGTGGTTGTGACCTGTGACGATTTGCGCTGCAGCTGGACGCATGCCGGAAAAGCGAATCACCGGCCGGCGGAGATGGCGCGCGGTTTGATCGATCGGTTGGCTGCCGCGTCTCATCTGACCATCGAAAGTTCGAGATGTATAGCTTGGCTATAGCTTGTAGCTTCGCCCATGGTTTTCGCGTTAGGCAATGTTAGGCGAATCAAGTTGCATCGGTCGTAGATTCATCATTCAACGGACTGTGTTGGACGATGCTAGCTCTCAAGTCTTGAAGACGCATTTACAATAGTTAGTCGAAGTCGTATTGTTTCAGTGAGTGGTCGCCAGCGAGGTCGTGAGGATATGAAAGCTCTAGGGTGGACTATCGCGAAGTCGCTGGGATCGATCGGGACACGTCACATGCACGTACAAAAGCGTCGGTGATGAAGCTAGACCTTTTTTTTTGTCCTTTTGACTTCGATTGAGCATGCTCGTCAGGCCGAGAAAGATAGAGGCGTAAATGTATGTTCTTGTGTAGGAACAGATTAGCGGTTAGATGGGTGAATATGTGTTTTAATAAATTTTTTATGAAATTGATGATTTTTTTTATCACTTAACATTATCAAAACTTAAGTGAAAGCATAAATAGAGAGAAAAAATTGAGGCAATATGACTCCACGAATGATATATGAATCATAGATTTAATTTAAGATCAATTCATATATCTTAGCACTCGAAAGATCATAACTTGGAAAGAAACAAGAAAAGATGAACACCGAGCAACAAAACTCTCTAAGTTGATTGTCTAGAGATAAAGGAATTCAAGATTCCATCATACAAGCGTGTGTATGTGAATTTTATGCCTCTAGCAACAAGAAGAATGACCTCACAATGTGCTAAAATTTTAATCCAAAAATCAAAATAAATCAAAACTAAAAACCGAAAAACTTGTAAGGGAACCAATAGAGACAAACTAGAAGGAGGAGAATTCAAGAATATGCAAAATTATTCAAAGAGATCAGCCTTATTTTAAACGGATTACAAAGATTTATCTATCAAAACTCTCACACATTATATAGTCTAAGCACTTATCATTCTCTTCTCTAAAATCCTAACTTTAAGCTCTCAAATAGGTGGCACAAGAGGAGTTCAAGTAGCTGATTCAAACCCTCTCATAGCCCTACTCCTCTATTTATAGCCCTAAAAAATTGACCCCTAAGTTTCCTAGTTTTCCCCCCAAAATACCCCTCTATTGTAGTACAGTCCTACCTACCACCAAGGGCATTTTCATCCATTTTCTTCTTCATTCATCGGACGGCTACGATGCCTCCATGACTTAGGTTCGCCTCAATGCAAGGTTCGCGATGGTGCCACGTACTCCTCCAGTCTTTCCACGGTTTTGAGGTCAAACCGTGAAACCGTCTGCACGCTTCTCAAGACGTGACTCACCACCTTACTTACACCTTAAGCAAGCGTTTCAATATCGACGCGTGTACTTCGTCATGCGATCCTGACCGTCGGCAAGTCTCTCCCGCTTTCGATCCCTCAGACCGTCTTATCACTTGCATCGATATCCCCTTTGTTTGATTTTGTCAACACGCCGTCTCCATCCTGCTTTGCTTAACCTTCACGTATTCAGGTAAGATCACCCTTGGCTCCGTCCGGTCTCCTTAATCATCTGGCACCAAGCACTCCGTTTGGCCCCGATTATCCCGCCGTCGACCGCCAAATTACATCCATCACTTGCACACTATAAGACAAGTAAACACATATCTCTAACTCTAATTTCAATTAGTACATCATCAATATGCTCAAATGAAATCCTAAATCAATTCAAATCACATCAAAACTCATGAAAAACCGAAAATCATCAAACTAAATAAATGATAATATCAATCACTCATCACAAATAAATCAAGATACATTTTAAATTGTTTTCTCACTTGCAAATTTTCCCGTAAGCTGCTACCAGCTAGGACGCTATTATCATGATGTGTTATGTTTATGTTTTGCTCCTCAAAGTTAGAAATGTACGATCAGTCTCTGCGAATTACAGTAGTCAAAATTAAGGAAAAAAACTGCGAATTATTGTGCTGAGTTGTTTTCTTTTCTTCTTCGCTTATTTTCTTCAGACCCTTTTTCGTCCGAGCAGTTAAATTACTTTCTGGAGTCATTATTACAAAAGAAATGCACACACCCTCTAGTTAAAATGAGTATAAATACTAGGACTTGTGAGGTCAAACTACTTTAGCGTTTACCACAAGCAGTGCTGACCTAAAAAAGTGCGTTAAGTCGTACCATGTGAACCACATGAAAATGATCATGCGTATGAACCATATGAAAAGGATCATGCGTGTGTTCACATCGATAGACATCAGCTTTGCACGTAGCATCCATTAGTCGTCGTGCCACCACTTGCTTGCAGGTAACCGCTGGCCATCCTTCCCAATCTCCAGCTTTCCCGCGCACTAACATCTGATGATGATGCCATCCGTATATATCCCACAAGTTTCAGAGGCCAAACGTGTCGCAGCGCGCAAAGCGAATAGCTCACCGGCAGCGACTGAACCAGCCGCCCACTGCCCACCATGGCCGGCAGCACGATCACTGAGATCAGGAAAAGGCGCAGCTCGCAGGCTCGCAGCCACGCATGGAGGCTCCGGAGCAAGCGCGCACGCGATTCAACCACACCACTATGTGAAGACCTTATCACTAGCAAGCCGTCGTGATGTGACCAATTTAGACGTTACTATAGTAATGATTATCTAGCTAAAAAAACGTTAAGCACTGATCATCCGTAATTTTTAGTAGCGATTTATGAACCAACACTGATAATAAATATTAGTGACGGCCTATGGTTACCAGTCATCACTGAAAAGATTCTCGGGAAAAAAAAAACTAGCCGGCTTGGTTGCCATGATGGAAGTGTGGTTCTTTGCGGGGCGGAGTTAGATTTAGTTAGTCAGTAATCACTGGTCAAACTCATATGATCCGTCTCAAAGTAGTGCAATGGGGACAAAGGCTGGGCATCATCTAATCACTTACAACACTAGCAAGGTTAATGCACGGTTAGCCTTGATACATCATGTTTATATAATTAAAGATAAATTATTAGTCAGTTGCAAATCAAGTATTTCGATATTTGAATGCAAAATTTTTAGGACTACCATACAACTTAATTTTTTGATAGATGGGTAAGATAATTTAACAAATGTCGTATACACTTTTTATTTAAAATTTGGTACAATTATATTGCGAGGGAAAGTTAATTTATTTAAAGAGAATAATTGAAACTTTGATGAAATATATTTAAGAAAATACTTAAGGTGAATTGAAGTTTTGTGGTAATGATATGCAATTTGATATTCTTCTATGTGAATGGGATGTTACGTGGAAAGGTGGTGTCTTTGAAGCATCACAACTCCACAGTTGCTCTCTTCCTTCCTGTTTATACCACCAATTACTACCGATGTCTTCCTTGTAGCTGCTTTTCTTAAGCTCGGCTGCACGGCAGCAGAGTAAGAGGAGATGAGGCCTGAAGCAGCGAAGACAGCAGCTTCGCGTCCATTTCAGGCGCTCACCACTTGGGAAACTCGACAACCAGCTACCGAGCTACCAGCAGGGGAGGCAAGAAGGAAAAAGCACCCATCACATACCTCTCCTGGGTGGCCGGATCCTTCAGCTCAGCCCGTCTACGGTGAGCTACCAGCAGGACAGGTAAGAAGGAAAGAGCAGTAGTAGTACGCAGCTTCTATCTTGAGGCTTGTTGTGATTCCTTTATCTTGCGCACCGCAGGCTCTCGTCATGGGGCCAGTCCCAGGCTTGGGGCGGCGGCGATGCGGTGCCAGAGTCAAGGAAAGAGGCGACGGGAGCTGATGCGGTGGCTCTGGGAACGGATTTCGTTGGATCCGCTCTGGATCAGAGTCGCGTGTCGCGTGCAGGCGACAGTGAACGGCGGGAGACGGTGCAGCGGCTCTGTTGGGGGTCGCTATTAGAGACCTCGGCGGCCTAGTTCTGCCGGCGTTAGCTCATGGGTCCAAACCCATGAAGCCTCTAAAGCCCCTAAGCTCCGGAGTTATCTCGGGGCATGCGGCCTCCAGAACTGGCCACTCTCAAAGCATGTGGGGACATCGAGTCGTTAAGTCTTTATAAAGATCAGTCAGAGGGAGTCTGTTGATCGTCTTTTGCTTGCTACAAAGTGATTAGTATTAAGTGCCGATCACCTCGGCAGCCAGTCTGACACACGAGATAGGGTCGGTGCCGCATTCGGTGACTGACCAAGTTCACCACCACCTGATGTCCCTGCGCCAACCATGGTAGATACATTCTTCTAGGTAGGGTTAACAACACTTTATCTAGGATCAAACTATGTAATGTGGCCGATTCTAAATCCTTAATACATAGTAATAATTCTAAATCCTTAATACATAGTAATAACTAATATGACACGCCTCAGATAGCACTATAAATATCGAGCCATGGCCATCAAGGCAAGCTCCCGGATTTTTTTTGCGATTAATACATTTAGTGTTATCCCTCCTCACCACTTTTTCTCCAAGCTTAAGTCTCCTCTTTAGAAAAGACTCTCACTGCACCTTGTTAGCGAAAGATGTTTCGTCTTCCACCAACAACGTGCCGTCCATGGAGAAAGAACACAGAAGTGCTAGAAAGATCTGATGCTACCAAAAAAGAAGACCACAAGGGCCGCAGCACAGGCGGTTAACTCCCCATTCACGCATGTGTGTAGGTCCACACGACCACTGTGACCAAGAGCACGCTACACTGGCGATAGCCCCCTAACAAGAAGAAATGAGGACCCTGAGGCCACCACTAGCCCAACCACGACCCTATCCATGATTGACGATAGGGGGCCACCCACATCGGAGGCCCAATAGCAGCAGCGTAGCATGGGCCCCACTGCATCCCTAGGGGGCTGCAGTCGGCGCCACTGTTGTGAACGCCACCTCGGCTGAACAACAATCATATGTGGTGGCCCTCTAGGTTCAGCTAGAGGAGTTGCTGGCCATGCAGCAACCCGCCAGCGTGACCACCGTCGCCCCCTTAACGGTTAGCGTCGTCCAAGCCCATGCTCTGGGGGGCAACGAGGGCTTCATCAATATGGCACATCACCGCCAAATACCCCTTGCGGTCAGTGCGTAGGCTTCGAGGCCCCGGGCTCACTGGTGCTAGGCACCAATGCAAGACAGCGACTCTCCCCTGCAGGCAGACCTGCAGGTCGTTCCCTTCCCTGAGGAATTCCGGACCCCAAAGTTACCTAAATTCAGAGGCGATTCAGACCCGAACGAGTTTATCGCTCATACGCCCTCACCATAGAGGCTAGCGGAGGCGGACAGGCTGCCATGGCCAAGTGTTTCCCTCTCGCCCTGGAGGGAGTAGGCCTCCGATGCTTTCCATCAGGCTTGATTTCAAGCTTGGATGTCGCGTGCCACGGCAGAGGATGGGCGCAAGAGCGCCACGACCAACTCTGGGAAGTTGAGCATAGCGGTGGGGCCCTTGACGATGAGTCCGGCCGCATCGTGCGCTAGCTGAAGAGATAAGGGAGGGAGCAACTAAAGAGATAACAGAGAGAGAGAGAGAGGAACTATGTGGAAGAGATAAGGGAGAGAGAGATAAAGATAGAGAGATGGAGTCGGACCTCAACACACGAGCCAAAACTAGAGTGAATCCAAATTTCAAGTCTAGTTCAATATTCAGTACCGGCTCGTAACATGAATTGGTACTGATAAAAAATATCAATGCCGGTTCATGATTATCAGCTGATGCTGAAGTATCAATGTCGGTTTGTGCCAAGAGCTGGCATTGATACTAAGTATCAATGTCGGTTCATCCCATCTCAATCATTGATCAAGCGCGGGACGTTACGAACTAGCACTACCGGTTTTGGCCTAGACGACACTGATGACTCAATATGGATGACCAGTTCTATTATAGTAATAAATTCCCTAGGGGTTGCCAAAGTTTGCATCGCTCGTCACAACCTATTTTTACAGAACTAGAGATAGACAAAGGCACAATGGTTTGTGTTAGGGTTTTAGTGGAAACATTACCAGGATCAACAAGCCAAGCACAAGATCAACACATGAGACACGATGTTTTTTAACAAGGTTCGGCCAACTTTCCTATAATCTCGAGGCATGACTACGGGCGCTCCTTCCCATATTATGTTTCTATCAATCTACGGTTACAACGGTGGTGCCTAATATTTATAGGCCTAGAAATAGTAGTCCCACTACAACTCTATTCCTAGTTCCACCTAATTACAACTCAAGTTTACCTGTAACCGATCATGTGCATATATTAGACACATATTCCAATAGTTTGGATGAAAGCCACTCTATTAGGAACTATACTTGTCGCTGCCGCATCACTTGCTCCGGTTGGTGAGAGTCGTTTTGCTCAGAAGGACCTTGGCATCAATCTTGGGAATTGACGATGGGTAGTCTAAAACTACCATATCCAGATCCCTTAGGGTTTTCTATATTCTCAGGGCATATCTTTGTGCCTGGGAAGAAAATCCCTAAACTTATGAAAACGGATGCAGGTACCAAGATATCTCATGAACAGGCAAGTTTATCTCTAAGGACGATAAGGAAGGAGTCTAGAGATCACACGATGACCTCCATATATATATAGAGCTAGGAGACCCTGCGAAGGACAAGTCCATTGAGATCCATTCAAGCCTATTGAAGTCTCAAGCTCTTGAGCCTTCTGTACTTCCGATCTACATTAGCAATCCACCGAGACCATACTCAAGGAACCCTCGACTAGGTTAGATCTATCTAGCCTAGCCAAGACCTCCTTAGTAAATAGTCTCAAAGATCAATACAAGATAAACAAGATATATGGCTATTATCATAATGGAGGCTTGAACCTGTATAAATCTTTGTGTGTGACATGTGATTCGATAACAGGAAGTACTCCTACTTCATTCATAAGTTAGTAAGATCGGTGGTTCACGAATTGTCGACAGCTGACGTTGTCCACGTGAAATACTACCAAAGGCATCGAATCCTCGACACATAACATGTCACCGATTTCATTCAAGTCTGCACCGAGAATTAGCTTCTCGGATGAAGGGTTCTACGACAACTTTACCCTCTCGATCAGCGAGGTCCCGGCGATCGATGGGGTAGAGCTCAGTGGCAACCTTATTGGTGATGACTTTAGCGATGAGGTAAGTCATTTTATGAATCAATGCACCAAAGACTACGACATCGAGCTTGAATCACTCAGTGACCAAGACAATCGTGCAAGCGACATTTGCTATAAGTTGGGATCCTCCCCTGCTAGTCCATCCCATCATGACGATAATGATCCCGCAAAAACAAGGCATCTCGTTGCTCCGACTGCGAGAAATACCATCCAGCCTCCACTAACGACAACCACTCCGATCCAAATATCCCATCGATACAGGATGTATACCTTAGTGGACAGTGTCCTCTATCGAAGAGGCGCCCACAGAATACTCGTGAAGTCAATCTATCAGAAGCATGGTAGAGAACTAATCTAAGAAATCCATGAAGGGATATGCGCAGCTCATGCTTCCTTTCGAACCCTGATTGGAAAGGCATCCAGAGAAGGTTTTTATTGGCATATGGCTCTCCGTGATGCAATCAAGGTGGTAAAAACATGTGACAACTGTAAATTCCACATCATGTATGTACACTAGCCCGTCCAAGCCTTGCAGACGATCCCCTTGTTGTGGTCATTCATGACTTTAGGGCTAGATATTCTAGTGCACTTCTCAGTAGCGCCCGGAGGCTTCAAATTCCTCTGTTGCAATCGATACCTATACCAAATGGATTGAAGCTGAGCCAGTTGATAAAATCATCTCGGTAGTAGCCAAGAAGTTCATCATTACTTTTGCGAGGAAAAGCAACCTACATCTAGTGCCAACCTTAAGCTAATTTAAAGATCAATTTGCACGGTACTACTCTAAATTTTACTAGTTTGACAATTGATATTGGTTTGTTATCGCCAAATAAAGGACTTTGAACTAAGAGTCTATTTGACAGAACAATAATTCTGAGATTCATATTAGATGTTAAATCTATAAGCTAATATAAAATGGTTCATACTTTTATTTTTAGTCTAAAATGCAAATAAGATGACTCACTTAAATATTCTCAGTTTATCCTCAACTTCAGCTCTAAAAATTTCTAGAACTAGTAAAAATTCAACTCCAAAAATTTTTAAACTAGAGATCTACCAAACGAGCTGTAAATGGTGGAGTAATGTATAATTTCTCATTTTCCCACGAGTGTGCTACAAACCGAATCATGCGTGTAGCCTCAGCTCGTAGTAACCGATCATGGTCCACTCAACTACGTGAACCAGAGACCACCGAAAGAGCGACACCTGGTCTTTCTAGTGCGTTTCTCTCTGTAACAGTGACTTGATAACTTTCTGCAGGTGCACCAATGTTTATGTGGCTGTGAGTATGTATACGCCTAACAAACAGCTCATGACTGAAATTGTCAACGGTGAAGGAAATATTATCGAAGGCTCAGGTCAACGCTGAAGTTATTAGCACAAAGTTGCAGAAGATCAACAGGACTAGCACTAGCTTGATAAGGCTTACAAGTAAGCCTCCACTAATCATGCATCCAAAGGATAAAAAGCAAGGGCTTCCAAAATCTTCCAGTGACCTGTTACATTAGAACAGAGCTCTCAAATCCATTTCACTTTTCAATGCAGTGACGGCTGACGACTACATTCCATCTCGAAATGCTAGTAGCCTTGCATGAGGCTTTAAACGTGTCACTCCAATGCACTCACTATGTAAGGTCCATTGCTTTTCCACCGTCCTTGCACCACTCCACTCAACAACAACTACACCACTCAAAGGAAATTCAGCCGTCCAATGGCCACACCACCACAAGTTCGTGACACCATTTAGCTAAGCACTGTTGTGGAACAGCACTTTTGGATCCTATATAAAAGCCATCGCATCCCAAGTTCAGTAGTTGCAAAGCCTCGTGGCAAGAAGAAGATACATAATGCACATTTGAATCGCATAGAAAAATTAGAAAGCAACACAGTAGGCGCATTATTCCTGCAGCTTCCTAGAGGCTATTCCAGGATGTCTCGCCCTCAAATCATGACCGTCTTCCTCGGCATCGCGGTGCTTGCTACCCTTGTTCTCACATCCGAGGGCCGCATTTCTCGGAAAGACCTAGGCATCGACCTAGGTGGTGGTGGTGGTGATGGAGGTGGCATTGGACTTGGTACGGGGACAGGGATCAGTATTGGCATTGGTGGTGGCATCGGTGGTTCTGGCTCTGGATCGGCATCTGGGTCGGGTTCAGGGTCAGGATCTTTCTCTGGCTCCGGTTCAGGCTCAGCCTCAGGTTCTGGGTCTGGCTCAGCATCAGGTGCTGCTTCAGGTGCAGGGTCGTCAGCGGGTTCTGGTGCGGGATCATATGCTGGGTCCGGCGCAGGTTCAGGAGCTGGGTCTGGTGCAGGATCTGGTTATGGTCAAGGGCAAGGTGCTGGTGAAGGCCAGGGCCAAGGATCTGGATATGGTGAAGGTCATGGCTCGGGCCATGGACAAGGTTCGGGGTCTGGCTCAGGCTACGGCGAAGGTCATGGCCAAGGAAGTGGCTCTGGTCAAGGATCCGGCTACGGTGAAGGTTATGGCTCCGGATACGGTCAAGGCTCTGGTCGAGGTTCCGGCTATGGGGAAGGCTATGGTTCCGGTTACGGCCAAGGCTCAGGCTCCGGGTACGGTGAAGGGTACGGTGAGGGCTCGGGAAGTGGATATGGAGATGGTTCGGGCTCAGGCTATGGCGAGGGACACGGCTATGGTTCCGGTTCCGGACATGGCAAATAAGAATATGAAGAAGAGTCTGCTAAGTGTGTGTGTGATCGCCAGTTTGCCACTACTGTGTTCTCTGAAACTCTGACGTCCTCTGTGTATCCCATAAATAAGCACGTGTGATAAGTGATGGACAACGAATGTCATGCTTATTGTTTTTACCAGAGCAGTGCTACAAAACTTACGTGATCTTTAGGTACGACTGATGTGGTAGCCACGTGTTAATTCAGGAGCACATCAGGCTCCCTTGATTCACGGTGCATAGAGTATTTTCCATTGACACGCAAGCTTTTAGTAGCATTTCTGTAAATATTTAAGTAGACAAAGCATTACCGTTTTTACTATGCATGCATGTGAACAATCATTTTGTGCACAGATTTCATGAGACAGAAATGCGATTGTCATTGCTATGCCTATGATCCCCAATCAACCTGCCTTTCAGACACAAAAATTTGCCGCGAAAACTCCCTTCGGAGCAGCACAGCTGCACTTTGCGGTTCCGCTTTCCATGCACGCACGAACGCACTAGTTGTCAGTTCCGCCAACCTCCCGCCCTGCGCCTCCGTCCGCGGCCCTCTCCGGCTAGACGAGGAAGCATGGGTAATCCGGCCGCGTCCTCGCCGCGCTCACTCCTGCCACTCTCCCTTCTTCTCTGCGTGTTGCCACTGAGCCCCTCCCTGGAGCAGCAACCTTCCTCTCAGCAAACGCCCGTGCCATCCTTCGCCTTCAGCTGGCTCGGCGACAAGGCGGCGTTCCAGGCCGGCGACACCGCGGTCATCATGGTCAGGGGCTCAGGGCCCTGGACCTCCCGTTGAGCCTCAAAACAAAACATATGAACTCAAGAAGAGCTCTCTGTAAGTATCAAATCTGATAATTTTCTTGTTGCTGTTTTCGCTTTCCCATTTGGTGATGATTTGTTGCTCGGCCTCCTGTGCTGAATTTCATGCCCCATATATTATGAAACTTGTCTTTATTCTGTGCTACAACTATTTTCAGTGGATGGATCGGTGGAAGCACTCGAGATCCTGGCAATGCTATGCCTTGGTGGTGTTTTCCTGTATTTCCTATTGAAATGCATGAAAACTTTGAAGGGTGAGCAAGTAGAGAGGATCGATGGTGAAATGAGCACACCGGAGCTGACTCCATTACATCGGCATGTGAGTGTATTACTTTCTGAAACTCTCAACATGCAACCAGGATCTGCACTTTCGTCATTTTTACCCAGTGTCACCTGCATCCTTGCTGATACTTTTTGCTATTTGTTCTGAAAATAGATGGGTGCCTGCACCTGCAGTTGTGCTCTCTTTGGGTTCAAACAGATCAAGTTTTCGTCAGAGTAAGCAATGTTCATCTGTTACGGATTCAGAAATTTCAGCTGTGCAATTTAGCATTGATCTGTTGTCCAGAACTCCAGATGCTGCAATTTGCAACTAAATTCAGTGTGAATGAACAAAGCTCAAGTTTTCGAGATAATTTATCCACGAACCATTGTCAGCGAGGAACCAAATTATTATACAGTTCAGGTTTAGGAATCATAGGACTTCCCTAATCTCCTTTCATGTTGAGATTTAAGGTCTTCCCGATTATGCAAGCAAGAGCTGGAGCTCCTGCCAGTTTCTGACATCAGAATAAATAAAAAATCAAGATGATCACCTTGTAATAGACAAGGACGAGTAGGTGTTTGATAACTTACTCCTGCATGATTTACAGAACCCTAATTATCTTCTGATTACTCCATAAAGAACGCATTGCCTACCACAAAAAAGATTTTTCAGTGTGACTGGAGTGCAGCAACAAGCTACAGTAGGGCAGACTGCAGACTGCGATGAAACCGTGAACAACTTGTATACGTACATGAACTCAACCAATCAATGAAAACTATTGTAACTATTGGTCGCTGCTTGTTACACATCTTCCAGAATGGGAACAAAATGGAGAAATGAGATGGGTAGTGGCCAACACTTTTATTGACGACCATCTAAGATCGTTACGTTTTCTAGGTATCTTTACTCTTTAGAATACCCATATAGTTCAAACAAATGAAAGCAGCTTCTAGATAAAAGCTTCTTAATAAAGCAACAAGAGTCACCTACTAACGTGGCCACAATTTCTGCCGCGAGTCAGAAGAATGACTATTGACTTGCTGCCTTGTCTGTAGGATTCATGCATCCTATGGTGCTTTGATCATAACCAAAGCGAATGCAGCAGTCAGTCCACAGCCCCCGCTTTCGTGGTCGCACACAGAAACCATGATGGTACTACCACATGTTTCTCCACCAGAAATGGATAGAATAAAACTACGAGGCACTGAACAAGCTTGCTGGGACCTGCAACATAAATGTCCGAAATTATCATTCATCAATATTTCAATATATCAGCAAATCATCAAAAGTTAGCGTTTAGTCCCAAGCAAGTTGGAGCAGGCTAAATATAACTGTCAGAAGAATCATGCCAGTTATCACCGTATATATTGTAATTCTTAAGTGGTAGAATATGAAGATAATTAAGTGCTCAGTTTGGGAACCAACCAGCTAACAATATCCTGGAGTTTCCTGTAAGAAACAGTAATCGGAAGAAACTAAACAGGGAATACAAATTCTACATAAGTGAGGCGATTGAAACTACCTTCGCATTGTGTGGCATGATCTTTATGTCATGAGGTGGATGAAGCCATGATTCAGGGGCATATGATAAGAAGTTCTCGAGCTTGCTGGTGTAAATATCTGCGTATTGATGAATGTGATAGGCAAATGATGATTCCCTTCCAGTGTCTGTAAGGAATGTTGCACCGAAAGACATATTGAACAGATCTCGCATCCCAGATCGACATTGTCGCCTTTCTGCATTCAACTCATCAAGTAATGCTCTGTAAACTTGGCCTTTCTCAGTGCTAACCACAGTTGCATGGACTTTCCCAAGTAGATCATGTATTATACTCAATTTTGCCTGCAGTGCAGCATATAATTACTTAAATTGATTAAGCATCCATGTGGATGGAAAATCAATGAGTAACAAACAGTATATGTGATAGAGGAATCAGATCATACATAGCAAATACAAAAGGTAAATGCTATCATTCCGTTTCATGGAGCAATTTGTAGTGCAACTGATGGTCCCTGTGCCGTGTTTTAGATAATGTGTGCCCGGATGATGGAGATTAAGATTTACCAACCCCAGTACCTTACTGCACTTCACAAAGCAGTAACAGCTTCAAAAAAAGTGCTACAACCTAAATGAGTTTCCTAAGTCTTAATCCAAATCCCGCAAGTCGAGATAGTAAGCCTTTCAGGCTGTACTGATCACCATAACAGCATGAGTAGTCGCCTTCTTTCAGTTCCAATGTTGGATTCACAATATTTGTTACAAACTTGGCTGGACACAATTTTGTTTCAAAAGAATTATTTTTGAAGGCCAATATAACAACAAACAGAGCTTAAGGTTTAAGGGGAATAGAAAATAGAATTAAACATTATAAACATGAGAAGCAGATGATTTAGTAGAAACCTGTTGGACGCGGTAGTTGTCGCTGTTCTGGATTTCTATTTCATCCTGAATTAATAAAGCATGGATCATTGTAACATGGCAGAAAACTTTATCATGTGTGTTGTATGAACAAATAGTGTGATACAGTCAGATTCGGTCAAGAAAATTTATATAAGAGAATCATTCAGGACCTCTTTTTTTTAGGGGAAAAAAAGTACAAGCTTGCTAACCGCTGAGGGGGTTGCAGACTGCCTCCCTCAATATCGCTGTCGACCACGCTTCCGGCTATCATCGCGTGGGGCTCCGGACGGCTCCACCTCCGTTGAGCCTCACCACGGCTAACCGCTGAGGGGGTTGTAGTCTGCCTCCCTCAGCATCGCTATCGATTCCGTTTTCGGCTACCGTCACGGGGGTCTCTGGACGGCTCCGATTCCGTTGAACCACACCGCGGCTAACCGTTGAGGGGGTTGCAAACTGCCACCCTTAGCATCGTCATTGACTCCACTTCCAGCTATCGTCGCGGGAGGGCTCCAAACGGCTCCGCCTCCGTTGAGCCACGGTGCGGCTAACTGCTGAGGGGGTCGCAGACTACCTCTCTCAGCGTCGCTGTCGACTTCACCTCCGGCTATCGTCGCGAGGGGCTTCGGATGGCTCAGCCTCCGTTGAGCCTCACCGCGGCTAACCGTTGAGAGGGTTGTGGACTGTCTCCCTCAGCATCGTCATTGACTCTGCTTCAGGCTACCATCACTGGAGGCTCCGGACGGCACTACCTCTGTTGAGCCTCACCACGGCTAACCGCTGAGTGGGTTACAATTGGTCTCCCTTAGCATTGCCATCGACTCCGCATCCGGGTACCGTCACGGGGGGCTCTAGACGGCACGGCCTCCGTTGAGCCTTGCTATGGCTAACCGCAGAGGAGATTGCAGACTGCGTCCCTCAGCATCGCCATCGACTTCACTTCCGGCTGCCGTCGCAGGGGGCTCCGGACGGCTTTGCCTCTGTTGAGCCTTGTCGCGGATAACCGCTAAGGGGGTCGCAAACAGCCTCCCTTAGCATCATCGTCGACTCCGCTTCTGGCTACCGTCGAGGGGGCTCCGGACGGCTCTGCCTCCGTTGGGCATCGTCGTGGCAAACCGCTGAGGGGGTCACAGACTGCCTCCCTCAGCATCATCGTTGACTTCACCTCTGGCTACCGTCGTGGGGGGCTCCGAATGGCTTGGCCTGCGTTAAGCCTCCCCGCGGCTAACCGCTAAGGTGGATGCAGACTGTCTCCCTCAGCATCGTCATCGACTCCGCTTCCGGCTACCATCGCGGGGGGCTCCGAACGGCTCCGCCTCCGTTGAGCCTCATCACTGCTAACCACTGAGGGGGTTGTAGGCTGCCTCTCTCAGCATCGCCATCGACTCTGCTTCCGGCTACCGTCGCAGGGGGCACTGGACGGCATAACCTCTGTTGAGCCTCATTGTGGCTAACGGCTGAGGGGGTTCTAGACTATCTCCTTCAGCATCGCCGTCGACTCCGCTTCCGACTACTGTCGCGGGCTCCGGACGGCACGGTCTCAATTGAGCCTCGCTACGGCTAACTGGTAAAGGGGTTGCACACCGTCTCCCTCAATATCGTCGTTGACTCCGCTTCTGGCTACCGTCTCAGGACACTCCGGACAGCTTCGCCTTCGTTGAGCCTTGTCGCTGCTAATCGCTGATGGGGTCGCAGACTACCTCCCTCAGCATCGCCATCGACTCCGCTTCCAGCTACCGTCACGGATGGCTTCGAACGACTCCGCCTCCGTTGAGCCTCGTTGCGGTTAACAGCTAAGGGGGTTGCAGACTGCTTCCCTTAGCATCGTCCTCGACTCCGCTTCTGGCTACCGTCACATGGGCTCCAGACGGCTCCGCCTCCATTGAGTCTAACCGTTGAGGGGGTCACAGACTATCTGCCTTAGCATCGTCGTCGACTTCACCTCTGGCTATCGTCGCGGGGGCTTCGAATGGCTCCACCTCCGTTGAGCCTCCATGCAGCTAACCGCTGAGGTGGTTGCAAACTGCCTCCCTTAGCATTGCCATCGACTCCGCTTCCGGTTACCGTCGCGAGGGGCTCTGGATAGCTCCGCGTCTGTTGAGCCTCACCGCGGCTAACCGCTGAGGGGGTTGCAAACTGCCTCCCTCTGCAACGCGATGGATTGCGCTTCCGGCTACCTTTGCGGGGGGCACCGGACGGCACGGCCTCCGTTGAGCCTCACCACAGCTAACCGCTGAGGGGGTTGCACACTACCTCCCATAGCATCGTTGTCGACTCCGCTTCCGACTATCATCGCAGGGGGCTCAAGACAGCTCAACCTTCATTGAGCCTCACCGCGGCTAACTATTGAGGGGTTTACAGACTGCCTTCCCCAGCTTAGCCATCGACTCCGCTTCCAGCTACAGTTGTGGGGGGCTCAGGATAGCTCCGCCTCCGTTGACCCTCGCCGTAGCTAACCGCTGAGGGGGTCGCAGACTGTCTCCCTCAGCATTGCCGTCAACTTCACATCCGACTACCGTTGCGCGGGGCTTCGGATGGCTCCGCCCCCGTTAAGCCTCTTCACGACTAACCACTGAGGGGGTTGCAGACTACCTCCCTCAATATCGTCGTCGACTTCATCTCCGGCTACCATCGCGGGGGCCTCTGGATGGCTTTGCTTCCGTAAAGCCTTGTCGCGACTAACCGTTGAGAGGGTTGCAGACTGCCTCCCTCAGCATTGTCGTCAACTCCACTTCCAGCTACCGTAGCGGGGGCTCCAGACAAGACGGCCTCTGTTGAGCCTCGCTACGGCTGTTCGTTGAGCCTCGCTGAGGGGGTTGCAGATTGACTCCTTCAGCATCGTCGTCAACTCCGTTTTCGGCAACCGTCATTGGGGGCTTTGGACACCTCCGCCTCTGTTGAGCCTAGTCGCTGCTAACACCGAGGGGGTCGCAGACTGCCTCCCTCAGCATTGCCGTCGACTTCACCTCCGACTACAGTCGCGGAGGGCACCGGATGGCTCAGCCTCCGTTGAGCCTCATCACGGCTAACCATTGAGTGGGTTGCAGACTGCCTCCGTCAGCATCGCCATCGACTCCGCTTCCGGCTACCGTCACGAGGGGGCTCTGGACTGCTCTGCCTCTGTTGAGCCTCATCACGGCTAACCGTTGAGGGGGTTGCAAACTGCCTCCCTCAGCATCACCATCGACTCCGCTTCTGGCTACCGTCGCGGTGGGCTCAAGACGGCTCCACCTCCGTTGAGCCTCGTCCGGCTAACCGCTGAGAGGGTTGCAGTCTGTCTCCCTCAACATTGTCGTTGCTTCTAGCTACCATCGCGGGGGCTCCAGATGGCACGGCCTCCGTTGAGCCACATCGGGACTAACAGCTGAGGGGGTTGCGGACTGCCTCCCTCAGCATCACCGTTATCGGAGGATGAACTCCACAAGCGGGGATCCGGAGGGACCCCTTTGAGATTCGGCCGGGGTAATGATTCTGAATCTACCTCGTATGTGAAATAAATGAGAGTAAATGAGATGCAGGTGGGATGGATGATCAGATACTAGTGGAAATAAATGCTCAGGGGATTTTAGACAGGTTTGGACCGCACAGAGCGTGATACCCTACTCTTGTGTGTATGCTATAAATGCTCTGGAAATACCTCTCTAAGGATCTCTTGTGTTAGAAGGGTTTTTGTCTAAATCTAGAGCTTCGTGAGTCTTGTTCTTCGTCTGTCGGTCTTCTTGAACTTCTATCTTCCTATGCCTGTTCGACCTCAAGCTCCTTTTTTCGATCCCCTCTTCTCCGGGGAGCCTGCCCATTCTTATACCCCGTCGGGGCGGCCTGGCGTGCCCAGAAAGGAGGGCGCGAGTTCAAAGGCGCCATAAATGGAAAGCAACCATCATGGGCTGCAGTTTGATGTTACGGGGGGTTGAAAACGCGCCCCCGTCCAGTCCTGTCGTCGTCATCCTGCTTTTCAGCGGGTGCAGCGGGGAGGGCCCACCAGGCAGCCACCGAGCAACCCCGCGTGCCCGCCCGGTCAGAGCGAGCCTGACACAGCAGAGCGGCAGGCGATATGCCTCGAGCCTAGCGACGATATCCCGAGGCGCGCCGGATGACGCGCGTTGAGACCCGCTGCATTAAATGTCCCCACGCCTCCCTGCCAGGCAGTGGCAGGGACTGACAGCAGGCGTGGAGGGAGTGGTTGGAAGTGACAGGCTACGCTCCCTCTTAAATGCAGCATCGGGCCTCTCACCGATTGACACCTCACAGTTGAGCCCTTGTGGGGTCCACTGGCAAGGGGTTTCTCAAGTCCTCGGGGAACTCTGTGTGCTCGAAGACTACTGTTCATAACCCCGAGGACTCTCTCCGGACATGTCATTTCTCGATCCTCGGGGAACTCGGGCACTCGGGGATCACTGTTCATGGCTCCGAGCGTCCTCTCCCGGAACTGTGTCTGCTCAGGTCCTCGGGGAACTCGGGTACTCAGGGACCAATGTTCATGGCCCCGAGCACCATCTCCCGGAACTTGGTCTTCTCGGGTCATCGGGGAACTCGGGTACTCGGGGACCACTGCTTATGGCCCCGAGCACCCTCTCCCGGAACTTGGTCTTCTCGGACCTCGGGGAGATAATCCCCGAGGAAGGGCGCCACGTGGCACTCTGCCGTCCTGGCCTTGGGACTCGGGGACCCTCGGTTCTCACGTCACCGACAACCGTCGACTCCGCTTCCGACTACTGTCGCAGGGGGCTCCAGACGACACAGCCTCCGTTGAGCCCTACTGCGGCTAGCCGCTGAAGGGGTTGCATTCTGCCTCCCTCAGCATCACCGTCAACTCCGCTTCCAGCTACCGTCGCGGGGGGCTCTGGACGGCTTCGCCTCCGTTGAGACACGTCGCGGCTAACCACCGAGGGGGTTGCAGACTGACTCCCTCAACATCTTCGTCGACTCCGCTTTCGGCTACCGTCACGGGGGGCTCCAGACAGCACGGCCTCTGTTGAGCCTCACCGCGGCTAACTGTGGAGGGTGTCGCAGACTACCTCCCTCGGCATCGTCGTCGACTCCACTTCCAGCTACCTTTGCAAGGGGATCCGAACGACTCCACCTCTGTTGAGCCTCGCCACGGCTAAACCCCTGAGGGGGTCACAGACTACCTCCCTCAGCATCATCGTCGACTCCACCTCCGGCTACCACCGCGGGGCTCCGACGCGGCTACCCGCTGATGGAGTCGCGACTACGCCCCTAGCCATCGACGCGGCTACCCGCTGATGGAGTCGCGACTACGCCCCTAACCATCGACGCGGCTACCCGCTGATGGAGTCGCGACTACCCCCTTCCGCCTCCGGTTCTCGCAACTATGTTTCGGACAACCCTGCCTCGGTCGAATCCCATCGGTGTGGTGCTTCGAGTGATGCAACTCCGTCGAGCTACGCTACCGTTGCCTGTAGGGAGCGATACCGATGAGCTTTGCAACACTTCACTCCTTGTTAAAGACATCTGTGTTACAACGAAAGGGGACGATCCAGGATGGCTTGACTTCAAGCACTGGAGCTGGTTTTACATAATCTGCTCGCCTCTCGGAACCTCGGAACTGACAAATGAGAGGGTGCTGTTGGGGGAACGCCCCAACTTGGAGATATTTAGACGGTGTGCTATTGTATTACTGTAGCGATCATAATATCCCTGTTACCACATGGTATGCAAAAAGGTGAAAAATCCAAAATACACTACTATGCACATGATTGTAACATAATATCTTAGAGGCAGGGTGGTAATTTTCTCTACCCCTTCTCTCTATAAAATAGGCTCTCAAAGGGCAGGGGAGGGGGACCCCAGTTTTTTCCTGATTACGCTATCTCTGCTTTGCTCCCACTCTCTCCTTCCAACTCACGGTTCATACCTAAGCTTGAGCCTCCTTGTTGGAAGATGCTCTCACTGTACTCTATCTGGGCACGTTTTCGTGCTCCAACAGACAGTTACTATTTTGAACATTTCAATACATTTTTCCCTTTATTTTGATCTTTTCTAAGTTGTAACTTCTTTGGTAGCAACAGTCCAAACAAGATCAAGGCAACCTTAGACTGAGAGATTACTAGTCAATAAGTAAAATATGAAGATGTTAAATTGGTGGTGCTTGAATTTCATGCAATCGTTTCTCGCATGTGTAAAAGTAAATCTCAAGTAAAAAAGAGAAGCATCTACCTCAAGTTCGCGAATTACAGCAGCTGTTCGCCAACCAGCTTTTGAAGGTCCTCTCAAGTCACTAAAAAGATGATCACCAAAGTATATCACCTAATACATGGTAAAAATATATATATGAGATGGGAAATTCAAATGATTTTTTCAAAAATATAGAATCGGGACCTGCATATTTTAGTGTGAGAGTGAAGACCAGCCCAAGTTATATCTATAGTACCTCTGCGGGTTATTCCAGCATACTATATCAGAATAAGCAAGCAGTCAACAAACAGCAGATGAGCCCAAAGAACATGTGAGTATGTGACTACTAGCTTCGACAATGCAGCAGTAAAATCAACTGCCATTTAACATGAAACGCTGAGCGAACATGGAAAAAAGAGCGAAAACCATATCACTCTAGACAGAAAAGATAAAGTTGAGCGAACATATATAGCAATTGATTGTTCTTTAGGTTCAAAATAACCAACCTCTGAACCTCTCCACTTTGTGATCTGTAGAAATGATTTCAAACAGCCGTGGTAGTATACTTGATCTGGCAGAAACTTGTCAACTGCGGTAAAAGCTAAGGTATCCTTTTGAGTGTCATATATCCTAGAAGTAACCAACAAATGTAATTAGGAATCCAGAATTGGAGTAAACACAACTGTGCCGAATAATATAAAAAAAACTGGCAGCAATATAGGTCCTTATGCACATGTACTTATTAAGACCTACTTTCCATTAATATTCAAAGTTTGGCAACAGACCTACACAGATGCATCAGTGCAAAAGGAAAAAGAGCACATTAACACCACTATCTTAGTAAGAAGGATTGAATTAATCTTTTTCTTTAATAACACATAGATGTTCCACAGAACCTGAACGGGTGATCTGAGTTATAGAAAGTTGGTTTATTTGCCTGCGCAATCACAACATCAAAGAGCTCCTTCCAGGAATTCCCATCAAAATGCTGGTCCTGCCCAACCAAATTATGATCTATCAAGCTGCTAATATGTGAGTGAGAAAAATAATTTGCCGTAACATACTAACATGATACTTCCTATTTAGAATACAGAATTCACCAAGAAAATTAATAGAACGACACAAAATAAGCAAAAGTTAAAAGAATGTCATTTGCATAGCATTGCTGTGTCCTCTATAATAGTAGACAAGAAATAGTCAAGTAGAATACAACAATGTCATGTGCGGAATCACCTACCGTTGCAAGAAAGGGAAGGAGGTGTCAGCTGAGAAGTCGGATTAGCAATAGAGATAGTTTTGGAAGAAAATAAAGTAGAGTTGGAAGTTAAGGCTAGTTAGAGATAAGTTAGGAAAGTTTGAGGAGATAGAGTTGGTTTAGAGATTGAGTTGGAATTGGATTAGAATGAATTGTTAGGCCTGGGCTCTATAAATAAGGAGCAGCAGGCAACCTTTGAAGTTAAGCAATACAACAAATATTTCTCATCTCTTACTATTCCTCATCTCCCTACTGCCGGCATCTCATCCCCTTGCTGCAAACGGCATCAACACCACCACCACGGGACGGAAGCCAGCCAAAGATCGCCCGGAGACCTCCCCCACCTATCCTCTTCAGTCGCTCCTCCACGGGCATGACAACTTGGTATCAGAGACCATGTCTTCTGGTGCTGAGAACAAGCAGTTCAAGGCGCTCCTCACCTCGCAAGACGAGTTGCTACGGAAGGAATTTCAGGACAGCTTCACCACCGGCAACAGCACGTTGGGCGATATCAAGACCACAGTGACGGATGTCAAGCACGGTGATGGGCCTCATGGATCGCATGACGGCCATGGAAAAACTCAAGGGAAAATGGTGGTGCCCCGATCACAATTGATTCTGTTTTATCGGCGACTAACCAGATGCAGGTCCCACTGGTGCCTTCTCCCTTGTTGAGCGGCGCAAGTATCCTATAGACTGACGGTAAGACTCGCTCTACCCCGTCGGTCATCAACTCAGCGCTTTCCCTCGGTAGCAACCCCCATCAGACCGACAACAAGCTGACCGACAATAGGCTGGAGACGGGCAGCGACAATACAAGAGCGGTGCCGCACTTTTTCAAATTGGAGTTTTCGCGCTATGACGGCAAGGACAACCCCTTGCCCTAGTTGACCAGGTGCGAACAATTTTTTCACGGGCAGAAGACGGAGGAGCAGCACAAGGTCTGGCCGGCATCGTACCATATGGATGACAATGCACACCATTGGTACTTCCACCTCGAACGCAGCCGGGGCGAGCCGTCATGGGACGAGTTCAAGACCCTCTGCAATACTCTCTTCGGGCCATCCATCTGCAGCAACCCGTTTGGCAAGCTTCATCATCTTCGCCAAACTTGCAAGGTGGAGGATTATCAGAGTCGCTTTTTGGCGTTGCTGAGCCGAGCCAACCCTATGATAGAACAACAGGAGCACCAGCTGTTCACCTTCGACCTCGCAGAGGATCTTCGGGTGGATGTCGAGCTTCAGGACCCATGCGACCTGGAGGAGGCCATGAGCCTAGCCCGCGCCTACGAGAAGAAGGCAACACACGTCACTCGATACAACGGGGGTCGCGCCAATTTGCATCTCAGCGCTCGACGACCACGACGCCGCAAGCCGTAGCCCACCTAACGCAAGGGCCAGCAGTGACCGCACTATCCGACTCGGCTGTCGGTTGCCAAGTTCGCCATCTGTCGCAATCGGAGATGGCGGAGCACTGACGCCAAGGCCTTTGTTTTAATTGCGACAAAAAATTTGTTCATGGCCATCGGTGCGCCCATCTATTCTTCGTCGAGTATGACAACACACCGACCGACGATGTAGACTTGGGCGCTATAGAGGATGGTCCAGCCGAGCCACAGATTTCATTGTACGCCGTGGCCGACATCCAACAGTCCGTCTCAGTGCTGGTGGGTGGCATGGCGCTGCTAGTATTGGTGGACTCATCATCGTCGCTTAACTTCATCTGGGAGGACCTCGCGCTCAGTCTCGTCATCCCTCTCCAGCCTGCCCGGACAGGCCTTCGCGTGATGGTGGCCAATGGGGATTACCTCACCACGTTGGGTGTCTACAAGGGCCTGACCATCGCCATTGACCAAGAAGAGTTCGCCCTGGAGTGCACGCGGTTCCTTTGGGCGGCTACGACATCATCCTCAGCACGTAATGGCTACATATGCTCGGCCTCATCCTTTGGGACTTCGCCTGCCTAACCATGTCTTGTCGTCTACAGGGTCGTGCTGTCACGTGGCATGGAGTGACAGCGCCAAGCGACCCCAGGCTTTATGCAACCGATGCTCAGGATGACCTCCTACAACGTCGGCTACAAGAGTTCCAAGGTTTGTTCGACGAACCCCGCGGCCTCCCCCAGCTCGCACCCACGACCACCGCATCCACCAGGCGCAGGGCGCACAACTTGTGGCGGTACGGCCATACCGCTACCCTAAGCTACAGAAAGACGAGTTAGAACGACAATGCGCCGACATGCTCGCACAAGGCACCATCCGCCTGAGCACGTCCACGTTCTCTTCTCAAGTGCTGTTGGCAAAGAAGCATGACGGCTCGTGGCGATTCTTCGTCAACTACCGCGCCCTCGATACCCTCACCGTCAAGGATAAGTTCCTGATTCCGGTGGTCGAAGAACTCGCCGAGCTACATGACACGCAAAATTTCACCAAGCTCGATCTACGTTCGAGATATCATCGAGTCCGCATGAATGCCGCATGAATGTCTATATGAAATCTAGAAACAAAGGAGAGATGTATATGCAAAAGATTTGCTTTTAGTATCAAGAATATGTGACAAGGCAGCACAAGGAGTTGCATGTGCCCAGTTACTACAACTGTCCCTTGCGAATAGTGTGACAGCGACTAAATATGAATTTCTGTTAATAAAAATAGGATATAGAAGGTCATGTCAGACCTCAACAAGTATAAAAAGGTTATATTAAATATGTGTGTGCTATTCTTGGGCCAGATCAAGATCTAGTTTGGCTTAAAGTCTAGTTTTTGAATGCTAAACGGTCTGGACAAAAGCATACAAGCAGATTTAAATGTAGAAAGAACCTCTAGCAAATAACGCATCCCTCCATCTACAAAGTAGAAAGGTGAATTTGTCAGAAGAAATAGCTTTTTTCCCTTCTCTCTTAGCATCTTTAAGAAACGGAACACCTGGCTCTGCAGGTCACAGATGAGGTGACAGTCTTAGAGTTATATGTCAGAAGGAATGCCAGAAGACAAGAAGCAATATCTGGTTAAACTATTGATATATGAGACTTAAGGGGCAAAGGCAATATGCCAACAAGAATAAGGAAAAGCAGTGCCGCCTACTTTTTTTATCAGAAATTTATGAGGCTCAGAAAGGATTTTCCTGTGAATTAAACCACTTCTGTGGACATGCTGAATCGATTTGTTTACATCCTCATATACATAAGAGGCATCAAACTCCAGCTTGGCATCTACAAAGTGCTGAACAATATCAGCAATGAGACATGCCTGTGAAGAAATGAACATCTCATGGTCAGAAAGTATTATGGAAAAAGCCAGTCTAGTTGTGTGATATGATCTCACAGTAATCAGTTAAATTAAAAATAGTGCATGATACTACAATTAAGTATATAATAACTCTGAAACTATGTGATACAACATATGGTCTAAAAGTACAAACTCTCTCTCCGCAAGGGAGGTGAGAACTACATGCACAATTAGATACCCTTGAAGAACGATCAAATACACATAAAAATTTATGTATAAATATTAAACAGATAAAATCTATATAACCCACGAACACAGCATTAACCAAATTGGGTGATATTATGGTGCTCTAGTTGACATATCTATAAGGCAATCAATAGTTTACTATTTTGTAAGTACATAGCTGCTGCGTGAAAAGAAGGGAATAGAACTAAGGCTCGGATCAATTAAAAGTACCTCACTAAAACAGAAGACATCCATCAGCCCAACAAGTTGACGAGCTTGATCTCTGCCAATATGCCGTGTGCCGTAGAGCTCTTTTATCTCACTCAAACTCAGCTGATTAACAAGCATTCAGTTAAGAACTCATATTCATAGGATGTCAATAGACATAGTTTACATAATGTAATTTATTGTAGGAGAATACAAAGAAGCATAAAAATTCTCAAGAACAGTCAATACGCATAATCTATGTTCAGATGTTGACATTTAACTAAATAAAATGGTCGAATTTTGAATTCAAGAATACAAGGCAATCAATTACAAACAGAATAATCACACGTGAGAACCTACATATTCACATAGGGATACCCCAAAGACAGGTAATACGGAAACCAATTAACATTCAGTACTTACAAACTTCTAAATATAATATGTAAAGGAACTAAAGTATGCATGAGCAGGTTTTGCAAGTTGGATGCGACCGTTTGAGGAAAAAGGAGAAAATGATAAAGTAGTTTGTGTCTTACCTTTCGCCGCCCAAAGAAGCAACCATCTGATTCAATAGAGCCGAAAAAATCAAGCTTCAGAAGGCACCCTTTTAGTTTGTCATAGTAAAGGCCCCTGATGGGGAAGGTGCCATCGTACTCGTACTGCAAGCAACTCTCTGGATACTTCAACTGCATGAAACATCACCTCCGCTCACAACCCACAAAAGCACCATTCATCATGCATGCAACTCATTAAAGAGACCAACCAAACCTCATTAACTAAGTGCTTCTTGGCAAGATCATAGATCAAGCACTGCAGGTGTTCGGAGTAGTGCGACAGCGTGTAGTCATAGTCGAAGCCGTAGACTTGCAGGTCATCCAGCTTGACGTTCTTGTTCACGTAAATGCCTGAAACTACCAACGTCAAGAACCGATCTTTGACACTCCAGAGCAAGAAGAACGGATAGGGAAGTGAACGTGAGGATGCCAATCCAAACCTTGCGGGTTCATCTTGGGCATGTCCTTTATGGCGACGGGGATGTTGAGGTAGTTGCGCTTGGCGTCCTCGAACTCGCGGCGGATGCGCTCAATCTCGTCCTCGCCGGCGCCGGACCGCAGCGTCGTGGAGAGCGAGCACAGCGCGCGGAGACCTGCGGAACCACCCCCAACCAAGAAAGAAGAAGCGGTCAGCCTCGGCCCAAGCCCGCAGCGGCATTGCGTCGAACGGCTTGCAGGCAACTGACGTCGAACCTCGCAAGGACCGCGGCGCCGTCCTGGACAGCGCCGCAGAGAAGTGGACGAAGCGGGCGAGGAGGCGGGGCCGCGCCGCCGTCGCTGCCATCGGCCGGTCTCGATTGGTCGCCGGGCGCCGGCAAGAGGGGGAGAGGAGAAGGCGGGAGACGTCTGTTTTTTTAATCTTTTTCCTAGGGGCGACGACGGAAAACGATGCGGGAAGTAGACATGGCAACGGGTGAACAGGGCTCGCGCGGGCGCTGGGTGGGCAAGGATTCGATGACACCCACGGGTAAAAAACAGATCCGACCCGATGCGATAGTTTTGTGGGACTATTTTTCCATCTAAACCCACCCTTATTAGATCTGAAACCAGCGGGAACCGACCCGATAAGAAAATTGCCATCCCTATGCGGGAGAAAGCTGCTACGACAGACGGGCGGCACAACGTGTAGCATCACTGACGTGCGGGCCCAGATGTACTGCCGGTGCCAGCAGGCCTGTAGATTTTTAAAATAATATTCATTTAATAGAAATTTACAAAAATATTATATATTTTTTAAAAATATTATATATTTTTTAAAATTACAAAAATAGTATATATCAGCAAATCATTTGTTGACATGTCACTATCGACAATTAGTATGTCAACCGGTGACGAGACAAAGGTGGAGAATCTGTCTACATAAAGCACGTATTGGCAAATTAATTATCCGTAATTTGCCGACAGGTGCAGAATACTATTTTTATAATTTTGAAAATATATAATATTTTTGTAATTTTTCATTAAATTAATATTTGTTTTTAAAAAATTCGTAGGCCTGCCACGAGGTCATAGGTTGCTAGGGCCTCTTTCTTGCGCGCCGAGGAGCCGAAGTGGGCCGGAGCGCACTCTGCTACCAGCCCCAACCAACGGCGGCCCGGCCTGGCACGACAGGCGCGGCGAACGGGCGGGATTGCTCAAACCAAACGTGCACGTCCACCTGCCCGCTTGGCAATGCGCCCGGCTCCTCGGCGGCGGGCGGGAGGGGGCGGCGCCGAAGCCCAGGAGCCGCGTGCCTTTCCAAGCCCCGAGCGATTTGGTCTCGCCCGCCCGGCGACCAGCTACTGTTAGCCGACCTTCACCGTGCTCGTGCACGTACGACTTCGTCGGATTTGGTGGGCAACGTTCTGAGGTTGAGGCTTTCCCTTTAGACCTCCATTGTTTTCCCCACCATGGTGCATCAGCGCTAGGCGGCGGCGGCTGCCTGCCTCCCCGGTTTTGAGTCCAAGCTCGTGGCTGAACAACGTCACCCGGCCGTACCCGTGCGTGCACGTACCTCCAATTCTGCGATTAGCACGACGGACTCGCTGTACGCAGCCAAGGCTCGAGTCAGATGCCATATGTGCCAGCTCTTCTGATAGAGAAAAACGTATCCCGATGATGTGGTGATCGATCTACTAGGCGCATCCCCGATGAAAGCAACGGAGCGGGGCATGCAATGCACCTGGCATCGGGAGCAGTGTGCAGGTGTCTCGCTGCTGCGAGCATAAGGGCATTGAAGATCTTCGTAGGACTCGGGAGGAGGTATCGAGCTGCGTGGAGTGCATGCATGCCTCCATGTTTCGCAGTGTGCGGCGCTGGACTGGACACTGGACATGGCGTCGACCGGTGTGTTCAGAAAAGAAAGCCACCTGCCTAGTTCACTAAGGGAGTATTTGGTTCGAGGAACATATAGGATATGGTGATTTATCGTGGAATCATTTTATGAATTTTGGTGGGATAATCTTATCCTTCATATATAAACTAAATACGTGCAGATAAGTAGTGATAGATCAACTCATTTTATTTCTCAAACTAAATAAATAAGTTAGGCTCGTATGATCCATCGCCATCTCACTGCTCAAACCAAATACCCCATTAGACATCAACTATCATCGCTCCCCTGGTTCGCCCCGTCTCGGCCTCCCTATCGATTGTGCTCCTCCCTTTGTCAGTCTCTCCTCTACTCTTTCTAGTTTTAGCCCGAGGGAGACCAGTCGCCGGTGGTGGCTGTTGTGGGTTAGTCTTTGACAATATATCCAGGCATGCCGGACGATGAATGCGTGATCAGTGTTTTCAGTGGCTATTGGTGAGTATGTGTGTGTATGTCGAAAGAACTTAAGAACACCAAGATTTATCTAGGTTCAGACGTCTCTCAGAATAATAGTCATATGCCATATGTATTTTCTTATGAGTTGGACAATGAACTTCTCCAGAATCCTTTTTACAAGCCCGGTCCTCCCCCTTTATATAGTAGAAGGTGAAGTGTTACCTTAAATTGATGCAGGTAACGATAAACTCGTATATGAGTACTTTTATCCTGCTGATACTGGAGATGGCTAGAAGTAGAGATCGAATGTCTGAGCTAGTCCTAGTGATGCCTTATGGGCAATGGTGCCATTGATCTTTTGTTTTACTAATATCTTTCTATTGCGTTTGAAAACTTTGTTACTAAGTAGACATGGTACTCAAAACAAGGTTTGTAATACTCTATTCATATCTTGTGATAAAACCATATTATAAATGGTATATGCTGTGATCTTGAGCTTTGTTGAGCATATATTGGGACTGTCGAAATTACTTTTGTTTTAATCGACTTAATTGTCTATTAAGTCGAGTGTAATTTGATCGGTTCTGACACTCTAGCTTTCATCTTGTCAGTTGTTAGCTGTTTATGCTGCAGGGTTAACCACATGTGGACTTTACATTTGGCTTCGACCTTGGCTTTCCAAACCAAATTCGCTTTTGTGTTCCGATGGATAGTTAACTCATTGAGAGGATGGTGTTGTTGTAGAGTTGGAGCTGCTACGTTGATGGAGGTCTAGCGGAGCTCGAAAATGATGACACGAGGCATGGCTCATTCTTATAGTGCTAGTTGTCGCCGTAGACGCAAACGTGATGACATCGAGGTAGTGATTAAGGTCCTCTACAGGAAGACAGAGTTGTTTGCCGCTAGAATGACAAGCTCGACAATGTTGATCTACTTTGGACTGTTTTTTAGCTGTTTTTTGAGTGTTGTGCAAGCCGTGTTATTTTTAGTTGTTCTATCGCCTGTGGTTGAGCATTTTAGCTAATTTTTCCTCAAATTAATCATGCAGTTATAAGGTTTTTTAGTCTAATTTTTCTCATAAACTGAATCAACTCTTTTCTTCTATAATAAAATCGGCGGAACTCGTGACATCCTTTCGAAAAAGAAAAATCATCTGTCCCTCGAATAGGCAAACTAACAGCTCCAGCAAGTTTAGCATGATTCGCGACTATACATGATCATACTGCATGCTTAAGAATTGGACTTATCCAGTAATCTTGGAAGAGAGAAAAGGCTGACCAAATCTTGATCGACCTGCAGCTGCAGGCTGCGACGTCGACGCCAATTAATGAGGAGCCGAGCAACGCTTCAACGGCTCCCCGCGCCTGCTCAGACGCCGGAACGTACCGATCGCGCCGCGTCCTCGAGATCACGCCCCGCGATCTCGATTCCGATCCGCGCGCGCGGAGCCAAGCGGCCCGCGCATCCGCTGATGCGCGCGCGCGCGTGCCTGGCTGTGCTCCCGTGACCATCTGCCAGCCTCTCTAGGAGTAGTCCACTACTGCCATCTTCCACGGTGCCTGACGCATTGTTGTACTCGCACTCTTTGCCCGGCCGTTCCCTGCGTCCTTTGAGAGAGCACCAGCGGGCAACCGGCTGGTCGGGGCAGTACAGCAAGAACACATTTGATTCGAAACCTGAAAAAAAACCCGTCCCAGCCTTGAAACGCCTAACGAGCAAAAAAAAAAAAGATCGTCCTCGGCCTCGACCCCGGCGGGGACCCGCGGGCGCGGCGGAGGGAGCGGCGGTGACGCGGTGAGTTGCGACGGGCGCGAGCAGGATGCGGGAGCGACTGCAGGCACAACGAAGGGAGCGACGTCGTGCGGGGCGGGCTAGCCTTCTGGCCTACTACAGACGGGCCGTGCTTTTCGAACGCCGACCCAAACCCACATCAGGTCCTCAACCCGGACACCCGTGGGGCAAAACTTGCCCCATCCCCACCCCACCGGGTGTAAAACTGGCGAGGACTCGGCCCGGCCTGTGCAGTTGCCAGCCTTACTCCCTACTGCATGCTTTCCTCTGCGCGCACAGGAGTGAAAGAAAAAGGCACCGACTGCTCTGCTGAACTAGCTTGCCCTTTCGCGTGATTCGTCCGCGGCCCTGCACGCAGGCCAGTGGCTGAGAGCTGCAACCGCAGAAAAGCAGACACGGGTGACGGGGGTGTGAGGCGAAGTCCACTCATCACTCTCGCTACCGGACGATGCTCGAAACAAACTCCGCCGATCCTTTTTGCCTTTTCTTGTTCCTTCCCGCGCAGATCGATCGTGGCCCCCGGCCGGGCACCTTGGCAGTGGCGACACGAGCGTCCTCGAGCCTGCCACCGTCTTGTCGCGCTCCGGGCCACGGCTTTAGACGATTCTTTCTGCCTACTGAGACAACGGTGCCTGATCGATTGCTTTTGTAAAAGCTTTAGATTATTTTGCCTGTGCTGCGTGCTCTGTTGCAGCTGGTTGTCTCTTCTGCGTTCTGCTCTCCTTCGGTGCCATGGGCACTCCCCTCATGCTATTTTTGAGCACCTCACTGTCTTCCCCTCTTGCGCTATGACCCCTGCAGTTCTCCCATCGATCGTGGCCACCCCGCACTTTCCTATGCATGAAACCTCTCCTTTCGTAAGGACGGCAGGTGGATGGCACGAATGGTGCTTGTCTGTGTGAGTGCGTGTAGATTTCATGAGGGGTTGCAGGTTGCCTTTGTTATGGGCTTATGGCCACTGAAAATTTGCCTATGGCAACATTTCAAGACAAAGAAAATTTGCCTATGGCCAGAATGCGAGCCCCACCCTCTTCAGCTATACATTGTCTCATGCATGACGAAAAAAAAGGCTTCCTGCGGAGGTCTCGAAAACAGGACTAAATGTTTCGACATGCTAGCGTCCCTATGGACTAGCTGACAGATCACAGAGTAAGGGTAGGTTTGTTTCAGCTGAGTGTTCTGAAAAGAAGCTAGTTAATTATGGATTATAAAATTTTTGATAGGTATTTTAGTAAAGTAGACTTTTATAATATGTGAAAAGCTAAGAAAACCAATTTTTTAGATTCCCACAATCCAACAAGTGGATTGTAAAAAGCTATAACAAAAAACTATTTGTTTGCTTCAGTTTCGAATTGTAAAAACTAAAATTCATGATCCGAAACTGAAATAAACATGCTCTGAAGAGGATAAATTAGGACAAGAGACACATATTTTTTTTATCTACAACATCCACTAGAATAAATATCGTCTTAAACTATAATATGGTCTTAACCCTTCACACCTTGTTCTTAAAGAAACCATAAAAGGCCAGACTTATCATGTGTGACAATGCCAAGGGCGGATCAAGGCCTAAGGCTATCTCCAACAGATACTTTAAAAATTTATCCCTTATAATATTATTACAGCAGCCTTTAACACTATTACAACATCTCCTATTTTTTTTATCTCCAACAGCTACCCTATTTACTACATTCTATTACTCTTATTTTCCATTAAGTCTCACATGCATCCACTGCAAACAGTGATGCGGGTAGCTCTAGACGTGCCGCAAATATGCCGCTCTGCGCTCGCGTCCTCATCACTGTAGCAAGCATGTAACGATCGATAACAATTCTGCTGGAGCTTTTTACGGACACTGAGATCCCGTATCCTTTTCTTATAGCACTAGATAACGTATTCGCTGGAGCTACCCTAAGCCCCTTAATGGCTGCCACACCCTTGTACCCGCCCCCTCCTTAAGCCTCTCTATTTTTTGCAAGAGAAGACAGAGAGGAGGGATAAGAAGAAGCCCCCTACAAGTTTTCATTGGGTCTGCCACTGGCTAATGTCATGTGGATCACAGCGATGATAAATTCTAAATTATGAAATTTTGCAGTGGTGTAAGATATTATAAATAGTTCGCTATATTGTTAGAGACTCTCTTAACACAACCTGATCATGTTAGAGCTGCCATGTAGCTGGGTGGTGCATTAGCAACAAGAAACCACGCGTGCATTCACCCACACTGGCATCATTGCTCTTCTATAATCATCCAGGCGCACACACGAACGGCCCGGTCTCCATCACATGCCGCGCAGCCGCTAGCGTAGTGGCCGTGGACGCCAGCTCGGCCTCGACATGGGATGACTCGTGACCGAGATTAGTTTACCCTGATTGCCTAATAATTGCGAGGCGCACTTACTATACATCTAGTGCAGCTAATGACTGATCTGTTGGCCAGTCAAATGCCAAGTCTATTCTTGCAGGTTATTGGAATGTCTCGAGGAAGATGCTGAGGGATAGGCTCCAATTCGTGTTGTTTAACACCTTACAGAGCATTATTGATCTTTTCGGATCAGTAGTGAAGAACAGAGGAAAGGGACGTGTTCGATTTCGGGCTTCGATTGTTCTAAAAAGACTTGGGACGTGATCCAACTAATCCATGCAATTTGTAACTTGGACTATCCCTAACCATTTTTCTTTTATTTCATTTTCTTTTTGTGGTTTCTATTTTTTTTCTATCCATCTCTAACAGCTTTTTTTTTAAGGAATCATGAAGTGAAAAAAATGATCTTTAAAATCTTTTTATGACGAGAACTATGAGAAGAAACCGTTAAACCTGAAGAGATTCTAGCATTTGAAGAAAAGCCATTGAAAATAGTCTAACAAAAACAGAAGCAGAAGTTACGGGAAACCACCTCACGCTTAACGGATTAGTGGAGTCGTGGAAGTACAACTCCTCTTAACAGGGTTCAAAAGCATGATGCACGTTATTTATACAGGCGAGTCCTTTCGACGATTAAACTTATAGGTGTATAATAAATCTGAGTGCGAGTGTAGATTCCACCGCTTGCACTCACGAGCGGGTGCATGTAGAGTAGTGTATGCGTACATTCCGTTGTAGAAAAAAAAAATAGCAGAGGCTACGCAGATCCATAATGGAGCGGCCAAAATCATGGCTTTGCAAAGATATTCCACTAAAATACAGAAACTCTGGAGCACTAGCTCCAATAGTCAAATCCTGCCTTTTTGAAGACAGATCTTCCGCACCGTTTAGTCCAAATTTGCTCTTAACCGCCCGTTGTGATGCTGCTAATCAGAATTTGCCTCGTATAGTCAGACGCGCACTAAATCTTTATTTATGAAGCTTAGCGAATCTAATATTAGGCGGGAATTGCTATTTTGGGATTTGAAACCACACACTCAAACAACCTATACTCGATTCACTGTTTTAATAATTACGCTAAAAAGAGTCCCCCCCCCCCATTTTCACATGAAAAGAAGTAAACATAAAATCGTATCCTTGAACAGTACCATGTCATAAACAACGGAATCGGTAAAATCCAGCTAAAATCACCATTTTTTATAAAAAATTGCCACAAATACGCAAACTCCCATAATAGTCAAACTTGTTAGTATCATGTAGTTTAGATGTCTGCTCACCGTAAAAAAAAAATGAATGACAGCAGGAGCTATGTTGCTCATGGTACATCCTAGGAGCAACTCCAACTTATAGAACCCACCACGGTTCTTTTTACGGTGGTGGATTTTTCTTTGTGAAAATTGCTACTACATAGTACAATGAATAGTACTAGAGGCAGCTCTAAGGTGGACCCCACCTCTTCTGCACTCATATTCCACTTCTGGATCCCCTTTAGTAGCGCCTTCCTCCCCTCCACCATTGCTATCCCGCCACCACGTTGCCGGATTTGCGAGCTCCTTCGTGAAACAGCCAGATTCAAAGGAGATGACACTGACGACCTCATCCCCCACTTCCACACCGACATATTCGAAGGAGATGGCAACTAACGACCAAGCCCTCCTCACATCATCCCGCACCAAGCTGCTGAGGAAGGCAACATCATCTCATCTAGCCAGGGCGGCGTTAGTGCGTCAATTCGGTGGCGACAACCTTGCCCTTCACACATCCAGATCTGAAGGAAGTGGCAGCCACGAACCCCATGCCTCGTATCTATTTGCGCCTCCCCAACACGTGCCACCCAACGTGTAGCGAAAATGACCCTATTAGATCATAATTATGATTTGATAACTAATGACAATATAGTCATTGTGACTTAACATGTTTGTCAAGAATATATGTTAGTAGGTCTCATGGATGCAATATATCAAAAGACCACCGTAGTCAGGACAAAGTTTGATTGAATTGGAAAAGTTTCAAGAAGATTTGATCTCACCGGATGGTCCGGTGTTTAGGGGTTGAACTCATCGGAGTATTTGTCAAGAGACAAAGTGAAGGCTGATGTCTTCACCGAATTGTTCGGTGCTCTGTGTGTTGAACTCACCGGAGTGTTTCTGATAAAGGGGGAGAAGGATAAGGACCTCACCGGATAGTCCGGTGATCTGCACTGGGTAACACCGGAGTATTTCCTGTAGAGAAGAATGCAAGTGTAGAAGACTGAAGATCAACCCACCGGATGGTCCGAAATTTAGTTTGTGCACACCAAATTATAGCACCGGAGCATTTCTTACGAGACGACTGCAAGTGTTGAAAAATGAAGAACAACATACTAGGAGGTTCGGTGCTCTGAAGATGAATGCACCAGAGTATTACACAGAGAGGCCGCTCGAATAACTCAAGATAACTCACAAAATGGTCCGATGATATATTTGAAGGCACACCAAAGTCTCTCTTTCTTATGAGCAATCGACATGGTTTATTAGTTATAAGTTTCTTTCATGGCACTAGTTTCACAATTGATATCTTTTATATGACATGATCCAATCTATATGATAAATCTTCATTGTTATTAATAACAAGTATGTATATCTCGCAAGTATTCAATACTTATATGCACACATTTAGAGGGAGTATATCTTATGTGTAGTGATTTTGAGACTAACGTGTGTTGCTATACATATCTTTTATAGTCTCATGGAGAAATCAACACGCCCTCGGAGGTATACAATGCTTAAATGCTTCAATTGATACCATTGTTAATTCATTTCTATATTTAAGCTACCTCCATGCATGATATGACTTAAATTTTCTACCTCTATTTATTGTCCAGATGTGCATATATTACTACATTCGTACAAATGATATTCATAAGTGAGTCTCATTATATGTATACATGCATAAAGGGGGAGTTTAGATTATATCATGTGAGTTTCATGCATTATGATTCTTGTTTGTCTTTTTCAAACGATATCAATGTCTCGTATCCTTACAATTGGTATATCTTTTTAATTGGTATCATTTTATTAGATCATGATTTATGAAGCTCTCTCCCATGTGCTCTAACGCTTTTCCTCGAGTTCAACATATGTTTGTAGCCCTTTTTGAGACTGTTGATAAAAGGAGAAAAGTTTGATGACCAAATCAAGAAGCAAGATACAAGATGTCTAAGAATGCCGAAGTTGACAAAGGGGGAGAAGAAGAAGATACAAGAAGCAATATGAGACACATAAAGGGAGAGAAGTTCTTGCATGTGTCGATCAAGGGAGATAGTGGCAATGGAGAAAGAGGGAACCACAACAAAAGTTTGATGACCAAAGCAAGAAACATGATATAAGATGTCTAGGAATGCCAAAGTTGACAAAGGAGGAGAAGAAGAAGATACAATAAGCAACATGAGGCACCTATGTTGACAAAAGGGGAGAAGTTATTGCATGAGCCGATCAATGGAGATAGTGGCAATGGAGAAAAGGGAGCCACAACGAAAGGGGACTAAATGGTAAGAACATGTATCCAAACATTGTGGTATGAGTTTATGCTCTTTAGGACTAGTATCATTTATCATTTGCCACTTGTGTTTGGTTATGTTGTTATCAATTATCAAAAAGGGGAAGGTTGTAGCAAAAATGACCATATTAGACTATGATTGTGATTTTGGTGATTAATGATAATATAGTCATTGGGACTAACATGCTTGCCAAGAATATATATTAGCAGGTCTCATGGATACAATACATTAAGAAGGCAACGTAGTCGGGATAAAGTTTGATTAAATTGAAAAAGTCCTAAGTAGATTTGACCTCACCGGATGGTTCGGTATTCAGGGGTTAAACTCACAAGAGTATTTTGTCCAGATGTAAAGTGAAGGATGATGACTTCATTGGATGGTCTGGTGCTCTCTGTGTTGAACTCACCGGAGTGTTTCTGATAAAGGGGGAGAATGCTGAGAACCTCACCGGATAGTGCGGCGATCTGCACTGGGTAACACCGGAGTATTTCTTGTAGAGAAGAATACAAGTGTAGACGATTGAAGATCAACCCACCGGACGGTCTGATGCTTGGTTTGTGCACATCGGATTATAGCACCGAAGCATTTCTTGCAGAGACGACTGCAAGCGTTGAAGAATGAAGAACAACCCATCGGAAGGTCTGGCACTTTGAAGATGAATGCATCAGAACATTTTACACAGGGAGATTGTAAAAGCTCGGATGACTCAAGATAACTCACCGGAAGGTCCGATGGTGGATTTGAAGGCATACCGAAGTGTCCGGCGTTCATAGAGGTATCGAGTGGAGTTCCAAGGGCTAGTTTCTAAGGTTGTACTCACCGAATGATCTGGTGTTAGTACTACTGTTCTCACCGGATTATCCGGTGTTAATAGCTTTTCTCAGTCATTGGAAAAACGGCTAATTGGCAGGTTTGAAGCTATAAATACTCCTCCACTCAGTCATTTGAAGGTGTGGCATGCTGTCGGAGTCCAGAGAAGTCTATATATATCTAAGAAGATATCCAAGCTATAAAAGTGCTTAAAGTAATCATCCAATGCAATTAAACACAAGATTAGAGAGTGATTAATGTTTCTAGGGCTAGAGTGAGTTGTAGCTAGGTGCTGCAGCTTGAAGAAGTAATCAATGAGTGACCCTACCTTGTACCGAGAGGTACATCGATACCTTGAAGTCTTGGTGACTCGTTGACATCTTGGGCCTTAGTGGGCTAAGCTTGTTGACCCTCCGACTTGGTGATGAGCGGCGGCAAGACACGTATATAGGGACGCACGGACCCTTGCCTTGGTGGCTCAAGCTCCGAAGTGATCACGACGGCAAGTGGCCAGAAGAGAGGCTAGTGGCGAGACATTGTCTTGGTGGTTTGGTGGCTTATTTGGCTTGAGACCTTATCTTTGTGGTTTGGTGGCTCAAGAGTCATGATCGGGTATTGACCAGGAGCATATCTTTGGTGTAGCTCTAACGTAGGCTAGAGATGACATTCATGCCATCGATACCACAAGATAAAAACCTATTGTGTAGAGTTTGTCTCTCTACCTTATTTATGTTTCTGTATTTACATATTTGAAATTTACCTTGCTAGAGTAAGTTGCAAGCTTTTTGAGCAGTAGAGTAGACACACTAGATGAACATAGAACACATTTAGATAAAAATTGAGATAGATTTATCTTGTGAAGTTTTTGGAACCAATTTGGTTTAGATTTCTAAATGTCCTAATTCATTCCCCTCTTAGGACATCATCGTTCCTCACACAATGACAGTATCCTCGTTGTCGTTGTCAAGCTATTCCCTACCTCCTGCTTCACATTGTCAAGTGAAGGGAATCGATGGTGGCAATTCCACCTACCGACTTGTTGTGGCTTGCAGGAGAGTAGAGAGAAGAGAGATACTTTTTTTATTTCGTGTAGTCAGGCTTAAGCATGGGGGCGACTTTAGTTGTATTTTGCACAATGTATAGCCTAGATCTTAGGAGACTTAGGATCGAGTTTTACTCACATTGGAGACGCCCTAATGAGTCTGCATGGTGCGGTGTTGTTCGTTCCCCGCCATGCGTCGGACTTTTGTTAACCCAACTAGATTAGGGTTTGATTGGTTAACCACATGAGAGGAATCTGGTTTGGCAGATGCATATAATCTTACAGAAAAATATGTTTAATTATCCGTATATATTGTTTTAGTCTAACCTGACAGATACAAATATATGCTTGTAGTCAAGCCAAACATATATCTGCTCATACAGACATGCCCACTTGTCAGTGTTATAAAATCACATTTATATAAGAAACCAATCATCATCTCAACTTTTACATTTACTCATGTATCCTCAGATTCGATCAATAAATAGCACAGTCTATACATACAAACTAAATATTTTTTTTTCAATAAATATAAATCTATTCAATCCGCTTCCCACAAACTACGTATACAATTCATACAGACCATCCGAACAACCGATTTCACCCTAGTTTTTGGGCCGGTAAGGATTCTCGTGGGCTGGTCGGTCTATCGCGCTCCGGCTACTATAAATAGCGGCGCCTGCCGCTACCGCCACCAACGCCTCCCCATCCCGAACCCACCCCTCCCTCCTTGGAAATCGCCTCGCAGAGCAAGCCGCCCGCCTCGCCATTCTTTTCTCTGTGCCTCCCCCCCTCTCTGGTTGCCGGTTGGTCATTTCTTCCAGGGAGACCGCTGCCCTCGGCGCCTCTGGCGGTCTCGTTCTTGAACAAACGTGAGTTCATCTTTTCGTTCTTGCTCGCGCTACTATGCTCACGTCGTGCTCGTGCTAGCCTTGCCTGGACTCTGCTGGAAAGAATGGCGGATGTCTTGCTTTCGTCTCTAGCCCTTGGTTAGGTTCTTGAGGGCGCTTTTGGGTACGAGAGGGATTGGCTCTGTCCAGGCGCGGGATTTAGGTCTCGTTCTCTTCACCTGTCTGTGTGAGGCGTCGGGAAATGCTATTTATTTATTTATTTTTCTTAGGGAACGGGGCATTAGATTGGATCTTGGCAGGAGGAAGATGGGGGGAATTATTCGCGCGTCTGTAACTCGTTTCGTTTCGTTTCTTTGTCGCGGTTCTCAATGCCTTAGAAGCAACCATTTTTGTTTTTGCGGGGAACATCTACCTTCCATAGTTTATTTCGATTTCATGTAAATTTCGAGAAGGACCAGCGGTTGATTTCGCGGGCATGCTTTTCTTGCTGTACGTTTTGCAAAAAAAGAATTCAGGTTCTTGGTCTTAATCTTTCTTGAGCTATTCTTTGCAAGGCACTGGGTCCCGGGCTCCTTGTCCTCGTTTGTTCATACAATACCTTTTAATGATTAATTAATATTCCGCTGCAAGAAATTACAAATTGATCTGGTATGTACTTTAGGCAAAATACAAATGGAAGCATTGTTTCCCCGAAGAAAAATGCATAATTAACGAAGAAACAAACAGTCATGCTGCTTTTTATGATGGAACAATGGTGTAAACTACAAGAAACTATTTAATCGGTTTCGATGATACCAATTAGGATGGAGTTAGCCTTCTTGCTTCATTTCAATTATTTAATTACAGACATTAATTAATCTTTTTGTGGAAAGTTCTAAGGGGTTCATGGTCTGATGCCTATAAATTACCTGTTGTACCTCTGCCGTAATTGTGTGCCTGTCGCAACATCTTGCTACTTTGTTGTTTCCACTTCAAGTGTAATTGTTTTAGCATCTAAACTAAATTTTAGACTTGCAAATATTTTGCGTACATCAGCATATGTTACTTTGGATCCTAATAATAGCTTCAGTTCTGCTGTTGCTCCCTAAGAAAACCAAACTATTTAGGTTACTTACTCTATGTTTTGATCAACAGTTTAAAAAAGGGGACATTTGTTGATGCTCTAATGGAGTCGAAAGGTGGCAAGAAGTCTAGTAGTAGTAAATCCATGTACGAAGCTCCCCTTGGTTACAAGATTGAGGACGTTCGCCCTGCCGGAGGAATCAAGAAGTTCCAGTCTGCTGCCTACTCCAACGTAAGCATGAACAGTTTAATCAACATAGTTCTTAACGGACATGTGCTCATTGATGCATTTCATACTCTGGTTTCTAATGCTTCTTTGGTTGATGTTTTGTTTTCAGTGCGTCCGCAAGCCATCCTGATAATTCCTTCACATGCAATTCGCCGTAGAGTAGGATTTTACTGCTATTTTTATCTCCTTTTGTTTCGAAAGTTCTCCCTGGCTGGCTGCCTTCTCTGCTACTGAACCATCAATCTCTTTCCTTCGATCTCTTGTTCCCTCTCCCACCTCTCTTCCTTGCAACACATCATCCAATGGCAATGTCTTCGGCTGATTCTTGGGACTCTCTCCCTGCCTCCCCTATTGGGTTTGAGGGCTACGAGAAGCGCCTTGAGATAACATTCTCTGATGCACCTGTCTTTGTGGACCCTTGTGGTCGTGGCCTCCGCGCCCTCTCTCGAGAGCAGATTGACTCATTCTTGGATCTCGCACGGTGCACCATAGTGTCCCAGCTCTCCAACAAGGAGTTTGACTCGTATGTGCTGTCGGAGTCGAGCCTCTTTGTGTATCCCCGCAAGGTTGTCCTCAAGACCTGTGGGGCGACGAAGCTGCTGCTCTCCATTCCTCGCATCCTTGAGCTTGCTGCAGAGCTTTCACTGCCTGTTCTTTCAGTGAAGTACTCTCGTGGGACGTTCATCTTCCCTGGTGCGCAGCCATCACCGCACCGTAGCTTCTCGGAGGAGGTATCTGTGCTGAACGGCTTCTTTGGTGGCCTCAAGTCCGGTGGCAATGCCTATGTGATCGGTGACAAGTTCAAGCCCAAGAAGAAGTGGCATGCCTACTATGCCACAGAGGAGCCGGAGAAGCCTATGGTGACACTTGAGATGTGCATGACTGGGCTGGATGTTAAGAAAGCTGCAGTGTTCTTCAAGAACTCTGCCGATGGCCGTTGCTCATCAGCTAAGGAGATGACGAAGCTATCAGGGATTTCTGACATCATCCCTGAGATGGAGATCTGTGACTTTGAGTTTGACCCGTGCGGCTACTCAATGAACGGCGTCTGTGGGCCTGCAGCCTCCACCATCCATGTTACTCCCGAGGAAGGTTTCAGCTATGCAAGCTATGAAGCCATGAACTTCAATCCTAGCTCCTTGGTTTACAGTGATGTGATCAAGAGGGTCCTGGCAGGCTTCTCTCCTTCAGACTTCTCAGTTGCTGTTACAATCTTCGGTGGGTGTGGCTTTGCCAAATCATGGGCAAAGGGTGCAGATGTTGATTCCTACATGTGTGAAGATCTTGTTGAGCAGGAGCTTCCTGGTGGTGGTCTGCTGATGTACCAGAGTTTCACTGCTGTTGCGCCTGGCACTGTGTCACCGAGGTCGACCTTGGAGATGGATGGCTGGAGCAATGATGGAAGTGAGACGGCTGCGAAGGGCGAAGGGATGTTCTGGGATGTAGAGGAGGTGATGAAGAAAGATGTGGATGCCTGAGAAAATGGGTAGTTCATCACCTGGAGTTGCAAGTTGAAGCTGAGAGAATTTTTGAGACCTGTTAGGTCCTGTTCTAGTTTCGGTTAAGCAGCTGGTTGGGCTACCGGCAAGCCTATCTTATGTTACTGTTTTTTGTTCTTTCATATTTCCCTGTCCAATAAGTGCTCTAGATGGTTTGCTGCGTCTGCCATAGTGAGCGAAATCAGATTGTAGTAGTATCTGTTTCTGCTGCCGATGCTCTTGTGGGGAGAATGATCATGTGACTCAACTATTTAGGTAATATATCGAAACTTTCGGTCAATCTTCTGTTCATTGTCATTCTTACTGCTGTTTTGATGGACAGAGCTAGCGCTATTAGTATAGTTTTGTCAAAGATTAGTTCATGTAAATATGTTCGTAATTGAACCGGTTACCTTCGAGATCAGAGATTGAGTAGAAAACAAGACATGTGATGTATCCAGGTTTGAACTCTTGAAGAGGAGTAATACTTTACGTCCTATGTGAATAATGTTGCATATAGATTGTCTCGAGTACAAGCAAGGTGGCTAAACTTATTATAATAGAGTAGATTGAATCTAAACTAATCTGGGGTTGAAGTTGTCAGAGTATCTCCAAAGTTAAGGTCTTGGTGCTTGCGCTGAGTTATGTAGGTGTTGATCTGTTGTGAGTTTTTCCTCTGGGGTTAAGGTCCTCGCCTTATAAAGGGGTTCTAGCATCACTTTAGTCCTAGCTATAGTCGATAGGGAGTCATTCGTCTTGTCGGTTAAGGCAAGACAATCGAATTCAGCTTAAATACTAGTCGTGCTCGAGTAGGATAACCCAATCGAGATCTTCCTAGTACAGATATTCGTGATCTGTAAGTATATCAGGTCTCGCAGATTCAGATACACAATATCCGGAGGTGTCCATCAGGTATATGGTATATCCTATCCATATATAGTATATTCCTTATGTGTATATACCTTATAGTTAGATATTGGATAGTAGCTCTCTAACTTTACTCAATAGGTGAGATTTCCACAAGCGCCTACTCGAGTACTGCCAAGTCTAAGCCTGGTCGAACAAGGTATATCAAGCTTGTAGTCGAAAGAATCGAGCAAAGGACTTCCTATTATGAGTATCGAATGGAAATGCTATTAGGTCGAGCGTCGTGTCGTTGTCTGCACTCGAAGCTCAAGAAAGCTTGAAAACTCAACTTCTCGACATCTGTCTCTGGATAGAGTTAAAAAGAAATCCCCAAAATTTGAACCGTTGGGTATAGGTGCATTTAATGCACTCGAATGGGTGTGCAAAGATTCACACGACGCTATCATCCCGTCTTTCATGCCGAATGGGGAGCTATGGTAATGAGAGCAGTTACCAAAGTAAATGCTAATTACTAGTCTATTTACCCTTACAAACCTAGACTGTAACTATTCTTCATCCTCTCGCCGTCAGTCCTCGCTTCAAGCTCTCACCTTTCTCCACCCAAGCTCATGTCGCCGCACAGAAAATCTTATTCATGGTTTCCAACCATTCCGGGAACGCCACCTCTCCTTCCCCACCTGAGAAAGAATCCAACTTGAAGAATATTGACGCATCCCCCAAGCAACTAGATGAGATGAGACTCCTGACCGAAGCCTGGGCAATCTCAACGATGCAAGAATCGAAGCTCCATAAACTCGAAGGAGAAGGAATCATTCCTCCTTGCGATCTGACCAACTGGAGGCCTACATCGGATGAGGAATTCCCATCCTACCAGTTTGATAATGAGATTGTGGTTTTTGAATCCTTCTCCACCACTTGAATCCAAACTCGATCACTATGCTTAGTGTCTTTGTCCATCTATGCAAATCCTTCCTTGGTGTTGAACCAAGCTTTAATTTGTTTTAGTATTTTTATCATCTGAAAAGGTATACTGAGAATAAATATATTGGAGGTTGTGGTTTCCAACTGCAGAATGGAATGAAGAATTCTTATATCTCGGTTGCTTTGATCTCCTCCTGGCAAAAATATTGGAAAAAACTCTGGTTTTATGTCTTCAACACCAACCTAGTCACTTCTCCATAAGTCTATAGGGGTATCCAGCCCCACCCAAATCTGTCTTGGTCGAACAAGCATCACGAGCTTGACCATACTCCCATTATGTTAAGAAGATTGGCGAACTTAGGCCGAGTGACTTAACCAAATGACATGTGGCCAAAGACTTTATTAGTTGAAGTTCAAGCCCCTTGGAAGCATGTGATCACTTCACTTGGGATTATGCTGGAGATAATGATAGCTTCTGGGATGCGTCCGGATGTAAGATTTGGCTAGCATTTTACTGTTTTTGTAGCTACAGTCAAACTCTTTCGAGTGACTCCTTTTTCCTTTAGCCTTGTCCTTGCATGACACAAATACTCAATTGGGCAAACTATTTACTAAAGAGGCACAACCAAGCTCTGTTTAGCCTTACTACCTTAAGAATTCTCGACCACCAGTGAGAATTTGCTCGAATTGAGGAAACAATATTGATGATTATTTATTAAACCTATTTTGTCTTTTTTATTTTAGATTCTAGCCCTCCATCAAGAGGATACTCCATCCTCTAGCACTAGTGACAAGGGGAAAACATTGACTGATCAAGATGTCGAAGGGTCTCTTTGATCCAAGAGATTATCCTCACTATTTGACCCACCGCCCCTCAAACACACTCGGAGAAAGAATAAACTAGTATTAAAATCAAGTCCTTCAATGATCACTTGTTCACCTGAAACTCTGACTATCTAGTTTATACCGACTGACGCCTGGTCTGTATGGGTGGCCTTTTTCCAGGGAACAACTGGTGCACCCCCTCAATCGCCTCCTCAAGAGACCGTCACGCCTGATGACTCGGCAAAAGAGGTAACTCTTATCAAGTTATCATCCTTTTGTTGGTCATTCTTCTTAGAATTCACTCGATAATTTCATAATAATGATGTTGTATTGTTGGTTGGTTTCTTGCAGGCAATGGCTTCTTTAGCTTTGTCAGACTCCCTAGTTATCCCTTTGACCCAACCAGACCCATCTGCTAGTATGATGAAGAAGAAAGTCACCATCAAGAGGCAAAAGTCAAACATTGTTTCACACATCCCAGTCGGCAAAGGTTTTGCTTGAACAATTATCTCTTCTTCCAGCCTTCTTTTTCCTTTCTTATACAACTTAATCGTAGACTATTCTCTCTGGAGAAGAAAAAAGAGCAGACAATGAGTGATTCAGCTAGTGAGCTGGTTCCAACCTCTCCAGTCTCACCATTCCCGCTTCCTCGAGTAGAAAATACTTCCACAGATGTACCTGAACCAAGCCTGTACCCCAGCAAAGCAAAGACCCTTGCATCGATCCCAACTAATGATCCTTGAGGATATCGTCAAGGCTACAGGTGTCAAGATTGCCGCTGCCAAGGCTCGATACGTGGTGATCAATCACACTAGCCATCATAAGGCTCTCGAAGAGAAGGATGCCTTGCTAGCAGCTCACCAAGAAAAGTTTAACAGTCAGTTTACCTGTTGACCATTAGTATCTGATCCGAACGTGAGATAATTGATATTGAATTATTTTTGTTTGCTTTCTTAGATATCAAAGCCAACTTGAGGATCCAACTTGATGTTGTCGCTGAGTCAATAAAGATCCATAAGAAGGATGCAAATCAATGAGAAGAACTTAGAAGTGCTTTGAAAAAAAGTAGAAGCTGATTGAGACACCATGGTTGTCGAGCAGGACACCATTGCTGTCGCACGAGATGATGAGATTTTAGCACTTTCGAAGCTGAAGGAACAGACCTTTGATCGCATGAACCAATCAGCCTTTGTAAGCAACAAGACAATGCTTGGTCTTCTCAAAAGCTAAAACCCCAACCTCGACACATCAATAGTGACAGGGGGGTCGAGTGTTCAGTAGAGGAGGCAACAAACATCATTCTCGACATCAAACCTTTGATTCCTGCCTTCATTGAGTCCCTAGGGTTCAACCCGCCTCATGATGAAAGTGAGGGTAGTCCCTCTAGCTGATGGTCCATTCGACTCCAAACATTCAAGACTTGATCCGTGATTTAGGGATATCTATAAACATTACTATTATTTTGCTAGTTCAATATGCTCTTGCAACTATTCCCTTATTGATGAAATAGAGTTAGCATAAGTAGATACAAAAACCGATTAGTACATGCTAAAACCATCCTCGAAACCTATTTATCAAATATCCATTGATACCTGAAAACTCAACTAGACATATTATTAGATGCATTGGAGCTCGAGTGACTTCTCAAAGGATACTTAAGAACAAGAAAAAGACTAGTATAAAACTAGAAAGAAAACAATAACACGATGATTTTTGAAAACTTTTAGCCAACTCGCGTATTTGACCAGCGTGCGAACATAAACTCGGTGGAGAACACGCATGAGATCGACTAGAACTTTAGAACCTTATTGACTGTTAAGTGTGAGATGTCTGACAATGTCTTGTGTTGTTATGCCTTATGAGATGTAGTTATTTATTATCGACCCAACACATGCCTCTATTTGTTCTATCCAATGCAATCAACACAAAGCTAGATATTTTTTTTTTGCAAAAAATGTGTATTTACAAAACATGGTATTACTAGTAGCCCCTGACTCTATGGTCGAGGAGAAGATTTTCCGATCGGAGAGTAAGAAAGAATATACCTATACCATCAAAAGTATATGATGTAGCCCCTGACTCTCTGCTCGATGACTGAATCGAGTGTTGAGTAAAACTGCAGCATCGAAAGTATGCGATGTAGCCCTCGACTCTCTGTTTGATGTGATAATCAAGACAGAGAGTAGATCTATACCATCGAAAGATACCCGATGTGGCCCTTGACTCTTTGCTCAATAATTGAGTTCGAACAGAAAGTAGAGCATTAGCGCTCACATTAAAAAATGTAGCTCATGGCTCTTTGGTTAGCATGATAACTAAATAGAGAGGGAAGCATAAGCATCCAAATTATGCCATGTAGCCTCCGACTCTCTACTCGATAACTGGATTAAGTGGAGAGTAGAGCATAAGCATCGAATCATTATGCTCGAAGGCGTAAACCTACGAGGGTATGGCTATGGTCATCAAGTGAGTTCGAACAGTCGGATAGGTGAGAATTAAAAACTCACTCCCGTTCATGCTTATATACACCGTTACCTCTGATTTAACGTGTCATGATGACACAACATCCCTCTGCACAGAGACTAGGTACGCCATAATGCCTTGGCGATGTCTCAGCTTCTGCCAAATGCGTCAACCTTGAATTGCTGTGCACCCGAGGTGGCCTCAGAAATTCAACCGTCGTTACTGGATCTTGACGACTCCAAACTTTTCCGTTTGACCTATTTTCGTGACAATAAATGGGGGGAACCCAAAGACATTCATTTTCCAATCTACTTTTGCTCTTCCATGCACATTGATCAATAGCATTTGTAGTACTTGAAATTATAGCCTCCACTCCACCGTCGTCTCTCGAGAGATATCCAAAAATAAAAAGTTGGATCTTTCACCCTAAAGCCTCTCGCTATTGTTCCACCATGAGTCATCATTGTTTCCGCCAATGAGGAGGAATCGAGTGAGAGGTATGGGAGGAGAAGGAACAAAAAGTTTGTCGGAGGTCGTCGACCCTTCAAACAGCACCTCCGGCGCTTCCTCGACGCCAACACCACTGAGCGAACGGCACAAGAGTCAGCAACTCAGGCTGCACAAGGAGATGAGGATGGTGGTGATCTTAACGAGATCATCGACCAGGTCACCAATGAGGTCGACGATAGAGCCCTCGAGCCTTTGGTGGTGAAGAAAGCGCGATTTTTCTTTTCTATCGACAATCGCCAGATCGTCTCCGCATCACGTGAAGGGTCACTCAGCATTGCTGGCACTGGTCAGCAGCTCCAACAGGGTCTTCGCCTTGGCCACTCTCCCTGGCCCTTATGCTGGTCGACGGCTGGTTCCCGGGGTGATCACCTGCCGCCCCCAGGAGGAGCAAAGAGGTTCCTCGACTCTTTCAAGGGCAAGTAGACCGGGAGGAGCAAAGAGGTTCCTCGACTCTTTCAAGGGCAAGTAGAGGTCCACATATTTCTGAACTCTTGGAGGTGGTGGACCTCACTACTTGCAAGAGCTAGATGAATCCTTTCTGCCAACTTTTTGCTAGCTACGTAGGTCAGAAAGAAAAATATTTAATATGGTAGTTAGTCTAATCAAAATGTAACCGATTTACCTTTAACCTACCTTATCTATGAATGAAATTGCTGTAGTTGATCGATGTTCCACGAATTTTCAAGTTCTTCACCATTTGGATTGGATAGTTGTACTGATTCAGGTTCAGTGACTTCGACTACTATGTAAGGTCCTTCCCTCTTAGGTGATAACTTATGCCACCTAGACTGTTTTTGCACCTTTTGTAGAATAAGGTCCCAACAGTGAGTCTCTTGGGCTGGATTTTTGACTATGATATCTACGTAATGCTTGTTAATATTTAGTTGCTCGAATGGATGCTCGATCACGGTACTCCTCGAGTAGATTGATATCGTCCGCTCATAACTGCTCTTTCACCTCTTCTGAGTAACTTACCACTCGTGGCGACCCAAACCGCAGTTCAGTCAGAAGCACTGCTTCTGCTTCGTAGACTAAAAAGAAAGGAGTTTTACCGGTGGCCCTGTTAGTCGAGGTACAAATAACTCATAGTACTGAGGGAAGTTCTTTCACCCATCATTTCAAATAAGCTTTCAGCTTGTTGAAAACCCAAGTTTTGATACCTTGCAAGACTATATACTATTGGCGCACTCAACCTGACCGTTACTTAGAGGATGAGCCATTGAAACGAAACAAGTTTTCATGCC